>NC_134360.1:138307994-138932994 GCF_048569485.1 Anomaloglossus baeobatrachus
CCTAGCATTCCTTTTAAGGCTTAAATAGAGCTAGTCATTATGTACTAAGTGCTTATTGTATTGTGCTATATTACCATCATTTACGGCATGCTGATTGACTGTGACGTATCCTATGAGCACAGCCATATCATTTTTGTGCTGATGAGAATCTCCGCTGTGGCACCTCCAGGTTACTCAGGCCGTGGGGCGGATTGTGAGATGCCTTCAGTGTGTGTATTAGTGCCCTGTAAAGAATCTTGTCAAAATCATATTGATATTGTGGAAGATTTCTTTATATACAGTTGAAACCAGAAGTTTATATAACTATCTAAAGACACATCTACATGTTTTCTCACTATCAAACAAGAAATAGGAATAAACCTTTAGGTCAGTTAGGAACCAAAATTTATTTATATTTGCAAATGCAAGAATGAGAGAGTGAGCATGTTTTAAGGCATCTTTATTACTTTCTGCAAAGTCCAAAAGTTTACATACACTAAGAGTATTGTGCCTTTAAATAATGTGTCAGCCAATATGATCATGTCTTGCCTTTGGAAGCTTCTGGTTTATTAGCAACATCTGAGTTAGAGACACCTGTGGATGTATTTTAATGTTCCCATGGAACACACTGCTTCTTTGTGTAGCATCATGGGAAAGTCAAAAGAAATCAGCCAAGATCTCAGGAAGAAAACTGTGGACTTGCACAAGTCTGGATCATCCCTGAGTGCAATTTCCAGATGCCTGAAGGTGCGTATAATTGTTTGTACAGATGAATGAGGCAACTACAAACAAGATGGGAACGTGCAGTCACCATACCACTCAGGAAGGAGACTGGTTCTGTGTACAAGAGATGAACATGCTTTGGTCAGACATGTGCATATCAATCCAAGAACAAAAGCAAAAAAACCTTGTGAAGATTCTGGCAGAAGCAGGTAAGATTGTGTCATTATCCACAGTGAAACTAGTACTGTATCAACATGAGCTGAAAGGCTACTCAGCTAGGAAGAAGCCATTTTTCCAAAAGAAACATAAAAATGACAGATTAATGTTTGCACATGCACACAGGAACAAAGACCTTCATTTTTGGATCATGTCCTGTGGTCTGACAAAACTAAAATTGAACTGTTTGGCCATAATGACAATCATTACGTTTGGAGAAAAAAAAGAGAGAAGCTTTGATGCCTAAAACCACCCAACCGTGAAACACGGTGGTGGCCACATTATGTTGTGGGGTTTTTTTGCTGCAGGAAAAAAAAATTGTGGCAATACTGAAGCAACATCTCAAGATGTCAACCAGGAATTTAATGCTAGGGCGGAAATGGGTCTTCCAAATGGACAATGACCCGAAGCTACTGCCAAACTGGTTACAAAGGTTACAAAGTGGTTCAAGGATAACAAAGTCAATGTTTTGGAGTGGCCATCACAAAGCCCTGATCTCAATCCTATTGAAAATTTATGGGAAAAGGCCGGTGCGAGCAAGGCGACCTACAAACATGGCTCAGTTACACCAGTTCTGTCAGGAGGAATGGGCCCAAGTACCTACCAACTTTTGTGTGAAAACTGTGGAAGGAGATTCTCCCAAGTCATATAGTTTAAGGGCTTTGGTACCAAATATTGATGACACGAATGCAAACTTTTGACTTTGCAGAAAATAATAAAAATGCCTTAAAACTTTCTCTCTTATTATTCTGGCATTTGTTAAATATAAATAATTTTGGTTCCTAATTGACCTAAAACGGGAAAGATTTATTCTGATTTCATGTCAGATAGTGAGAAAAACCTGCAGATGTGTCTTTATAGATAGTGTATGTAAACTTCTGGTGTCAACTGTATGTAGAGTGTAACGATCCTCATGGGAGAACTTGCAGCCATAGAGCTGTCTGCTCCGGTCTCTCTAGCCCATCCCTCCTGTTCTATTCTTCCCATTCCATAGACTTATAACAATGGTCATCTGTTCTCTGTGAGCTGCTGAGCTATATCAAGGACATATTTACCTATTAATTCAAAGTAAAGGATCAGTCCAGGAGGTGAAGGAAACTGGTTTCTTAATTAAGATGTATTTAGTTTCTCATCTTCACCTGTTTAATTTCTGGAAAAAATAATATATCATGACGGTCATACCTCAAACTGAGGATACAATGTTTAAGCAGATCTTCAAACAGAAGCATCAGTGCAAAAGCCTTTAAAAGTTTTGGAATTGCTGATGCTTTGGTCAGTTTTCTCATTGAGTTTTAGTGTAAAAAATGCCAAAATAACACAATCGTATACAACGGACTAGAACAACGTCAAGAGCATAAATGTAATTTATATTGTCAAAACAAGTTAATTTGTCAGTCAGCGACTGGAATGTGTGTCCTAACTTGCCGTCAGGATTTGGGACGGAGACTGGGCCGTGTGACTGGCTCCCATCTTCCTAGTCCCCCTGTATTTGTGCTTGTATGTGTTGTAATAACGCTTGCTCCTCTTTCTCCAGGGACCGTGTGGTAGCAGTGTTTGTGCAAGGTCCCGCCTGGCAGTTTAAAGGATGGCCTTGGCTGTTGCCGGATGGATCTCCTGTAGATATCTTTGCAAAAAGTAAGCTTTTTGTTTCCATGCACAACAGTTGCTAAAGTGGTCACCATCACTTGAAGCCTTGAAAGACAGAGTATTGTTATTTTTACCAAAGACATTTTAGAAAACACCTGCTGTATACTGTATGTGATCCCCATGGCCAGCACCTTCAGGACGTTTTTTTTTTTTTTTTTTTTCTTTTCTAATCTGGTGTCTGCCTTTCCTCTTAACCACCTAGTAATACTGGAAAGTTGTAGTTTGTTGCAGTGGCTAGGATATTCCAATCCTGGCAGTTTGCCATCAACCTGTGGCACGCAGGAGGCCAATTATTGGGGCTAAGCAGTTGGGCAGGAAGGGGCTCTATAAATGTATGTTAGTTGGCCATGGGTTTCTATGGTAATATGGGATGTAACAAAGGTTTGACATCTGTCATCTTTGAACCAGTTTTGCAGGGCCGAATAAGATTTTCCTGACAGGCCTATTACCCAGCAGCACAGAAATATGGCAATAATTGCAGTAGGGCAAAAAGTAATGTTCTCATATCTCATGATATGAAAAACACTCTGCCTAAAATATTTCAGCAATACATGTAACATAAAAAACTGATTTTAGACAATGGCTCATTTTCTGATGGGTATCTTCATTTTTCCTGTCAAATCCCCCTATGCCCTCCAACCCAGCAGCATTCACATCTGTGTGGCTAAATGCCCTGGGTAATCATCCTGTATAATGTTATTCACTTATCTCAATGTGTAAAAAAGGATTTATAACCTTCACTTTTTCCTATGCTAATTGCGCATGATGGGAATTAAAATTTGGCACCCCTGCATCCTTAACAACCGTAGCAATACAGCGAACATGTTATTTATTCCATGTAGTGATCAGATAAAGGAAAAAGTACTGAAGGACTTGAATTACAAGCCTCACAAAAATTAATAAAAAAAAATGTGGGGGACATATTGAAAGTAAAAATGATACACATCTCTGTAGTATGATGGATGTCACTTATGCCACATGGTGATTGTTCCTGATGGTGTTACTAACTTTCTCTCCCACACAAAAAAAATGTACCCATGTTCCATAAATAAAAAATACCGTATTTTTCGGATTATAAGACACACTTTTCCTCCTAAAAATTTGGGAGGAAAATGAGGGGTTCGTCTTAAAATCCGAATATAGCTTTACCTGAGGAGCCTGTCTGTGCGGTGACCGGGTGCGTACGTTCGGGTGGCCAGATGCCTGTGCCTGCGTGCGGGCGGCAGCCGGGGGCCTGTCAGTGCCGGCTGCCACTCTGTGTGTGCGGGTGGCTATGTGGCAGGTTTCCCAGTATGTCTACGGTCCCAGTTTGAAATTATGGCGCCGGGAGTCAGCACGTGCACAGATGGAGCTCTTGGATGAGAGCTCCATTTACGCATGCGCTGCTCCAGGTACAATCATTTGAAAAGGGACCGCGAACAGATTGGGACACTCGCCCGCCGTCGCTGCTGCCGCAACTACTCAACCGCCGTCACTGCTGCCGCCACTAGTGACCCGCTGCGCCTGCCGCCATGGTCCCGCTGCGCCTGCCAGCACAACCTCTACCTCCTGTGACCCCGCTTCACCACCACTGCTGCCCCCCTCTGGTAAGACAACACCGGGGGTATAAGACGGACCCCATTTTTATTTTATTTTTTTACCTTTTGTGATCTCTAAATTTGGGGTGCGTCTTATAATTTATAATCCGGTGTGTCTTTATAAAGCGAAAAATACGGTATATAAATCAACCAAAATAAGCTTTTTTTTTTTTTTTTTTTATTTTTTTTTTTTTTATTTATTTTGACAGATTTGGACACTGAATCTGTTCTTTACCAACGGCTGCTCTCAGTTACTTTTTTTGTTTGCTATTAAAGTACATTACTTTTTCAGAGCGCTTGTAGCATTTATTTATTTATAAAATATATAATAACCCTGCAATAAATATCCAGATGTGAAGAGCAGGCTTTTATGACCTGTCCATTAACAGTGTAAGCAAAAACAAATCTGATCAACTTTTGATCTTGTTCACTTTATGTAGTTAAAGCCTTCCACCTCAAGTATGACGAAGTCCGTCTGGATCCCAATGTACAGAAATGGGATGTGACAGTGTTGGAGTTAAGTTACCATAAAAGACATTTGGACAGACCTGTATTCCTGCGATTTTGGGAGACTCTGGACAGGTATTACTATCCTTTTTGCCATAGACCTTTACATTTGACAGTCATAATGATTTTTAATTCAGTTTTTTCTTTTTTCAATGATCTGTTGTGGGGCCCTGATAATTTATTTAGTAACCATATAATCACTCTATTTACTTTATATCACAAAAGTGAGTACACCCCTCACATTTTTGTAAATAGTTTTTCATGGGACAAAATTGAAGATAAGACATTTTGATACAATATAAAGTTGTAAAGTAGTCAGTGTGAAGCTTCTATAACTAAATTTGGTGTGTCCTCTAACTCCACACATAGCCATTAATCTATAAACCGCTGGCAACAAAAGTGAGTACACCCCTTAGTGAAAATGCCAAAATTGTGCCCAAAGTGTCAATATTTTGTGTGGCCACTGTTATTTTCAAGTACTGTCTTAACTCTTGGGCATGGAATTCATTAGAGCTTCATAAGAGCTACTGGAATCCTCTTCACTCCTCCATGAGAGCATCACGGATCTGGTGGATGTTAGAGACCTTGCGATACTCTACTTTCCGTTTGAGGAGGCTCCACAGATGCTCAATAAGATTTAGGGCCTGAGACATGCTTTGGCCAGGCCAGCACCCTTTACCCTCAGATTCTTTAGCAAGGCAGTGGTAGTCTTGGAGGTGTGTTTGGGATTATCATGTTGGAATACTGCCCTGCGACCCAGTTTCCAAAGGGAGGGGATCATGCTCTGCTTCAGTAGGTCACAGTACATAGTTACAGAAAGAACTAAGGGGCAAGAAAAGTGCAATAAAGTGATATCATAACGCAATTTTGTATAGTGATGTGTGCTCACCAAATTTAGTTGTGTCACAGAAACTTTAAGGCCCTGTGCGCACGCTGCGTTTTTTGCCGCAGATTTGCTGCGGTTTTGCTGCATGAATTGCTGCAGGAAATGTTCAGAACCTTTCTGCAGTCTTTCCCTAGCAAAACCTATGGTAAAAAAAAAAATGATGTGCGCACACTGCGTTTTTCCCCCCTACAGGTTTTGCTACAAAAAGAATGAGCATGTCACTTCTTTTCTGCAGGTACCCTACGTTTTTTCCCATAGATAATGGTAAAAAACCGGAGGGACCAACTCACGGAAAAAAATGCGGTGTGGTTTTTGCCGCGGGTGCGGTATTCTGCCAGAGGGTGCGGATTTTTCTTAAGCAAAATTCATTTTCTAGTGCGCACATAACCTAAAGTATGAGTTGCTGCAGGTCACACGAGGAATGAAGCAGGAGAGCTGTAGGAAATATGCTTGAATTTTATCAGCACTGCTGACAATAACTGGTAAAAAGGATGCAGGATACACAAGATGACTCTTGCTGTTTATTTTCTACATCTTTCAAGGTATTCCAACCTCTTAATTACAAAACAAATGTGGTTTCACTCATATTTCCTACAGCAGTATGTTAGCATTCATGATTCCTTCAATGAACTGTAGACACCATAGCCAGCAGCACTCATGGAGCCCCAAATCATGATACTCCCACCACCATGCTTGACTGTAGGCAAGACACACATGTCTTTATAGTCCTCACCTAGTTATCGCCAGACAGCCTTTACACCATTTGAACCAAATAAGTTTATCTTGGTTTCATCAGACCATGGGACATGACTCCAGTTATCCATGTTTCTAGTCTTCTTGTCTTCAGCAGACTCTAGACTTTCTTGTGCATCATCTTTAGAAGAGGCTTTTGTTCTGGGTCAACACTGCACTGCACTGTACAGCGTGTGGTCTGAGCACTGACTGACCTCCCACCCCTGTAACCTGTGCAGCAATACGGACAGCATTCATGTGTCTATTTTGAAAGGAAAACCTCTGGATTACTCTGAGCACACAGACTCAACTTCTCTGGTTGACCATGGAAAGGCCTGTTCTGAGTGGGACCTGTCTTGTTAAGACATTGCATGGCCTTGGCCACAATGCTGAAGCTCAGTTTCGGGGTGTTTGCAATCTTCTTATAGCCTAGGACATCTTTTATGTAGAACAAGAATTCCTTTTATCAGATCCTCAGAGAATTCTTTGCCATCAGGTGCCATGTTGAACTTCCAGTGATCAGTATGAGAGAGTGTGCGAGGGATAACACTAAATGTAACACCCCTGCTTCCCAGTCACATCTGAGACCTTGTAACACTAGTGAATCACATGACACCGCAGAGGGGAGATGACTAATTGGGTACAATGTGGCCATTGTCACTTGGGGGTGTACTCACTTTTGTTGCGAGTGGGTTAGACAATAATGGCTGTGTTGCATTTGAGCGCACACCAAATTTACACTGTTATACAAGCTGTACACTGACTACTTGACATTGCATCAAAGTGTCATATCTTCAGTGTTGTCCCATGAAAAGATATAAAAAAAAACTTTGTACAAAAATGTGAGCGGTGTACTCACTTTGGGATTTACTGTATACTTTATTCCCCAGAATTGTTTTGTTTTGCATGGTATAGATAGTTACATGCTCTGTAATACAGACTGACTTATTGATTTTCTCTTCCAGGTATATGGTGAAGCACAAATCTCACTTGCGATTCTGAGGAGCAGGAAGCCTTTTTCTGTGCTTGGATGGCTAATCGTGGCATCACTCTCACTTAGAGCATGGAAGTCTGTCAAAGATGGCAAAATGAATTCAGCCTGATTATGTGCTGATCTGTGTGCTCTAAAGGGAGACTGTCATGTATTTACAACCAGAATGAACAATGTACTATTTTTTAAATATTTGCATAATGTCTGCAATTCAAAATGTATATTTTGATAGTAAGAGATCTTTTCTTTTTAACACCGCGATTTGGTTAGATCTTGTTTACAGAAACCACCGAACTGTATGTAGAAGATGAATTGTTTTTTTTTTTTTTTCCTTTATATACTTGTGCATAAATCTGTTTTTCATAGAAAGCCCTACTGCACAATTCAGTGTCGCGGTGACAGACTGGTAAAATATGGAAGTGAATGTTGTGTGCAGTGGGAGGATGGGATGATAAAGGACTGCTAGCAAGAAGAAATACTCTATTTTTTGTTCATGTAAAAACAATCTTGCTAAACTTTACTTTTTTGAACATTAAAGTATGGGTTTTTCTTTTTCACCAACAAGTATGATAAAACATAAATCAATAAACAAGCAGCTTCAACTGTCTATTGATCTAAAAAAAGTGTTTGTCTTGTTGTAAAACTAAGTCTCTCCAGCTGAAATGTTGGCAATTGGCGGAGGTATCCACATGTACAGCACTGAGCAATGCAAGATGCGTTACGTTTATGGTTGATCACACGCACGTGCCATGGCCACTTGTGCTTGGTTGCCACAGATAAGTCTATTACTTTCTTGGAAGTGTTTGTGTAAGATTAAGATTTATAACTATTTTCTCAATGGGCTGTTTAAATATTACACTTTAACCTCCTAATCTGTTATAACAGGACACAATCTATAGACAACTCTGTGTAAAAAAACAAAAAAAAAAAACACCTGTAACACACCTGCAATTTTCTTAAAGGTTTTTTTAACACAATTTGTATGTTGCATGTTTTTGAATATAAGGCAAATGTATAACTATAACGACCCATACATGATGGGGAATATTTCCTAGAAAGCAACAACCTAAGATGGGACCTGATTCATCAGTTCCTAGGGTATGTGCACACGATCAGGACGTGGTGGGTTCTGACCTGTGGGGCCGCGAGTCTCAATGCAGTAGGTCGCAGCTGCTCGAGCGCACGATACAGTCTCTGGCAACTGCAGACTTTCTCTCTGTTCTCATTTTGGAGAACACTCGCGTCACCGCAGAAAACAATTGACAGCCACTCCTTTTGTTATTTTAGCTGTGTGCTTAGGGTCATTGTCTTGTTGGAAGGTGAACCTTCAGCCAAGTCTGAAGTCCAGAGAATTCTGAAAGAGGTTTTCTTCCAGGATATCTCTGTACTTGGCCGCATTAATCTTTCCTTCAGTTGCAACCAGTCGTCCTGTCCCTGCAGCTGAAAACACCCCATAGCATGCTGCTGCCACCACCATGTTTCACTAATGGGATTGTATTGGGCAGGTGATGAGCAGTGTCTGGTTTTCTCCACACATACCGCTTAGAATTATCACCAAAACGTTCTATCCTCGTCTCATCAGACCAGAGAATCTTATTTCTCATATTCTGGGAGTACTTAATGTGGTGGTTTTTTTTCGCAAACTCTATGCTGGCTTTCATATGTCTTTCACATAAAGTCCCACAAAGGTCCGACTGGTGGAGGGCTGCAGTGATAGTTGACTTTGTGGAACTTTCTCCCATCTCCCTACTGCATCTCTGGAGCTCAACCACCGTGATCTTGGGGTTATTCTTTATCTCTCTCTCTGTTTGGCTAGACAGCCAGGTCTAGGAGATGTTCTGGTGATCCCAAACTTCTTCCATTTTAAGGATTATGGAGGCCACTATGGTCTTAGGAATCTTGAATACTGCAGAAATTGTTTTGTAACCTTGGCCAGATCTGTGCCTTGCCACAATTTATGTCTGAGATCCATGGGCAGTTCCTTTGACTTCATGATTCTTATTTCGTCTGACATGCACTTTGAACTGTGAGGTCTTATATTGACAGGTGTGCGCCTTTCCAAATCAAGTATTATCAGTTTAATTAAACAGCTGGACCCCAATGAAGGAGTAGAACCAACTCAAGGAGGATTGCAAAGAAATGGACAGCAAGTGACTTAAATATGAGGGTCTGAGCAAAGGGTCTGAATACTTATGACCATGTGATATTTCAGTTTTTCTTTAAAAAAAATTTGCAAATTTTTCTACATTTTAACAAAAAACACAAAAACCTGAGCTGAAACAATGTTTCAGTACTAGTACTGAGACTGAACAGCTGATTGCGTCTCACTTTGCTGTGTATTTTATCTGGGACACAGCTGACCACTTGCCACCATCCATATTGGAGTTTTGACATGACACAAGTTAGGTATTGATAATGTTTTTAACTTCAGTAGGTTAGGGACTGTCTCAGATGGGTACACCGTGACGAGGTGAGACAGCTTTTTACCTTTTTGCAAAAATGTATACACTAAGTACCCGGTTATTAAGCACTTGCAATTTATTTATTTATATTCAGGGTATTTTTCATACAATTTTTCTCCTTGGTTTTTTCTAGTCTTAAGGCTGCAATTCACATGCTTAATGTTGCATGTTTACTGAACATTGTTTCAGCTCAGGTTTTTGTGTTTTTTGTATGTTTTCTTGCTTAGTTGCAAGTTGGGGGTGCAGCCCTCCTAGTACTGAGACTGAACAGCTGATTGCGTCTCACTTTGCTGTGTATTTTATCTGGGACACAGCTGACCACTTGCCACCATCCATATTGGAGTTTTGACATGACACAAGTCAGGTATTGATAATGTTTTTAACTTCAGTAGGTTAGGGACTGTCTCAGATGGGTACACCGTGACGAGGTGAGACAGCTTTTTACCTTTTTTCAAAAATGTATACACTAAGTACCCTGTTATTAAGCACTTGCAATTTATTTATTTATATTCAGGGTATTTTTCATACAATTTTTCTCCTTGGTTTTTTCTACATTTTGTTTTTATTTGTCAAGATGGGGTGCAGAGTGTACATTAATGAGAAAAAATTAACTTTTTTTGAATTTACCAAATGGTTGCAATGAAAGAGTGAACATTTTTAAAGGGGTCTGAATACTTTCCGGACACACTGTATATCGCAAGATGTGCACCCATTCAAGTCTATAGGTGCATGCAAAATATCGGACTGCACTCATATGTCATCTAAAGAGGCAATTTTGCATTATTTTAATGCATGCTGGATTGTTTTTAAAGTCAGGTGTGAATACGCCTTTAAACTTTGGATCTTTTTTTCTTCTTATCAAGTTTGATCTTCCATCTTAGGCTGGAGAAACACCTGCGTGCGACTCGCATGAGGATCGCATCGCACAGACCGGCCACCAGCTCTCCTGACGGGCTTGTCAGCTTCATGTATTTCTATGCAGTTGACTCGCTGCTGTCAGGAGCTGCCAGCGGGTCCGGGAAGTGTAATGCAATACTCTCACGAGTCACACGCAAATGTGTCCACCAGTCTTAGGCTGGAGTCACACTTGCGTATAAAAAAATCGGTCCAAGTCTCATGCCGGAGAGTAGGACTTTTTTTTATTTTTATTTTTTTTTTTGTTTCTCTCATTCGTTATCCATGTGCTGTCCGTGTGTAATCCGTTTTTTTTTTCTCAGCAGCTATTAGTCATTTACAGGACCATTTACAGTGTTCTCTGCTACATGATAGAATTGTATACATAAAGTCGGATGTCACTAGGATGGTCCGTGTCACGTCCATTTTTTTTTTCTCGCACCCATAGACTTGCATTGGCGAATCTCAAGGGAGATACCCTTGCAATCGCAGCATGCTGCAATTTTTTCTTTATCGTTCCTATGGGAGACCCAGACATTGGGTGTATAGCTTCTGCCTCCGGAGGACACACAAAGTACTACACTAAAAAGTGTAGCTCCTCCCTCTGAGCATATACACCCCCTGGATAACCAGATCTAGCCAGTTCATTGCTTTGTGTTCAGGAGGCATACATCCACACATGCATTCTCATCTGATTTTTCATTTTTGGAAAGTTTTTGAAGAAAAGCGGGTCCAAGCCTGGACTCCCGGCATGTCCCTTCTCACCCCACTGTGTCGGCGGTGTTGTTAAGGTTGATTCCAAGGCTGGAGCCTTACATGCCGCTCTCCTTCACCATCCCTCGGGCTCTGGCTTGAAGTGGGAGCCAGCACGGTTCTCCTTGCTTTGCAGGAGACCGGTCTCCATCCGCAGCCCTTCAGGATCCTGCTGGACGGAGCACTCATCCCCAGGGACTTGGAACCCTGCGTCTCAGCAAGCTAAGTACCTGAGACGTTTATATTCGGGGGGTCCCGGTACTTTATTATGGTGGGAGAGTGTGCTGTGTAACTTTTATGACATTTCCGGCCAGTTCTCTGGTTGTCGCCTGAGAACCGTGCCGATGGTGCCTGCGCGCCGGCCGCATCGCTTAAATTTAGGCCCCGGCTTCGCCGGAGGCCTACTTTCGATTTCACTGCCCTCGCATGTCAATCATGCAGAGGGACAGTGCGGCTCCGCCCAGCGGCCGTTCGGCACAGGAGAGGGACACTCCTCTCTGAGTACATGTCCCCTCCCCTGTAAGTCTCCTTGGCCCTCCAGATCCCGCTCTCAGAGCAGGTCCCGCCCCCTCTCCTCGCTCCGGCGCCATTTTCTCAGCGTTTTTCTCTGGATCAGCGCTGGCTGCAGCATCCCTGCTAAGCTGCTTGGGGGTCCGGGCTGTGGGATCTGGAGGGCACACAAACGGTCTGGTAAGCCACAACCTCCGGTTGTGGACCTTCTTATATACTCTCTGGGGGTCATTCTGGCTCAGAGCCCCCACTTCAGCAGCATGTCTCACACGAGGAGCAAGGCTGCAAGGCTGTACTCAATATGCACTACATGTAAGCTCGTGCTGCCTGAACCGAGCACATATCCACATTGTGATGCCTGCTCTAACCTGACAATGCCTCAGCCTGGAATCGCACCCACAGTGGTCCCTCCAGCTGCTCCGGCTCCGGTGGCTGAACCCCCGACTTGGGTAGAATCCTTCTCTAGGTCAATCTCCCAGTCTTTTGCCGACTCCATGGGACAGCTGTCCCGGACTTTGCTGAACATGCATCAGCCCCCTTCTCAGGGTGCCTCTGCTGTCAGGGCTCTCTCAGCGGAGCTCACAGAGGATTCTTCATCTGGTCCCAGACCCCGTCCTCCTAAAAGGAGACGCAGGGTCCCCTCTCCTTCCTCGTCCCGCGGCTCTGATTCAAGAGCTGACTCGCAGGACGAGGATGCCTTTACTGGGGGCTCGGAGGCTACCTCCCATGTGCCCCATTGATCTGTCCGAAAGTGACTCAGATGTTAGTGATTTGATTGCGTCCATTAATTCTGTACTGGACCTCAATCCGCCAGTATCAGAGGAGCAACCCTCTCTGGCAGAAAAGCACCAGTTTACCTTGCCTAAGAGGACAAGGAGTGTGTTCTTTAACCACTCCAGTTTTCAGGCCACTGTGACCAAGCCTAGGGCCTGTCCTGACAAACGCTTCCCAAAGCGTGGTTCTGATGACCGTTTTCCCTTTCCACCTCAGGTGGTCAAGGAGTGGGCTCATTCACCAAAGGTAGACCCTCCGGTGTCTAGACTCTCAGCCCGGACCGTTGCATCAGTGGCTGATGGCACCTCTCTTAAGGATTCCACTGACCGCCAGGTTGACCTTCTGGCCAAATCTGTATATGAGGCGGCAGAGGCCTCGTTCTCCCCATCTTTTGCAGCAGTGTGGGCTCTCAAAGCCATCTCTGCTTCTCTAGAGGAGATGCATTCCCTCACCAGGGAATCTATGCCCGAAATGGTTGCCTTAACTTCCCAAGCTTCAGCTTTTTCATCCTATGCCATGTCTGCCATGCTGGTGGCTTCGGCTAATTCCCTCGCTATCCGCAGGATCTTGTGGCTTCGAGAGTGGAAGGCAGATGCTTCTTCAAAGAAGTACCTTGCTGGGCTCCCTTTTGCTGGATCCAGGCTATTCGGTGAACAACTGGATGAAATTATTAAGGAAGCTACTGGCGGGAAGAGTACTTCCATGCCACAAACTAAAACCAGGAAACCTGCCCAGGGTAGGAACCAGTCGAGGTTTCGTTCCTTTCGTTCCTCCAACTGGTCGTCCTCTAAGCCCTCGGTCTCGTCCACTAACTCAGCCAAGGACCAAAAACCCAACTGGCGCACAAAGGCGCGTCCACAAAAGACCGCAGGAGCTGCTGCCACTAAGGCAGCCTCCTCTTGACTATCTGGCCGCGCCAGCAACGTCCTTAGTCGGTGGCAGGCTCTCCCACTTTGGCGACGTGTGGTTTCAACACGTCTCCGATCAGTGGGTGCGGGATATCATCTCCCACGGCTACAGGATAGAGTTCTCTTCCAGCCCACCAAACAGATTTTTTCTGTCAACTCCCCCCTGCTCCGAGGCCGCCGCCTTCTCTCAGGCCGTGGCATCCTTGCAGGCCAACGGAGTAATTGTACCGGTTCCCGCCCGGGAACGGTTCAGAGGTTTCTACTCAAATCTCTTCCTAGTCCCCAAAAAGGACGGTTCCTTCCGGCCCATCCTGGATCTCAAGCTTCTCAACAAGCATGTTCAGGTGCGGCATTTTCGCATGGAGTCTCTGCGATCAGTCATTGCCTCAATGACCCAAGGAGATTTCCTGGCATCCATCGATATCAGAAATGCCTATCTGCATGTGCCAATTGCAGTTTCACACCAGCGTTGGCTACGTTTTGCAATCGGAGAGGAACATTTCCAATTCGTGGCTCTCCCCTTCGGGTTAGCCACGGCCCCTCGAGTATTCACCAAGGTCATGGCAGCAGTGGTTGCGGTTCTGCACCTCCAGGGGTTGGCAGTGATTCCTTACCTGAACAACCTTCTAGTCAAGGCTTCATCCAGCGCAGACTGTCAGCGGAGTGTCTCGCTCACTCTCGCCACTCTAGCCCAATTCGGGTGGCTTGTCAATCTGCCCAAATCCACTCTGACTCCGACCCAGAGGCTCACGTACCTAGGGATGCAGTTTGAGACTCTGCCGGCACTTGTGAAGCTGCCCTTGGTCAAACAGCAGTCCCTCCATCTGGCGGTGCGCTCTCTGCTGAGCCCCGCCGTCATTCCATCAGGCACCTAATGCAGGTGCTGGGTCAGATGGTGGCGTCAATGGAAGCTGTTCCCTTTGCCCAGTTCCATCTGCGTCCTCTGCAGCTGGACATTCTCCGCTGTTGGGACAAGCGGACTTCCTCCTTGCACAGGCTAGTGGCTCTGTCGCCACAGAACAGGGGCTCCCTTCAGTGGTGGCTTCGGCCCCTCTCTCTGTCTCAGGGACGCTCCTTCCTGGCCCCGTCCTGGGTGATTCTCACCACGGATGCCAGTCTATCCGGCTGGGGAGCGGTATGTCTCCACCACAGAGCACAGGGCACTTGGACTCCGTCCGAATCAGCCCTCTCGATCAATGTGCTGGAAACCAGAGCTGTGCTTCTAGCTCTGCTAGCCTTTCACCACCTTTTGGCGGGCAAGCACATCCGAGTCCAGTCAGACAACGCGACAGCGGTTGCCTACATCAGTCACCAAGGCGGGACACGCAGCCGCCTGGCAATGTTGGAGGTTCAACGCATCCTTCAATGGACGGAGGACTCCAAGTCCACCATATCCGCAGTCCACATCCCAGGCGTGGAAAACTGGGAGGCAGATTATCTCAGCCGTCAAACCGTGGACAGTGGCGAGTGGTCCCTGCATCCGGCAGTGTTTCAGTCAATCTGCCGCAAGTGGGGCACTCCGGAAGTGGATCTAATGGCATCCCGGCACAACAACAAGGTTCCGGTTTACGTGGCTCGCTCCCACGATCCTCAGGCCTTTGCAGCGGACGCTCTGGTTCAAGATTGGTCCCAGTTTCGTCTGTCCTACGTGTTTCCCCCTCTAGCTCTCTTGCCCAGAGTTCTGCGCAAGATCAGAATGGAGGGCCGTCGGGTCATCCTCATTGCTCTGGACTGGCCCAGGCGAGCTTGGTAACCAGACCTGCTCCCATCTGTCCGTAGAGGTGCCGTGGCATCTTCCGGACCGTCCAGACCTTCTCTCACAAGGTCCGTTTTTCCGCCAGAATTCTGCGGCTCTCAGATTGACGGCGTGGCTATTGAGTCCTGGATCTTGACGGCTTCTGGTATTCCTCCTGAAGTCATCTCCACTATGACTCGGGCTCGGAAGTCTTCCTCGGCCAAAATCTATCACAGGACCTGGAGAATTTTCCTGTCCTGGTGTCGCTCTTCCGGCCATGCTCCTTGGCCTTTTTCCTTGCCGACCCTTCTGTCCTTTCTACAGTCCGGTCTGCAGCTAGGACTATCCCTCAATTCCCTCAAGGGACAAGTCTCGGCTCTGTCAGTGTTGTTCCAGCGGCGTATCGCCCGGCTGGCTCAGGTGCGCACCTTCATGCAGGGCGCGTCTCACATCATTCCGCCTTACCGGCGGCCCTTGGATCCCTGGGACCTCAATCTGGTCCTCACAGCCTTGCAGAAACCCCCCTTTGAGCCTCTTAGGGAGGTTTCTTTGTCTCGTCTTTCACAGAAAGTGGTCTTTCTAGTGGCCATAACTTCCCTCAGGAGAGTCTCTGATTTGGCTGCGCTCTCTTCGGAGTCACCTTTTTTGGTTTTTCATCAAGACAAGGTGGTTCTCCGTCCGACTCCGGACTTTCTCCCTAAGGTAGTTTCTCCTTTCCACCTTAACCAGGACATTTCCCTGCCTTCCTTTTGTCCGGCTCCTGTTCATCGCTTTGAAAAAGCGTTGCATACTCTGGATCTGGTGCGGGCGCTCCGGATCTATGTGTCTCGCACCGCTGTTCTTAGGCGGTGCACCTCTCTTTTTGTGCTAAACACAGGTCGGCGTAAGGGCCTCTCGGCTTCTAAGCCGACCTTAGCTCGTTGGATTAGGTCGGCCATTTCCGATGCCTACCAGTGTACTCAGGTGCCTCCCCCGCCGGGGATCAAGGCACACTCGACCAGAGCTGTCGGTGCCTCTTGGGCTTTCAGGCACCAGGCTACGGCTCAGCAGGTCTGTCAGGCTGCCACTTGGACTAGCCTGCATACCTTTTCAAAGCACTACCAAGTGCATGCTCATGCTTCGGCAGATGCGAGCTTGGGCAGACGCATCCTTCAGGCGGCTGTCGCCCATTTGTGAAGTTAGGCTCCGCCTACTTCTCAGTTTTCTGTTTATTCCCACCCATGGACTGCTTTGAGACGTCCCAATGTCTGGGTCTCCCATAGGAACGATAAAAAGAGAATTTTGTTTACTTACCGTAAATTCTTTTTCTTATAGTTCCGTATTGGGAGACCCAGCACCCTCCCTGTTGCCTGTTGGCAGTTTCTTGTTCCGCGTGTTATCACTGGCTGTTGTCGTAGACAGAGGCTTCGGTTGTTCCGGTTCTTGCTCTGTCTTTACTTGTGGGTGGCTATTCTCTTTCAGCTTTTGCACTAAACTGGCTAGATCTGGTTATCCAGGGGGTGTATATGCTCAGAGGGAGGAGCTACACTTTTTAGTGTAGTACTTTGTGTGTCCTCCGGAGGCAGAAGCTATACACCCATTGTCTGGGTCTCCCAATACGGAACTATAAGAAAAAGAATTTACGGTAAGTAAACAAAATTCTCTTTTTCCTCAGTCCGATTTGGAGCTGAGAAAAAAAGCCGATCTGAGCTGCCCGATTAACATCAAGTTCAAGGCCAATGCAAGATTTTCTCACATAGCACTCACGTGAGTCATACGCAAGTGTGACTCTAGCCTTAGACTGGAACTAGCATGCTGAGTAACAAAATAGTGATGCAACATCTATGATTAGCCAAATATTTCTCATTTTGTGTAGGTAAAAGTATGTATCTGCACGATCCTCAGTGGTGGGTGCCAATACTTTTGGTAATCAAGCCCACTGAGTGGATGCTACACACTTGAGAATGAGGGTGAAACTGAGTGCGTTTACTCAGGAAAACTGCATCTTGGATGAATATACAGTGCCTTGTGAAAGTGTTCGGCCCCCTTGAATTTTTCAACCTTTTCCCACATTTCAGGCTTCAAACATACAGATAAAAATGTTAATGTTATGGTGAAGAATCAACAAGTGGGACACAATTGGGAAGTTGAACGATATTTATTGCTTATATTAAATTTTTGTAAATAATAAAAAATTGAAAATTGGGGCGTGCGATATTTGGCCCCTTTAAGTTAATACTTTGTAGCGCCACCTTTTGCTGTGATTACAGCTGCAAGTCGCTTGGGGTATGTCTATCAGTTTTGCACATCGAGAGACTGAAATTCTTGCCCATTCTTCCTTTGCAAACAGCTGGAGCTGAGTGAGGTTGGATGGAGAGCGTTTGTGAATAACAGTTTTCAGCTCTTTCCACAAATTCTCGATTGGATTCAGGTCTGGACTTTGACTTGGCCATTCTAACACCTGGATACGCTTATTTGTGAACCATTCAATTGTATATTTTGCTTTGCTTGGGATTATTGTCTTGTTGGAAGACAAATCTTTGTCCCAGTCTCAGGTTTTTTGCAGACTCCAACGGGTTTTTTTTCAAGAATGATCTTGTATTTGGCTCCATCCATCCTCCCATTAATTTTTAACCATCTTCCTTGTCCCTGCTGAAGAAAAACAGCCCCAAACCATGATGCTGCCACCACCATGTTTGACAGTGGGGATGGTGTGTTC
Source organism: Anomaloglossus baeobatrachus (assembly GCF_048569485.1). Taxonomy (NCBI): domain Eukaryota; kingdom Metazoa; phylum Chordata; class Amphibia; order Anura; family Aromobatidae; genus Anomaloglossus; species Anomaloglossus baeobatrachus. Next base: position 138,325,987 of record NC_134360.1, read on the forward strand.
AGGGTGACGAGCTGTGTTGCTTTTAAGCCAAAGATATCATTTGGTATTATGCCTAAATAGTTAGATTTTTGGTTTCATCTGACCAGAGCACCTTCTTCCACATGTTTGGTGTGTCTCCCAGGTGGCTTGTGGCAAACTTTAAACAACACTTTTTATGGATATCTTTGAGAAATGGCTTTCTTCTTGCCACTCTTCCATAAAGGCCAGATTTGTGCAGTGTGTGACTGATTGTTGTCCTATGGACAGACTCCCTCCTCAGCTGTAGATCTCTGCAGTTCATCCAGAGTGATCATGGGCCTCTTGGCTGCATCTCTGATCAGTCTTCTCCTTGTTTCAGTTGAAATTTTTGAGGGACAGCAGTGTCTTGGTAGATTTGCAGTAGTATGATACTCCTTCCATTTCAATATGATTGCTTGCACAGTGCTTCTTGGGATGTTTAAAGTTTTAGAAATCTTTTTGCAACCAAATCCAGCTTTAAAAGTCTCCATAACAGTGTCACGGACCTGCCTGTTGTGTTCCATGGTCTTCATGATGCTCTCTGTGCTTTAAACAGAAAACTGAGACTATCACAGAGCAGGTGCATTTATACAGAGACTTTATTACATACACATGGCTTATATTTATCATCATCAGTCATTTAGGACAACATTGGATCATTCAGAGATCCTCAATGAACTTCTGCAGTGAGCTTGCTGCACTGAAAACAAAGGGGCCAAATAATATTGCACGCCCCAATTTTCAGTTATTTATTTTTTACAAAAATTTAAAATAAGCAATAAATATTGTTCACCTTCACAATTGTGTCCCACTTATTGATTCTTCACCATAAAATTACACTTTTTATCTTTTATGTTGAAATGTGGGAAAATGTTGAAAAATTCAATGGGGCCGAATAGTTTCGCAAGGCGCTGTACTTGCTCAGTTTTACCTTCATACTTTGGAGTGCTACTTTTTTTTTCTTTTATCCAATTTCTTAAATGAGATGATATGACAAAAAGCTTAAAGGGAAGGTATCGTCAAAAAAAAAAAAATTTCAATAACTGAAAAAATGTAAAGTAATAATGTTTAAATGTTTTGTTTAAATATTTGGTTTTTATTAAGCAAAATATAAAAAAAATTAAAAAGTTTGATATTTTCCACTGTTAAACACTAGGGGGAGCAGCTACTGAAATCCTACAGAAATTCCACTGTAGAAAAAAACTCACATTACAACTGCAGTAAAAGTGGGCGGAGTCTGCTTTCCTGTGTGTGATGGCACGCCTCCCCCCTCCTAATCTGAGTTTTTACAACAGATAACAGAGAATGACATGTAGGGACACACTGCAGAGCCATTTTGTTGGTGACCAGAAATGTCTAAAGTGTCACCAAGGACAGCAGGAGTATCACACAGGATAGGATTAGATACACAACTCAGCAGACAGTATCACACAGAAGAGTATTAGATACACGGCTCAGCAGACAGTATCACACAGGATATGGATTAGATACACGGCTCAGCAGACAGTATCACGGGATAGGATTAGATACACGGCTCAGCAGACAGTATCACACAGTATAGGATTAGATACACAGCTCAGCAGACAGTATCACAGGATAGGATTAGATACACGGCTCAGCAGACAGTATCACACAGGATAGGATTAGATACACAACCCTGCAGACAGTATCACCGGTACACACACAGGTACTCACATGCAGTGGCGCGTGCACACACACACACACACACACACACACACACACACTGCTCTGCCAGCACACACGCAAAATGCTCTGCAACACTCAAGCACGCACACACATTGCCATGCCAGCACACACGCAAGCACGCACACACATTGCTCTGCCAGCACACACGCAAAATGCTCTGCAACACTCAAGCACGCACACACATTGCCATGCCAGCACACACGCAAGCACGCACACACATTGCTCTGCCAGCACACACGCAAAATGCTCTGCAACACTCAAGCACGCACACACATTGCCATGCCAGCACACACGCAAGCACGCACACACATTGCTCTGCCAGCACACATGTAAAATGCTCTGCAACACTCAAGCACGCCCGCACATTGCCATGCCAGCACACACATTGCTCTGCCAGCACACACGCAAAATGCTCTGCAACACACAGGCAAGCACGCACACACATTGCTCTACCAGCACACACGCAAAATGCTTTGCAACACACACACAAGCACGCACACACATTGATCTGCCAGCACACACGCAAAATGCTCTGCAACACACAAGCACGTGCGCTGCGGCCGAGGAAGGAGGGGTGGCCGTACACTACTCACACACAGGCCGACAGGTGACAGGCCATGGAGAGCGTGGGGGTATTATCAGAGACAATAGCATCGCCGGCGGGGTGAGGGGCACTGGTACACTACTCCCCATGAGCAGAACGGGTGACAGGGGGAAAAGTTCAGCACACAGCATGACCGCTGTGAGCTGCAGAAAGATGGTGCTGATCTCCTCGGTCTGCTGTGATGTGGACAGCCCAGGGGGCGCGTCCAGGCCACAGCAGGAAGATCTCCTGTAATAAGCCTAGGGGTCGGATTCCGACTATCAGAGCCTATGCACAGGGGCTGCCATAAAGGAGGTGAGTAACTGATGTTACACACACACAGCAAATCCAGCATGGCAGCCCCCAGTGCCTCCAGTAACATTAGAATTAAATAAAAACTAAATAAGCTGCGATTTTAATTTTGTATTAAAAATACTTGATTTCATAATCACTATTTTTAATACAAAAATAAAAAACCGCGACACCTTCCCTTTAAAGATAATTCTTTGAGGTATTATTTAGGATTCACAGTAGGGCAGCTCCAAGAAATAATTGTGTTTGAGATGGTGGGTTTGTCTGAGTGATTTCATTAAGCTTTTGTGACCCCTTAGGAAGTGATTACTGACAAATCCGTAATCTTTCCGATTTAATAATAATTTGTTGTTTAACTTTATTACAGTCTAAGGCCTTGTGCCCACAGGGCGTTTTTCTAGCGGTTTTCATTGCTTTTTTTAATCAATAAAAGCAAGGAAAAAGCATCCCAGCAAAGTCTGAGAATCGGGACTTGCTGTGCCCACATTGCTTCTTTTTCAGTTGCTTTTTTTTCTTGCTGAAAAAAGAAGCAACATGTCAATTGTTTTAGCGGTTTTTTTCCTGCTTTTTTCCCCCAATTGACTTCAATGGAGTAGGGAAAAAAGCAGGAAAAAACACATGTGTAATGCCCACGTTGCTTTATATTTTATGCGTTTGGGCATTTTTAGGGAGAAAAGAAAGCTATGGCTATGTAGATTCCTTCATAGAAGAATGCCACATAGCCAGCTTTGGCAGCTATTTCCTTATCTCCCATTGTTTACTGCGACACCTCTGCAGGGAACCCCCACTGATGTCACAAGGTAAAGAGTTCATCCCAGCATTGGATCTCCAGGAAATCCCCCAGTAATCCTCCTGTATGAATTGTATTCACCTTGTGACATCCCCAAACTTGTACAGCAAGATGTCACGGTAAACAATGCAGGGACCCCCCGCTGACGTCACAAGGTAAAGAGTTCATCCCAGCGGGGATTTCCAGGAATCCGGGGGGCTTTGCTTGGTAATCCCCCTGCATGAATTGTATGCACCTTGTGACATCCCCGAACTTCCCTGCAGTGACGTTTCGCGGTAAACAATGCAGGGACCCCCGCTGATGTCACAATGTAAATAGTTCATCCCAGTGGGGGATCTCCAAGAAACCCCGGGGTATTCCTCCTTAATTAATTGTATTCACCACCTGACATCCCCGGACTTCCCTGCAGAGAGATGTCATGGTAAAACACTGCAAGAATACTGAATGCCAGGTGCACAGCCTATGCAACATAAATGCAGGGAACCCCCGCTGACGTCAAGGTGAACCCCGAAAAACCCCAGTGATCCTCCTGCATTAACTGTGTTCACCTTGTGCCCTGCACCAGGCATTCAGTATTCTTGCAGTGTTTTACGACACCACTCTACAGGGAGGTCCGGGTATATCACAAGTTGAATACAGTTCATGTAGGAGGATCACCGGGGTTTCCTGGAGATCCGCCGCTGGGATGAACTCTGCACCTTACTCATCTCTCTGTAGACTCCTGGGTCACGTCCGATGGGCTCCAGGACCCGCCGGTAAGCAGCTGATTGTTTACGTCCAGTGGTGAAAAGCCTGCCGGCTTTTTAACAATCAGATGATGAATCAGCTGATCTTGCTGGACATAAACTATCAGATGATGCTATCAGGTGACAGCATCAGCTGCACTTTTAGACAATCAGCTGATGTGTAATCTGATTCAGGTTCTTGAACCTGTGTCAAGTTCAAAGACCTGAATCCAATATCATCTAATCGGAAGGCAAACCAATCAGATCTGATCAGTTTGCCTTCTGATCAGATGATATTGGATCCAGATTGGACATCACAGGACTATGGCGGAGGGGGGGGGGGGGGTTTCTTTAGCTCAATAAAGAGGAAGTCACTAATTGTGTTGTTTTATTTCTAATAAAAAATACTTTTCTCTGTGTTGTGTTTTTTTTTTTTTTATCTTTACTACAAATTCATGGTGGCTATGTTTAGTATTGGGGTGGCACCATGAATTTCAGGCTTAGGGCCAGCTGATAATACAAAGCTGGCCCCAACCCCATTATTACCCAGCGAGCCACCCAATACCAGGGCCACTGGAAGAGTTGGATACAGCGCCAGAAGATGGCGCTTCCTATGAATGCGCCATTTTCTGGGGCGGCTGTGGACTGCAATTTGCAGCAGGGGGTGGGGGGGGCAGAAAGCTTGGGCCACCCTCTGCTGTGGACTCCAGTCTCGAGCTGCCTAGTTGTACCTGGCTGGAAAGTCGCATACATTTGGCAAAGCCCATGTCGGTTTTTTTTCATATAAATTATTTTATGAAATTCATGAAATAATTAAAAAAAAAAAAAAAAAGGGCTTCCCCATATTTTTGGTTCCCAGCTGGGTATAAATAGGCAGCTGGGGGTTGGGGGCAGCCCGTACCTGCCTGGCATACAAAAATATGGCGAAGCCCATCTCGATTTTTTTTTTTTTCTTCTTTTTAAATTCACTAAAACAAAAACAACCCCAACCCAAAAGGGTTAGGGGTGAAGAAAATAAATGCGTAGGCTCCAGCTGCATTTTCTATTGCTAGCTAAGGGTAACCCAAACAGCTACTGGCTGCTAACCCCTACTGCTTGGTGTTACCTTCACTGGCAATGGAAAATTCAGGGAAGCAATATTTTCTTGAAGGTTTTTTTTTTGCCAAAAAGATGACGTGGACTTCGCCCAATTTTTGTGTCCAGCCAGGTACAACCAGACAGCTAGGGACTGGAATCTTCAGTGCAGAGTGGCCCAAGCTTTCTGGGCCCCCTGCTGCATACTGCAGTCTGCAGCTGCCCCAGAAAATGGTGCTTTCATAGAAGCGCCATCTTCTGGCACTGTATCCAACTCTTCCAGCGGACCTGGTGTCGGGTGGCACGCTGGGTAATAAGGCTTTAATACCAGCTTTGTTTTACTAGCTGGTATTAAGTCTGAGATTCTTAATGACAGGCCAAGTTTGACCCGGCCATTAAGAATCTCCAATAAAGTGTTAAAGTATTTTTTCTGTGTGGTGTCTTTTTTTTATTAGAAATAAATACACAGACACACTTAGGGACTCCATCTTTATTACGCCCTCTCGCCCCTCGATCCTGGTCTGTCACTGATCTAGGTCTGCTATATCAGAAAGCACGGGGGAGGAAGAACTCTTCTGCTCCTCGTGCTGTCTAATCACTCAATGTGTGAGCAAAGACTGCGTGTTGCTAAGCGGTGATGTCACCACTGCCACCGTTGCCATAGTAATCTAATTAGAGGGTTACTATAGCAACGGTGATCTTCGAGCACCTGTTTCTCACCGCCGCTATTCACCTGAATGAGCCGGTGAATAGTGGTGCCGGTAAACGATCTAATAGATCATCATTTTCCTATCACTTTTATTCCAAAATGGAGATTGAAGAAAATGAGTTGAACAAGGAAATTACATCAGAACACCTTTTTTTTTCCACATCCAACTTTAATGAGCTGAAACAAGCATTCAATAGTAACAAAAAAAGCATGAAAAGAAGCAAGAACAAAAGCATGAAAAGAAGCAAGAAAAAAAGCATGAAAAGAAGCAAGAAAAAAAGCATGAAAGCATGAAAAGAAGCATGAAAAAAAGCACAGAAAAAAGCAGCTTTTTTGTGCTGAAAAAAAGCACCGTGGGCACATAGCAGGTCCTTTAAAGGGAAGGTGTTGTCCAAAAAAAAAAATATTTCAATAAATGAAAAAATGTAAAGTATTAATGTTATGTTTAAATATACATTTTTTTTATATATTTTGCTCAATTAAAAACAAATCAGTTTGATATTTTCCACTCTTAAACACTAGAGAGAGCAGCTGCTGAAATCCTTCTATAGAAGTACTGTAGAAATAGATCACATTACAATTGCAGTAAAAGTGGGTGGAATTTGCTCTCGTGTGTCAAGTTACATCTCCCCTCCCAATCTGGATGCTTCCAAAAAGATAAGCGAGAATGAAGTTTGGGATCACAATACGGAGCCATTTTGATGGTGACCGCAAAGTGATCCTAATGTCTAAAGTCTCACCAAGGACAGCTGCAAAGTGCTCCCTACGTACAAGCAATGCTCTGCCACACCACGCACGCCCGCAATGCTCTGCCACAATGTTTGCCACAAAGCACGCCCCTCAAATGCTCTGCCGCACGCACAACCCCCAATGCTCTGCTGCACACGCGCCCACCCAAATGCTCTGCCAAAAGTGCGTCCTCCCAAATGTTCTGCCGCACGCATGCACGCATGCTCCCCCCCCCAAATGCTCTGCTGCATGCCCACCTGTGTATACCGCTCCTCAGTATACCGTGCGGAGGCCAGAGGTGAGCACATGAGAGCGGGGGGAGCGGCGGAGGGATGGGCAAGAGTAGCCGCAGCGACGGGGGTGTGGGGGGATGACGATAGAGGTCAGCGGGCGGGGGGGTTAGCAGCGGCCCAGCACCGGTACTCACACATCCCGCCAGGTGACGGGGGGAAAGTGCAGCACACAGCATACGCTGTGTGCGCCACAAAGATGGCGACGATCTCCCTCTGCTGTGATCTGGACAGTCTAGGGGCTTGTCCAGGTCACAGCAGGAAGCAGATAAAGTGCAGGAGATAGGGTCGCAGGCTGACAACTGTCTCCTATGCACAGGCGCTGCCGTATTTGAGGGAGGTAATGTTGTTACTCACAGCAAATTCATGATGGCAGCACCCAGCGTTTCAGTAAAACTGGAATTAAATAAAAACTAAATCAACAATGAATTTTGTATTAAAAATACTTAATTTCATAATCACTATTATAAAGGGCTCATTTACACTACCGTTCAGTTTTTGTGCCGTTTTTTAACAGATGCATCCGTGTGGCAACCGTGGGACAACTGCGTCCATCCCATTATGTTCTGTATACAGTCCGTTTCATCCGTGTGACTTCCATTTATTTTTTGGTTTGTTTTTTTTGTTTTTTTTTGCAGACTGCAAAAAAACGTAAGGAGAGTTACATGCAGTACAGGGTATCTGGCCAGATGCTGGTTCCCATATAAAGTCTATAGGGAACAGAATCTGGGGCAAAGGGGTAGGAGCAAGCGCTACATACTCACTGATCACCAGCACAGCTGTCACACTGCTTCCGTGGCAGCTCTTTGATCCTCCTGAGCCGTCGGCTCATACATATTCATTCCTTCCCCCTTCTGTGATTGGTTACAGTCAGACGCGCCCCCACGCTGAGTGACAGCTTTCTGACTGAAACCAATCACAGCCGCCGGTGGGCGGGTCTATATCGTACAGTACAATAAAAAAAAAAGCGTGCGGTCCCCCCCAATTTTGATACCAGCCAAGATAAAGCCTCACAGCTGCTGGCTGGTGTTCTCAGGCTGGGGAAACCCATGTCATTGGGAGCCTCCCAAGCCTAAATATTAGCCAGCAACCAGCCGGAATTGCCGCATCAATTAGATGCGACATTCCCGGGACTTTACCTGGCTCATCACGTTGCCCTGCTGCGATGGCAAACGGGGTAATATATGGGGTTGATACCAGATGTGTAATGTCACCTGGAATCAAGAAACACTCCCCAACACATTCCTCTTTCACCAATTTATTGGAAAGAAAAAACAAATCCAGGTCCAGCGTAATCCAATAAGGGGGTCCCACCACGATCCATACTCTGTGTCCCAGTCAATGAAGAACATAATGTTCCCCATTGGCTGGGAGAGCAGTGCAGTGACCTGAGCTAACATCATGAGGTCAGCCCAGGTCACCACAGGGCATGACCAGCCCTGACTTCAGGAGGTTAGTTAGGTACATTACCTGCGGTGATGGAAGCCGCTGCACACCTGACGTTAGTGCTCGTCACTGAGTTCAATGACCACCTTGCTCCCAAGCGAAGTATCGCGAGCGGCCCATGACACCACTAGTCACAGTCTCTGGACGCCCGCGAGAGGTGATCTGACAACGCAGCCGGCATGGAAGTCTGTGACGAGCGCTGACGTCAGGAGTGCAGGAATTCATAACCGCAGGTAAAGAGTTTACTAACCTCCTGACGGCAACGCTCATCATCCCTGCGGCTGCTCGCACACTGCAGTGAGGGCATATGCTGACACACTGCAGTGCAAACAGCCACGGGGCTGGCATGGGAGCAGGACACAGACTGCAGGGGCACCCGACGGAAGTCATACAGAAGTGCTTTTGTGTGGTTTCCGGGGATTTTGCGGACCCATTGACTTATTATGTCACGGTCCGTTATTACGGAACAGAATAGGACATGTTCCATAATAACAGAACGGACATACGGCATCCGATGTGGTTTTTTTGTAGGATCGGATGCACACGGCAGTGCTTCTATGTGTCATCCGATCCTATACAAAAGACATTGAAAAGATGGTCCTGTCAGTAGGTCCGCAAAAAAACAGGAACTGAACAGGACAGACGGAACAGTCATCTGAATGAGCCCCAATACAAGAATAAAAAAAGTGACACCTTACCTTTTAAGGCTATATTACAACAGTGAACTTTTTGATGCTGCGTGTTTCTGGTGTGTTAAAACCTAGTGTCTTACAGATCCAGCAAAGTGGACTGGGTTTATCGGAACCTCATACCTATTATGCTTCTTTTTTACCCTGTGTAAAACTGACTTGCGCAGCGTTTTTCAATCCTCAGCATGTTAGTTTTGCTTGCTGGTACGCTAAGTTTTTCTTTGCGGATTTTTTTCCCCATGCACTTGTATTACATGCAGAAAATCTGCAGGTAAAAACCACATACGTGCATCATTAGTGCGTTTCTGCAGTGGAAATGCATTAAAAACACATGAAATCTGCAGCTAAGAGTGTCAAAGTTTTGTCAGCCAAATACCAGGAAGTTTCAAAAACAAAGCAGCTTTCTTTAAAGGAAAACACCAAACCGAGACAAAAAAAATGCGATAAAATGTGTTAGGCCAAAAAAACGTGCGTGTGACACGGTCCGTTTTTCGGGTACGTGTTCCGTTTTTTTGGGGCGTTTCTCCAGTACGTATGGCATCCGTGTGATGGCGTATGCGAGCCGTGTGTACGTGTAAAATGTCCGTGTTTGTGTGTAAAATGCCCGTGAATGTGTACGTGGAATGTCCGTGTGGAATGTCCGTTTGTGTGTTGCACAATGTCGTTGATACATGTCGGCTGACAGCAGACAGAGTTGCGCGATGAGAATGAACTCGGGTGAACTTCACCCGACTTCATTGTCATGCCGCGGCTCTGTCTGTGTGCCGCGTACTGATTAGCGGTCACCTGTGAAGGATTCACCAGTGACCGCTAATCCCCCGAGTGACAGAAGTGAGCGGCCCTCTCTCATACTTACCGCTCCCCGATCACCAGCGCGGCGAGGAACAGCTGTGCAGAGAATACGCGGCAACAATTACTTTGAATATGCCGGCCGCTCATTAATCAATCTCGTATTCCCTGCTTTCCCCCCCCACAGACGCCTGTGATTGGTTGCAGTCAGACACGCCCCCCACGCTGAGTGACAGCTGTCTCACTGCACCCAATCACAGCAGCCGGTGGACGTGTCTATACTGTGCAGGAAAATAAATAAATAAATAATTAAAAAAAACGGCGTGCGGTCCCCCCCAATTTTAATACCAGCCAGATAAAGCCATACGGCTGAAGGCTGGTATTCTCAGGATGGGGAGCCCCACGTTATGGGGAGCCCCCCAGCCTAACAATATCAGTCAGCAGCCGCCAAGAATTGCCGCATACATTATATGCGACAGTTCTGGGACTGTACCCGGCCCTGGTGCGTTGGCAAATCGGGGTAATAAGGAGTTATTGGCAGCCCATAGCTGCCAATAAGTCCTAGATTAATCATGTCAGGCGTCTCCCCGAGATACCTTCCATGATTAATCTGTAAATTACAGTAAATAAACACACACACCCGAACAATCCTTTATTAGAAAAAAAAAAACACTAACAAATTGCCTTGTTCACCAATTTAATAAGACCGAAAAAGCCCTCCATGTCCGGCGTACTCCAGGATGGTCCAGCGTCGCTTCCAGCTGTGCTGCATGAAGGTGACCGGAGCTGCAGAAGACACATCCGCTCCTGTCAGCTCCACGCAGCTAATGAAGGGAATAGCGCGATCAGCTGTATTCAGCATTGGCCGCGAGTAACCTCAGTGACAGCTCAGCTGATCGCGCTATTCCCTTTATTTGCTGTGTGGAGCTGACAGGAGCGGCAGTGTCTTCTGTGTGTTTATTTACTGTCACTTACAGATTAATCATGGAAGGTATCTCGGGGAGACGCCTGACATGATTAATCTAGGACTTATTGGCAGCTATGGGCTGCCAAAAACTCCTTATTACCCCGATTTGCCAACACACCAGGGCAAATCGGGAAGAGCCGGGTACAGTCCCAGAACTGTCGCATATAATGTATGCGGCAATTCTGGGCGGCTGCGGACTGATTTTGTTAGGCTGGGGGGCTCCCCATAACGTGGGGCTCCCCATCCTGAGAATACCAGCCTTCAGCCGTATAGCTTTATCTGGCTGGTATTAAAATTGGGGGGGACCGCACGCCAGTTTTTTTAATTATTTATTTATTTATTTTCCTGCACAGTATAGACACGCCCACCGGCTGCTGTGATTGGGTGCAGTGAGACAGCTGTCACTCAGCGTGGGGGGCGTGTCTGACTGCAACCAATCACAGGCGTCTGTGGGTGGGGAAAGCAGGGAATACGAGATTGATTAATGAGCGGCCGGCATATTCAAAGTAATTGTTGCCACGTATTCTCTGCACAGCTGTTCCTCGCCGCGCTGGTGATCGGGGAGCGTTATGAGCTAGGAGAAGAAAAAAACCGAGCGCCAATGTAAGTATGACTGAGAACAGCAGAAAAAAAGGTAAGTATACTGACTTTAATTTAAAAAAAAAACAAAAAATAAGATCTCTAGTGTAAAAACGCACACGCACGAAACATGCTGAACACGGACATACTCCGTGTGCGGTACGTGCAGGCACGGACCCATAGACTAAAGCGGGTCCGTGCCTGCGTGCTGCCGGCCAAAAACGGACATGTCGTCCGTGTAGAAAAGCGCACACACGTACTTACCACACGGTCACACATTCCGTGTGATTTTACGTGTGTGTGTCATCTACCATTGAATAACATGGGTCTCCGTGTGTACGTGTCTCCGGTACGTGCAAATACGTACCGCACACGTACAAATTAAACGGATGTGTGTTGCGGGTCTTAAACAAATGCTATAAAAAGTATACATTGGATATGATATTTCTCGCCAGCACAAGTCCTGTTTCCTAGCTTGTTCATTGGTGAAATGATCTCTTGTTTTGCACAAAAGGTCCTTGTTCTTGGTGGTACATCATCCTGTGTGAACAGGACTCGTGCTGCCGAGAGCTGAGACAGCCTGTGCATACGGAGTGCTTGCTAGCTTAGTGCATCGCTCACTTTGATCGACAGCCTGTCTCCACAGCAAAATAATTGTGCAATAAGCGGTTTCAATAATGTTAAGTCAGTTATCTTGCAATGTCAATGCCGACTGAAATTTTATCTCCTAGTAGAAAGGACTTGATTCTTGGGACGGTAGAAGATAGCATAAATGGAATGGGACAGATTTCACATGGCTTTTCTGCTGTAACCTTCATGGGTCAACTGCTCCTTGTTACCAGATACTTCACATCAATATACAGTATATTCTGGGTATCAGGAGAAAAAAAAAATCAATAAAAGTACCTCGATTGTAAAGAATAGAACAAGGCTGGGAGGTTTAACAATGATAGTGAATGAGGGTTGGTCATTTTTAGGACACTGAAGCCTTAGTTATTTTATATCTCAAAATAATAAACTTTTTGCCCTTCACCTTCCCTCTTTCCCCACTCTTTTACCCTACCGGGACCCCACTCATTTTAGTCAATAGCAAATAAAGCAGCATATATAACATATGGACATTAAAATACCTAGAAAGCTAAGAGCAACTAATGAGTGGCTCCGTTTCAAAGCAGGAAGAGTTGATAATGCACTAAAAGATTCATAGAAATCTTAATTCAAAGATACATGACAAAATAATGAATATGGGTTTGACTTTAAGCATTTATTATCCCAACATAAGTGATCTCTAAATATCCACTTCAAGCTGTGTATACAGTAATGGTTTGACTATCATGTGTTGCTGGGTTATGATGACCACAACCTGATTAGATGCTGGTTACGTGCATGTGACTTCCATTCTTCTTACTATTCTAGGACAATAGATGCCAGACACATCGGTGCCCGGTCATGTGCCGAGCTGCATTACCCATAGACGTTGGTTTAAAATTCTGGTTGTTGATTAATACCAGCAATCCGGTTTTACACCTTAAATGCTCTGGGTTTGTATAGTCTCTCGGTTTGATGTCCAGTGTGGTGACGGTAGATGATATAAAATTATCTCACTTAAAAAGGAATCCGAAATGGTAAGAGGTCACAAATAAGTGACTTGGGTTTCTAGAGGGGAGATGGGGGTCTAGCTTGCAACATACTGTATATAAATACATAGATTGCAGTCCTAACATAAGGAAGCAGGATACATAAGACAGGCTGGGCCAATAACTTGTTATCCAAAGCTGGTATACAATCTTCCAATGCAGCATTAATATATACATGAAAAACTTCAGGACACATTTGAGTAAAGCCATATGAGTACTCTAATACAGGCTGACAGGCTAACATGTGGATGATGTTAGGGGAGAAGGATCTGGCCTGTTGGATTTCCAACACTTGATCTGTTTGTCCTCTGGCAGATTAGTTGAAGCCAGAGGAGTCTGTCAGCTGTTCTTTCATAGCTTGGACCAACCACATAGAAAGGTCGTGGAGACAGCTGTTAGGTCAATTGATCATTTGGCTCAGAATGATCTACTGTGGATGAAGGCCTTAAAGTGATACTGTCTGTTTCAGTTCATAAATCAATAGTACAAGTGAAAATAAGAAAGTTTGTAATAAATCTTAGACTAATCTGCTTTCTTCTCTCCCAGAATTGATCATTATCAAAATTCTCAGTTCTGAGGTAAACTCTGTGTTCAGTGATGAATTTCCCATTACTGAGATTGAAGATGGCGATTGCTACTGGTAAAATTCTATAGAGAAGGGAGGAGACAGGAACCCTTTCATCAGCTCCTCCGGGGCACATACATTACAGTTGCTACTGACACTACAAAGAGAGAATCTTATTAGGAACTGTCATCTAGGTAGAGGTGAGGGGACGTGAGGAGCTAGAGACAAAGTTTATATAGAATTTTACCAGTAGCAAAATCTCCTACCTCAGTAATGTAAAACTGTGTTCAATGAATACAGAATTAACCTGTTAATTGAGAATTTTGAAAATGAATAGTAACCCCTGGGGGAAAAAGAAGCAGATTTTTCTGATTCGGAGATTTTACATACCGTAGTTTCATATTTTCATTTGTACTTTTGATTTATAATGGATACTCTTTAAGCATTGGCTATTGCCAAAATACACCAAGCTTTAATTTGTCATATGCAGTCTATATATAATCATGTTACCATTATAACACACTATTTGCCTGAATCATCAAAGCTGAATTTTGCAACTTTTGCCCTTTTAACACAAGTTTCTTTCAGCTCCAAGAAACTGGACAGAGCTGGGATCATGCGGGGTGCAGAAGGCCACAGATTGTCTAATTGAGGACTCTGGCCTCTATTCCAGAAATCTCCCTCCACTACCTGACTGGAGTTAGACTTCTAACGTAGTGCATGGAGGCATACGCCACTTGTCAGATGATCCTAATTTATGAGGAGGTGTGCACCTCTTAATGAGTCAATAGCGTCTGACTCCAGCAGGCTCCTTTATCAAGATCGATGTGAACAACACAGGTCATGATGAATCGGGCCCTTTATATCTAGATAGGTTAGTAGATTGGTGCCCAATTTTGCAGTTGAGTTCTTCCCAAGATAGACTAAATTGAGCTGAGCAGACCCGTGAAAGTGCAGGCACAGCGGGTCTTCAAATAAAGATCTGTTCTGGACCCCGACTTGACCCAAACCTCATTGGAACTCGTTGATTGGGCAGTTAGGGTCTGCTCTCACATACAGCCAAACATAAACAGATCACTTCCAGGGGAGCGTAGGCAGGATGTGTATATTTTTTTTCTGTACACTACATCTGGTAACACTGATTTTCCACCAGTGCAAATCAAGTGTGGCGCCCCAGGACCTGGTCGCCACAACAGCATTGCCCCTCCAAAGGGTTAATGCTGAGCCTGGAGGTAATTGGGAGGTCTATTGGCCAGTAAATTCAACATCCAATGCAGTTTCTCCCTCAGGCCAGCAGGGGGAGCTCTGAACCTGGAGTTCCAGTCAGCATTCCTTAAGTCTGACCTGAGGGAGGAGTTAGTGTTCAGTCTGTAGAGAGAAAGCAGACGCAGAGTAGTGCTGTCCTGCGGACTGGGGCCTGGAGCTGGAATAGCTTGGCCCAGTGAAGCAGGAAGAGCAGAGAGGCACAGAAGAGACTCGGACATCGGAGTCTGTGGCCACCAGGGCCTAAAATACTCCCTGGTAGCCGAATCCGAAGGGCAGGAGAGCTGCAAGCACCTGGCCCATAAACAGCCCGAAGGTACAGCTGCATCACCAGGGCCCGGTGTGGACTCCAGCAAAGAAGCACCAGAGAGGGCCTGCGCAGCCTACCACACAGGGAGTGGGACGTACCACCGGTCCCAGCAGCAAGAGGGCCATTGCTAAGCCAGAGAGCAGGGTCCTATAACAGTAAAAAAAGAACAGGAATAGGCCTCATACTCATCTGGCCAAAAAGATACCTCAGTTACTTCCAGGCCGGCCGGAGCCCTCTACCACCTGTGACGGTCTCCCAGGACTAAACTGTTGCCAAGTAAAAGAGGAGAAGGTAAAGAGACTACTGTTTGTGCCTGTTTCTTTCACTGCCTGTCGGCCCTGTACCGTATTATTCACACAACATCACACCATAGACTCTTACGAGCACCAACTGTTGCCCCGGGGCACCGCTCCACCTGTGGGGAGCAGGACCATCCGAGCTGCCATACCACCAGCCCCGGAGGCCTCATACAGCAGCGGCGGCTTAATAGCCGCAAACCACAGGTGGCGTCACGAAAATACAAACTTTAATCAACCCCACTGAAGCCATATTAATTGACCCCACCAGGGTACGGAGTCGGGCCCAGCCACCACTGACTACCCCCGGACTAGTCCGGCCCGGCACCGGGTGTCCCATAGCCCTGGGGTGGACGAGTCAACTTTGTCGTCACGAACAGGATTTCGTGCCCGGTCCCACCGGGTACTGTGCGCCTGCAGAAACTGTGCTTAAAAGACTGTGTTACTGTTTGAAAACTGCCGCCGCCATTAGCCTCGCTGAGCGCAGGAAGAAGGGGGGCGTGCCTGAAAAAGAGAGCAAAGTGAGAGTGCCATCGGAGCGGAGGGTCGTTAACCCCGCGCTACCTGGAAGAGATTTTGAAAAGTGAACGGAGCCTGGTAAGGTTCACTAAGGGGGAGGAAGATGTCTGACTCAGAGGGAGAGCAGGTGGCTGCCATAGCCCGAGATGCCGCAGCACCAGCCGAAGCAATCCTAGTCGCCGTCGCCCCAGCCCCCGCTGTAGCGCCGGTAATGCCGATCACAATGCTGTACATCCCGGGAGCAGAATGGCTGCCGCAGTACTCCGGGGAGTCACATACCCTGAGCGACTTCAGAGAAAGGCTGCACAGCTTGTTTAGAGTGTATCCTCTGACTGAGAGCCAGAAGGTGGGCATATTAATGGGGCAGCTAGCCGGCACGGCCCAGCGTGAAGTGAAGTCCTGGCCTGACACAAATAAAGGGACAGCGACCCAGATACTGGCTAAGTTAAAGAGTACTTTTGACACCCACACCGCAGCAGAAATAAAAATGAGATTCTTTGGGTGCAAACAACGGGCCACAGACAGCATACGGGATTATGCCTTAAACTTGCAGGAGGCCCTGAGAGCAATTAAACAGGTGGACCCAGAGAGTGTACATGAAGAAGACAAGCTCCTAACTGAGCAGTTCATAGAAGGGCTCCTGTCAGACGCCCACAGAACCCTGCTCTGGACTTTGCAAAGTTTAAGGACCAGGCCATCTGGGTACTGAGAGAATCTACACTGAATGACACAGTACCCCTCCGGCCTCTTGCTATCACGTACCCAGGGGTGGTGCCTGCAACACGAGCCGCTGCAGGGGCTGAGGCGCAGACCTTGGATAAAGATCCCACTGAAGAGCTCAGACAGCAGGTCCAAGAGCTGACCAAGACAGTGGCTGCCCTCGCAAAAACAGTACAGTCCCTACAAGTGACCCCATCACCTGCAAGAATCGAGTTGGCCTCCAGTCCAGATGACGTCCCATGGATGCAGCAAAGGAGAATTCCGCCGACCCGAGGAAAAGACACAGACCGGTATGATTCAACTGGACAACTGATTTGCCGCCACTGCAGCCAGGCGGGCCACATTGCAAGACACTGTCCTTTAAATGGGCCGAGCCTGTGGCCAAGAGCCAACCCCCAGGTGTAAGGAAGCCCGGCTCAACTCCTAGTCGCAGCAAGTATGTGGGAGGACGACCGGTCCTTCCTATTGTGTTGGATGGGATCCCTTTGAATGCCATCCTGGATACGGGGTCCCAGGTAACAACCATCCCTTATAGACTGTAGTTGTAGCCCCTGGGCAGCTCCACTAGTGCTCGTAAAGAAAAAAGATGGTACAATGAGAATGTGCGTAGATTACAGACAAATTAACCGCATTACACATAAAGATGCTTATCCACTACCCAGAAAAGAAGAGTCACTAACAGCCTTAAAATCAGCTAATTATTTCTCTACCCTGGATCTCACCAGTGGATATTGGCAGGTTCCCGTGGCAGAGGCGGACAAGGAGAAGACTGCGTTCACGACACCAATGGGTCTCTGCGAGTTCAATTGTATGCCGTTCGGGCTCTGCAACGCCCCAGGGACATTTCAGAGATTGATGGAGTGCTGCTTGGGCTATCACAACTTTAAAACCGTGCTATTGTACCTGGATGACGTCATAGTCTACTCCAAGACCTACGAAGACCACTTGAGGCACTTAGCAGAAGTGTTTGAATCCTTGTCGGAGTATGGCCTGAAGACAAAGCCGTCCAAATGTCACCTCTTGAAGCCAAAGGTACAGTACCTGGGTCATGTGGTCAGCGCAGAAGGTGTGGCACCTGATCCGGAGAAAGTCACCGTAATCAAGGACTGGCCAAGACCCACCACGGTGAAGGAGGTGCGGCAGTTCCTTGGGCTGGTGGGCTACTACCGAAGGTTCATTGATGGTTTCACCAAGATAGCAGCGCCTCTTCAAGATCTCCTGGTGGGCCAGCCAAAGAAGGCTAAGAAGCAAAGCCCTCCATTTGAATGGAACAGCCAAATAGAAACATCTTTTGTCCGGCTGAAAGGGGCTCTCACGGGAGAAGGAATTCTGGACTACCCTGACTACAGCCAGCCGTTTGTACTGTACACAGACGCCAGCAACGTGGGACTGGGAGCAGTTCTGTCCCAGGTGCAGGGAGGCAGAGAGAAGGTGATAGCTTACGCCAGTAGGAAGCTTCGTCCCACAGAAAGGAATCCAGAAAACTACAGTTCCTTCAAGCTGGAGTTCCTCGCTATTCTTTGGGCAGTGACTGAACGCTACAAGCACTATCTGGCGTCGGCCACGTTCACCATCTTCACGGACAACAATCCGTTGACACATCTGGCAACAGCCAAGCTAGGTGCGTTGGAGCAGCGATGGATGGCCCGGCTGTCTAACTTTGACTTTACCATCAAGTACCGGGCTGGCAAGAAGAATAACAATGCTGATGCGCTGTCCAGAATGCCTCACTTACCCGAGTCTGGAGAAGACCTGGAAGAACTTTAAGAGATAGAGTTACCGGCTTTCTATCACCAAGGTGTTTCCCAGTGTGAGCATGCTGTGGGAGAGAAGCGCTCGAGCCAGCACGAGGTCTCAGTCAACCCATTACTCCACCATAATTGGGAAGAGACCCAGAACGGTGACCCGGCCATGCGATTGGTCAAAGAAAAGCTAGCACAAGCTGAGACCCATCTCGGTCCAGACGCTCCACAAGAAGCCCAGCAGCTGTGGAAGGAGAGGGGACGACTGTTCACCTACCAAGGCAAGCTATGCAAGAGATATGTCAACTGGCGAACGAATGAACTCGTCTGGCAGATAGTGGTCCCACAGAGGGATGCTCCAATGGTCCTAGCAGCTTACCATGATAAAGCAGGACACTTCGGGTGGAAGACGTTGGAGACCTTACTCCGCGATCGATTCTACTGGGTGCACATGAGAAAGACAGACGAGAAGTGGTGCCGAGACTGTGGTCCGTGCAACCTGAGGCGGAAGGATGATGCCAGCCAGAGGTCTCCCCTACAGCCAATTGTCACGAAGCAGCCCCTGGAGTTGGTGGCCCTGGACCACGTGAAGTTAACACCAAGCCGGTCAGGCTATGTGTACGCCCTCACCATTGTGGACCATTACTCTGGTTTCCTGGTAGTAGTGCCTGTGAAAGACCAGACAGCCAGAACAGCAGCTAGAGCATTTCAGGCATACTTTTGTCGACCTCACGGTTATCCGGAAAGGGTATTGACTGATCAAGGTCCAGCATTCGAGGCAGAAGTGTTTCAAGAGTTCTGTAACATGTACGGCTGTAAGAAAATCAGAACAACACCGTACCACCCCCAAACCAACGGATTGTGCGAGAAGATGAACCATGTGGTTATTGATATGCTCAAGACTCTACCTCTGGAAGAGAGGAACCAATGGCCAGAGAAGGTACCAGATCTGGTAGACCTGTATAACCATATCCCAGTAAATTCGACCAACTGCAGTCCTGCTTACCTGATGCGAGCAAGACCTGGCAAGTTACCTGTAGACTTTGAGATGGGAACTGTGTCACCTGAAGCGGTTCAAGAGATAGAAGACTGGGATACAGAGCGACAACAGCAGAACCGCAAAGTCCAGGAATGCGTAGAAAAGATCCTGTCCCAAGCAAGAACGAGACAAGAACAGAACTACAATCAGCCCCAGCAACTCCCTTAGCACCTGGAGAACAGGTTCTCAAGAAAAAGCGGAGGGCGCATAAATTAGATGATCAGTGGGAGAATGAACCCTACACCATTATTCCCTCCAACTTTGACAATAGTAAGGTATGCCTCATAAGCAAAGATGAAGGCAAGACCTATCAAACAGTTTCTAGAGACCGCCTGAAAGCGTGCCCTGAGCGGTGCAAAATCCAAAAAGAAGTGGAAGAAGTAAAAGAAAGTCCCCAAATTCAAGAAAAAGAGGAAGAGATGATACAACCAATCCTTGGAAAATTCCCCAAAACTTGGACCCGAATAAATAATGCCATAGTGGTACCAGTCTTGACGTTCCCGCAGTTGGTCGAGCCAGAGACAGAAGAGGTTCCAGATCCACCTAAGGAAATGTCCGCCCCAACACAAGATGACTCGCCAGCAGTGGAACAGGAGAATCAACCCCCTGACAGTGGTGAACCTGTCGTACCCTTGGCGACTCTCAGACCACGTAGGCAATCATCATATCGCCGGTAATGCGGAAGGAAGGATGTGGGCGGGATGTTACGTCCCGCTCATCTCCGCCCCTCCGCTTCTATTGGGCGGCCGCTGTGTGAAGTCGCTGTGACGCCGAAAGTCCCTCCCCCTTCAGGAAGAGGATGTTCGCCGCCCACAGCAAGGTCGTTAGGGAGGTAAGTGCGTGTGACGTGGGTTTAACGACTTTGTGCACCACAGGCAACAAATTGCCCGCGACGCACAAACGACGGGGGCGGATGCGATCGCTCATGCGATCACACGATATATCGGCGCGTGTGACGCCGCCTTAAGGTCTCTTTTACACATTCATGTTTAAACACGTACAAGCCACACACACCAGGATTGTCATATGTGTGACATCCATGTGCCTGGTACTGATAAAAAAAACATGATTCTGAAATTAATGTTTTTTTTAATGTGTAAAAGGTGTGCAAAGTCAGAAAAATTATAGACCGATATAAACAAAATAAGAAAGAACATAAAATAGAAGAACAGATAGAATAGCTCAATAGATAGAGAGATAGTTAGCTTGGCCCACTGTTTTGCAGCATTTTTATTTTTTAATTTAAAAAAAATTACATGGGGTCCTCCCCAATTTTCATATCTATCACAAAAACAGCAGCAGCTACGGACTTCAACCCTCTGCTGTCTGCTCTACCTTGGCTGGTTATTAAAAAATAGAGGGGATCCCACGTTTATTTTTTAATTTTTTTTATAAAAAAAACCATGGGGTCCCCTCCATTTTTCTAAAACCAGCCAAGATACAGCAGGCAACTGGGGGCTGATATTATTAGGGTGAGAATAGCCATGGTTATTTGGCCTTTTCTAGCCTAATAATAGCAGACCTCAGCCCCCCAGAAGTGGCGCATCCATTAAAAGCACCAATTCTGTCACTGGACAGGGTAATATCTGTGGGGTTGATGCCAGCTATAAATTGCAAGCTCGCATCAAGCCCTGGTATTAGTAATGGGTGGGCGTCTAGCAGACACCCCCATTACTAATCCACTTGTTGAAAGTAGAATAAAAAAATTTATTTGGCCAAAAAAAACCTGACTCCAGCCCTTGCTTACCAATTAAATTCTTTATTTTTAAAAAATACAAAAGGTCTGCCATTGCGAGGTCCCATGACGTTCCCTAAAAGCGAACCTGAAAAGACATAATAAGAGAAAATTATTATAAAGACAAGAGACACCCTCTTTTTCAATTTATTTCCTTGTCAAAGCCCTAAACCTTATCGGCCTTAATCCAATTTATATTTTAAAGACACGTGTTTTCTTTGGTATGTGTCACACTGGTATCACATGGATCACATCAGTATGCGGGCCGTGTGACAGTGTTGCCGAAGAAAACACAGACATGTGAGTTAGACCATAGGATAACATGGGTACGTGTGGCATCAGTGAAAAAAACGGATGTCACATGTACCTGAAACATGGACGTGTGAAAGAGGCCTCTAAAGTGGGCTTTACACGCTGCAACATAGCTAGCATTGGCTAGCAATGTCAAGCGCGATAGCATCTGCCCCCGTCGTACGTGCGATATTGTGTGATCGCTACCGTAGCGAATATTATCGCTACGGCAGCGTCACACGCACATACCTGGTCAGCGACGTCTCTCTGGCCGCCAATCCGCCTCCTTTCTAAGGGGGCGGGTCGTGCGGCGTCACAGCGACGTCACGGCAGCCGTCCAATAGCAGAGGAGGGGCGGAGATGAGCGGCCGTAACATGCCGCTCACCTCCTTCCTTCCTCATTGCTGGTGGATGGAGGTAAGAAGATGTTCGTCGCTCCTGCGGTGTCACACACAGCGATGTGTGATGCCGCAGGAACGAGGAACAACATCGCTAATAAACAGGCAACGATATTTGGTTTTAGGACGACCTCTCCAAAACCAATGATTTTTGCCTGTTTTGCAATCGTTTAAGATCGCTCATACGTATCACATGCTGCGATGTCGCTAAGGACGCCGGATGTGCGTCACTAACGACGTGACCCCGACGATAAATCATTAGCAATATC
Organism: Anomaloglossus baeobatrachus; assembly: GCF_048569485.1. Lineage (NCBI taxonomy): Eukaryota > Metazoa > Chordata > Amphibia > Anura > Aromobatidae > Anomaloglossus > Anomaloglossus baeobatrachus. The sequence goes on from NC_134360.1 coordinate 138,348,157, forward strand.
GCAGCGTGTAAAGCCCCCTATAGTGTATGAGCTGGGTATATACCAGCTTATCATATAGCAAAGATAAGAAAAGTAAAATGTATCTGATCATTCCCAGGATGTTATAAGGATGTTAGGATGTTTTTAAGGTAAAAGCATTGTAAATTAGGCATTCTTAACCTCTTCACGACATATGACATACTGGGTACGTCATGGATTGTGTCAGGTTAATCCCTGCCGGCTGCCGCGGGCAGCCAGCAGCGATCCCTGCACATGTCACCTAATTTGAACAGCTGATATGTGTGGCTATAAGGCACAAGTGGATCCTTGTTCCACTCGTGCCTGTTAACCCTTTGCATCTCTGTCAAAATGTGACAGTCATGGGAAACAGCGTGCCGCGGTAAGCATTCAGTTGCCTGGCTCCATCGGAAGTCACGTGACGTGATCATGTGGATCCGATTGTTGTCAAAGTAGCACAGGGTCATGTGATATTTCTTGTAGCTATCATGAGTCACTTTCTCTTACACCCGACAGAGCGTCGTGTGTGAGAGTAAAGCAGCTTTTCTGCAGTTCTCAGCTGTGTAGCAGTGATCTACAGAAAGGAACAAGCAATCACACCGCTAATCCTTATAGCCCCGTAGGGGGACAAGTAAAATAAAAAAAAAAGTAAGAGAAAAAGTTTTAAAAAAACCCCTAAAAGTTGAAATCACCCCCCATTCACCCCACTGAAAATGAAAGGGTTAAAAAAATATACACACATTTGGTATCGCTGCATTCAGAAATGCCCGATCTATCAAAATATAAAATTAATCTGATCAGTAAACGATGTAGCAGCAAAAAATTCACAAACTTGTGAATTTTTTTAACTCCTTAGATAACAGTAAGGGGTACTTTGCACGCTGCGACATCACTACTGCGATATCGTTGGGGTCAAATTGAAAGTGACGCACATCCGGCGCCAGTAACGATGTTGCAACGTGTAAAGCCTAAATGTGCCGATAAACTATTGCAAAAGCGTCGAAAATCGGTGATCTGTGTAGCGTCGGTCATTTTTATAATGTCACACCAATAGGAGATACGATGTTGTTCCTCGTTCCTGCGGCAGCACACATCACTGTGTGTGAAGCCGCAGGAGCGAGGAACATCTCCTTACCTGCCTCCTCCGGCTATGTGGAAGGAAGGAGGTGGGCGGGATGTTTACGTCCCGCTCATCTCCACCCCTCTGCTTCTATTGGCTGCCTGCCGTGTGACGTCGCTGTGATGCCGCACGATCCGCCCCCTTAGGAAGGAGGCGGGTGGCCAGCCAGAGCAACGTCGCAGGGCAGGTAAGTGCGTGTGAAGCTGCCGTAGCGATAATGTTCGCTATGGCAGCTATCACCAGATGTCGCATGTGCAACGGGGGCGGGTACTATCGCACTCGGCATTGCTAGCCGATGCTAGCGATGTCGCAACGTGCAAAGTACCCCTAAACCTATTCATGTTTGGTGCTCCGCCATCTTGTGACTGCAGCTTCTGATTGACCAGATGTTAAAGCCTCATCCTAGCTCTCATAGACTTACATTTAGGCTGGAAACACATCTATGCGTGTAAAATCGGTCCGACTTGGCTGAAAATTACCCGGCTGATTTTAGTTCACGTAAGGACCGATTGCAACGCAAGTGCAATGCTATTTTTGAATAATTTAATGATTTGGCTAGCGTGTGTAATGCGTGTGTGTTCATTTTTTTCTCAGCAGCTATCATCTGCCATTGAGCTCTGCTACATGGCCGCTGACAGCAGACACAGACAGAGCGATGTAGCAGAGTTGAATAGCCGCTGACAGCAGACACAGACAGAGCCGCACGATCAGAATGAAGTTGGATGAACGTTACCCGAATTCATTGTCATCCCACGGCTCTGTGTGTGACATGGCCCCTGATTTTCGGTCACCGGTGAAGATTTCACCGGTGACCGCAAATCCCCTGAGTGACCGCAGTGAGCCGCGTTATCAGTGGTTCCGTCACTGAGGTTACCCGCGGCCACAGCAGGTAACCTGAGTGACATCATCGCTAATAGCGCGACTCACTTCTGTCGCTGCAGGGAGCTCACAGAGAGCGGTCGTGGTCTGTGACCGCTCTCTGTCAGCTTCTGATGTAGCAGAGCTGACAGCATCGAGGAACTTCTGTGGATTACGTCGGACATGGAAGGGTATTTGGGGACTTGAATAAAGTGGTGAAAGAGGTTGTTTTTTTTGTTATTTATTTCAAATAAAGAATTTTTTGGTGTATGTCTTCATTTACTTTATCTTACAGGTTAATCATGGAAGGTATCTCGGGGAGACGCCTGCCATGATTAATCTAGGACTTAGTGGCAGCTATGGGCTGCTGCCATTAACTCCTTATTACCTCGATTGCCAACGCACCAGAGCAATTCGGGATGGCCGGATACAGTCCCGGGACTGTCGCATCTCATGGATGCGGCTATTCCGGACGGCTGCTGGCTGATTTTGTTAGGGTGGGGGCTCCCCATAACGTGGGGCTCCCCATCCTGAGAATACCAGCCTGCATCCGTGTGGCTTTACCCTGGCTGGTATTAAAATTGGGGGGACCACACGCCTTTTTTTAAAATTATTTATTTATTTTTTTAACTGCATGATATAGACCCGCCCACCGGCAGCTGTGATTGGTTGCAGTGAGACAGCTGTCACTCATCGTGGGGGCGTGTCTGACTGCAACAAATCATAGGCGTTGGTGGGCTGGGAATGCAGGGAATACGAGATTGAATAATGAGCGGCCGGCTTTTTCAAAAGAGGAGAAACAGCCAGAGCAGTGTGACTGCTGTGTAGCACCGCGCCGGTGATCGGGGATTGTTGAGTATGAGAAAGGGGGGGGAAGGAATAGACCAACAGAGAGAGAGACCAACCAACAGACCGACCGACAGAGAGAGAATAGAGACCGAGAGGGAGAGACCGATAATCTCTATAATTGACCGACATTGTGAGACCTCACTCATTTCCAGTGTTTTGAGAAACATGCGATTAATGTATTTAGAAAAACGAATGTCACTAGGATGGTGTGAGTGCCGGTCCGTGTGACATGCATTTTTTTCACGCTCCCATAGAGTTGCATTGGAGAGACTCTGCAAGAAACTCGCCAAAAAGCAGCTTGCTGCGATTTTTTTCTCAGTCCGATTTGGACTGAGAAAAAAATCGCAGATGAGAGCTGAATCATTGAATAACATGTGTCCGAGTGCAATGCGAGAATTTCTCGCATTGCACTACTGCGAGAAACTCGCAAGTGAGAAGCTGGCCTTAAAAGTGACCTCCAGCTCGCCGAGCAAGCAATAGAGCAATCCAGCAGGTCACATACAGCAGAAGGCAACCAGAGCAGCACCACGAACAGAAGAAGTGGTCTATCAGGTATATTTCTAGGGACAGAGAAGTTATATTAGTGACAACTAGAGTTGAGCGCGGTTCGCGGTTCGAGGTTCTCCAGTTCTAGGCTCGAGTGATTTTGGGGCCTGTTCTAGATCGAACTAGAACTCGAGCTTTTTGCAAAAGCTCGATAGTTCTAGAAACGTTCTCGAACGTTTCTAGCAGCAAAAAAACAGCTAATTCCTAGCTGGCTTTCCGCTGTAATAGTGTAAGTCACTCTGTGACTCACACTATTATGAAATTTCAGTGTATAGTGTGCGGGAACAGCGCCTTCAGATCACTGCTGTTTGTATAATGGCGATGGCCATTTTTTTTTTTTTCCTTGTCTTCCTTCCCTAAGCGCGCGCGTCTTGTGGGGCGGGCCAGCATGTCAGCCAATCCCAGACACACACACAGCTAAGTGTACTTTTAGCCAGAGAAGCATCGACATGTGTGATAGGATGTCCATGTCACATGTCCCTGCATTATAAAAACGAGTATCTGCTCGTCCGGACGCCATTATCTCTTCTGCGTCTTTGGTGTCAGACATCACTGGCGCAGCTCCGTCCTGAGTCCTATCGCCGATACAGCTGTATGCGCTCCATACACAGCGCTGGACAGCTTAGGGAGAGCACTTTCTATCAGTCCTTTTAAGGGCTCGTACCGGCAGGGTCAGAGCCATAGGTGACAGGTCCTGAAAACAGAGACAGCGTCTGTGTAGCTAAGGTCAGGGATTTCCTCGCTGCATTTCCCCATTAGGAGGGAATAGAAGGCAGACTTCCATTCCTCTACCCAGAGCCCCACAATCCTGGCACTGTACCCTCCTGTCCTCTGCACACTCCAACTCATTATAACTAAGCCATTATACTAGCAAACACTGAGTGTACCTAGTGGCATCCTAAACGTGGCTGTTGGACTTCTGTATCGTCCCAGTAGTGCACAGATATTTGCAGCACGTCTGCCTGCATTGCACACTCAAACTCATTGTTACTAAGCCATTATACTAGCAAACACTCAGTGAACCTAGTGGCATCCTAAACGTGGCTATTGGACTTCTGTATCGTCCCACTAGTACAAAGATGTTTGCAGCACGTCTGCCTGCATTGCACACTCAAACTCATTATAACTAAGCCATTATACTAGCAAACACTCAGTGTACCTAGTGTCATCCTAAACGTGGCTGTTGGACTTCTGTATAGTCCCAGTAGTGCACAGATATTTGCAGCACGTCTGCCTGCATTGCACACTCAAACTCATTGTTACTAAGCCATTATACTAGCAAACACTCAGTGTACCTAGTGTCATCCTAAACGTGGCTGTTGGACTTCTGTATAGTCCCAGTAGTGCACAGATATTTGCAGCACGTCTGCCTGCATTGCACACTCAAACTCATTGTTACTAAGCCATTATACTAGCAAACACTCAGTGAACCTAGTGGCATCCTAAACGTGGCTATTGGACTTCTGTATAGTCCCACTAGTGCAAAGATATTTGCAGCACGTCTGCCTGCATTGCACACTCAAACTCATTATAACTAAGCCATTATACTAGCATACACTCAGTGAACCTAGTGGCATCCTAAACGTGGCTATTGGACTTCTGTATAGTCCCACTAGTGCAAAGATATTTGCAGCACGTCTGCCTGCATTGCACACTCAAACTCATTGTTACTAAGCCATTATACTAGCAAACACTCAGTGAACCTAGTGGCATCCTAAACGTGGCTGTTGGACTTCTGTATAGTCCCACTAGTGCAAAGATATTTGCAGCACGTCTGCCTGCATTGCACACTCAAACTCATTGTTACTAAGCCATTATACTAGCAAACACTCAGTGAACCTAGTGGCATCCTAAACGTGGCTATTGGACTTCTGTATAGTCCCAGTAGTGCAAAGATATTTGCAGCACGTCTGCCTGCATTGCACACTCAAACTCATTGTTACTAAGCCATTATACTAGCAAACACTCAGTGAACCTAGTGGCATCCTAAACGTGGCTATTGGACTTCTGTATAGTCCCACTAGTGCAAAGATATTTGCAGCACGTCTGCCTGCATTGCACACTCAAACTCATTGTTACTAAGCCATTATACTAGCAAACACTCAGTGAACCTAGTGGCATCCTAAACGTGGCTATTGGACTTCTGTATAGTCCCAGTAGTGCACAGATATTTGCAGCACGTCTGCCTGCATTGCACACTCAAACTCATTGTTACTAAGCCATTATACTAGCAAACACTCAGTGTACCTAGTGTCATCCTAAACGTGGCTGTTGGACTTCTGTATAGTCCCAGTAGTGCACAGATATTTGCAGCACGTCTGCCTGCATTGCACACTCAAACTCATTGTTACTAAGCCATTATACTAGCAAACACTCAGTGAACCTAGTGGCATCCTAAACGTGGCTATTGGACTTCTGTATAGTCCCACTAGTGCAAAGATATTTGCAGCACGTCTGCCTGCATTGCACACTCAAACTCATTATAACTAAGCCATTATACTAGCATACACTCAGTGAACCTAGTGGCATCCTAAACGTGGCTATTGGACTTCTGTATAGTCCCACTAGTGCAAAGATATTTGCAGCACGTCTGCCTGCATTGCACACTCAAACTCATTGTTACTAAGCCATTATACTAGCAAACACTCAGTGAACCTAGTGGCATCCTAAACGTGGCTGTTGGACTTCTGTATAGTCCCACTAGTGCAAAGATATTTGCAGCACGTCTGCCTGCATTGCACACTCAAACTCATTGTTACTAAGCCATTATACTAGCAAACACTCAGTGAACCTAGTGGCATCCTAAACGTGGCTATTGGACTTCTGTATAGTCCCAGTAGTGCAAAGATATTTGCAGCACGTCTGCCTGCATTGCACACTCAAACTCATTGTTACTAAGCCATTATACTAGCAAACACTCAGTGAACCTAGTGGCATCCTAAACGTGGCTATTGGACTTCTGTATAGTCCCACTAGTGCAAAGATATTTGCAGCACGTCTGCCTGCATTGCACACTCAAACTCATTGTTACTAAGCCATTATACTAGCAAACACTCAGTGAACCTAGTGGCATCCTAAACGTGGCTGTTGGACTTCTGTATAGTCCCAGTAGTGCACAGATATTTGCAGCACGTCTGCCTGCATTGCACACTCAAACTCATTGTTACTAAGCCATTATACTAGCAAACACTCAGTGAACCTAGTGGCATCCTAAACGTGGCTATTGGAAATCTGTATAGTCCCACTAGTGCAAAGATATTTGCAGCACGTCTGCCTGCATTGCACACTCAAACTCATTGTTACTAAGCCATTATACTAGCAAACACTCAGTGAACCTAGTGGCATCCTAAACGTGGCTGTTGGACTTCTGTATAGTCCCACTAGTGCAAAGATATTTGCAGCATGTCTGCCTGCATTGCACACTCAAACTCATTATAACTAAGCCATTATACTAGCAAACACTTAGTGTACCTAGTGTCATCCTAAACGTGGCTGTTGGACTTCTGTATAGTCCCAGTAGTGCACAGATATTTGCAGCACGTCTGCCTGCATTGCACACTCAAACTCATTGTTACTAAGCCATTATACTAGCAAACACTGAGGAAACTTAGTGGCATCCTAAACGTGGCTATTGGCCTTCTGTATCGTCCCAGTAGTGCACAGATATTTGCAGCACGTCTGCCTGCATTGCACACTCAAACTCATTGTTACTAAGCCATTATACTAGCAAACACTGAGGAAACTTAGTGGCATACAAGAAGTGGCTGTTGTACTCCATTAGTGCCCCACTGGTGCCAAGCTATGGGCAGCACCTCTGCATGACACGCTCCTGCTCTGTTTTTAATAAGCTATAATGATAGCAAAAAATACTGCAACTTAGTGGCATACAAAAAATGCCTGTAGGACTCCTTTATTGTGCCACTTGTGCCAAGCAATCTCAAGCACCTCTGCATTCTACCCTCATGCACATTTTGCTATGCTAATTTTATAGCAAACTCAGGGAATTCCTTGCTGCATTTGATCATTAGGAGGGATAAAAAGTGAGGCTTCTTTTACTGTCCTGGTACCCACAGAACACGGCCACTGTACCCATCTGTCCACTTTTGCCACGCTATTTAATTTGCCCAAAGAGCTGACTCTTTTTCTGCCTTCCTAAAATTGTCTGGAATACTAAGTTAGTGTTCCTTTGCTGCCAAGCAAGGTACAACACATGTGCATTCTACACTCCTTTCCATTTCTGGAATGCAATTATTAACTGCAGGTAGTCCAGGCAATCTGTGAAGAAGGTGCAGGCGTGGATATAATGTAGCCTGCATCCAATGATGGTTCTCTCGATGTCTGACAGCTCAACAATACCTTCTGTTTCCACTTTCAAAACAAGTGATGACCTGCCAATCACACTCCCTGTTGCGGGTAAAGGAGTGGAAGTTCAGTGTGAAAAACCATGTGTGACTGCTGTCCCCACAGTCACAGAGGATGAAGAGCATGCAGATGCACGTGATGGGGCAGGCGGTGGTTGCACAGGCACACTAGGCCGCATTGTAGCACAGTGAAATTCACATTGCGACTTATGCTTCATTTTAAGTCGTGTACAGGGTGGGCTCCCCAGTATGCAGCAAAACCAGGCAACAGGAAAAGGACTCTAGGCAGTTGGGTTGATAAATGATTGTTTAACTTTACCAAAACAAACAATAAGAACCATGCATACAATTTAAATAATTGAACAATCGATTCTGTTGCCTACTACCTGCTAATCCCTCTGTGTAGCAGTAATTGTGTGTTTGTGCGTGTGTGTGTGTGTGTGTGTGTGTGCGAACACGACTTACCAGTGGCGCATCACAAGAGCTTCCAAGTTATCTACCTAAACATAGACAAAACACATTACCCCCCCTGAATACCCTTGTTAGCTGAAGCCTCACAGATAATGCAGATGATAACAGTGTGAATGCAAACCACACAGCTCTGCAACACAGTCATGGAAATCTTGAAAAGCAACAGTCAATGCAAACATGTGTTGCTGTCCCTCTATGATTTAAACTGTACGTGACAATTTGACAGTGCAGAGGCAGCAAGTCTTATTGTCTATATAGTCGGCCTACCCAGAACAGATATGTGTTTTGCTAATAAAACAAAGTGTTGCGTGCCCGCATTATTGTCTGGGCACAGCCTACCGTACCCGGGTACTGTGATGTCCAGTTGCCAGAAATACAGACTTTACGCTCCTCTCACGGTAAACAGTATAGACAGCACCGTAAGAATGTTGGTCTGTGGCACAGGATGCTGCTCCCTGGCATTACGGGGCTCATCATCAAAGTACAACACGACTCCTCTCACAATTGAACGAAGTGTTTCCGCGGTGGCTCCTTGCTGTAACACACACCTTTTGCTTTTCCTTCTGTTCATAGACAGCATCTCCAAGTCCACATCCAAAGAGCAATTTGATATTGCTATAGTGACCAAACAAAGGCAGATCCAAGAAAACAGCAGCCCCTTGTGTGTAGCCTGCAACAATGCATGCAATGGCAAATAAGCATGTTGCATTGACAGTGGCTAAAGCTGAGCAATACACCTTCACGCTATCAATTCATATCCATGTGACACTTCATGGAGGAACTACTCAAAGGTGTGAGTTTTTGCCTTCTACTTACAGATTGTTGACAAATCTTACAGATTCTATGACTTGGGTGATCCTTTGCGATGTCCAAAAATTCACAGGCTAGGAAAGGCTTACAGCCCATGCGACCTGCATAGCCAACACGACTTCTGCTCAGAGTCAAAGTTGGGGTCCAGGATTCAGTTGTTGACGTGCTTCCAGTACTTTGTCTCTGGCCAGGAAGACGCAACGTAACCTCGTCGTCAGTAGCATCCTCCTCCACCTCCTCTGCTGACCTCATCGACTGGCTGACTTTGGTTTGACAATAAGTGTGGTCTCCAACCTCATCAATAACCCTGTGTGTTTTCATTCCCCTCGTCCTGAGTCCTCCGAGACAACCTCTTCCTGCCCTGACCGAATAGTAAAGTTGTCCTTACAATCAGGTATCTGTGCTCCTCATCATGTTCCCCATTGTCTCCACCAGGAGGATTGACTTTTTGGAAATGAGGGTGTAGATTAGGCTCAGCACCTTCTTCATCGGGGCCTGGATCCCACTCACAAAGCTTCTGGCCATCTGCGCAGATCATTTCCCCTGTCTCATGGAACTCGCTACCTGAACACGTCAGATTATCTGCTACACCCGCAAGCTTCAAACTGAATCTGAAAACTCATCTGTTCAGAAATGACTATAACCTTCAATGACACCACCACCATACGTACTTGACGCTCAACCTAAACCACTCCTACTGTCTCCTCCCAAAAATCCTTTAGAATGTAATCCCGCAAGGGCAGGGCCCTCTTCCCTCTGTACCAGTCTGTCTATAGTTACTTGTATATGTATTCTGTATGTAACCCCCTTCTCATGTACAGCACCATGGAATCAATGGTGCTCTATAAATCAATAATAATAAAAATAATAATAACTTCCTTGTCTGTACTCATTGCAGCTTTGAAGCAGACCTCTGATTCCCAGGCTATAGTGCGACTGAACAGCTATGCAAACTCAACCATCTCTGTCACCCCATACTCAGCAGGGCTGGTGGAAACTTGAGAGCTGTTAGGAAGCAAGTGCGATTGGATTGACACCACAGAGGAATGGAGTATTTGGGATCTTGAAATTGGGGTGTAGGAGAGGCCACTTTATGGAGCACTTCAGATCCATTGAAGCAGCTGCTGTTTTGGCCTCATCTACATTTGTTAGCGATGGTCGTGTCCATGAAAAAAGTGATCATATCAGATTATCCATGGGAAGAAGTACACCTGTTCTTTTGGATGGTATTTGTTGTTACAAAACGGTGACGCCTTAAACGCAAGCAGCCTGCTGCGGTTTCAGTTGCGCCCAGGCATCAGCTGCCATTTAGGCCTGTGCCTCGGGTTGTCCAGCTGGCTGCTTTCTCCTCCATGTCTAAGTGTGGAGAGGCAGCTAGTGCGCATGCGTGTGCCGATTTACCCCAGCCGCAGCCTAACTCCAGTGTTTCGCCTAGTGAGTATGCTCAGCCTGACTGTGCCATTCCTGAGGCTAAGTCTTCATTTCGGGCTACAGCGCATACTCCCACACTTAGTGCGAAAAGCCTCTATGCACAGGTACTTGCACTCCGTGCCGGGTCTAAGTCCTGTGTTGTGCCTAGACACCATGCTAAAGCTGATAGTCTTTTTTCAGAGACTGTATTTCATGCAACTGACCATGGTCAGGCACTTACTGCATCAGAAACTAAGTCCGGTAATGAACTGTTTGGCCCTGCCCCTGATGTGGGGGGCCCATTTAGACCACAGGGCATCAGGTGTCCTGACGATGTGGCCAGGCCACTCCCAAATGGCTTGCAGAGGCCCGCCCCTATGACTTGTCACCTCATTATTGATGGTCAGACGATGACTGGTGAGGTGTTTGGGTCATGACAGCCATGAGGTCATCATTGAAGTTGCGGTTCCAAATAGGACGCTAGTTATGCCACTCATGACGTATCACTCTGCTTTTGTCTCCAGGAGGTGCATTGTGGTCCACCCTGGTTTGGGGCGGACCCAGGTTATAAAAGGGGCTGGAGACAACAAGGAGGTGCGCAGTCTTCTATTATGCTCCGAAAGAGCACACCTCCATGTGTTGAACCCATTGCGGCTTTAGGCCAGAGGTAGGCAGGGATAGGGCGTCGATGCAGGCTGCCACCACAGTTGGTAACGCAGAACGGTTAAGACCAGCTCCTGTCCTACAAGTCCTGCTTGTGCAGCCCAGTGGCATTAACAGGCCTGCTGCTGCTGATGCGCCTGCTGTCCACAGGTGTGGCCCCAATGCACACGGTCAGCGTACTGAATGGCCCCTGTGATGTTAACAGGGAGTTCCTGGGCTGGGTGGGCGTGTGGACCCTGTGACGCTAACAGGGCTCCCAGTCTCAAGATCCGAGTGGCGTCTAACTTGGTTCAGGCTACTATTAGTTTCATAGCCACACAGCTCTGTATCCTCCACCGAACCTTCCAGTTGCCAACCTCTCCTTTTCCATCTGGGAGCACGGTGGACACTGACTGCTGATGGGGATATATACCTTTCTCTTTCTTTTCTTATTAATTTTCGTTATATAGCGGTAACATAGTATATACCACCTTATCCAAATCTGCCAGTCCCACCGTAACAGATGGTGTTTCTTCATCAAATGTTACTTTTTTTTAACCACCAAACCCACGGACCAAAACTTTTTTCCCCTTTAAAACACACCTGTTCCCCTTTCCACCAGCATCTGTCCTTTTTCAACTCATTTTGTATATGACCAAAAGTGCAACTCTGCAGGGACACCGTACTCAATGCCATCTCAGCATAGCAGTCAGCCCTCGGTCCCTCAGATGTGGACAAGTAAAAGACCATTTCCTCCTATCCATGACAAAGCGTTGAGATTCACTCTGTGCAGCACTGGTGTTTAGTGGAAAAGCAGATCGAAGATTGCGTACCACCTTCCGAAGATACTCCTGTACACGTGCGTCCCATTCTATGGCAGGAATTATTTCGCCAAATTTTGTCTTGTACCGGGGATCTAACAGTGTGGCAACCCAGTAGTTAGCATTACTTCGAATTCGTACAATCCGAGGGTCATGTTGTAGGTAGTGCAGCAAGAAGACGCTCATGTGTCTTGTGCATCCAGGAGGACCAAGTCCTTGGTGTGTTGGTGGCAGAGAGGTGAGAATCGTGCCTCCTTCCTCTGCCCTCTCCCCCCAACCTCGCACAACCGAAATGTGAGCAAGCTCTCACTCATCTGCTGAGTCTTCCATGCCCATCGCAAGTTCGTCCTCCATTTCTTCATGGCTCCTGCACCTTCCTCAACAATTTTTGCTGATACTATGCGACCTTGTTAATCCCTATCCCCCACCATAACTGCTGCCTAGGTGCCGCTTACCGTATGGACCTTGTAGATCTTATTATCCCTTCTGCATATGACTCCTACTGTACTTCCTCACCTTCCTCTTGGACCAATACCTGACTCCGAATAATGCTTACAGTGTGCTCCATCATGTAGATGACCAGAATTGTCACGCTGAGAATGGCATTGCCAGTGCTAAACATCTTCGTCGACATTTGTAAACTGTGTAGAAGGGTGCATAGGTCCTTGATCTGACACCACTCCAGCAGCGTGATCTGCACCACCTCTGTCTCGCCCCGGTTGTGCTCACTCCATGATAATCCACTATAGGGTTAATGCTGTTTTCCCTACAGGCTGAAGGGAGGGATAAATAGATTCAGGAACAAGGGCAGGTGTGCCGGGTGTGAGGGAGTGATCACATCTCCCTGAGTTCTCTGCCGGAAAGGCACATATGTACTATTATGGACTATTTCTTTGGAATAAACCGTGTGCTGTGAACCTTGGTGCCTGGATCCCGTGTCTTCTGCAGCGCAGCCGACGACGCTACCTCACATATGGTGGAGAATCGGCGGGCATGACAGCCGGTGAGGTGTAGCATCCATTCCTGGTGACCCAGTAGCACATGTCCTGGATTCGAGCGGCTATACTACAGCCCAAACCCGGCGACGCCATGGAGGACATACTAAAGCATTTGGCTCAGGCTAATGCACAGCAGCAACAGACCAATGCACACCTGCTCCAATCCTTGCAAATGCAGGAAAAAAAATTCCAAGAACAGATGGATCAGGCCAATGCACGTCAGCAGCAATCCTTGCAAGTGCACCAAGAACAGATGGAGCAGGCCAATGCACGTCAGCAGCAAGCCTTGCAATTGCAGGAAAAAAGGCACCAAGAACAGATGGTTCTCCTGGCCAAGTCGATCCGTGCCGGACCGGCAGCAACAACCCCGGGATCGGGTGATGACGGCAGCGTCCGGAAAGCGGTGAGACAAGCGTTGCAAAAGATGACCCCGGGTGATGATGTGGAAGCGTTCCTGGCGGTGTTTGAACGGGTGGCCGAGCGGGAAAAGCTGCCGACCCCGCAGTGGGCTGAGGTATTGTCACCTTATCTGACGGGGGAACCCCAAAAAGCATACCTGGACCTCTGTACCGAGGACGCCATTGACTATGTGACCCTGAAAGCCGAAATACTGGCTCGGTTGGGGGTGAATACCTATGTACGGGCTCAGCGGGTAAATCAGTGGTTCTTTGAGGAAGCCAAACCCGTACGCTCCCAGGCCTATGACTTGTTACATCTTGTAAAAAAGTGGTTGCAGCCTGACACTCTGAGCCCGGCGCAAATGGTGGAAAGGGTAGTAGTGGATCGTTTTGTGCGCACTTTACCCGTCACCGTTCAACGGTGGGTCGGACAGGGTGACCGAGTACCCTGGACCAATTAGTGTCCCTGGTAGAGCGGCATGTGGCTACGCAGGACTTGATACGGGACACTGAGACTTTGCGTACCGCCCGGCGGTCCGGCCCCTCCAAGCCTAGGGCCAAGGACCCACCGCTGACACCGGTGCGGGAGTCCGCTACCGTCCCGTCTGAAGCTGCACCCTCCGTCCCTGAGGTCCGGAAAACTATGTACCCTAAACGACAACTCGTCAAGGGGGTGTCCTTCCCTATTAGATGTTGGCGGTGCCAGCGGGTGGGACATATGGAAGCCCAGTGTCCACTCACCACGGAGCCCATGGATTGTGGGGTTACCCGGCGGGGTTCAATGTATGCTCAGGTGGTGTGTACCGCTGACCTGGTCTACCCAGAGACTGAGCCCCACTTGTGCCAAATTCAGGTGAATGGATGTCCGGTTACAGGCTTGTTGGATTCCGGAAGCTTAGTGACCCTTGTGCGATCAACCCTAAGGGCTAAAGTAAAGGCCACCGGACGTACCGTGGGGGTGGTTTGCATACATGGGGACCGCCGAGACTATCCCACGGGGATAGTCACCATCACAGCACCTTGCGGTCAGGTGCAACATGAGGTGGGACTTATTAATACTCTTCCCTATGATGTGATCCTAGGAAGGGATCTGCCCTATTTTTGGACTTTATGGAAGGGACCTCCTAAGTCCCCTCAGATATTGGTCAGTCCGGGACCTGAGCTCTACAATCCTGAATCCGGGACGCCTGCCGTAGGGGTCCCCATGATAGGGACAGGATGTGAACCTGATAGGTCGCCCCTAGAGGTATTGGCAGGAGAGGCTGAGACGGTCGAGCCCATCCCGGAGTTGGAGGCGTCCCCGGATACGTTTGGGACAGCCCAACTCCAGGACCCTACATTAATACATGCCCGGAGTCGGGTGACAGTAGTTGACGGGGTGGCACAGCTGTCTGGTGCCCAGGTAAGATACCCCCATTTCGCTCTTAAGCAGGATTTACTCTACCGGGTAGATGAAATACGGGGCGTAGGGGTAGAGCAGTTGGTGGTGCCCCAGCCGTATCGCCGGCGGGTCCTCGACTTGGCTCATAAACACCTGATGAGTGGTCACCTAGGGGTCAAGAAAACGCAGGAGCGAATATTGCAAAGGTTCTATTGGTCCGGGGTCTTTGGGGAGGTAAAACGGTTCTGCGAAACCTGCCCGGAGTGTCAGCTTACCGCACCCCTGACCCACTTTCGCAGTCCGTTGGTACCGTTACCCATTATAGAAGTCCCTTTTGAACGGATAGGGATGGATCTGGTGGGGCCCCTCGTAAAGTCTGCTCGAGGGCACCAGCATATCCTAGTGATCGTTGACTATGCCACCCGGTATCCCGAGGCGATACCTCTCAGACATACTGCAGCAAAGCTTATAGCTCGGGAGTTGTTTGCTGTGTTCTGCCGGGTGGGGTTGCCCAAGGAGATCCTTACGGATCAGGGGACCCCATTCATGTCTAAAGTGACCAAAGAGCTATGCCGGCTACTCCAGATCAAGCAGTTGCGTACGTCTGTGTATCATCCTCAGAAGGATGGTTTAGTGGAACGATTCAATAAAACCCTGAAAACCATGCTAAGAAGGGTGATCTCAAAAGACGGGAAAGACTGGGATATGATGCTTCCCTATTTGATGTTTGCCATACGAGAGGTGCCACAGGCATCCACGGGGTTTTCGCCTTTTGAATTGTTATACGGGCGACATCCCCGGGGATTGTTGGACCTGGCAAAAGAAACCTGGGAGCAGGAGCCCACCCCCCATAAAAGTGTGATTGAACACATTTTGGGTATGCAGAACCGCATAAGCGCGGTCATGCCAATTGTGAAGGAGCATTTACAGGAGGCTCAGGCCGCGCAAAGCGGCCGCTACAATAGACAAGCCACCGTAAGGACCTTTAAACCCGGGGATCGGGTGTTGGTATTAATCCCCACGGCGGAGAGTAAATTCCTGGCTCAGTGGCAAGGCCCCTACGAGATAAAGGAAAGAGTCGGGGTGGTTAACTATAAAGTATTGCAGCCCGGTAGGCGGAAACCTGAACAAATATACCATGTCAACCTATTAAAACCTTGGCAGGAACGGGAAAGCCTGATGGCTGTTTTTTCCCCACCTCCCTCCTCTTCGGGTCGTTCACATCCGGCTCCAGCGACCTCCGGAGAGGACGAACCGGAAGTAAGGATTGGAGAAGCCCTCACCAAGACACAGAGGCGAGAGGCCAGACGGTTGGTTCAGCAGAACCCCGATGTCTTCTCCGAGCTGCCCGGTAGGACTAGTCTGATACGACATGATATTGTCACCGAGCCCCACCTGAAGGTACGCCTGAAGTCATACCGGGTACCGGAGGCTCGACGACAAGCCATATCAGAGGAAGTAAAGACAATGTTACGCCTGGGGGTCATCGAAAAATCCCGGAGTGAATGGGCTAGTCCGATTGTCCTAATACCAAAACCCGATGGCTCCTTAAGGTTCTGCAATGACTTTAGGAGATTGAACGAAATATCCAAGTTTGATCTCTACCCCATGCCCCGGGTGGATGAGCTGATTGATAGGCTGGGACAGGCGCGATATTTTACCACGCTCGACCTGACCAAGGGGTACTGGCAGGTGCCACTAACGGAGTCCGCCAAGGAGAAAACCGCTTTTGTTACGCCGGAGGGTCTCTTCCACTATGTTGTCTTGCCTTTTGGGTTACATGGCGCTCCGGCCACGTTCCAGAGGTTGATGGACTTAGTGCTGGAACCCCACCAGGCGTATGCATCAGCGTACCTTGATGACATCATTATTTACAGCTCAGATTGGCAGACCCACTTGGAACAGGTACAAGCGGTGGTGGACGCGCTTCGAACAGCCGGATTGACAGCCAATCCCAAGAAATGTGCGTTGGGACTCACGGAAGCCCGCTACTTGGGCTACATAATAGGCCAAGGAGTGATTAAGCCCCAAATTAACAAAGTTGAGGCGATCCAGAAGTGGCCTAGACCCCTGACCACGAAACAGGTTAGGGCCTTCCTGGGTATCGTGGGGTACTACAGGAGGTTTGTAAAAGATTTTGCGGGACTATCAGCCCCCTTGACGGACCTTCTCAAAGGCAAGAAGTCCGTCATGGTGCACTGGACTCCGCAGGCCGAGGACTCCTTCTGGGCCCTGAAGGGGGTCCTGTGCGGACAGCCCGTTCTTGTAAACCCTGATTTCCGGAAAGAGTTCATAGTACAGACTGACGCCTCGGAGGTCGGCCTGGGGGCAGTGCTGTCTCAGGTGGTTCAGGGGGTGGAACACCCCGTCACCTTCTTAAGTAGGAAGCTCACCCCTCCCGAGCGGAATTATAGCGTAGTGGAGAAGGAGTGTCTGGCGATCAAGTGGGCCTTGGAGTCCCTACGCTATTACCTGCTGGGACGGCAGTTTCGCTTGGTGATGGATCACTCTCCACTGGTCTGGATGAGGTCCGCCAAGGAACGGAATGCCCGGGTTACCCGGTGGTTCCTTTCTCTGCAGAACTTCCAGTTTACGGTTGAACACCGGGCCGGTAGGTTGCAGGGCAACGCCGATGCCTTGTCCCGCGGCCCGTGTTTGATGGCAGGAGTTCAACCCCGCACGCTTGAACTGAGGGGGGGGGTATGTGAGACTGTGACCGGGGTTATCTATGACGGCCGGTATGTCTCGCCCCGGTTGTGCTCACTCCATGATAATCCACTATAGGGTTAATGCGGTTTTCCCTACAGGCTGAAGGGAGGGATAAATAGATTCAGGAACAAGGGCAGGTGTGCCGGGTGTGAGGGAGTGATCACATCTCCCTGAGTTCTCTGCCGGAAAGGCATATATGTACTATTATGGACTATTTCTTTGGAATAAACCGTGTGCTGTGAACCTTGGTGCCTGGATCCCGTGTCTTCTGCAGCGCAGCCGACGACGCTACCTCACAAGGGGTTAAAGGGTTTCAAGGTTCTGGGTGTCCAGCTTGGTGAGTGGCTTGCCTCTAGCCTATCCTTTACAGCCCATCTGAGTGTGTCGATCTGATGAGGAATTATCCTTATCATATAGATTTCCTTATTCTTTTCCCTATATAATCTAGCCTTTAATTGCTTGCCATTATGTTGGATCATAAAATAATCCCTTTAATGACCAAATCCCCTTAAGATATAGCCAGTAAATCACAAATTCTCTTTTTTAGGGAAAATTCAATGGTCTCAGAATGCGCAATCTGATTAATAAGTGAACACTATACAAAGATGGCTTATTTACACTAGCTCTCTGACCTGTAACACACAGGTCACTCTGCCCTTGTATCTACGAGGACATGAAATAACGCAAGTCATCCTTGGCACAAATATTCTTTAGGTAATCGTTTTTTTAAGTGTCTTTACGTGATTGGTTAAAACAATAATTTCTGTTACTGTATTGGCTGTATCATTTGTAACTCCCTATTTAATTTTGTATAAAAAGTGGCTCCTGCAAGATGGAGTCAGTTCTGTGATCCAATCAGAGCTCTTGCATATGCAATAAACCTTTCTTTCTTTCATCAAAGAGAGTCTGACGTCTGATCCTTGGGAGACTGAGATCGTTATTTCCGTAACAGATCCAGGCAGGCGTTACACCGTGCCCTCTGCAGAAGGCCATGTAGGCCGGGATAGTGTTTTAAAAATTGCTGGACAACCAGGTTCAACACGTGAGCCATACAAGGCACGTGTGCCACATTGCTCTGAAGAAGGGTTGCAGACTGGTTTGCATCATTGTCGCACCCGACCTTCCCTGACTGCTGGTTGAGTGGAGACAACCATTGATGAAACTCGGTCTCACTCTCCAGAGCTAACCGTCCACAATTCCTCAGCGGTGTCTCACATTTCCCCTACATTTCAAAGTAAACATTTGACCGCCTGATGGCCTTGAGCTCTGCTGCCAGCATAGTAAGGAGGTGTGTGGGATTCCTTGGGCGCAGTTACAAGGAAGGGTGGCCTGACCACACAGGGTTTGGGCCGAGGTGGAGGACCCACACGAGGTTGAGGAGGCAGAAGCAGTGGAGGAACTTGTACATACAGAGGAAGGATTGACACACAAGTCGTGGGGACAGCAAGACTTGTACAGCAAACCCTTCTCGATCTCTCACCGTAGTTACCCAGTGCCCAGTCAGCAACATGTAACTCCCCTGTCCATGCTTACTGGTCCAACTATCTGTGTTGAAATGCACCCTGTCACACACAGAGTTTCTCAAGGAATCGGTGAGGTTGTGTGCGACCTACTGTGGTAGCGCGGGCACGCCTTTCTTGGAGAAGGAGTGACGACTGGCCATCGGCTCTTGGGGCACTGCAATGGGCATAAGGTCTCGAAAATCCTCGGTCTCACAAGGGTGTAAAGGCAGCCTTTCTGTTGCCAACAAGTTGCAGATGATGAAACTCAACCTCTTCGGCATGTCATGCCCTTCGAAAATCATGTAAAACACAGCGAGGTGACTCCATCCACAGTCTCCCTCGTTTCCACTAATTGGGCCACACACACCCCACTTGACTGGCATCATTTGATCCCCCTTTTCAAAATGAAACAGATGCTTTGCATGAAGCACTCTCAAAAATACGCGTGCCTTTCCCATCCCCTGGCTGACCCAGGGGAAGAAAAGTCCTCTGAGAGCCATGACTTGTTCATCTTGGTTCTTTTAGAAACACAGCGAGGGGACTCCAACCACAGTCTCCCTCATTTCCACTAATTGGGCCACACACACCCCACTTGACTGGCATCACTTGATCCCCCTTTTCAAAATGAAACAGATGCTTTGCATGAAGCACTCTCAAAAATACGCGTGCCTTTCCCGTCCCCTGGCTGACCCAGGGGAAGAAAAGTCCTCTGAGAGCCATGACTTGTTCATCTTGGTTCTTTTAGAAACACAGCGAGGGGACTCCAACCACAGTCTCCCTCGTTGCCACTAATTGGGCCACACACACCCCACTTGACTTGCATCAGTTGACCACCCTTTTGAAAAAGAAAAAGATGCTTTGCATGAAGCACTCTCAAAAATACGCGTGCCTTTCCCGTCCCCTGGCTGACCCAGGGGAAGAAAAGTCCTCTGAGAGCCATGACTTGTTCATCTTGGTTCTTTTAGAAACACAGCGAGGGGACTCCAACCACGGGTCTCCCTCGTTGCCACTAATTGGGCCACACACACCCCACTTGACTGGCATCAGTTGACCACCCTTTTGAAAAAGAAAAAGATGCTTTGCATGAAGCACTCTCAAAAATACGCGTGCCTTTCCCGTCCCCTGGCTGACCCAGGGGAAGACAAGTCCTCTGAGAGCCATGACTTGTTCATCTTGGTTCTTTTAGAAACACAGCGAGGGGACTCCAACCACAGTCTCCCTCGTTGCCACTAATTGGGCCACACACACCCCACTTGACTGGCATCACTTGATCCCCCTTTTCAAAATGAAACAGATGCTTTGCATGAAGCACTCTCAAAAATACGCGTGCCTTTCCCATCCCCTGGCTGACCCAGGGGAAGAAAAGTCCTCTGAGAGCCATGACTTGTTCATCTTGGTTCTTTTAGAAACACAGCGAGGGGACTCCAACCACAGTCTCCCTCGTTGCCACTAATTGGGCCACACACACCCCACTTGACTGGCATCAGTTGACCACCCTTTTGAAAAAGAAAAAGATGCTTTGCATGAAGCACTCTCAAAAATACGCGTGCCTTTCCCGTCCCCTGGCTGACCCAGGGGAAGAAAAGTCCTCTGAGAGCCATGACTTGTTCATCTTGGTTCTTTTAGAAACACAGCGAGGGGACTCCAACCACAGTCTCCCTCGTTGCCACTAATTGGGCCACACACACCCCACGTGACTGGCATGACTTGATCCCCCTTTTCAAAATGAAACAGATGCTTTGCATGAAGCACTCTCACAAATATGCGTGCCTTTCCCGTCCCCTGGCTGACCCAGGGGAAGAAAAGTCCTCTGAGAGCCATGACTTGTTCATCTTGGTTCTTTTAGAAACACAGCGAGGGGACTCCAACCACAGTCTCCCTCGTTGCCACTAATTGGGCCACACACACCCCACTTGACTGGCATCAGTTGACCACCCTTTTGAAAAAGAAAAAGATGCTTTGCATGAAGCACTCTCAAAAATACGCGTGCCTTTCTCATCCCCTGGCTGACCCAGGGGAAGAAAAGTCCTCTGAGAGCCATGACTTGTTCATCTTGGTTCTTTTAGAAACACAGCGAGGGGACTCCAACCACAGTCTCCCTCGTTGCCACTAATTCACTAATTGGGCCTCACACACCCCACGTGACTGGCATCACTTGATCCCCCTTTTCAAAATGAAACAGATGCTTTGCATGAAGCACTCTCAAAAATACGCGTGCCTTTCCCGTCCCCTGGCTGACCCAGGGGAAGAAAAGTCCTCTGAGAGCCATGACTTGTTCATCTTGGTTCTTTTAGAAACACAGTGAGGGGACTCCAACCACAGTCTCCCTCGTTGCCACTAATTGGGCCACACACACCCCACTTGACTGGCATCAGTTGACCCAATTTTCAAGATGAAAAAGATGCTTTGCATGAAGCACTCTCAAAAATACGCGTGCCTTTCCCGTCCCCTGGCTGACCCAGGGGAAGAAAAGTCCTCTGAGAGCCATGACTTGTTCATCTTGGTTCTTTTAGAAACACAGCGAGGGGACTCCAACCACAGTCTCCCTCGTTGCCACTAATTGGGCCACACACACCCCACTTGACTGGCATCAGTTGACCCAATTTTCAAGATGAAAAAGATGCTTTGCATGAAGCACTCTCAAAAATACGCGTGCCTTTCGCCTCTCCTGGCTGACCCAGGGGAAGAAAAGTCCTCTGAGAGCCATGTCCACATTGTCAGTGGACAGACGCGTGTGCTTATCTGCCAGCAGACCCCCAGCAGCACTGAAGACAGGTTCCGAGAGAACGCTGGCTGCAGGACACGACAAGATCCCCAAGGAGTACGTGGCAATCTCAGGCAATTTATCCAGATTGGAAGCCTAAAATGAGCAGGGCTAAAGTTGCACAGTAATGGCATCGATGTTTCCTTGCATATACTCATATATCTGTGTGTCCTCCTCTTTTTCCTTGTCCAGCTGTTTTGTTTTCGCATGAGTATATGTCCTTGTCACTTTCCCATGTGTTTGTGTTGTGTTGTGAGTTGTTTGTCACCTTTTGGACACCTTTGAGGGTGTTTTCTAGGTGTTTTTATGTGTTTGTGATTGCCTGCCATTGTTTCCTATGCAGTTCGAGTTCGGTTCGTCGAACGTTCGACGAGCCGAACTCGAACGGGACGTCCGTTCGGCGAACCGACCTAGAGCCGAACCGCGACCGGTTCGCTCATCTCTAGTGACAACACTCCAGAGCTGAAATAAAAACAAAACAAAAAACCCTGCAGTGGTGCTTTAAGAATTTATAGTCCTTATGTCTGTGCAAATTAGGGAAATACATTAAATAGAATAACCTAAAGGCATTTTCTGGTCTAAATCCACAAGTCTGCTATCAATCTGTGACTGCAGATTTGTGAATCCTCACATTGTACACTCTGCGCTATGAGGATCCCCAGGGATTTGATGTTCTTTGCCAAGTCTGTCTTAAGGAAGGGAGCTGAGTCTCCCGAAATGCGTTGACCTGTAATTAAAGCAACATTAATCTTCTATCTTCATGATCTGATTGGTCATTGGCGCGGCTTGACACCCAGTTCTACTACTCCCTGTTATCTGTAACTGAAGTGAAACGGTTTCTGCTCTTTCACTTATTCACTCAGTGCCCCCACCTTTGGGAATGACTCACTCTGCTCTGGGAGCGCGTTGCTATGGTGACCGGGAATTCCCCGGCTGTCTAGCTTCCTCATAGCTAGATGTTTGTGTAAAGTGATAGAAACCAGTGGTTAACCTTTTCTTACCTGGATCAGTACAGCATTCTAAATCAAATGCAGTACCCTGTGGCGACTGAGGCCTCAGGGGCGCCACATATACATATCTTAAACTCTTGTTCACATGACTGCAAGTCCTGGGTCTGACATCAGCGGATCCGCACAGCGCACAGTTTGTGTGATGTAATGAATTCACTACCTAGTGCTGATTGTGGCTGAAGATAGCAAATGATGGTCAATGTGGGTTTTTTTTCTTGTTAAGGAACCTTCACTACTGGTGCTGAACTAGCCTAATTGGGTTATATAGTCTTAAAAGAAAGTAGTCAGCAGATTTTTGCTATGTAATCTGAAAGCAACATGATATAGAGGTAAAGACCCTGATTCCAGTGATGTCTCACTTACTGGACTGCTTGGTGCAGTTTTGATAAAATCCCTGTTTTCTCTGCTATAGATATAGCAGTAGTTTGAATGGTGAGCAGTATATAACCCCGTCCACACGCCTGATTATCAGCTTACTATATACAGTACACATCGTTAGAAAGCTATCAGTCAGTGATGGGGGCGGGCTTACACAGATTAGTGTAACTGACTTGCATTTCCTGTATAGTCCTAGTGATAATCTCCAGATAAAAAACTGATCCTTTTGATTGTATTGAAAGTCCAGCACACAGCCACATAAGTGACACATCCCTGAAATCAGAGTATCTGCCCTTACATTATAGTGCTCTCAGATTAAATAGCAAAAAACCCGCTGATTCCCATCTTTTTAACCCGTAAACGACCTTTGACGTATATACGTCCCAGGTCATGTTCCCCTGGTTACCGAGGGCTTTAGCGGTGAGCCCATGCAAATCCCCGCACATGTCTACTGATCCGATCAGGAATCGTGCTGCTACAGGCGTGGTTCTATCAGAGATCTACCCGCTTCTGCTAACCACTTAGATCGTGCTGTCAAAATCTGACAGCCTGATTTAAATGACCATAGCGGGGATTGCGCCATTCCTTGCCTCCATCGATAACCCCATGACGTGGTCACAGGGGGCCATTGTGTTGCCATGGTAGCGCAGTGTCAGCTGATAACCCCTTATGCTACTATGACTCACTTCCTGTGAGAGCCGACAGAGCATCGGCACTCACAGGAGATGAGCATTTCTACTGATCAACCTTCTGCTGCAGCATCACTCTGATTAGCATAAGTGATCGGAGTATACAGTCATAAAGTCCCCTAGGGTGATTACTAACATCAACAGAAAAAGTTAAAAGAAGAAAAACAATTTTTAAAAAAAGAAAAAAGAAAAAAACTTAAAGTTTCAATCACCCCCCCCTTTCGCCCCATTGAAAATCTAATATATAAAGCTGAGTGTATGCATGTATGTGTGTGTATGTCCGCTAAAGGAATCCACACCATCGCATTTACAATTACAAAATTTTGCACAGACGCCTCATGTGACTCAGGGAACGTCATAGACTATGTTTTAATGGGAAAATGTAACCCCAGTTACTCTCCAAAAAACCTGCCTTTATTAAAGTCAATGGAGCTGGGCGCTACAGGTCATTCATAGGAGCTGCGATTGGTTGCTATAGAAACAAAGGATATTCATAGTATAAGAAGCTTATGTGTGAGGTAATATGATATCGGTGGGGAGACGGATAGCGAGAGAGAGACAAAGAGACAGACAGGAAATAGACAGAGGCAGACAGACAGACAGGCACAGACAAACATAGGCACATAGACAGAGACAGGCAGACAGGGAAATAGACAGACAGCGAAAGAGAGACAGACAGACAGGGAAAGAGACAGACAGACAGGGAAAGAGACAGACAAAGGCAGACAGGGAAAGAGACAGACAGACAGGGAAAGAGACAGCTAGAGAAAGAGACAGACAGGGAAAGAGACAGACAGAGAAAGAATCAGACAGACAGGGAAAGAGTAGTTTCTGAAATATGTAACACAAAAGGGGAAACGACAGTGTCTGAAGGTAACAATGCGCCTTCACACCCCTATGCAATGTTAATGGATAGGCTATAAAAAGAACCATGTAAACCTACAAATATATAGCCAATACACAAATGGTCAAGATAAAAACAGGTTTTATTAATGAATGATTAAAAAATGATGATAAAAGTGCAACTTGCACAAAGAACAGCACGACAGAGGACAAAAATCACAAAACTACATAAATATCTCTACAAAATATAATAATAATAATAGATGTCATAAAAAAGGAATGCCCAGGGTAAAATGTCTATACCAGATGGAAAATAAATATACATGCAGCACAGGATTGCACTAAGTTGGTAATGCAACAATATGACAGCGAATAAATAAATATTATATAGATTAATAGTCACACACACTAATTTAAAGTGCAGGACTATAGTGCAAAAAACAATATATATTGAGCACTGTCACTAAGATATAGGAATAATAAATCCAAGTGGATATTCACAAATACTAGATAACCATAATAGGATAAAGTGCAGAGTGTATATGCTAAAGTGCAATCATGCAGTGCAAGAACCAATATAGGTACTCATATCTAAGCGCTAATGCATAATAGATATGACAGAGAGTAGCAACTCAGTTAATACCCGGGCATACAATCAGGTGGTAAGGAGAGATGGTAAGCAGGGGTTACCTGCGGTCATGTCCTGCTGCTGTGCCGACACCAAACCAACACGTGTTTCGGCACTTAGCCTTCGACGGGGAAAGAGACAGACAGAGAAAGAATAAGACAGACAGGGAAAGAGACAGACAGAGAGACAGGAAAAGAGGCAGACAAGGAAAGAGACAGACAGGGAAATGTAAAGACGGGCACACAGGGTAAGAGACAGACAGACAGAAAGAGACAGACAGGGAAACAGAAAACAGACAGAGAAGGAAAGAGACAGACAAAGGCAGACAGGGAAAGAGGCAGACAGACAGGGAAAGATACAGACAGAAGAAGACAGACAGAGGCAGACAGGGAAAGAGACAGAGACAAAGAGACAGACAGTGAAAGAGACAGACAGGGAAAGAGACAGACAGAGGCAGACAGGAAAAGAGACAGACAGTGAAATAAACAGAGAGACAGACAGAGAGAGACAGATAGAGACAAACCGAGACAGAAAGATAGAGAAATAGACAGACAGACAGGGAAATACACAGCCAGAAACACAGAGACAGACAGGGAAAGAGACAGACAGATACACAGAGACAAACAAACAGAGACAGACACACAGAGACAGACACACAAAGAGATAGAGAGAGACTGATACAGAGACAGACAGAGAGACAGACAGACAGAGACCAACACGGATAGAGACAGAGCGAGAAACAGAAAGAGAGAGAGACAGACAGACAAAGATATACAAAGATTGAGAGGGAAAGAGATAAAGACATGGATAGACAGACAGACAGACAAGGAAAGAGACAGAGAGAGAGAGAGAGATAGAAAGCCAGAGACAGGGAGAGGGACATTGAGACAGTTACTATCCCGGGCAACGTCGGGTACTACAGCTAGTAAAACAAAAGTATACACATATTTGGTATTGCGGTGTTCAGACATGCTAAATCTATCAAAATATAAAATCAATTAATCTGATTGGTACATTATGTAGTTTGAAAAAAATCCCAAATAATGTTTTTTGGTCGCTGCAACATTGCATTGAAATGCAATAACAGGCGACGAAAATGTATCTACACAAAAATGGTATCAATAATAACGACAGCTCAAGACACAAAAAATAAGCCATGACTGAGCCCCAGATCCCCAAAAATGAGAACACTATTCATTTTTTGGGACAAACTTTTGAATTTTTTTCACACCTTAAATAAAATTAACCCTATACATGTTTGGTATCTACAAACTCATACCGATGTGCAGCATCACACTGACAGGTGAGTTTTATCATAGAGTGAACGTGGTAAAATAACCCCCCCCCCCCAACAATCATGCAATTGCATTTTTTTCTACAATTTCACCGCACTTGGATTTTGTTTCCCATTTTCCAGTACACTATACGGTAAAACTAATGGCTTCATTCAAAATTACAACTCCTCCCACCAAAAAATAGACCCCATATGGCAAGATTGATGGAAAAATAAAAATGTTATGGCTCTTGGAAGAAAGGAAGAAAAAAATGAAAAATCGCTGGCGGGTGTGAAGGAGTTAAAGCAGCAGTCACATGATGTTTTTTTTTTCCTATAAATCTGTGTACGAGGGGCTGCTAAGTCTTTTGCTTTGTGATCCTTTTTGTTTCTATGGTAACTTATGTTACATCATATGAAAGGCTTATGTGTCTTATATAAGTTTTCAAAATTTTGTGTTTGTTGCTTATGGCAACAGTGTTCTATGCCCATGAGAAAACAAAATGGCGAAGTCTAATGCAATATCCACAGCAACTAAAGCTGGTGTCACACATAACGACGACGACAACGACGTCGCTGCTACGTCACCATTTTCTGTGACGTTGCAGCGACGTCCCATCGCTGTCGCTGTGTGTGACATCCAGCAACGACCTGGCCCCTGCTGTGAGGTCGCCGGTCGTTGCTGAATGTCCAGCTTCATTTTTTGGTCGTCACTCTCCCGCTGTGACACACACATCGCTGTGTGTGACAGCGAGAGAGCGACGAAATGAAGCGAGCAGGGAGCCGGCACTGGCACAGCGTAAACATCGGGTAACCAAGGGAAGACCTTTCCCTGGTTACCCGATGTTTACGCTGGTTACCAGCCTCCGCTCTTGCTGCCAGTGCCGGCTCCTGCACTGTGACATGTGGCTGCAGTATGCATCGGGTAATTAACCCGATGTATACTGTAGCAAGGAGAGCAAGGAGCCAGCGCTAAGCAGTGCGCACGGCTCCTTGCTCTCTGCACTGTGACATGTAGCTGCAGCACACATCGGGTTAATTAACCCGATGTGTACTGTACCTAGGAGAGCAAGGAGCCAGCGCTAAGCGCGGCTCCCTGCTCTCTGCACATGTAGCACAGCGACGTTATGATCGCTGCTTCTGCTGTTTGACAGCTAAGCAGCGATCATAACAGCGACTTACAAGGTCGCTGTTACGTCACCGAAAATGGTGACGTAACAGCGACGTCGTTGTCGCTGTCGCTTAGTGTGACACCCGTATAAGAGCAGAGGAGTGATAAAATTCTTGTTTCTGTATGGAAAGTCCGCGAAGGATATTCATGGTGATATGTCGCAGACATTGGGGGATCAATGCCCTTCATATTCCACAGTTAAGAACTGGGCTGCCAAATTTAAAATGGGCCACTTCAGCACCAATGATGAGGAACGTCCTGGACAACCGAGAGTTGTTGTTCCGGAGATCGTCGATGCTGTGCACAACCTCATACTGGAGAATCAAGAAATTTCAGCTAAGGCAATAGCAGACATCTTGGGGATTTTCGGTGAACGTGTTTGTGTCATTATCCATGAACATTTGGACATGAGGAAGCTATCTGCAAAGTGGGTCCTCAAATGTTGGACAACAGATCAGAGAAGCATGCGAGTGAAAACTTCCCAGTTCATTTGTCAACGTTTCCGGACTGATCAGAACTTCCTGAATCGACTGGTCCCTATGGATGAGACCTGGATTTATGACCCTGAAAACAAGGAGCAGTCAAAAGAGTGGAGGCACAGGGGTTCTCATCGTCCAAAGAAGTTCAGGGTGCAAAAATCAGCCACTAAGGTGTTGGCATCTACAGTGCCTACAAGTAGTATTCAACCCCCTGCAGATTTAGCAGGTTTACACATTCGGAATTAACTTGGCATTGTGACATTTGGACTGTAGATCAGCCTGGAAGTGTGAAATGCACTGCAGCAAAAAAGAATGTTATTTCTTTTTTTTTTTTTTTTAAATTGTGAAAAGTTTATTCAGAGGGTCATTTATTATTCAACCCCTCAAACCACAAGAATTCTGTTTGGTTCCCTTAAAGTATTAAGAAGTATTTCAGGCACAAAGAACAATGAGCTTCACATGTTTGGATTAATTATCTCTTTTTCCAGCCTTTTCTGACTAATTAAGACCCTCCCCAAACTTGTGAACAGCACTCATACTTGGTCAACATGGGAAAGACAAAGGAGCATTCCAAGGCCATCAGAGACAAGATCGTGGAGGGTCACAAGGCTGGCAAGGGGTACAAAACCCTTTCCAAGGAGTTGGGCCTACCTGTCTCCACTGTTGGGAGCATTATCCGGAAGTGGAAGGCTTATGGAACTACTGTTAGCCTTCCACGGCCTGGACAGCCTTTGAAAGTTTCCACCCGTGCCGAGGCCAGGCTTGTCCGAAGAGTCAAGGCTAACCCAAGGACAACAAGGAAGGAGCTCCGGGAAGATCTCATGGCAGTGGGGACATTGGTTTCAGTCAATACCATAAGTAACGTACTCCACTGCAATGGTCTCTGTTCCAAACGAGCCCGTAAGGTACCTTTACTTTCAAAGGCTCGTTTACAGTTTTCTCATGATCACTTGGAGAACTCTGAGATAGACTGGTTCAAGGTTCTCTGGTCTGATGAGACCAAGATCGAGATCTTTGGTGCCAACCACACACGTGACGTTTGGAGACTGGATGGCACTGCATACGACCCCAAGAATACCATCCCTACAGTCAAGCATGGTGGTGGCAGCATGATGCTGTGGGGCTGTTTCTCAGCCAAGGGGCCTGGCCATCTGGTCCGCATCCATGGGAAGATGGATAGCACGGCCTACCTGGAGATTTTGGCCAAGAACCTCCGCTCCTCCATCAAGGATCTTAAGAGGGGTCGTCATTTCATCTTCCAACAAGACAACGACCCAAAGCACACAGCCAAGAAAACCAAGGCCTGGTTCAAGAGGGAAAAAAATCAAGGTGTTGCAGTGGCCTAGTCAGTCTCCTGACCTTAACCCAATTGAAAACTTGTGGAAGAAGCTCAAGATTAAAGTCCACATGAGACACCCAAAGAACCTAGATAACTTGGAGAAGATCTGCATGGAGGAATGGGCCAAGATAACTCCAGAGACCTGTGCCGGCCTGATCAGGTCTTATAAAAGACGATTATTAGCTGTAATTGCAAACAAGGGTTATTCCACAAAATATTAAACCTAGGGGTTGAATAATAATTGACCCACACTTTTATGTTGAAAATGTATTAAAATTTAACTGAGCAACATAACTTGTTGGTTTGTAAGATTTATGCATCTGTTAATAAATCCTGCTCTTGTTTGAAGTTTGCAGGCTCTAACTTATTTGCATCTTATCAAACCTGCTAAATATGCAGGGGGTTGAATACTACTTGTAGGCACTGTATGTTCTGGGATAAGGAGGGTGTGCTGCTAGTGGACTACCTTCAAAAGGGTTGCACCACCAATACAAGATATTACATTGAGCTTTTGAACCAATTGAAGCTCTAAAGGCCAAAAGGTGCGGCAAGTTGTCCAAAGGAATCTTGTTCCTGCAAGACGCCTCCGCTCACACTGCACAAGCGACCACAGCAAATCTGGCAGAGCTGGGCTTCCAGCTGGTTTACCTCCCACCTTATTCACCAGATCTAGCTCCCTCCGACAATCATCTGTTTCCAAACCTGAAGAAACACCTCAAGGGCACCAAATTTGCCTGGTTTGAGGCACAACCGAAATTCTTCTTTTTGCTAGGCTTACAGAACTTGTGTGTTGTCATCAGTGTGTATTTGGAATAAATGTAAAGTTTCATTATCCTATCTCGTTTCTTTCTGGGTAAAGCCAAAGACTTATCAGCAGCCCCTCGTATATTTACCTGTAGTGTAAACTATTAATATACTCATCTATCGCCTGTTTCTTCAGGATCCAGCGCTGTTGTGCTCCTCAGTGCTGTTACCGCTCTTCAGGATATTCAGCTCACTCCATGCGTCAGTTGGAAATCTTTTTCACAATGTAAGTCTATGGAGCTTTATTCTGACACTCCAGGTCTTTATTTCTATTTTTCCACTTGAAAAGATTTCAGTTTATTTTTCAGCTGAATTGTAGAGGTCATGGACGACATTAAGGAGAAGAAAGTAGTAAAATAATTCTTCTTAGTATAATTTTAACAGGGCTATGTAGAATTTTATATCCACTGTATGTACAATTCATACTTAGTGAATAAAGTGACTTGGAAGTATTCATACTCCATGATGTTTTACACATTTTTTCACATTAGACCCACGATTTTAAATGTATTGTTTTGAGATTTTATGTAAAATGCCAATTGAAACTTGCAAGTATTTGTGAAGTGTAAAGAAAATGATATATGGTTTTCTAAATATTCCAAAAATATAAATCTGAAAATTGTGATGTGCAATTATAATCAGCCCCCTAGGTCAATACTTCATAGGACCACCTTCTGCAAGTGTTTTAAAGTATGTCTCTAGCAGCTTTCCACAATCTATAGGCTGACATTTTTGCTCATTTGTTGCATAATAGCTGTAGCTCAGTGAGATTGGATGGAGAGCGTCCGTGAATAGTAATTTTCAAGTCTTGCCACAGATTCTCAATTATATTTAGGTCTGAAATGTGACTGGGCCATTTGAAACACATGAATGTGCTTTGATTTACTCCATTCCATTGTAGCTATGGCAGTATGTTTAAGGTCATTGTCAGTGATGAGCGGACCCGTGGATGTTCGGGTTTGCTGAACCAGCACGGACAAAAAAAAAATGGGTTTAGCAGCTGAACTTGACCCCAGGCAATGAACACCATACAAGTCAATGAGGAAGAGAAGTTCTGGGCTGTAAAATAGATGCAGTAAGCGCTAGGATGCTAGGAGGATACAAATGGAAGTTAAGTGG
This sequence comes from Anomaloglossus baeobatrachus, assembly GCF_048569485.1. Classification (NCBI taxonomy): domain Eukaryota; kingdom Metazoa; phylum Chordata; class Amphibia; order Anura; family Aromobatidae; genus Anomaloglossus; species Anomaloglossus baeobatrachus. The sequence continues at coordinate 138,379,527 of NC_134360.1, forward strand.
TAGTAAAAGCAGGATAGTTATACATACCTTGTTTCCTGGAGGATCATGCTGCAGTCAGACTCTCTCCTGGGCCTGTTAATTAAGTTTCATGAAAATTCACTGCTTCCATCGCCCACCCTCTGTGTCAGTGTCTTGGTTGCATATTGCTATACAAGCTCCCCACTCTGTGTCTATGTCTGTGATTGGTTGCTGTCAGTTTGCTTTATAGTAGTATAAAAAATAAATAATAAAAAAGACGTAGACACACGCCTTTTTTGATAACCAGTGTGGGTAAAACAACAGCAACAGGCTGCAGCCCCCATCTGTGAGCATTACCATGGCTGGATATCAAAAAAAGTTTAAAAAGGCATAGGCTCCCCCCCATTTTTTATATCTAGCCATGATAAAGCAGACAGCTGGGGGCTGGTATTATCAGGATGCGAGAAGCCATGGTTATTGGACCCCCCCAAGCCTAAAAATACCAGTCCACAGCTGCACACAATTGGCACATCACAAGACAATTAGATGTGCTAATCCTTGCGCTTTACCCACCTCATTCCGATTGCCATGGTGTGGTGGAAATGGGTGTAATTTAAGGAGTTAATTACAGCTGTGATTTGTCAACAATCAGAACTGCCACTAAGCCTTGAATTAGTAATGACAGGCATCTATGAGACACCCCCATTTCTAATCCTGTAAATGAAAATAAATAAACAGAAAACACAGAGAAAAAAATCCTTTATTTGAAATAAAATACACATACCCTCTTTCACCTCTTCATTAACCCCCAAAACAGCCTTGCAGATCTAACATACTCCATATGAAATCCCACTATGATCTCGACTCTGCTACATACTGAAGTCGCAGGGCATGGACACATTAGAGAACATGACCACCTGCTGCGGGTTCAGGCAGACACTGACTGAGCCGCAGCTGTGAGTGATGATGTCATTGAGTTTACCTGCAGTCACAGATGTAGGTTCCCACGGTTTCCTACCTGTGACCACAGATAAACTCACCTTAGGTGAACTCATTAAACTAGGTGACCTCACCTCAGGTGAACTCATTGAGTTCAATTAGACCTGCATCTCCTGACAGAAAACCTTGTTTTTTGCCAGGAGATGCAGATTTAGTACTGGAATTTATACACAAAATTCCTGCACCAAATCTGCATCTTCTGTCAAAAAATGCATCTAAACGCAAAGCAAATTTGATGTGTTTTTTTTTGCCAGGAGATGCAGAAATTTGCAGAAATTTGGTGTATGAATTCTGGCACCAAATCTGTATCTCCTGGCAGAAAATCGCACAAAAATGCAGTTGTGTTGCCACTTCGGTTCAGTTTTTTGCCAAGAGATGCAGATTTGGTGCAGAAATCTGATGAAGACAATTCTGCACCAAATCTGCATCGCCTGGCAGAAAGCAGCACATAAACTGCATTTTTTTCCCAGGGGAGATTTGATGCTGAAATTTATACACCAAATACCTACACCAAATCTGCATCTTCTGGAAAAAAGCATCTAAATGCGATGTGAGTTTGATACGCTTTGTCAGGAGATGCAGATTTGGTGCAGGAGGGTCTGCAACAACATACTTGATGTCCACACATTGCCTAACTCGGTAATCTGGTATTGAGTTTAGTGACTTCACATGAGGTGAGGTCACTGAGTTCAATGAGTTCACCTCAAGTGAGTTCACCTGAGGTCACAGCTTCAGTACTGTGGGAACCTCTAGCTGTTACCTCAGGTGAACTCAGTGACACTACCACAACTGCATCTCAGTCAGTGTGTCCCTGTTAGTCGCAGTGAGTCCTCACGTTTTCTAATGTGACTGCACACTGCAAACTCAAATGTAGCAGAGCCGAGCATGTCGTGGGACCTCGTGTGTATTATGTAGGACTTGCAGGGGTGTTTTGGGGATTAATAAATTGGTGAAAAAAAGTGTTTTGTTTTTTTTTTAATAAAGGAGTTTTCGCTGTGTTTGTGTGTTTGTTTATTTCTTTTTACTTACAGTCAGACACGTAGTCAGACATGTCCCCACCCTGAGTGGCAGCGTCAGCTAACTGCATCCGATCACATGTGCCTGGACAGCCGGTGAGCGGGGAAAACAATGTAACTGAAGAAGCCCATACATTCTAGCATCCACCATGAGCATGGAAAGTATGGGCTCATTCCAGGTTAGTGGGCATGGTGATGTTATCTCTTGGAGTTTCCCACCCCCCCTGCACTCCCCCTATGCGTCTCACCCTTAGACTTCTGCTTCTGTTATAAACAGCTCCATGCCCACTTGGACTTAAAAAAAGAAGGTTTATTCTGGATTGAAATGTTGGACGGCATCTTGAACACGCCCCTATCATGTGATAGGGGGCGTATGGAAATGACATCTTCCTGGGAAGAGCCTATATACTCTAGCATCTGCCGTCAGTATCGTAGTATAAAAAAAATAAATAAGATAATTGGTGGAGGGTCTCCCCCGGTATTCTGATACCGAGCACAGATATAGCCCACAGCCACAGCCCTGCGATTATCTTGGCTGTGTATCAAAGAAGAGGAACAACATGCGTTTTTTTTTTGTTTCGTTTTTTTTATTTAAATAAGTACAGTGGAACCTTGGATTGCGAGCATAATTGGTTCCGGGAGTGTGCTCTTAAACCAAGTTACTCTTATATCAAAGCAAATTTTCCCATAGGAAACAATTGAAATACAGACAATTCATTCCACATCCCAAAAATATTTGCTGTATTTATACAAATTTATTACAGTAATACAAAATAATGTACTGTATTCATATAATGTTATTACAGTACACTAATACAAAATACTGTGCAGTACAGTAAAAAACATAAAAACAAATTAAACTGCACTTTACCTTACAATAAAATTGTTGGTGTGCGGGAGGCACAGTACAAGCAATGTGCTGTACTGGTTAGCAGAAAGAAAGTACAATACTATATCCACAAATGCAAATTGACAAACATGTTATATAGTATATACTGTACTGTACAATGGTATATTGTGTACAGTATAGAGAACATATGTACAGAAAGTTACCTCCAAAGCGGGTCAGAGCGTGGTGAAAGGACAGAACCGGAAGTGTGCATGGTGAGTATTTGCTCTTCTTGCAAAGCATTGCACTTAAACCAAGTTAGAAATTGATAAAAAGCTTTGCTTGTCTTGCAAAATGCTCTCAAACCAAGTTACTCTTAAACCAAGGTTCCACTGTAATTAAAAAAAAAACAATATGCAGTTCCCCCAATTTTATACTCAGCCAAGATAAAACCCAACAGCTGGGGGCTGGTATTCTCAGGCTGGGGATACCCAGCCTAAAAATATTAGCCTCCAGCTGTCGGTAATTGTCGCATCCATTAGATGTGACAAGCCCGGCGCTTTACTCAGCTCTTCCTGAATGCCCTGGTGCGGTGGCAGTCGGGGTAATAAGGGATTAATAACAGCACACAGCTTTTACTAAACCCTAGATTAATGATGGCAGGTGTCTATGAGACACCCCCATCATTAATCTGTAAATGAAAGTAAACAAACATTGAAAAAATCCTTTATTTGGACTAAAATACAAAAAAAGCACCCTCTTTCACAACTTTATTAACCCCAACACTCTGCAGGTCCGACGTAATTCACACAAGATCCCACGGCGATTCCAGCTCTGCTACATCTGAATCTCACAGCGAGTGCCATAGAGCACGACTGCCCACTGTGAGCTCCAGAGAATGAATGAGCTACAATGAGCAATGACTGCAGGCACCGCCACACAAGCTGGGGGTGCGTCTCACTGCAACCAATCACAGAGGCCAGGCCGGCCAGTGGACGGGGAAAGCTGTGCATATGAAATGAGCAGCCCAGGGAGGCCGCAGGAGCAGTGTACAGCAGCGCGGGAGCAGCGCTGGAGCAGCGTACAGCCGGGCCAGAGCCTGGGTAAGTATGAAGCACTCATTTCATTCTTATTTTCTTTATTTTTACTTTTTTTTTTTATATTTTCTTGAGTGCCATATCCAGATCACACACCTGGAATCTCGGGCCTGGGTCCGGCACCCGAGCAACTTTGAAACTGCGCGGATCCGGACTTTTACAGTCCGGGCCCACCCCGCCCTAGTCACAATCCTACCTTCACCACAGGACGTACTCTACTCATATTACCCAGATTTTAAAGTCTCTGGTGAAGAATCAACAACACATGGGACACAATTATGAAGTTGAACGCAATTTATTGCTTATTTTAAACTTTTTTAAAACATAAATAACTAAAAAGTGGGGGAGTGCAATATTATTCGTCCCCTTTACTTTCAGTGCAGCAAACTCGCTTCAGAAGTTTATTGAGATTCTCTGAATGATCCAATGTTGTCCTAAATGACTGATGATGATAAATATAAGCCACCTGTGTGTAATCAAGTCTCCGCATAAATGCACATGTTCTGTCATAGTCTCAGTTTTCTGTTTAAAGCACATAGAGCATCATGAAGACCAAGGAACACAACAGGCAGGTCCGTGATTCTGTTGTGGTGAAGTTTAAAGCTGGATTTGGTTACAAAAAGATTACCAAATTTTAAACATCCCAAGAAGCACAGTGCAAGCAATCATATTGAAATGGAAGGAGTATCATACCACTGCAAATCTACCAAGACCCAGCCGTCCATCAAAAATTTCATCTCAAACATGGAAAAGACTGATCAGAGATGCATCCAAGAGGCCCATGATCACTCTGGATGAACTACAGAGATCTACAGCTGAAGTGGGAGAGTCTGTGCATAGGACAACAATCAGTCGTACACTTCACAAATCTGGCCTTTACGGAAGAGTGGCAAGAAGAAAGCAATTTCTCAAAGATTTCCATAAAAAGAGTCATTTAAAGTTTGCCACAAGCCACCTGGGAGACTCACCAAACATGTGGAAGAAGGTGTTTTGGTCAGATGAAACCAAAATCAAACTATTTGGGCACAATGCCAAACGATATGTTTGGCGTAAAAGTAACACAGCTCATCACCCTGAACACACCATCCCCACTGTCAAACATGGTGGTGTCAGCATCATGGTTTGGGCCTGCTTTTCTTCAGCAGGGACAGGGAAGGTGGTTAAAATTGATGGGAAGATGGATGGAGACAAATAGAGAGACTGGGACAAAGATTTGTCTTCCAACAAGACAATGATCCAAAACATAAAGCAAAATCTACAAAGGAATGGTTCACAAATAAACGTATCCAGGTGTTAGAATGGCCAAGTCAAAGTCCAGACCTGAATCCAATTGAGAATCCGTGGAAATATATGAAAACTGCTGTTCACAAACGCTCTCCATCCAACCTCACTGAGCTTGAGTTATCTGCAAAGGAAGAATGGGCAAGAATTTCAGTCTCTCGATGTGCAAAACTGTTGGAGACATACCCCAAGCGACTTGCAGCTGTAATCACAGCAAAAGATGGCGATACAAAGTATTAACTTAAAGGGGACGAATATTATTGCTCAACCTACTTTTCAATTTTTTATTTTTTAAAAATGTTTAAAATAAACAATACATTTTGTTTAACTTCCCAATTGTGTCCCACTTGTTGATTCTTCACCACTGATTTAATTTTTTTATCTTTATGTTTCAAGCCTGAAATGTGGGTAAAGGTTGACAAATTCAAGGGGGCTGAATACTTTCGCAAGGCACTGTACAGCACCTTACGTAGTAACTAACACAGTGTTGACACGTCGCGCATGCACCATTGTGAGCCACGACTCATATTACATTTCCTCCTGTATCTCCAATTGGAAAGTGCAAACAGCTGCCCTGGATTGACCAGTTACACAATGACGCATCACGCATTTGTGATTTCGTTGACTTAATCCTACCTGCAGGCGCGTACAGCGCTCTATGATTGGCCGCAAACACTATGACGCTTCGCGCACATGCGATTGAGTCCATCTAATCCACTAAAATAAACTGACCGGGCAGTAGCTATCCCTGACCCGGAAACCAAACCCGATTGGCGCGAGTGCCGCATCCATGACCAAATCAATGTAAGGCTAAGTTGTTAGTGTACCTAGAATGAGGACTAGGGCTGTCCAGCTCCAATACATACATTTTTTTCTATGTATACACCCTTCTCAACATTGAAATTGTAACATCAAGAAAAAACAGTCATGAAAATAAGAAGATAACATGATAGGTAGACATGTTATTGATATGCAAATGATAAGAAAATGGTAAAAAACAGAGGTTGGCCAAATACACTACCAAGCAAAGGGGTAACAATATTTTGAACTTTTGACTTTCAGGCTCCATTTCTCACAATCCACTACAGCTTTAAGAGTGAGATGACCTTCATTTTATAGACAATCATCTTGGCTATCTCATACATAAATTTGATTTGCATCTATGTAGCATATGATTAGTTATGCAGATTCTTGTCATGTCACTGTTTTGTTAGTTTTGTTCCTAGTGTTTAAAAATCTTTTTTTTCCTGTATACTACAAATTACAACCTTTTTGCACATTCCTTAATAGCTCAATGTATTATTAAGTTAATTACCAAGTGAAGGGTCACTGCTTCGAATCAAGGAGCAGCCATGGATGAGAGTTCCCAAGAAAAGAGAAATAGCATTATCCAGTTAATTGACAGTGGTCTCTCGCCAAGAAAATTGCCAAACTGCATCATGTGAGGCCATGACAGCTTGAAGAATATGAAATGAAGTTCGTCTATCCATTCAAAATCCAAGAAGTGGATGTCCAGGCAAACTATCAGTGCCAACAAATTGTCTAGTCACAAGGTTTATCAGTTTGGCTGTGACAAACATGGCATGCTTTGTAATAGTGAGATCACAGACGAGTATACAAGCACCATGCGATGCACATTACAGAAGTCTGAAATGGTGGCCCTAAAGAAGGTGAAGAAGCCTTGACTTCAATATCATTATAAGAAGCGTCAGCTCAAGTTTATATGAAAAATGGACAGAATTATGGGAATAGGTGATTTGAAGTGATGAGACGAAAGTCAATATCTTATGGGTACAAATGAGTCTGGAAGAAACAAGGAAAAAAGGGTTGACAGAGCAAGAAATTAAAGGAAATGTCAAGTTTGGTGGAGGAAGCCTGATGACATGGCTTAAGAATTGGATACTTGACCAGGATCAATCATGGGCTCAATTTTCAGCTATATGAGTATCTTACAAGACAAGTTACTTTGTACACTTGAGTACTATGAGTATAATATGGACAACATAATGTTCCAGGAAGAAAACAATCTGAACATACATCGAGATTGGGGAATAAATGGCTCAGTGACAATGAAGTACAAGTGCTGGATTGGTCCCCACAGTCCGCAGACCTCAACCCAATCGAACACTTGTACGTACAGTTAAAGAAAAAGCTGTAGACATACCCAAGTGAGTCAAGCAGTGTGCACCAACATTGAGACCGTGTAGAAGAGACCTGGGATCAGATTTCGGTGGAGACATTCTTGAATCTGATAGCGAGCCCAGAAGAATTCAGGCAGTGTTGAAAAACAAAGGTGAATTTACAAACTACTAACAAAATAATAAAAAATAAAGTTTTGATTGTTAGAAGCAAAACAGTAACAATGCAGTGACATGACAAAAATCTGCATAACTAATCATATGCAGGGCAGAACAGTGGTTCAGTGGATAGCATTGCAGTCTTGCACCCCTGGGGTCCTGGGTTCAAATCCCACCAAGGACAACATCTGCAAAGAGTTTGTATGTAGTATTTCGTGTTTCCATGGTGTTCTTAGGTTTACTTTTACACTCCAAAGACATACTGATAGGGAATTTAGATTGTGAGTCCAAATGGGGACAGTGATGATCACATCTGTAAAGCGCTGTGGAATTAATGGTGTAATTAAGGGGAGTAAATTAAATAAATATGCCACATAGTTGCAAGTCAAATTTATGTATGAGCTAGCCAAGTGATTGTCTATACATAGAGCCTGAAAGTCAAAAGTTCAAAATGTTGTTACCCTTTTGCTTGTCAGTGTAGCTTGCCCTGGGACCCACGTACACTCATCTATTATTTAAAGAAGTCTGGCCAATTCTTCAAAGAATTGCTGCCAAAAAGCTCTACTGACATCATGAAAACAAATACAAATGACTAAACTATGCATAAATACATAAGCAACGTAAGTTTAGAAAATAGGCAATAGGTGCTCTAGTCCAAATGTTAAATATTTGGCTCTAACAAAAGACAGTTTGTTCGCAGAAGTGCTGATGAACAATACAATAATGAGTGTCTGCAGGCAACAGGGAAAGCATGTTTAAGATTCTTTTGAAATGTTCTCTACACCTGTTTTTGCACGAGCTTAGCAGGGTTCCACTGGTTGATGCTAGTTCTGAAATAATGATGACACGTCTGATGATTTTACATTTTGATGTGAAATAATGATCGAGTTTTTTAATCATGAGGTTTTCTTGTCTGATCACCGCATCTATGGTCCTCAGCATTGCACATTTCTTGGTGCCTCTTGAAAAGAGTTTGAACAAGACATTTTAAAACCACAGTCAGCTTTAAAATCTGGGAGGGACCTTACTGATACAATATAACCGCCTTGTGTATTGTTGTTGTGCTCAATTTAGCCATGTTGTAGTGTAGGAGGGTGGCCTAGGTGGTTGTATTCCTACCTGTGAAAACACCCACCACTCTGTTGTGTCATATGTGAATTGTATCATGCGTCTTTGTACATATGTGATGTTCTCATGTATAGTGATATATAGGAATGCATAAGATCTGTCATGTAGGATATAAGCCATTCTATAGATAGGATGTTCGTAAAATAGGAAAATGCCCAGCAACTGACTGTAGGGCATGCAATAGTTAAGCTTGGGACTAGTTCACAATGTGTGGAGTTAGTTCATAGGCTGACTGTTTCCTGTTAGAATTTAGATAGAGTGTGACTCATGGCTAACATCTATAGTATACTAAGACTGTATTTAGTGGGTGCTTTGTGGCAACTACAACAACTTAGGGATACTTTGCACGCTGCGACATCGCTATCCGATGATAGTGATGCCGAGCGAGATAGTACCCGACCCTGTCGCACAACATTATCGCAGCTTCACACGCACTTACCTGCCCTGCAACGTCGCTCCCACCGGCGACCCGCCTCCTTCCTAAGAGGGCGGGTCGTGCGACGTCACAGCGACGTCACATGGCAGGCGGCCAATAGAAGCGGAGGGGAGGAGATGAGCGGGATGTAAATATCCCGACCACCTCCTTCCTTCCGCATAGCTGCTGGAGGCAGGTAAGGAGATGTTCCTCGCTCCTGCGGCTTCATACACAGCGATGTGTGCTGTCGCAGGGACGAGGAGTAACATCGTACCTGTCGCTGCAGCGAAATTATGCCAATGACCGACACTGCACAGATCACCGATTTACGACGCTTTTGCGATCATTTATCGGTGCATTTAGGCTTTACATGTTGCGACATCGTTACTGGCGCAAGATGTGCGTCACTTTTGATTTGACCCCAACGATATCGCAGTACCGATGTCGCAACGTGCAAAGTACCCCTTACACCCTAGTGAGAGAGCAAGATCTGAGAAACTGGACGGACACATGAAAGGTCAGTGTCAAAATCTTTCCCTGGCAAAGAATAGACTGATAGTGATGAGCGAGTACTAAAAAGCTCGGGTGCTCGAGGCTCGGGCCGAGCATCCTAAGCTACTCGTGTACTCGGCCCGAGCACCGAGCCCAATGTTATCCTATGGGAGACCCGAGTATTTTTCTGAAATGACCCCCGGCAGCATGTAGAAACCCTAAAAATGTCATAAAAGTCTCAGAAGAGTGCTCAAATGACATGGCAACAGCATGGGGAAGACCCCTTGAAGCATTTATCACTCAAAAGTCACAGCTGTGAACAATTTTGTCCGCGTTTTACGCCATTTTTACGGACTCACCAGAAAACCTTCAAAAATGACACCAAAATGAATTTTCATGGCGGAAATGTTAAGGGCACATACCCAATAGTGAGATAGAGCTGGTGTATGTTATTTTTGGAGATTACATGAAAGATTTTACGTGAAAACATTGTGTGGCACTCCGATGTCCCTGAGAAGAGACGTACATGAAGGCCTCTTGAGTCTAATGTGCCCATTTTGAGGAAGTGAGTCTTTGTAGTATTTTCCTTTGCCAGGGCAGTCCAAAATTGTGAGGTTCACCAATGCCCCTGCATACAGACGTGCATGAGGGCCTGTAAACCTGAAGTGCCCATTGTAAGAAAGTGGGTCTTTTGTAGTATAGCCCTTTGGCAGGGCAGCCAAAAATTGGGAGGCTCCACATTGTCCATGGATAGAGACGTACATGAGGGCCTGTAAACCTGAAGTGCCCATTGTAAGAAAGTGGGTCTTTTGTAGTATAGCCCTTTGGCAGGGCAGCCAAAAATTGGGAGGCTCCACATTGTCCCTGGATAGAGACGTGCATGAGGGCCTGTAAACCTGAAGTGCCCATTGTAAGAAAGTGGGTCTATTGTAGTATAGCCCTTAGGCAGGGCAGCCAAAAATTGGGAGGCTCCACATTGTCCCTGGATAGAGACGTGCATGAGGGCCTGTAAACCTGAAGTGCCCATTGTAAGAAAGTGGGTCTATTGTAGTATAGCCCTTTGGCAGGGCAGCCAAAAATTGGGAGGCTCCACATTGTCCCTGGATAGAGACGTGCATGAGGGCCTGTAAACCTGAAGTGCCCATTGTAAGAAAGTGGGTCTATTGTAGTATAGCCCTTAGGCAGGGCAGCCAAAAATTGGGAGGCTCCACATTGTCCCTGGATAGAGACGTGCATGAGGGCCTCAAAACATTGTTCCCATTGCAAAGGAGCGGGTCTCCTGTCGTTGTAATGTCCATTCTGAAAGAATGGGCGAAAAAATTTACCACTGGGGGTATACCTGAAACAACGGCCTAACTATTGTAACGGTCATCATGGTGGCGCATGAGGAGAAGGAGGAGCAGTCCAGCGATTATCCAAAGTCTAGAAGTGTGTACCCATGGGTGAGTGTGAGTACATGGCAAATTCCCGTTACAAACGTTAAATTCCGCTCTCATTTGTTGGTGGTGTGGTGAAGTCTGGCCCAATCCAACCCTTGTTCATCTTGATCAGAGTCAGCCTGTCAGCATTTTCAGTTGACAGGCGGGTTCGTTTATCTGTAATGATTCCACCTGCGGCACTAAAAACACGCTCTGACAAAACGCTAGCGGCAGGGCAGGCCAGGACTTCCAAGGCGTAGAGAGCCAATTCATGCCACGTGTCCAGCTTGGATACCCAATAATTATAAGGCACAGAGGAATGTCGGAGTACAGTTGTTCGATCTGCAAGGTACTCCTTTAGCATCTGGGCAAACTTAGGATTTCTTGTGGCACTACCCCACACCTCAGGGGCTGTGGTACGTGAGGGGCTGAGAAAACTGTCCCACATCTTAAAGACTGTTCCCCTACCTCTGGCGGATTGGACTTGTGCCCTTCTCGGCTGTACGCCTTGGTTGTCCACTGATTCCTGACCTATGCCGCTAGCGTTTTGTGAGGGGAATGCTTTGCCTACTTCCGTGACTATGGCCTTCCGGAACTGCTGCATTTTGGCTGACCTCTCCGCCTCGGGAATAAGAGACATAAAGTTCTCCTTGTAGCGTGGGTCTAACAGTGTTACCAACCAGTAATGATTGTCGGCCAAGATGTTCTTAACGCGAGGGTCACGAGACAGGCAGCTTACCATAAAGTCAGCCATGTGCGCCAGACTCTTAACAGCCAGTACTTCAGTATCCTGACCAACACGATGACTGAACATGCTGTCCTCCTCCTCCTCCTCCTCCTCATCTACCCTGTCCTCTGGCCAGCCACGCTGAACCGAGGATATGACTGGTGTGCATGTCATATCCTCAATTTGGCCGGAGAGTTGCTCCATGTCTTCATCCTCCTCCTCGTCATAGTCCTCCACTGCACGTTGTGATGAGACGAGGCTCGGCTGTGTGTTATCACCCACACCCACTACTGTTTCTTGCTTCAACTCATCGCGCTCCGCCTGCAATGCATCATGTTTGTTTTTGAAATCAAACAGAGCTGTGGAAAAAAGAAGCGCAAATAGGGTCTTATCTGGTATACAGATGGGTATAAGGGGTAAGACAGGTACTCACCTGTTTAAGTTGTGACAGGCACAACACCTTTGTAGGCATAAAGCAAATTAATGCAGAAAGTGGTCAGCCGCAGCCCCGATGATGCAATAAAAGTCACAGTGTAGGTGGAGAAGTCGGGCTAAATGCTGCGCTAGAAACCACAAATCCAGGAGATGTAGTGAATTCTTTCCTTTATTAACACAGGTCAACGCGTTTCAAAGGCATCTCCGCCTTCTTCATCAGGACAAAGAAAGAACAGAATAACACATGCTGCTACCATGCAATACATATATAACAGTGGAAGGAGTAGCCACGTTTCCAAAAATGACGTCAGCAGTCCAGTGACTAATCACCACGTGGAACAAACAGAAAAAAATGAAAAAGAAAAAAATGTGGGGTGTAACCGGTTAAAGACTGCTAAAACCCTTAAGGCACACATAAAGGGTATAAAGCCATAATGTTATCCTGTGACTGTGAAATGAAATGAAAGAGATGTGCATTAGAAAATGGTGTTTCAGTGGGCATGGGGGGCAAAAAGGAATGTATTTAATAAAATATTGTGAAACAATGAATGTGTCCTCTAAAATGCTTTATTATTTAAAGAAAAGGTGCCAGATAAAAAATGGGCCCCTACATATTGGAGGCAGGATTGCCGCACTGGACTATATAAAAAGAACCGCACTATGTAAGTGAAGGTGGAACAAAGTTCAATACCGTGGGAAAAATGTATACTGCGCAAGCGCGAGCAAACTCCGCTGTTCAGAGAAACCCGCTGGCAGAGGTGAACTGGGTTCAGAGCGTGAGAAAAAGATTATAGCGCATGCATGTGAAGAATGTCAAAAACAAGATAGGAAACAAATGTACAGTGTCAAAAGGATAAACAGAGGGGCTAAAAAAAGGGGAATCTATGGATGGAAATGTAGAAAGGACGTCATTTTTGGAAACGTGGCTACTCCTTCCACTGTTATATATGTATTGCATGGTAGCAGCATGTGTTATTCTGTTCTTTCTTTGTCCTGATGAAGAAGGCGGAGATGCCTTTGAAATGCGTTGACCTGTGTTAATAAAGGAAAGAATTCACTACATCTCCTGGATTTGTGGTTTCTAGCGCAGCATTTAGCCCGACTTCTCCACCTACACTGTGACATGTTTGTTTTTGAGCAGAGACCGTTTTAGAAGGCAGAGAAGTGGTATGGTGACGCTAATAATGGCGTCATCCCCACTCACCATCTTGGTGGAGTCCTCAAAGTTTTGGAGAATGGTACATAGGTCGGACATCCATCTCCACTCCTCAGGTGTTATGTGTGGAGTTTGACCCATTTCCCGACGGCTTAGGTGATGCAGGTACTCAACAACTGCCCTCTTCTACTCACATATCCTGACCAACATGTGCAGAGTTGAATTCCAACGCGTGGGGACATCACACACCAGTCTGTGAGCCGGAAGATGCAAACGGCGCTGAAAGCTGGCAAGGCCGGCTGAAGCAGTAGGTGACTTTCGAAAATGTTCAGACAGGCGCGAACTTTTACCAGCAGATCAGACAGCTCTGGGTATGACTTTAGAAACCGCTGAACCACGAGTTTGAGCACATGGGCCACGCATGGAACATGTGTCAGCTGGCCTCGCCTCAAAGCCGCCACCAGGTTCCGGCCATTGTCACACACGACCTTTCCTGGCTTTAGGTTCAGAGGTGTGAGCCAGTGATCTGCCTGCTGTTTCAGAGCTGTCCACACCTCTTCTGCATTGTGGGGTTTGTCACCTATGCAGATTAGCTTCAGCACAGCTTGTTGCCGCTTCGCCAAGGCAGTGCTGCAGTGCTTCCAGCTTGGGACTGGTGTGGAGGGTAAAGTGGATGAGGATGCGCAGGAGGAGGATGAGGCTGAGGAGCATGACATTCCGGAGCTGTAGATTGTGGGTGAAACCCTGACTGAGGTAGGGCCTGCAAACCTTGGTGTGGGAAGGACGTGTTCCGTCCCTCGCTCAGACTGGGTCCCAGCTTCCACAATATTAACCCAGTGTGCCGTCAACGAGATGTAGCGGCCTTGCCCACAAGCACTTGTCCACGTGTCTGTGGTTAGGTGGACTTTGGCTGAAACAGCGTTGTTCAGGGCACGTGTGATGTTTTGTGACACGTGGTTATGCAATGCGGGGACGGCACACCAGGAGAAATAGTGGCGGCTGGGGACCGAGTAACGTGGGACAGCTGCCGCCATCAGGTCGCGGAATGCTTCTGTCTCCACCAGCCTAAAAGGCAACATTTCCAGTGCAAGCAGTCGCGAAATGTTAGCATTTAGAACTGTGGCATGTGGGGCGTTGGCAGTGTATTTGCGCCTGCGTTTAAAGGTTTGCTGAATGGATAACTGAACGCTACGCTGGGACAAGGACGTGCTTGATGATGGTGTTATTTCTGCGTAGGCAACTGCAGGTGCAGGGCCGGAGGAGGCTTGTTCGCAGGCAGCATGGACAGGGGATTGGCTCGCATGCACAACAAGCGAAGACGTAGCAGTGACATCAGCAAGCACTGCTCCTCGACTCTGTTGTACCTCCCACAAAGTTGGGTGCTTGGCTGACATGTGCCTGATCATGCTGGTGGTGGTCAGGCTGCTAGTTTTGGTACCCCTGCTGATGCTGGCACGGCAAGTGTTGCAAATGGCCTTTTTAGAATCATCTGGAGCCAACTTAAAAAACTGCCAGACTTGGGAAGACCTAACATTTGTACAGGCACCTTGTGTCGTGTTGTTGTTCCGGGGAACGGTTGCCTGACTTCTGCCTGGGGCCACCACCCTGCTTCTTACTGCCTGTTGGGATGCTACGCCTCCCTCCCCCTGTGCACTGCTGTCCTCACTCTGCATATCCTCCTGCCAGGTTGGGTCAGTTACTGGATCATCCACCACGTCGTCTTCCTCTTCCGCACCCTGCTCCTCCTCCTGACTTCCTGACAATTGTGTCTCATCATCGTCCACCTCTTGTTGAGACACATTGCCAACTTTGTGAGAACGTGGCTGCTCAAATATTTGGGCATCTGTACATACGATCTCCTCATGACCCACTTCAACAGGAGCTGGCGAGAGGCCAGAATGTGCGAATGGAAACGTGAACAGCTCTTCTGAGTGTCCAAGTGTGGGATCAGTAATGTCCGTGGACGTGTACTCAGCCTTGTGGTAGGAATGAGGATCAGGTTCCGAAATGTGCGGTGCAGTATCACGGCTACTGACACTTGACCGTGTGGAAGACAGAGTGTTTGTGGTGGTGCCAATCTGACTGGAAGCATTATCCGCTATCGAACTAACAACCTGTTGACACTGGTCTTGGTTCAAGAGCGGTGTACTGCTGCGGTCCCCAAGAATTTGGGACAGGACGTGCGAGCGAGTAGATGTGGCCCTTTGTTGTGGCGAAATTAGAGCTTGCCCACGACCTCGGCCTCTGCCTGCACCACCATCCCGTCCACTTCCTTGTTCGTTGCCAACGCCCTTGCGCATTTTGCAATGCTGTGCTGACGTGTATTCACTAGACTTGTGCGTTATATCCAAGTTTGTGCAAAACGCACACAAGTGCACCTGTACGCTGCCACCGACAGGCACACACGTGCAGTTTTTAAATGCAAGCACGGACGCACTAAGAACCTAACAGGTTTTTAGGAGCGACAATTACTGAGAAGTTTGACACTATCAGACACTGCTGACTGACGTGTATTATTCACTATACTTGTGCGTTATATACTAGTTTGTGCAAAACGCACACAAGTGCACCTGTATGCTGCCACCGACAGGCACACACGTGCGGTTTTTAAATGCAAGCACGGACGCACTAAGAACCTAACAGGTTTTTAGGAGCGACAATTACTGAGAAGTTTGACACTATCAGACACTGCTGACTGACATGTATTATTCACTAGACTTGTGCGTTATATACTAGTTTGTGCAAAACGCACACAAGTGCACCTGTACGCTGCCACCGACAGGCACACACGTGCGTTTTTTAAATGCAAGCACGGACGCACTAAGAACCTAACAGGTTTTTAGGAGCGACAATTACTGAGAAGTTTGACACTATCAGACACTGCTGACTGACGTGTATTATTCACTAGACTTGTGCGTTATATCCAAGTTTGTGCAAAACGCACACAAGTGCACCTGTACGCTGCCACCGACAGGCACACACGTGCGGTTTTTAAATGCAAGCACGGACGCACTAAGAACCTAACAGGTTTTTAGGAGCGACAATTACTGAGAAGTCTGACACTATCAGGACTGTTTTAGACTGTGTACACCAGCCCCAGATATGGTGATGAAGGCTGGTATACGGTCACCACTAGGAATGGCTATATACCCTGCCTGCCTGCCTGTATACAGCTACAATAGTCCTGAGAAGGACTCTTCTGGTCACTAGCCTGTATTCCGACCTGGCTATACCCTGCCTGCCCTGCCTGTATACAGCAACAATAGTCCTGAGGACTCTGCTCCTGTACTCCGACCTGGCTATACCCTGCCTGCCTGTATACAACTACAATAGTCCTGAGAAGGACTTCTGGTCACACTGTTTGCAGCCCTGCTACGGAAATAACTATAAAGGGCCGCAAACCTTTCCCTGAAGCAGCAACACTCTCCCTGCACTGACTGTCTGGACGGCTGTGAGCAGAGCACAGCGCGCCCGCCGGTATAAAGGCTCGGTCACGCTGTGCAGGCCGGCCAATCACTGCAATTCCACAACTAACAGGGCTGTGGCATTGCAGTGGTCTGCCAGCCAATCCCTGCATGAGGGGTGGCTCTCAAAAGAGCGCCAACATGCAGGGATGAAGACCACGAGTACAGCACGAGTATCGCGAGATTACTCGGTCCCCGCCGAGTAGCCCGAGTACAGTGATACTCGTGCGAGTACTGAGTAGTGACAAGCATACTCGCTCAACACTATAGACTGACTCTTCTAATTAAGGTCCTTGGAAGAACACTTAGCACAAGGCCCAGTGTAGCTTACAGCTCATTGTGAACAGTTTGAAATGGTAACGCACATGAATCAAGTAAGCAGTCCTGGGTTGCAGATCCAAAGATCCAAAAGTATATTTATTTCTTGGTGCTGGGATTACGGGGAACCACTGGTGGACTAGAATGACTTTTGTGTACGCTACTGTAGTGCTAGGTTGGGAGGAGATAGAAGGACTGGAAATATCACAGAAAGTACCAGTAGAGGAGATATTTATTTTCAGTACTGGTGTTGTTTTAATATATAGTCCATGCCATATGGTCCATGCCCCTAATTTTATACACACCCTTCAGCATGTTAACCTTTTACCTACGTGACTTAGATCCTGCTGCGCCATTTGTGACCACAACTTCTGACTGTCCGAAAGTCAGAAGTTGTGTCACAAGCTCTAAATACAAGTCTATGAGGCCATAACGAGGCTTTCATGAACTTGTTTTGAAGAATGACTTCCAGCAGGCTCCATAAAACAGTGTAGCTGCTGACAGATCACAAACTGCTGGAGACCGACTTTGGCAGCGCTAATAGAAGATGAAGATGGCGGCAGGACAGTATGTGAGTAGAGACAGGAAACTTAGATTTAACCCTTTCATGACTTTGGACATATATATGTCCAAGGTCATGTTTCCCCGGTTACTGAGGGCTCCGGCAATGAGCCCATGGTAATCCCCGCACATGTCTGGTGATTCGACAGCACAATTTAAATGGTCATGGTGGGGATCACGCCATTCCCTGTTGCCATCGGTGGCCCCGTGATGTGATCACGGGATGCCATGATGTTGCCGTGGCAACACGGGATCAGCAGCATCGCTCTGATCAGCACAAGCGATCATCCCTAGGGGGACTAGTAAAATCAATTAAAAAAAAGATTTTAAAAATATGAAAAAATTAAAAAACCTAAAAGTCACCCCCCTTTCACCTCATTGAAAATAAAACAATAATAATAAAAAAATACACATATTTGGTATTGCCACATTCAGAAATCAAAAATCTATCAAAACATAAAATCAATTAATCTGAATGGTACATGGTGTAGCGAGAAAAAAATTCCAAACCCCAAAATTACGTTTTTTGGTCACCAAAATATTGCATCAAAATGCAATAACAGGAAAACCAAACATAGCTTCTATGCAAAAATAGTATATTTAAAAACATTAGCTCAAGACGCAAAAAATAAGCCATCACTGAGCCCCAGATTCCAAAAAATGAGAACACTACGGGTCTGGGAAAATGGCAACAAGAGCACAATTCTTTTTTGGACAAACTTCTGAATTTTTTTTTCACTCCTTAGATAAAAGTAAATGTATACATGTTTGGAATCTACTAACGTGTACTGATGTGAGGCATCATACTGACATGTCAGTTTTACCATGTAGTGAACGTGGTAAATAAAAGACCCCCAAAATTATCATACAATTGCAGGTTTTTTTGCAGTTGCACTTTTTTTTTGCGATTTCATCGCACTTGGAATTTTTTTCCAATTTTCCAGTACACTATATGGTAAATTAATGGTTTCAATCAAATGTACAAATCATCCTGCAAAAAACAAGCTCTTATATGGCTACACTAGTGGCCAAAACACCTGCAGTTTTTCAGCATCACTAATAGTTAATGAAAGTTTTCACTGACATACATACTTGAACACACACCCTCTTCTACGAAATGTATTCTATGTTTGTTTATAGTGATATGGGCGTGATTTAAGACCGATATTGTGCGAGCAAAAGGCAGTTTTTATATTTTAAAGCCAGTTTGTCATCAAAAGGTAAGCAATTATAGTGGAACCTTGGATTACGAGAACAATCGGTTCTGGGAGTGTGCTTGTAAACCAAGTTACTCAACTAGCAAAGCAAGATTTCCCATAGGAAATCATTGCAATGCAGACAATTTGTTCCACAACTTGTTCAATGTACCATCCTGGTTCCCTCTTGTGCCATTCCACACACGCACAAACACACACAAACACGCACGCACACACACATATTATGCTCATCTTACCTTCTGTTCCATCGCCGGCCTCCCGGTTCTTGTAGATCGCTGCTACAGGATATATATTGGGTATCCATCGCAACGATGGAGGAATTTCCGCTGCCAGCGTGCTGACGTCAAAGGCATGAGCCGCTTGCCTCTGATTGGTCAGCTCGCTGCCTTTGAGTAGCGGCTAGACAAAACAATCACTGATCTCGGGGAGACCAGCCAGAGAAAACACTGCCGGCAGCCAGCGAGGGCGCTCAACAAAGGGAAATCCTAGGTGCATTGCCCCCTGGGAAGAATGCAAATCAAAAAGGTACGTGGAGCCTCTGTTAGGAGTCTCGACATGGAAAATAGCCAGATATCCCTGGGAAGGACCTAGCCATGGAGTGGCTTTTTTTAGGAGACCACCAAAACCACCATATTAAGTGACCCTTTTAGTCAATATCCAGCTCTTGATGAGTTTAAAGATAATGCAAGGGAAATACCAAGGCCAGGTATCCATCCACAGACAGCTGTTTCTGGGTATTGCCCCTCATCAGTGTGGAGTAGGATTCTGGCTAGGTGGGAGCAATGCCTAGTAGACCAGCAAGACAAAACAATTACTGATCTTGGGGAGACCAGCCAGAGAAAGCACTGCTGGCAGCCAGCGAGGGCGCTCGACACAGTGAAATCCTAGGTGCATTGCTCCTTGGGAAGTATGCAAATCAAAAAGGTCCGTGGGGCCTCTGTTAGGAGTCTTGACATGGAAAATAGCCAGATATCCTCCTGGGAAGGACCTAGCCAAGGAGTGGCTCTTTTTAGGAGAACACCATAACCACCATATTAAGTGGCCCTTTTAGTCAATATCCAGCTCTTGATGAGTTTAAAGATATGGCAAGGGAAATACCAAGGCCAGGTATCCAACCACAGACAGCTGTTTCAGGGTATTGCCCCTCATCAGTGTGGAGTAGGATTCTGGCTAGGTGAGTGCAATGCCTAGTAGACCAGCAAGACAAAACAATCATTGATCTCGGGGAGACCAGCCAGAGAAAACACTGCCGGCAGCCAGCGAGGGAGCTCAACACAGTGAAATGCTAGGTGCATTGCCCCCTTGGAAGTATGCAAATCAAAAAGGACCGTGGAGCCTCTGTTAGGAGTCTCGACACAGAAAGAAGTCAGATATCCCTCTGGGAAGGACCTAGCCAACGAGCTTTTTTCCATGTTGAGACTCCCAACAGAGGCCCCATGGACCTTTTTGATTTGCATACTTCCCAGGGGGCAAAGCACCTAGGAATTCACTGTGCTGAGTGCCCTCACTGGCTGCCGGCAGTATTTTCTCTGGCTGGTCTCCCCGAGATCAGTGATTGTTTTTTCTTGCTGGTCTATTAGGCATTGCTCCCACCTAGCCAGAATCCTAGTACACACTGATGAGGGGCAATACCCCGAATCAGCTGTCTGTGACTGGATACCTGGTCTTGGTATTTCCCTTGTCATATCTTTAAACTCATCAAGAGCTGGATATTGACTAAAAGGGCCACTTAATATGGTGGTTATGGGGGTCTCCTAAAAAGAGCCACTTCTTGGCTAGGTTCTTCCCGGAGGGATATCTGGCTGTATTCCATGTCGAGACTCCTAACAGAGGCTCCATGGACCTTTTTGATTTGAGTAGCGGCTGACAGCGGAAGTTCCTTCCTCGTCGCGATGGCTACCTAATATACATCCTGTAGCAGCGAACTACAAGAACCGGGAAGCCGGCGATGGAACGAAAGGTAAGGTGAGCATAATATGTGTGTGTGTGTTTGTGTGTGTTTGTGCAGACTGCAAGAGCGGGTTAGAGCGCGGTGGAAGTGCGGAACTGGAAGTGTGTGCGGTATTTGCTCGTATGGCAAAGCCTGCTCGTAAACTGAGTTAGGCTGGTTTCACACTACGTTTATTTAACATCCGTCCTGAACGTTTTTTTAACGCAGAAACGGATCCAGTGCAAATGCGTTTTCATTTCAATGCATTTGCAATGGACTCGCGTTAACATCCGTTCACCTGCTTTTGCGTGCGTTATAGTGAGGATCCAGCGACTTGCAGTTTTTTAACATCTTTCAAAAAAGCTACTTGTAGCGTTTTTGAGCTGCGTCCAAATACTGCAAATTGCTGGATCCTGACTAAACAGCACGCAAACGCAGGTGAACGCTGGCGTGCTGATAGGCAGGATCCTGCTTGCTCTACTGAGCATGCCCGGAACCAGCCTCCGTGATCAGTCCCTCTCTCTCCTACCTCTCTGTCTCTCTCCCCCTCTCTCTCTGTCTCTCCCCCTCCCTCTCCCCCACCTGAGAGCTGCAGACACTCGTAACCAAGGTAAATATCGGGTAACCACTTCTCTTAGTTACCCGATGTTTACGTTGGTAACGTGTGCAGGCAGCCGGCTCCTAGCAGCTGCAGACGCTTGTAACCAAAGTAAATACCCGATGTTTACCTTGGTTACAGCCTCGCAGCTGTCAGATGCCGGCTCCCAGTCTGGCACGTTAGTTCCCCTCACTCCCGATCACATGACTCCAATGCCCGCCCCTAAACATCCAGTGACAGGATCCTGCAAAATAAGGCATGCGTTTTTTGCTGTAAAAGCAGGATCCGCTTTTGCAGCAAAAAAACGTTATGGACGGATGTTAAATAAACGTAGTGTGAAACCAGCCTTACAAAATTACAGCAAGCTTTGCTCGTATAGCGAAATACTCGCAAACCGAGTTACTCGTTAACCGAGGTTCCACTGTACATGTTTTTATTCTGTTATACTGTCTCTGAATTTTATGATATAAAATTGACACACATTTGATTAACTTTTATTTCACAAGCAGCATTAATGATTGCATCTTTGTACAGTAGCCAGCTAATAAAAATAAAGCTTTTATTTTATTTAGTAATTGACTAATTAATTAATTAAATTTGCAATTTAACAGTGTGATATAATGACATATTAAGTGATTTTCACCTTTTTTTCATTTAAATTTGATATTTTTGAAATGGTCAGCTGTATTAGAGGAGTGGTCACCCAAGAAGAGAGCAAATCAGTTACTTTAAGAGAAGAAAGGTACAGTTACTGGGAAATTGCAGCATGAATTGGAAAAGGGATATCACCGGCCAGCGTTCTCAAAGTGTGTAAGCGGTTTCAAACGACTGGTTCAATAAAGAATAAACCAAGGTAGAGGAAGGAAGAAGCCTACAACTCCTTAGACTGATAGAAGAATTGTTAGAATTGCCCTAAATAACAGGAAATCAACTGCTGTTGACATCAACAACAAGATTGTCAATACTGGAGTGACAGTGTCGAATCGAACAGTTCAACGACGATTGCTAAAAGTGGGGTTAAGAGCCAGAATACCACGTAAAAAGCAATTTTTGAATGCCTCACAGCATCAGAAACGTCTGCAGTGGGCCAAAGAAAGAACATTCTAAATGGACCATTGAACAATAGAGAAATGTTTTATGGAGCGATGAGACACACATATGCAGCGCCCCACGGGGCAAGTGGTTAACCTACTCGTTGCCGGGTCATTGAGGGTCGGGTCAGGTGATGTCAAGAGTGGCCTTGTCCGGTTCCGTTGCCTCGAGGCATGCAGTAAAAGGAAGGGAAAGCGGGGTGATTGGGAAATTTTGTCGTGACGCCACCTGTGGTATGTGGCCAGGGAGTAGCCACCGCTGCAGAATTCCTCACTGGGGCAGGTGTTGTTGCAGCTGGGATGGTGTCACTCCCCACAGGTGGAGCGGGCCCCGGCTGGATGATGAAGGGTATGGCAGTCTCCTGGGAGCTCCGGAGCGCAGTGCGACTACATCGCTAATCAGACTCTGAGTTGGCAACTGCGGTTCCAGGTTCTTTTACTCACTGATTTAACCCCTTCAGCCCCCAGCCTGTTTTCACCTTAAAGACCCGGCCATTTAATGCAATTTTGACCAGTGTCACTTTGACAGGTTATAACTCTGGAACACTTCAACGGATCCTGGCGATTCTGACATTGTTTTTTCATGACATATTGTACTTCATGTCAGTGGTAGATTTAGGCCGATATGTTTTGCGTTTATTTGTGAAAAGTTCGGAAATTTGGCAAAAATTTTGCAATTTTCAAAATTTGAAATTTTATGCCCATAAATCTGAGAGATATGGCACACAAAATAGTTACTAAATAACATTTCCCACTTGTCTGCTTTACACCAGCGCAATTTTTGAAAAAAAAAAGTTCCGTTAGGAAGTTAGAAGGGTTCAAAGTTCATCAGCAATTTCTCATTTTTCCAACAAAATTTACAAAAAAAAATTTTTTAGGTACCACATCACATTTGGAGTGATTTGAGAAACCTAGGCGACAGAAAATACCCAAAAGTGACCCCATTCTAAAATCTGCACCCCTCACTCTGCTCAAAACCACATCCAAGAAGTTTATTAACCCTTTAGGAGCTTTACAGCAACCAAAGCAATGTAGAAGAAAAAATGAAAATTTTACTTTTTTAACACAAAAATGTTACTTTAGCCATAAAAATTTGTATTTTCACAAGGGTATCAGGAAAAATGCATCATAAAATGTATCGTGCATTTTCTCCTTAGTACGCAGATACCCCATATGTGGTGGAAATCAAATGTTTGGGCACACGGCAGGACTCGGAAGGCAAGGAGCGCCATTTGAATTTTTGAGTGCAAAATTAGCTGCACTCATTAGTGGACGCCATGTCGGGTTTGAAGATTCCCTGAGGTGCCTAAACAATGGAGCTTCCCCATAAGTGACCCCATTTTGGAAACTAGAGCCCTCAAATAATTTTTCTAGATGTTTGATGTGCACTTTGAACCCCTGGGGGCTTCACAGAAGTTTATAACGTTGAGCCGTGAAAAGAAAAATTTTTTTTTTACCACAAAACTGTTGCTTCAACCAGGTAGTTTTTTTATCACAAGGGTATCAGGAAAAAATGCACCATAAAATGTATTGTGCATTTTCTCCTGAGTACGCAGATACCCCATATGTGGTGGAAATCAAATGTTTGGGCACACGGCAGGACTTGGAAGGCAGGGAGCGCCATTTGAATTTTTGAGTGCAAAATTAGCTGCACTCATTAGCGGACGCCATGTCAGGTTTGAAGACTCCCTAAGGCGCCTAAACAATGGAGCTCCCCCATAAGTGACCCCATTTTGGAAACTAGAGCCCTCAAATATTTTTTCTAGATGTTTGATGTGCACTTTGAACCCCTGGGGGGCTTCACAGAAGTTTATAACGTTGAGCCGTGAAAAGAAAAAAAAATTTTTTACCACAAAACTGTTGCTTCAACAAGGTAGCTTTTTTTATCACAAGGGTATCAGGAAAAAATGCACCATAAAATGTATTGTGCATTTTCTCCTGAGTACGCAGATACCCCATATGTGGTGGAAATCAAATGTTTGGGCACACGGCAGGACTCGGAAGGCAAGGAGCGCCATTTGAATTTTTGAGTGCAAAATTAGCTGCACTCATTAGCGGACGCTATGTCGGGTTTGAAGACTCCCTGAGGTGCCTAAACACTGGAGCTCCCCCATAAGTGACCCCATTTTGGAAACTAGAGCCCTCAAATATTTATTCTAGATGTTTGATGTGCACTTTGAACCCCTGGGGGCTTTGCAGAAGTTTATAACGTTGAGCCGTGAAAAGAAATTTTTTTTTTTTACCACAAAACTGTTGCTTCAACCAAGTAGCTTTTTTTATCACAAGGGTATCAGGAAAAAATACACCATAAAATGTATTGTGCATTTTCTCCTGAGTACGCAGATACCCCATATGTGGTGGAAATCAAATGTTTGGGCACACGGCAGGACTCGGAAGGCAGGGAGCGCCATTTGAATTTTTGAGTGCAAAATTAGCTGCACTCATTAGCGGACGCCATGTCGGGTTTGAAGACTCCCTGAGGTGCCTAAACAATGGAGCTCCCCCATAAGTGACCCCATTTTAGAAACTAGAGCCCTCAAATATTTTTTCTAGATGTTTGATGTGCACTTTGAACCCCTGGGGGCTTCACAGAAGTTTATAACGTTGAGCCGTGAAAAGAAAAAAACATTTTTTACCACAAAACTGATGCTTCAACCAGGTAGCTTTTTTTATCACAAGGGTATCAGGAAAAAATGCACCATAAAATGTATTGTGCATTTTCTCCTGAGTACGCAGATACCTCATATGTGGTGGAAATCAAATGTTTGGGCACACGGCAGGACTCGGAAGGCAAGGAGCGCCATTTCACAGAAAATTGGTTGGAATTATTAGCAGACGCCATGTTGCGTTTGGAGACCCCCCTGAAGTGCCTAAACAATGGAGCTCCCCCACAATTGACCCCATTTTGGAAACTAGACCTCTCATGGATATTATTTAGCTGTTTAGTGAGCACTTTGAACCCCTGGAAGCTTCACAAACGTTTGTAATGTTCAGCCGTGAAAATATTTTATTCTTTTTTTTCCCACAAAATTGTTTTTTCAAACAGGTAGCTTTTTTCACAAGGGTATCAGGAAAAAATGCACCATAAAATGTATTGTGCAATTTCTCCTGAGTACACAGGTACCTCATATGTGGTTGTTTGGGCGTACGGCGGGGCTCAGAAGAGAAGGAGCGCCATTTCACAGTAAAATTGATTGGAATTATTAGCAGACGCCATGTTGCATTTGGAGACCCTCTGAGGTGCCTAAACAATGGAGCTCCCCCACATGTGATCCCATTTTGGAAACTAGACCCACCCCCCATACAAAAAAATTAGTTTGGCGAAATAAGAAACACAGACATCAGTATAAAAAAAAAATGAATAAAAAAAAAAATATGAGCACCTGCCACTAAGACCAATGCCAAACGTGAGAGCAATGCACGAGTCTCGCATCGCATCATCCACTCCAGTCTGGAAGCGAGCAACTGCGCTGGATAATGCGATGCGAGAGGGCGGGGTGGCAGATGAGAAAGGGCGCAGCGGATGGAGGAGCGGCAGAGGATGGGAAAGGGCGCAGTGGATGGAGGAGCGGCAGAGGATGGGAAAGGGCGCAGCGGATGGATGATGGGAAATGGCGCAGCGGATGGAGGAGCGGCGGAGGATGGGGGCGAGGGAGGTGAGATGGGGATACCTACCTTACTGGATGGATCTAGGCAGCAGGATCACAGCAGACAGAAGAGGCAGCAGATGAAGGAGGCAACAGATTGAGGAGTGTGAGAGGGGGCAGTAGATGAAGAGGATGGGAGAGAGCAGGCAGCAGATCAGGGAGGGGGGCAGAGTCTGATGGGAGAGAGATGGCACATGGAGGAGGGGGGGCCCCGGGAGGAGGTGGGCTCCGGGGGGAGGGGGGCCCCCAGAACATGGAGGGGGGAGGGTGGCTTGCAGCACATGTGGGGGGAGGGTGGCTTGCAGCACATGTGGGGGGAGGGTGGCTTGCAGCACATGGAGGGGGAGGAGATGTAGTGGCGATGGAGAAGGGGCAGCCGATGAAGGAGGCGGCGGCTGATCGGGAACAGTGGGGGCCGATTCAGGGGCAGCAGCGGCTGAAAAAGGTGGGTGCGACGGTGGTGGGGACAGTGGCGAGCGTGGCGGCGGGGACAGTGGTGAACGTGGTGGCGGGGACAGTGGCGGGCGGGGCGATCGGGGACAGCGGTGGATCGGGAGCAGCAGCGGGGCGATTGGAGACAGCGGCGGGGCTGGCGGTGGCGATCAATGTCGCGGCGGAGCTGGCGGTGGCGGGCGGGGCGATCGGAGACAGCGGCGGGGCTGGCGGAGGCGGGCGGGGCGATCGGAGACAGCGGCGGGGCTGGCGGTGGCGATTGGAGCCGCGGCGGGGCTGGCGGTGGCGGGCGGGGCGATCGGAGACAGCGGCGGGGCTGGCGGTGGCAGGCGGGGCGATCGGAGACAGTGGCGGGGCTGGCAGGGTGATCGGAGACAGCGGCGGCGCTGGCGGGCGGGGCGATAGGAGACAGCGGCGGGTCTGGCAGGGCGTTCGGGGACAGGGGCGGGCGGCGGGGGCAGCAACTTACCGATGGACACCCGCAGAGACCGCTCTCCTCGGCTTTCAGGGACGGACACAGGTCACCGGCACCAGATCCACGGTGATTGGAGAGATCGGTCACAAGACCGGTCTCTCCAATCAGAGCTGGGGGCGGGTGAAGCACCGATCACCCAGCTCCAGCCAATGGCCAGTGCTACAGCAGCACTGATCAGGACTGGATTTCAATGTTCCAGCCATTTTCAATGGCTGGAACATTACAGTGACTGTAATTGGCTGAGCGGCGTTCGTCAGCCAATCACAGCCTCTGTAGGTTCGGGGAGGAGGCACCACCCCTCCTGAGGTCAGGCAGAGGTCCCCTCCTTCCGAATCTACTGTTTAATTAAACAAATTTCACTCTCCGGGGCTCCGGGACCGCGATTTCGCCATGACGTACTGGGTACGTCATGGGTCGTTTAGCACCATGTCACCATGACGTACCCAGTACGTCAAGGGTCGTTAAGGGGTTAAAGCAGGCAACTCCTCAATATCTTCGTCATTGCTTTCATGTAATCTACAGTAATTATGTAACACTACTGTCGATTTAATGACAGCCTTGACGGTGGTTGGTTGGAGTTGGATGGTGGTTTGATAAATGCGCCATCTTGAGGCCAAAATGCCAAAGGAACGTTCTACATAGCAACGTTCTCTTGCCAATTTACTATTAAATAGGGCTTTTGATCTGTCCTGCCCCCTTCTGGGATATGGACGCATCAAATGCCTTGACAATGCAAACCCCTGATCTGCAACCATTACAAAAGGGACAATAGGGCCATTAGTACCAGGCAATGGTCTTGGTGCAGGCAAACTTAAACTATCAGACATTAATCGTCTTGCTAAACGTGAGCTTCTGAAAATGCGTGCATCTGAGGCACTGCCATAGGCCCCAATATCCGCAAATAAAAAGCAGAAGTTTGTATCTACCATGGCCAAAATAACTACAGAAAAAAACATGATAATTAAAGTATCTTGATGCAGAGTTCGGTGGTTTCTTCACTCTAATGTGTTTTCCGTCAATGGCACCAATACAATTAGGAAAAGCTGTTTTCTCCAAAAATTCATCTGCAATGTGCATCCATTCCTGTGTTGAAGGTAGCTGCATGACATGATGCCTAAGGGTCTCCCAAAGCACAGTACAGGTATGCAGGATAATCTTGCCAATTGTGGACCTTCCCAATAAGAATTCGAAATGCAGACTGCTGATGGATTGGCCAGTTGCTAGGTAGCTGAAAAAGAATACAAACATGACATAACTTTGACTATTCATGTAATTTATATTTCACAACAAATATTTGTAACATCCAATGACTGGCGAGATACTGTGTATGTTTTGTTATAATTTCTTTGGTTGGGAAAAGCATATGTGATCTTTACTTTCCATATTGGAAAAATATCTAATTTTGTGTTTAATAAACAAGTTTGTTTGAGTTATGCCTCTTGTTTCTTTAATTTTGGTAAATATAGAATGGAAGAAGTGACTTCTAAGTTTTTATTTTGATTTTGCAATGTGGTTAAGTGATCAATATAAGTTTTCTACAAAGACCATATGTTTACATTTACAAATTTCAACAAAATGATGCTTTTGCAACTTAACATGTATTCCAAAATGACAGATAAAGCATGAGTATACATGTCAACACCTACCGTAAAGTCACCAACAGTCGTTCCTCAGGGGAGATGCTGAGGTGCATAGAGGTATCCTGATGCTTAAACGTTGGTACACAAGGCCAAGGATGTTGTCAAATGAATTAATGGTGAGATGGCAGTAGGATTGGAATTTAGGTGGAAATTTCCGCATTTCCCCATATAAAATATTAAAATGGCCATGTGTTTTCCTGAGCTTCACAAGGGGGTGAATCCACATCCTTTTCTCCAGTGGTGGCTCTTCTTCAATCATATGTCGCCTAACCCCAAATCTCCTAGATATCAACAAGAGCAAATACATGGTTGCTTCATTGGAGAGAGACATTTTGGAGTGTGTCTAATGTGAGAAAGAGCTTTGAAGCCATGTTTTTTAAGGTTATTTAAGCAAACTAACCAAATTGGGTAGCTAATTGACCAATTTAGCACACCAGGAGCACATTATGAAGGGCTAACAAGGTTATTTGTGTGAAAATACGTATCTAAAAAAACGGACGGCACACGGACTGCACACGTATGTATTTCATGACAATACGGACATTCCACACGTGCACGCGGCTCGCATACGCCATCACACGGATGCCATACGTACCGGAGAAATGCCCCACAAATACGGAACACGGACCCGAAAAACGGACCGTGTCATACGGACGTTTTTTTTGCAGAAGTGTGTTTAAGGCCTTAGCCAGTTGAAAAATGATTGATTGGTCTCAGTGAGAGAAACAAAATTATAATTTTGTAGTTGTGATACCTTTTAATGGCTAACTAAAATAAAAAAATTAAATGGTGTTACAAAGCAAGCTTTCGAGACATCTCAGGTCCCTTCATCAGGCATGGTATGAAAAAATATCTGAAGAAACACATATATATATACAAACAGAGCAGAGGGATGGCATAATAAAAGGACATTTAAATAAACAAACACTGAGCTTAGAGAGTGAATCCTTAAGGTACCGTCACACTAAGCGACACTTTAGCAATCCCACCAGCAACCTGATCTGGCAGGGATCGCTGGAGCGTCGCTACACGGGTTGCTGGTGAGCTGTCACACAGGCAGATCTCACCAGCAACCAGTGACCAGCCCCCAGCCAGCAGCGACGCGTGGAAGCAATGCTGCCCTTTGTAACTAAGGTAAATATCGGGTAACCAACCCGATATTTACCTTGGTTACCAGCGTACACCGCTTAGCGCTGGCTCCCTGCACTCCTAGCCAGAGTACACATTGGGTTAATTACCCGATGTGTAGTCTGGCTATGTGTGCAGGGAGCAGGGAGCCGGCACTGACAGCGTGAGAGCGGCGGACGCTGGTAACGAAGGTAAATATCGCGTAACCAAGGAAAGGGCTTCTTGGTTACCCGATATTTACATTGGTTACCAGCATCCACAGAAGCCGGCTCCCTGCTCACTGCACATTCAGTTGTTGCTCTGTCGCTGTTACACATAGCGATGTGTGCTTCACAGCGGGAGAGCAACAACTAAAAAATGGCCCAGGACATTCAGCAACAACCAGCGACCTCACAGCAGGGGCCAGGTTGTTGCTGGATGTCACACACAGCAACATCGCTAGCAACATCGCTGTTGCGTCACAAAAGTCGTGCCTCAGCAGCGATGTTGCTAGCGATGTTGCTTAGTGAGACGTGGCCTTTAATTAGCTTTGATTAGTGGTGTGAAAGTTTATTGTCCCAATATCCATTTAGGATCAGAGGCCTGGTGCCCTAGCAGTCTCTGAAACAGACTCCTCAGATTTTGTAGTGAGTCATAAATCCTCCTTACAGGTTGAGTCCTGTGTCCACAGAATTAAACATTTTAATGAACTTAAGGGTCTGGGAGTACAAATTCATTAAAATGTTTAACTCCGTGCACACTTGTTGTTGATGGGCTCCCGTGGCCTAGAGCTTCTTGGGAGTCACTTCCTTTCAGTCTTGGTCTATTGCAGGCAGCCTGGACTATTTAAGGGGTTCAGTCCTCGGTCCCCTCTTTGCTACTGATGCTTCAGACTCTTTGGGTGGTGAGGGACCCTGGAGATCTCCTCACCTGGCAGAATTAACAGTTGACCATAAAGTGTACCGCTGTAATAGAGTCTGCACCCCGCCTTGTGCTGAGTCCTGTGAGCCTTGGTTCCAGACTTCCACAGGCGTCCCGTGGTTCCTGGAATATTCTACTTCCACAGATAACCCACGGTTCCTGAAGTCCTGGTTCCATACTCCACAGTCCTTCACTCCTGTTACAGCACTCCGGTGTTACTTCAGGTCTTTCCCTTTCTTTCTCTACTTTCACTCTCAACTCCTTCTCTCTCCTCTCAGCTCCTTCTCCTCACAACTCTCATCTCTCAACTATAACTTCACTTCACTTAACTTAACTACTTCCTCCTGCCAACTTCCCAACTGACCACTGGCCTCTCTCCCTCGCTGGGTCTCTCCCTACAGATTGAGTGGTGACTATCCAATCAGTGCCCATCCCTTTTACCTGTTGCTAGGTAGTCTTCCAGTCTGGTGTTGGGGTTGTGTACGTGGCCTGAGGTTGCTGTTGTGTTGACTGGCACGGATATTCTGGGGTTTGGGTTCCACAGGTTACATTTCGTGGCACCTGTTACCTCAGTGGTGCTACACTTATTTATTGCATATCTTCATACATGACACTCACCCCACCACATCTATAGAATCCTTTGCAATTTGACTATGTAGATGTGGTAGAAAAAACAGTAACTAGGGCACACAAAAGATAAGAGTCTGAGGCAAGGTGATGCTTGAAAAACAGTTTGCTTGTTTTTATTGATACAAAAAATTCAGAAATTGCCGCAGGAGTTCACAGGGGGACCATTCTCCACACAGGAGTTTCTCCACTACCAGGAATCCGATTGATATCCCTATTATCATTACCTCTGTTTGATCACTTAGTCTCCTTTCAAAAGACCATATCACTAGGGACTTCATACTTCCATTGTGCATATTCAGAACGTCTACTATCATATAGTATTTCTACTTAAGGACTACACTTGGCACCAGACCATACAAATGTTGCCCTTTCTCTACAGAGGTATTCTCTGAGTTCATACATTAACAGGTAAAGTACCTCTGAGCGGATTTCACCGTTAACTTTTGCACTACCCTGACCAGCATAGCATTTAACAGTGTTGTCTAGAAAGGCATTTACTCCCTCTCAAGGAAACCTCACACATGTGAATTCTTATAAGTTCTTCCCTACGACCCTTTAGAAATTCACTGATGAAGGCCTATGTGTTGAGGCCGAAACGTTGGAAATTCTGGATTTTTTATATCAATAAAAACAAGCAAACTGTTTTTCAAGCATCACCTTGCCTCAGACTCTTATCTTTTGTGTGCCCGAGTTACTGTTTTTTCTACACTGTGATTTTCCTCGGAGGCACCTACTAATATAAGTTAGCCAGACTCTATTGCTATATGTAGATGTGGTGTCAGGTTTCCAAATAACGCTGGAATATTACCAAGGAAAGGCCTTTTCTGGCAACACATCTACATCCATTAGCAATTATTTGCTGCAGGACATCATCCTGATTGACTACAGAGAGATATTTAATGGGATTATCCGGCTTATTTTGCTTTTTTTTGTCATTCCATTATTGGGCTAAACCCTCCTGCACTGGCCGCGATTACAGAGGGGTCTATGTGGCTTGTGTGTGTGTGAGTGTGTGTGTGTGTGTGCGTGTGTGTGTGTGTGTATGTATGTATGTATGTATGTATGTATATATCTATATATATATATGTATATATATATATATATATATATATATATATATATATACATATCCTACCATTCAAAAGTTTAGGGTCACCCAGTCAATTTTGTCTTTTCCATGAAAAATCATACTTTTTATTTATCAAATGAGTTGCATAATGAATAGAAAATATAGTCCAGGCATTGACTAGGTTAGAAATAATTATTTTTATTTGAAATAATAATTTTCTCCTTCAAACTTTGTTTTCATCAAAGAATGCTCCCTTTGCAGCAATTCCAGCTTTGCAGACCATTGGCATTCTAGCTGTTAATTTGATGAGGAAATCTGGAGATATTTCATCCCATGCTTCCAGAAGCCCCTCCCACAAGTTGGATTGGCTTGATGGGCACTTTTTGCATACCATACAGTCAAGTTGCTCCCAAAACAGCTCAATAGGGTTGAGATCTGGTGACTGGGCAGGCCACTCCATTACAGATATAATACCAGCTGCCTGCTTCTTCCCTAAATAGTTCATGCATAATTTGGAGGTGTGCTTTGGGTCATTGTCCTGTTGTAGGATGAAATTTGCTCCAATCAAGCGCTGTCCACAGGGTATTGCATGGCATTACAAAATTGAGTAATAGCCTTCCTAATACAAAATCCCTTTTACCTTGTACAAATCTCCTACTTTACCAGCACCAAAGCAACCCCAGACCATCACATTACCTCCACTATGCTTGACAGATGGCGTCAGGCACTCTTCCAGCATCTTTTCAGTAGTTCTGCAGCTCACAAATGTTCTGTGTGATCCAAAGATCTCAAACTTTGATTAGTCTGTCCAAAACACTTTTTTTACAAGCTTCCTCTGTCCAATGTCTGTGTTCTTTTGCCCATATTAATATTTTCTTTTTATTAGCCAGTCTCAGATATGGCTTTGTCTCTGCCACTCTGCCCTGAAGGCTGGCATCTCGGAGTCGCCTCTTCACTGTAGACGTTGACACTGGCTTTTTGCGAGTTCTATTTAATGAAGCTACCAGTTGAGGACCTGTGAGGCATCGATTTCTCAAACTAGAGACTCTAATGTACTTGTCTTGTTGCTCAGTTGTGCAGCGGGGCTTCCCACTTCTCTTTCTACTCTGGTTAGAGCCTGTTTGTGCTCTCCTCTAAAGAGAGTAGAACACACCGTTATTGGAAATCTTCAGGTTCTTGGCAATTTCTCGCATGGAATATCCTTCATTTCTAAGAACAAGAATAGAGTGTTGAGTTTCACACGAAAGTTCTCTTTTTTCTGGCCATTTTGAGAGTTTAATGGAACCAACAAATGTAATGCTCCAGATTCTCAACTAACTCAAAGGAAGGTCAGTTTTTATAGCTTCTCTAATCAGCAAAACAGTTTTTCAGCTGTACTAACATACTTGCACAAGGGTTTTCAAGAGATTTCTAAACATCCATTAGCCATCTAAAGCCTGCTTTACACCTTACAATTAGGTCTGTGATCTCGTATGCGATGTGACACGCCCAGGTCGCATATGCGATCTAATGAGATTGCACGTAGGTCGTTCATTTGCTGTCACACGTGCGTTAGTAGCCTATGTTAAATTGGTCAATTTTGTGTGCGATCCTTTAGATCATGTGTTCTGTGACGTATGCATTGGGCACCTTTTTTTTTTTTATTTATTGTCTTGACAAGCGTGTGTAATGTGTAGGGATGCGTTTTTACTATGTCATCTGCCATTCAGCTCTGCTACATGGCCGCTGACAGCAGACACAGACAGCCATGTAGCAGAGCTGAATGGCAGATGACAGCAGACACAGACAGAGCCGCACTGTCAGAATGAACTCGGGTGAACCTCACCCGACTTCATTGTCATGCTGCGGCTCTGTCTATGTCGCGTCCTGATTAGCGGTCACCTGTGAAGACTCACCGGTGACCGCTAATCCCCTGAGTGACTGAAGTTAGCAGCCCTCTCTCATACTCACCGATCCCCGATCCCCGGCGCTGCACGGCATTCACACTGCTCCGGCGGCTTTTACTGTTTTGAAAAAGCCAGCCGCCCATTAAACAATCTCGTATTCCCTGCTTACCCCGCCCACCGGCGCCTATGATTGGTTACAGTGAGACACGCCCCCCACGCTGAGTGACAGGTGTCACACTGCACCCAATCACAGCAGCCGGTGGGCGTGTCTATACTGTGTAGTGAAATAAATAATTAAATAATTTAAAAAAACGGCGTGCGGTCCCCCCAATTTTATAACCAGCCAGATAAAGCCATACGGCTGCAGGCTGGTATTCTCAGGATGGGGAGCTCCACGTTATGGGGAGCCCCCCACCCTAACAATATCAGCCAACAGCCGCCCAGAATTGCCGCATACATTATATGCGACAGTTCTGGGACTGTACCCGGCTCTTCCCGATTTGCCCTGGTGCGTTGGCAAATCGGGGTAATAAGGAGTTATTGGCAGCCCATAGCTGCCAATAAGTCCTAGATTAATCATGTCAGGCGTCTATGAGACACCCTCCATGATTAATCTGTAGATGACAGTAAATAAACACACACCGGAAAAAAACCTTTATTGGAAATAAAAAACACACACACATTCCCTGGTTAACCACTTTAATCAGCACCAAAAAGCCCTCCTTGTCCGGCGTCATCCAGGATGGTCCAGCGTCGCATCCAGCGCTGCTGCATGGAGGTGACCGGAGCTGCAGCAGACACAGCCGCTCCGGTCACCTCCACGCAGCTAATGAAGGCAGCCGGCGATCAGCTGAGCTGTCAGTGAGGTTACCCGCTGTCACTGGATCCACCGGTGGCCGCGGGTAACCTCAGTGACAGATCAGCTGATCGCCGGCTGCCTTCATTAGCTGCGTGGAGGTGACCGGAGCGGCTGTGTCTGCTGCAGCTCCGGTCACCTCCATGCAGCAGCGCTGGATGCGACGCTGGACCATCCTGGATGACGCCGGACAAGGAGGGCTTTTTGGGGCTGATTAAAGTGGTGAACCAGGGAATGTGTGTGTGTTTTTTATTTCCAATAAAGGTTTTTTCCGGTGTGTGTTTATTTACTGTAATCTACAGATTAATCATGGAGGGTGTCTCATAGACGCCTGACATGATTAATCTAGGACTTATTGGCAGCTATGGGCTGCCAATAACTCCTTATTACCCCGATTTGCCAACGCACCAGGGCAAATCGGGAAGAGCCGGGTACAGTCCCAGAACTGTCGCATATAATGTATGCGGCAATTCTGGGCGGCTGTTGGCTGATATTGTTAGGGTGGGGGGCTCCCCATAACGTGGAGCTCCCCATCCTGAGAATACCAGCCTTCAGCCGTATGGCTTTATCTGGCTGGTTATAAAATTGGGGGGGACCGCACGCCGTTTTTTTTAATTATTTAATTATTTTTTTCACTACACAGTATAGACACGCCCACCGGCTGCTGTGATTGGGTGCAGTGTGACACCTGTCACTCAGCGTGGGGGCGTGTCTCACTGTAACCAATCATAGGCGCCGGTGGG
Source organism: Anomaloglossus baeobatrachus (assembly GCF_048569485.1). Taxonomy (NCBI): domain Eukaryota; kingdom Metazoa; phylum Chordata; class Amphibia; order Anura; family Aromobatidae; genus Anomaloglossus; species Anomaloglossus baeobatrachus. The sequence continues at coordinate 138,415,381 of NC_134360.1, forward strand.
CGGGGTAAGCAGGGAATACGAGATTGTTTAATGGGCGGCCGGCTTTTTCAAAACAGTAAAAGCCGCCGGAGCAGTGTGAATGCCGTGCAGCGCCGGGGATCGGGGATCGGTGAGTATATGAGAGAGGGGGATAGACTGACATGGACAGAGAGTGAGGGACAGAGATAGTGATGGACTGACAGAGATTAGTGCATGACAGACATTGTGAGGCGCTTCAGAACGCAGCTTTTCAGCTGCGCTCTGAAGCAGACCTTTTTTAAGCTGCGGTGCAGAGCGCACACCTGCGCACATAGCCTCAGACACCAAAATCGTATGAGGGATGTCACACGTTACAATTCACTAGGTTCGTACTACCAAACGTCCAATGTATGAGGAATAAATGACGTGTATGCGATCACCGTATTTTCGTTCAATATCGATCGCATGTAGGTTTCACACGCAAATACATCACGAACGATGCCGGATGTGCGTCACTTACAACTTGACCCCGACGACGGATTGAAAGATCTATTGAAGTGTGTAAAGCAGGCTTAAGACAGTTAGGAGGCACAATGTACCATTAGAACACTGGATTGGTGGTTGTTGGAAATGGGCCTTTATACACCTATGTAGATATTGCAGTAAAAACGAGACGTTTGCAACTAGAATAATAATTTACCACATTAACAATGTATAGAGTGTATTTCTGTTTAATTTAATGTTAGCTTCATTGAAAAAGAAGTATGCTTTCCTTTCAAAAATAAGGAAATATATAAGTGACCCCAAACTTTTGAACGATAGTGTATATATATATATATATATATATATATATATATATATACAGTTAGGTCCAGAAATATTTGGACAGTGACACAAGTTTTGTTATTTTAGCTGTTTACAAAAACATGTTCAGAAATACAATTATATATATAATATGGGCTGAAAGTGCACACTCCCAGCTGCAATATGAGAGTTTTCACATCCAAATTGGAGAAAGGGTTTAGGAATCATAGCTCTGTAATGCATAGCCTCCTCTTTTTAAAGGGACCAAAAGTAATTGGACAAGGGACTCTAAGGGCTGCAATTAACTCTGAAGGCGTCTCCCTCGTTAACCTGTAATCAATGAAGTAGTTAAAAGGTCTGGGGTTGATTACAGGTGTGTGGTTTTGCATTTGGAAGCTGTTGCTGTGACCAGACAACATGCGGTCTAAGGAACTCTCAATTGAGGTAAAGCAGAACATCCTGAGGCTGAAATAAAAGAAAAAATCCATCAGAGAGATAGCAGACATGCTTGGAGTAGCAAAATCAACAGTCGGGTACATTCTGAGAAAAAAGGAATTGACTGGTGAGCTTGGGAACTCAAAAAGGCCTGGGCGTCCACGGATGACAACAGTGGTGGATGATTGCCGCATACTTTCTTTGGTGAAGAAGAACCCGTTCACAACATCAACTGAAGTCCAGAACACTCTCAGTGAAGTAGGTGTATCTGTCTCTAAGTCAACAGTAAAGAGAAGACTCCATGAAAGTAAATACAAAGGGTTCACATCTAGATGCAAACCATTCATCAATTCCAAAAATAGACAGGCCAGAGCTAAATTTGCTGAAAAACACCTCATGAAGCCAGCTCAGTTCTGGAAAAGTATTCTATGGACAGATGAGACAAAGATCAACCTGTACCAGAATGATGGGAAGAAAAAAGTTTGGAGAAGAAAGGGAACGGCACATGATCCAAGGCACACCACATCCTCTGTAAAACATGGTGGAGGCAACGTGATGGCATGGGCATGCATGGCTTTCAATGGCACTGGGTCACTCGTGTTTATTGATGACATAACAGCAGACAAGAGTAGCCGGATGAATTCTGAAGTGTACCGGGATATACTTTCAGCCCAGATTCAGCCAAATGCCGCAAAGTTGATCGGACGGCGCTTCATAGTACAGATGGACAATGACCCCAAGCATACAGCCAAAGCTACCCAGGAGTTCATGAGTGCAAAAAAGTGGAACATTCTGCAATGGCCAAGTCAATCACCAGATCTTAACCCAATTGAGCATGCATTTCACTTGCTCAAATCCAGACTTAAGATGGAAAGACCCACAAACAAGCAAGACCTGAAGGCTGCGGCTGTAAAGGCCTGGCAAAGCATTAAGAAGGAGGAAACCTAGCGTTTGGTGATGTCCATGGGTTCCAGACTTAAGGCAGTGATTGCCTCCAAAGGATTCGCAACAAAATATTGAAAATAAAAATATTTTGTTTGGGTTTGGTTTATTTGTCCAATTACTTTTGACCTCCTAAAATGTGGAGTGTTTGTAAAGAAATGTGTACAATTCCTACAATTTCTATCAGATATTTTTGTTCAAACCTTCAAATTAAGCGTTACAATCTGCACTTGAATTCTGTTGTAGAGGTTTCATTTCAAATCCAATGTGGTGGCATGCAGAGCCCAACTCGCGAAAATTGTGTCGCTGTCCAAATATTTCTGGACCTAACTGTATATATATTGTATATATGTATATATGTATACATCTATAGTACCTGGCATTGCCTGGGATAGTAACTAAGTGTCACTTTTATACTCTCTCACAGTCTCCCATTCTCTCTTTCTCGGTCTCTCTCTCTGTCTGTCTATCTCTGTCTCATTATCTCTGTCTTTCTCCATCTCTTTGTCTTGCTCTCTAACTGTCTGTCTCACTGTCTTTCTCTTTGTCTCTCTGTCTGTCTCTCTATCTGTTTCTCCACTGAAATCATATTACCTCACACATAAGCTATTATACTAAGAATAACCTTGGTTGCCTATAGTAACCAATCAGAGCTCCTATTAATGACCTGTAGCTCCCTGCTCCTTTGACTTTAATGTAAGCAGTGTTTTTGGAGAATAACTGTAAAGCGTGGGGTTAAATTTTCCCTCAAAACATAGTCTATGACGTTCCCTGAGTCACATGAGGTGGCTATATAAAATTTCGTGATTTAAATGTGACAGTGCGGATTCCTTTAGTGGACATACACACATATATATGTGTAGCTCCGCACATTACCTTCAGGTGCAGGTCGTCGCAGGGTCTCCACGGGCTTGGAAATCTTCTGGTCACAGGTAGGTTAACTTCAATGGGTTTTGTGATGCCACTCTCGGTAATTGCTGTCAGGGCAACCGCCACTGCAGATTAGGGGATGCCTGGGGCTGATGTTGGGTGCACTCTCTGTTTGGTGAAGGGCATAAAGTGCCCCCACCGGCAGGTTGAGCAGGCCAACTGAATGGGCCCCTGCTCTGGGGACCTGTAAACCCCATGCGGGCCTGGTTCACCTGGCAGTCCCCGTACTCAGCCACCTCTTTGCACACCAGCCTCAGGTGGTTTTTGGGCAGCACTACAAGGTGACCGTTCTCCCCCGCCAGCAACCACTGCACCTGCGGTGTCTGACTAGTGACAACCTCCAGGTTCCCTCCTTGCGACTGCTCTCTCTCCCTAAGCTTAACTAACTGACTCTTCTTACTACTCCCTCCCCTCTGTGCCTGCCTCTACAACTTAGCAACCAGACTCTCTACCACACCGCTTGAGTGCAGATGGAGGCCACGCCCCCTCCTGGATTCCCCAGGGGTCCCTACAAAGGTAAGTGTGGAAGACCTGGTCACTATGTGCCTGTAAGTCCACACTCTGGTCAGCCTTCTGGATTACCTGTGTTGAACTGACCCAGCATGGGTGCAGTACTCAGTGGTGCCTGACCAGCTCAGGGGCGCCACACACACACATATTTACACACATATTTACACACACACACGCACACACACATATTTACACACACACACACACACACACACACACACACACACACACACACACACACACACACATCTATATATATATATATATATATATATATATATATATATATACATATACACTATATATCTACTACAGACTCACATTAGGTGCTATATATAGTCTTCATTGTACAGTATTCATTTATCTCTAAGGAGTGGGTCCATGTAACAACTCTATCTGTCACCATTGTAGATGTGAGGTGATTGCTCTGTCACAGATGAGAGAAGCAGGATCTCTCATGTTATTTCCAATGCTGGAGAGATGATGTCAGAGCTGGGTAGAATACTGATAGCCAATGAGTGTGCAGGGGGCGGAGCTGGACAATGAGGATGGGCGATGCCAGCTCTGACTGAGAGGTTTCACAAACAAGCATAGGGAAAAATCAAGTTTGCTTGAGCTGCAGGTAAATAAAGTGTTTAAATTTGCCTAATGAACACTATACCCCATAATCACATGGTCACCAATCAACGATTGGTGACTATGTGATTATGGGGTATAGTGTTCATTAGGCAAATTTAAAGACTTCTGTCTCCGTTTTCATTTATATGCTTTTTGAAGTTGTTGCCTTTAATCTTTGATGAAGTCCATATATACTGCCCTATGTTTTCTAGGTAAATAAAGTGGGTGCAGATAATAAAGTAATAATTCAAGAGGAACAAATGTCAGAAACAAAAAAAAGCAATGTAGGGGTGTTTTAGATGACAATACAGCACAGATTAGCTTTAAAAAAAATATTGTAGTTTATGTTGGACAACTTTAAGAATGATATTTTTAATATCTCAAAATTGCAGACTATATGTCTTGGAAAAAGTGAGTAATCAGTCATTATTTTGTGTGTTACCATTAGTTGGATTACCAATATTGCCATTTAAGAGTGAGTGCGAGATTTTTTGTTGGCAGATTTAAGCGCTTCAGCAACATTCTTGCTGCTGTAGCCCCTGGGAACCAGTCTCTCACTAATAATGATCTCACTCTACTGCACAAACGTATCACTATCTGAACAAATATGATTTGCTCTGATGAATTCCATAAAGGGGATAGCTCTAATGATATGTGATGCAAGGCAACTATCTGATTGCAAAATAGTATTGGTTTGCAAAATAAAAATGTTTTAAGCCTGCTTTCACAGTTGTCTCCAGTCAGAATGACATCCAAAAAAGACACACATTTTCCAGGAGTGGCTTGTGTAAATTTTAGATTAAAGTTATTGCAATTTAGATATGAAATACAATCTGGTGTGGTTGATATGTTGCCAGACCAAACTAGAAGCACATCATCTACATACCGACCATACCACATAATCTGTTAAAAATCAGATTGATGTATTTGAAAATATATTGCTCCTCCCAAGAAGACATATATAAAATAGCTGAAGATGGTGAGAAATGAGAACCCTTTGGGAGCACACATGGTCTGCAAAAAAAAAAAATGATCAGCAAACAAAAAATGGCTGTGGCTTAGCAGATTTTCAATAACATTGAGTATAAATTCCTAGATTTCATGTGAATAATTACTGTATAAATCAAGATGGTATACAATGGCTACGAACGCTAGATCATGGGGAATGGTAGAATACAAATTCACAAAATCACATGTCAGGAAGATATAATCTTCCAGATGAAGCTGTCAAATGTTGTCAAAACATGAGCTGTATCCTTCAGGTAGCCAGTATGGGTAAGTTCACACAGTGCGTTTTTCGCGGCGTTTTTGCGCAGTTTTCGGGTGCGTTTTTGCTCAGAAAACTGCATGACTTTGCTTCCCCAGCAAAGTCTATGGGTTTTAATTTTTGCTGTCTGCACACAGCGTTTTTTTTCAGCTGCGTTTTTGTGGTGCCACAAAAACGCAGCATGTCAATTATTCCCGCGTTTTTCACTGCGCTTTTCATCCATTGAGTGCAATGGGATGTTGAAAGACGCAATGAGAAACGCAAATAGCTGCGTTTTGGTGCGTTTTAGTGCGTTTCTAAGACCAAAAACGCAGCTATAAACGCAGGAAGTGGGTACTAAAGTGACATGTACAGGAAGAGGATTCCTTCTGTCAGTAAACACAGAAGCGTGAATCCTCCCGCTACCGTCACCGCCGCTTCCACCTCCCGTCCTGTGCATGTCTGCTGCCGTGCGGCGCCATGTCTGGGCAGGAGGTGGAAGCGGCTGCAAAATCAAAAGTGAACAGTAAAAAAAAAAAAAAAGTTATACTCACCTGTCTGCAGACTCCCGGTGCCATGCCGCTCCCATCTCCTCTCACGGTATCGCCGCTCCGGGTGTGTGCAGTCTCCCCGTATGCCTGCAGGATGAAGGACCATGGATCACCTGATGCAGTCACCTGACGCATCAGCTGATCGTAAGTCTCGGGCTGACGATGGCGCCCGGCCGGCTTCACCTATCAGTGGATGCGTCAGGAGACTTCATCCCTGATTACCGGCAGCTGCTGCAGCGATCGGACGGGATCAGAGTCCGCTGCAGGAGCTGCCGGTAATCAGCACATAAGTGAGTATTTTTTTTTTTTTTTCTTTTTTTTGCACCGATGCATCAGCTGATTGTATAAACGGCTTTTATACAATCAGCTGATGTGTGGTGTGATTCAGGCACTTGATCCTGACACATCATCTGATCGCTTTGCCTTCCAGCAAACCGATCAGATGATATTGGATCCGGATTGGACGGTGCGGGACCCTGACCCAGGATTACTGTGGAGGGGGGGTTTTATTTCAATAAAGATGGAGTCACTAATTGTGTTGTGTTTTATTTCTAATAAAAAAATATTTTTCTGTGTGTTGTGGTTTTTTTATCTTTACTAGAAATTCATGGTGGCCATGTCTAATATTGGCGTGACACCATGAATTTCGGCCTTAGGGCCAGCTGATAATATACAGCTAGCCCTAACCCCATTATTACCCAGTGAGCCACCCGGCATCAGGGCAGCTGAAAGAGTTGGATACAGCGCCAGAAATGGCGCTTCTATGAAAGCGCCATTATCTGGGGTGGCTGCGGACTGCAATTCTCAGCGGGGGTGCCCAGAAAGCATGGGCACCCTGCACTGTGGATTCCAATCCCCAGCTGCCTAGTTGTACCCGGCTGGACATAAAAATTAGGCGAAGCCCACGTCATTTTTTTTTTAATTATTTCATGAAATTCATGAAATAATTAAAAAAAAAGGGCTTCTCTATATTTTTGGTTCCCAGCCGGGTACAAATAGGCAGCTGGGGGTTGGGGGCAGCCCGTACCTGCCTGCTGTACCCGGCTAGCATACAAAAATATGGCGAAGCCCACGTCATTTTTTTTGTTTGGGGGGGCAAAGAAATCCTGCATACAGTCCTGGAAGGAGGATGCTGAGCCTTGTAGTTCGACAGCTGCTGTCTGCTCTCCTGCATACACTATTGGATGGAGGATGCTGAGCCTTGTAGTTCTGCAGCTGTCTGCTCTCCTGTATACACTAGTGGAGAATGAAGAACATATTGAAGAAGGAAATGACATCAGACCTTTTTTTTTGTTCACTGATAAAAAACGCATAAAGACGCAGTGAGCAAAAACGCAGCAAAACGCAGCAAAAAACGCACCAAATCGCGGCAAAACGCGCGCGTTTTTTGCCGCGTTTTTTTGCCGCGGGTGCGTTTATGTGCGGTTTTTGCCGCAAAAAACGCACAAAAACGCAGCGTCAAAAAAACGCAGTGTGTGAACCTAGCCTAACACGTGTAGTTAATGGTCACAGATGTTTGTCTAGCCATTCACTGATACCACTGATACCAGCCTAAACCCAAGATTATAGATCCTAAAAGAGGAGGGAAAACATCTTTGTGGGTCTTGTGTAACCCATAAAAAAATGGGTTATAGGATTTTCAGGGAACAAAAACCTGTTACATTTTTTATTAATTACCCCTAGTGCAATTTCATCATATAATAATCTAGAAAGCAAATTCTTAAAAATAAGACCCGAATTTGATGTTATTTTTATATATATATATATATATATATATATATATAAATATATATATATAAATCCACAAAGTAGAGATGAAAAGGTCGCACTCCAAAGGATCTGGGTATAAGTAAAGCTTTATTCCAAGTTCACATCAGGGATTCAGGTGGTGAGGGGGGGTGGGGATGTGCAACGCCGGACGATGGTGGGCCGTTTCGCAAGTAATTTTCTTCTACGAGTCCAGTGCAAGCAAGGACGCTGTATCCACCCTTAAATACAAGGTGATGCGGGTGCAGCGTCATTACGTGAATAACGTGTAATTTAAAAACAAGTATACCAGCTGTAAATTTATCGAACAGGCATAGAAACTTAATATATATTTTTTACAGGAAATTAATTAGATTAAATATAGTCATTACATAAAGGGCATAGTTAGAGTGAAATAACAATCGAATACAATGCTTATTACGGCTGATAAATGTATCATTATATAGAAGACACATTATATAGGGAAAGAGAAAAATAAAATAAAGTAAAAAAAGAGGTAAAAAAGACCAAAACCAGCACTATAGAAAGACTGATAAGTCATTTCGGTCATTCAGGCCAAGAGGGCCGAGAGCATTCAGGTCCATAATTAATCTGGATTCTTTTCTGAGTAAAGAACGATGCGTCACCTCCTGTGGGGCAGGGGTTAATTTTCATTATACCAGCAAACTTCAGGAGTCGTGGGTTACCACCATGACACTCCTGCATGTGTGTAATTAAACGTGGTGAACCCACCCCAAAGGTTATGGACTTGAAATGCTCCCTGAATCTAACGTATAGAGGCCGAATTGTTTTGCCTATATAGTATCTTTGACAGGGACAAAAAATAACATATACAAGATAGTTAGATTTACAGGTAATGAGATCATTGATTTTAAAAAACTCGTTACCAATTTTCAAAATGTCTCCTGTACAATGGTACTCACAAAAAGGGCAACTACCGCACCTATAATTTCCTTTAGTTTTATTGCGGTCTAACCATGTTCCCTCTTTTGGGATAGTGATGCGATTATTAACAAAGACGTCTCCTATATTCTTGCATCTCCTTTATGAAATCAAGGGGCCTTCGGTAGCTATCTCACTAAGATCCTTATCTTTAATAATTAAATGCCAATGTTTTCTAATGCTAGATTTTATTGCGTCATACATTGAATTAAATTTAAAATTAAAGACGCACCTGTCTGTAGTTTCAGATTTTACTGCATTAGAATTGGCATGAATGTTTTTATTTTTATTTTTATTTTTACATTCCTTATGTTTGGGATCATAGCTTAAGGTTTTTTCGAAGGCTGTGTTGATAACAGATATGGGATACCCGCGTTCTAACAGACGTTTTTTTTAAGTCTGATGCTTGTTGCAGGAAGCACTCAGGATTATTGTGCACTCTCCTCAGGCGCAGAAATTGGCCGTAGGGAAGTGCCCTCTTTGTATGGGAAGGATGCACACTGCTATAATGAAGCAGTGTATTCTCTGCAGTAGGCTTCCTATAAATCTGTCTAGTTATGGTACCGTCGGACACAGAAAGTGTAACATTCAGAAAGTCTAGTTTCTGGTTGCCGAAGGTATGTGTAAAAAACATATTATAGGAATTAGTATCATTAAGATAAGATACAAAATTACCAAAATCTTGCGCAGAGCCGTCCCATACAAAGAAACCATCATCCACATACCTGGCGTATTTTTTTATATGCTTCAGGTATGGGTTCTTAATGCTGTAAATATAATCTTCTTCAAATGCTGCCAAGAAGAGATTTGCAAAGGTACATGCTGTGGGGGTACCCATCGCGGTACCCCCACATTGTAAGTAACACTGATCGTCAAACTTAAAGGCGTTATGATGTAGAACAAAACTGAGGACTTCAGTGATGAAATCTACTAGGGCTGGATCTTGGTTAAAGTTCAATAACACTTTCTTGATGGTCTGCACACCCAGATCCTGAGGGATACGGGTGTACAGACTCTCGATATCCAGGGAAGCAAGGTGAAAACCTTCCTGCCACTGAAAATCGTCCAGCATTTTTATAAGGTCCCCTATATCTTTCAGAAACGAGGGGATAAGGGCAAGCCATGGTTTTAATAGCCACTCCAGGTAATGTGAAAGGGGTTCTGTCACTGAGCCTATTCCTGCAACAATGGGGCGGCCAGGGGGGAGGTATCGCTCTTGTGAATTTTTGGTAAGTAATACCAGTGAGGCTTTTTTGGATGGAGGGGGAGCACCTTTTCAGCAGTTTTTTTGGAGATGGTACCTAAACTCACATATTTGTGCAAAAGACTTCTAAGTTTTTGAACGTTCGACCAAGTGGGGTCACTAGACAATTTTTGGTAGACTTTTTTGTCCTGGAGCTGCCTATTAGCCTCCTGCATATATGCCTCTTTGTCCGCCCTGCGAATAATGATATCTTTTTGGGATTGAAGAAATTTAAGTGCTGCGGTTTCCCCTTCGGTAAGGTTTTGAGAGGGCAAAGGATATTTTAAAGCTTGTATATCTTTTATTACTAATTCTTGAAACAAGTCTATACTATTCCTCGGGGTGAAAGGAGGGCAGAAAGTAGATTTTATCCCTTTATTAAAGAAAGAGCCAGATGTAGGACTCATTTGGGTGTTTGCAGTATCTGAAAAGCCGGGCTCAATGTAACTGGGGTCCGTCAGACTTAATAGCAGAGAGGCATCTTTTTCAAGGAGGGTGAAATCGCTACTAGTTCCAAAAAAGCCTAGCGGACCTACTTTACATTGTGATTCTGCTTTTACAGAGACAAGGTGACTTTTTTTCTGATTTTTATAGAATTTTTTTAATTGTAATTTCCTGCAGCCCTTAAACAAATCGATCTGAAAGTCAGTCAAATCAAATAATTCTGGTATGCAAAAGTTCAAACCTTTTTCTAACACCGATAACATATCAGGTGTTAGTACAAGCGGAGTGAGATTAAATACTTTACGCAAACAGGTAATACTATTGTCCGATAAACAGGAAGAATTATTGTCAGTACATATTAAAGAAGACACATTAGATGCAATAGCTTCAGACCCAGGAGATGAAGATATTAATCCCTCCAGGAGACTTGCTTGCGTTTCCCCGGAGTGGGTTTTTCTCCTATATCTCCGTCTACCTCCTCTCCTTGTAGGTCTTCTAAAGGGAGATTATCAGATGTAGAAGCTCGCAGAGCAGCAGGTGCTTTTGATTTCTTTTTGGGTGCCGGGTCTTCAGCTCCACTAGAATCGGAGTCTGTAGTCCAGGCGCTTTTTCTAGCGGGTTTAAATGTGCTTCTTTTTTCATATTTCTGATAAAATCTTCTATTGTTAGGTGTGGAGGATTTTTTCCAGGAAAAAACCTAGTTATTTTCATAGTCCAACTTTTCTCTGACAAATTTTTCTTTTTTATTTTCTTTAATCAAGGTTTGAAATGGTAAGAGTTTTTTATCTAGTTTTAATAAGAAAGTGTTCCATGCTTCTTTCGAAATGCGGCTCTCCATTTCTTTCCTTAAAATGAGCAGCTCGCTGGTAATTTTTGAATGTTCCCCCCTCACTCTTTTTAAGCACAATGCTAAGAAAGCGCATGGAACACTTGTGCTGTGCATGTTCCCACTCCTTTTTAAATGATGGATCATGCTGCTAAAAAGATATGTTTTTGAGAATACGTAGACCTCTAGGGACCCTTTCACTGTCCTGATAAGACTTCAATGACTGTACTGTCCAGAAGAGGCTGGTTTCCCTTTCAGCCAAATTGTAATTCTTTTGTTCCAAACTCTTAGTGCCCATAATTTCTATGTTCACTTTCTCATTACAGCTAGTAAAGAACGTTGCAGCATCCTCCCTCCCTGCAAGTACACCATTCTCAAATGTATCCATAGGTATATCAGTCATAATACAGCACAGAATGCCAGGGGAAGAAATCAAGCGTGCACTCACGGTAATAGTGAAGTCCAAATTCAATAAAGCTGGAGTGAGGAGTACCGGGCACTGCTAATTCACATATGGCTGAAAAACTGCGCTTCCACTGAAGAAAAGATCCGGGTGCGTGTACTGGAGCAAAGGCAATGCAGAATCCACAAAGTAGAGATGAAAAGGTGGTATACTTGTTTTTAAATTACACGTTATTCACGCAATGACGCTGCACCCGCATCACCTTGTATTTAAGGGCGGATACAGCGTCCTTGCTTGCACTGGACCCGTAGAAGCAAATTACTTGCGAAACGGCCCGCCGTTGTCCGGCGTTGCACATCCCCAACCTCCCTCACCACCTGTATCCCTGATGTGAACTTGGAATAAAGCTTCACTTATACCCAGATCCTTTGGAGTGCGACCTTTTCATCTCTACTTTGTGAATTCTGCATTGCCTTTGCTCCAGGACACGCACCCGGATCTTTTCTTCAGTGGAAGCGCAGTTTTTCAGCCATACGTGGATTAGCAGTGCCCGGTACTCATCACTCCAGCTTTATTGAATTTGGACTTCACTATTACCATGAGTGCACGCTTGATTTATTCCCCTGGCATTCTGTGCTGTATTATGACTGATATACCTATGGATACATTTGAGAATGGTGTACTTGCAGGGAGGGAGGATGCTGCAACGTTCTTTACTAGCTGTAATGAGAAAGTGAAGATAGAAATTATGGGCACTAAGAGTTTGGAACAAAAGATCTACAATTTGGCTGAAAGGGAAACCAGCCTCTTCTGGACAGTACAGTCACTGAAGTCTTATCAGGACAGTGAAAGGGTCCCTAGAAGTCTACGTATTCTCAAAAACATATCTTTTTATCAGGATGATCCATCATTTAAAAAGGAGTGGGAAAATGCACAGCACGAGTGTTCCATGCGCTTTCTTAGCATTGTGCTTATAAAGAATGAGGAGGAACATTCAAAAATTACCAGCGAGCTGCTCATTTTAAGGAAAGAAATGGAGAGCCGCATTTTGAAAGAAGCATGGAACACTTTCTTATTAAAACTAGATAAAAAACTCTTACCATTTCAAACCTTGATTAAAGAAAACAATAAAGAAAAATTTGTCAGAGACAAGTTGGACTATGAAAATAACCAGGTTTTGTCCTGGAAAAATCCTCCACACCTAACAATAGAAGATTTTATCAGAAATATAAAAAAAGAAGCACATTTAAACCCGCTAGAAAAAGCGCCTGGACTACAGACTCCGATTCTAGTGGAGCTGAAGACCCGGCATCCAAAAAGAAATCAAAAGCACCTGCTGCTCTGCGAGCTTCTACATCTGATAATCTCCCTTTAGAAGACCTACAAGGAGAGGAGGTAGACGGAGATATAGGAGAAAAACCCACTCCGGGGAAATGCAAGCAAGTCTCCTGGAGGGATTAATATCTTCACCTCCTGGGTCTGAAGCTATTGCATCTAATGTGTCTTCTTTAATATGTGCTGACAATACTTCTTCCTGTTTATCGGACAATAGTATTACCTGTTTGCGTAAAGTATTTAATCTCACTCCGCTTGTACTAACACCTGATATGTTATCGGTGTTAGAAAAAGGTTTGAACTTTTGCATACCAGAATTATTTGATTTGACTGACTTTCAGATCGATTTGTTTAAGGGTTGCAGGAAATTACAATTAAAAAAATTCTATAAAAATCAGAAAAAAAGTCAACTTGTCTCTGTAAAAGCAGAATCACAATGTAAAGTAGGTCCGCTAGGCTTTTTTGGAACTAGTAGCGATTTCACCCTCCTTGAAAAAGATGCCTCTCTGCTATTAAGTCTGACGGACCCCTGTTACATTGAGCCCGGCTTTTCAGATACTGAGTCCAACATCTGGGTCTTTCTTTAATAAAGGGATAAAATCTACTTTCTGCCCTCCTTTCACCCCGGGAAATAGTATAGACTTGTTTCAAGAATTAGTAATAAAAGATATACAAGCTTTAAAATATCCTTTGCCCTCTCAAAACCTTACCGAAGGGGAAACCGCAGCACTTAAATTTCTTCAATCTCAAAAAGATATCATTATTCGCAGGGCGGACAAAGGGGTCCGCCACCGTTCTCTTAACGAAAGAGGCATATATACAGGAGGCTAATAGGCAGCTCCAGGACAAAAAAGTCTACCAAAAATTGTCTAGTGACCCCACCTGGTCCTACGTTCAAAAACTTAGAAGTCTTTTGCACAAATATGTGAGTTTAGGTACCATCTCCAAAAAAACTGCTGAAAAGTTGCTCCCACTCCATAAAAAAAAGCCTCACTGGTATTACTTACCAAAAATTCACAAGAACGATACCTCCCCCCCTGGCCGCCCCATTGTTGCAGGAATAGGCTCAGTGACAGAACCCCTTTACATTACCTGGAGTGGCTATTAAAACCATTGCTTGCCCTTATCCCCTCGTTTCTGAAAGATATAGGGGACCTTATTAAAATGCTGGACGATTTTCAGTGGCAGGAAGGTTTTTACCTTGCTTCCCTGGATATCGAGAGTCTGTACACCCGTATCCCTCAGGATCTGGGTGTGCAGACCATCAAGAGAGTATTATTGAACTTTAACCAAGATCCAGCCCTAGTAGATTTCATCACTGAAGCCCTCAGTTTTGTTCTACATCATAACGCCTTTAAGTTTGACGATCAGTGTTACTTACAATGTGGGGGTACCGCGATGGGTACCCCCACAGCATGTACCTTTGCAAATCTATTCTTGGCAGCATTTGAAGAAGATTATATTTACAGCATTAAGAACCCATACCTGAAGCATATAAAAAAATACGCCAGGTATGTGGATGATGGTTTCTTTGTATGGGACGGCTCTGCGCAAGATTTTGGTACGTTTGTATCTTATCTTAATGATACCAATTCCTATAATATGTTTTTTACACATACCTTCGGCAACCAGAAACTAGACTTTCTGGATGTTACACTTTCTGTGTCCGACGGTACCATAACTAGACAGATTTTATAGGAAGCCTACTGCAGAGAATACACTGCTTCATTATAGCAGTGTGCATCCTTCCCATACAAAGAGGGCACTTCCCTACGGCCAATTTCTGCGCCTGAGGAGAGTGCACAATAATCCTGAGTCCTTCCTGCAACAAGCATCAGACTTAAAAAAAACGTCTGTTAGAACGCGGGTATCCCATATCTGTTATCAACGCAGCCTTCGAAAAAACTTTAAGCTATGATCCCAAACATAAGGAATGTAAAAATAAAAATAAAAACATTCATGCCAATTCTAATGCAGTAAAATCTGAAACTACAGACAGGTGCGTCTTTAATTTTAAATTTAATTCAATGTATGACGCAATAAAATCTAGCATTAGAAAACATTGGCATTTAATTATTAAAGATAAGGATCTTAGTGAGATAGCTACCGAAGGCCCCTTAATTTCATATAGGAGATGCAAGAATATAGGAGACGTCCTTGTTAATAATCGCATCACTACCCCAAAAGAGGGAACATGGTTAGACCGCAATAAAACTAAAGGAAATTATAGGTGCGGTAGTTGCCCTTTTTGTGAGTACCATTGTACAGGAGACATTTTGAAAATTGGTAACGAGTTTTTTAAAATCAATGATCTCATTACCTGTAAATCTAACTATCTTGTATATGTTATTTTTTGTCCCTGTCAAAGATACTATATAGGCAAAACAATTCGGCCTCTATACGTTAGATTCAGGGAGCATTTCAAGTCCATAACCTCTGGGGTAGGTTCACCACATTTAATTACACACATGCAGGAGTGTCATGGTGCTAACCCACGACTCCTGAAATTTGCTGGTATAATGAAAATTAACCCCTGCCCCACAGAAGGTGACACGCATCGTTCTTTACTCAGAAAATAATCCAGATTAATTATGGACCTGAATGCTCTCGGCCCTCTTGGCCTGAATGACCGAAATGACTTATCAGTCTTTCTATAGTGCTGGTTTTGGTCTTTTTTACCTCTTTTTTTACTTTATTTTATTTTTCTCTTTCCCTATATAATGTGTCTTCTATATAATGATACATTTATCAGCCGTAATAAGCATTGTATTCGATTGTTATTTTACTCTAACTATGCCCTTTATGTAATGACTATATTTAATCTAATTAATTTCCTGTAAAAAATATATATTAAGTTTCTATGCCTGTTCGATAAATTTACAGCTGGTATACTTGTTTTTAAATTACATGTTATTCACGCAATGACGCTGCACCCGCATCACCTTGTATTTAAGGGCGGATACAGCGTCCTTGCTTGCACTGGACCCGTAGAAGCAAATTACTTGCGAAACGGCCCGCCGTCGACCGGCGTTGCACATCCCCACCCCCCCTCACCACCTGTATGCCTGATGTGAACTTTGAATAAAGCTTCACTTATACCCAGATCCTTTGGAGTGCAACCTTTTCATCTCTACTTTGTGGATTCTGCATTGCCTTTGCTCCAGGACACGCACCTGGATCTTTTCTTCAGTGGAAGCGCAGTTTTTCAGCCATACGTGGATTAGCAGTGCCCGGTACTCATCACTCCATATATATATATATATATATATATATATATATATATATATATATATATATATGTATTTGTGTCTGTCAAGTGTGAGGCTGCACCCACTTTACACATCGCAAAATGTTTTTTGTTTTTTACTAGCTATGCGAGGCAGCATAGGAAAACACACGGTTCAATAAAAGTCTAGCAGTTCATTAAACAAGACATAACCTGCACTCCAGGAACATAATAAACAAAAATCACTTTCTTCAAAAAAAGGGACACACAGCTTACTGGCCATCACACTTTCGGTTTTCCAGTCCATTAATTCGCCGGTTTGCACGCACAGGTTTGGATCCACTTTCCTCAGTGGTATCTATAGAGGCCTCAATACCTCCGTGCACTGGAGCAGCCTCTCCACACAGGCTGCTTTTCATACACACTCTGTGTCCTAGCAGTCTCTCAATCTGGCTCCTGTCAGTTTCTGAGCACAGGCTGACTTCCCTCAGTTGTGTTCCATCCAGATTCTTCTACCTCTGATGCCCCTTTCACATGTCAGTGATTCTGGTACGTTTGTGCTTTTTTTTAAACGTACCAGAATCACTGACATACGCAGACCCATTATAATCAATGGGTCTGTGCACACATCAGTGATGTTTCACTGCACGTGTCTCCGTGCAGCTTGCACCCGTGTCCGTGATTGCTCACCCGGCTCCAGCGACGCTCTCTGCAGCCTGTTCTCCCTGCTGCTTCTGAGCTGGCTCATTATTGTCGCGAATATTCATGATGCACGACACAGCCGACCCGGAAGCAGCTGCTGCGGGGGTCAGCGCCGGCCGGATGCTGCACCGCGGGAGCGATCAGCACCATGGAGAGCGGGAGCGGGCGCAGGTGAGTTGATTTCTAAATGCAATCACGGGCCATGGAGAACGGAGGCCGGATTGCACTTAGACAACCCACGTGTGCCGTGAATCACGGCACACGGAGGGACATAGGCGTGTTTTACACGTCAGTGAAGAACGGCAGTGTTTTTCACTGACGTGTGAAATGGGCCTTAGAGATTAGCAACCTCCCTCTGTCTCAGAGGCTGCTTTTCTTGCAGTGTTGTGCCTTACACTGCTTACAGACTCCCCACCGTCTACAATGTGCCAAACAACAGACTCCATTAAAAAAACCATGGGGCCTGTCAGACACATGTCAAACACACTCATGGGCGGGGTATGTAGGTGCCCAGAACAAATGAACTATAACATAAACAAGTGGTACTACAAGTACTAAAATGGACCTTTAGGCTTCCACCACCTTCTGTAGTACATACCGGCCATTAGCAATGTAGCCGGTCACCATCTCACACAAGATATTAAAAACCAGTTCCCGATATAAATATAAAAGGTGTCCATGATAACAGCAAAACCTGCTTTGTCAGATTGACTAATAGTAAGATTGTGGTTTTTCTACAGATTATTCAAGGCAACATATTGCTTATGATTAAGATTCCTCTTAGTACTAGAAAGAACATTGTGATCATACAGCAAATTCAAATCTCTCTCTACCAATGATTGAAATAGATCCATGGAGGAAACCCTAGACTGGAGAGGGTAATACGTACGGTTCTTATACAAAATGTTTATGTCCTGTTCAATCTGTCATTAATATCGCTGTTACTCTGCAATTGCTGTAAGATCAGAATAGCATTATGGATAAGGATATTAGTATTACAATCAGCAGCAAAATCAAAGGAATTGCCATTGGGAAAAGCATCAGAATCTGCAGAAACAAATGTCTTTTAACAGTCAGTAACAGAGCAAATGTGTTCACATCTTTGATGGCATTAACCCCTTCACAACCATGGATGGATATATCCGTCATGGAGCGTGTCCCGTTAAGCCCCGCCCCCTGCCGCGGGCAGGCAGTGGCGGTCGGCACACATATCAGCTTTTTTCAACAGCTGACATGTGTGCCTGCTAGCCGCGGGTGGAATCGCTTCCACCCGCGGCCATTAACCCCTTAAATCTTGCTGCCAAAGTCTGGCAGCAAGATCTATATGCGCGCGGCCATGTTTTTTACTTACCGCCGCCCCCACCGGAAGTCACGTGCGTGATCACGTGACTATTGGTGGTTGCCATCGTAGTACAGGGTCATGTGATGACGCTTGCAGCTATGAAGTTTGACTTTCGTTTCCCCTCGAGCAGAGAGAAACAGAAAGTGACTGAATCTGCTGTTTACAGCTGTATAGCTGTGATCAGCAGATAGATAAGAGCGATCGGATTGCTGATTGCTATAGCCCCCTAGGGGGACTAGTAAAATAAAAAAAAAGTAAAAAAAAAGTTTTACAAATAAAAAAAAACCCTAAAAGTTCAAATCACCCCCCTTTCCCCCCATTGAAAATTAAAGGGTTAAAACATAAATAAATATACACATATTTGGTATCGCTGCGTTCAGAAATACCAGATCAAAATATAAAATCAATATATCTGATTGGTAAATGGCGTAGTGGCAAAAAAAATCCAAACGCCAAAATTACATTTTTTTGGTCGCCGCAAGTTTTACGCAAAATGCAATAACAGGCGATCAAAACGTAGCATCTGCGCAAAAATGAGACCATTAGAAATGTCAGCTCGAGACGCAAAAAATAAGCCTTCACTGAGCCATAGATCCCAAAAAAATAAGAACGCTACGTGTTTTGGAAAATGGCGCAAAACGTGCGCCACTTTTATTGGACAAACTTGTGCATTTTTTTTAACCCCTTAGATACAAGTAAACCTATACATGTTTGGTGTCTACAAACTCGCACCAACCTCAGGCATCATACCCACCTATCAGTTTTACCATATAGTGAACACCGTGAATAAAACATCCGAAAAACTATTGTGCCATCACACTTTTTGCAATTTTTCCGCATTTGGAATTTTTTTGCTGTTTTCCAGTACACCATATGGTAAAACGTATGGTTTCATTTAAAAGTACAACTTGTCCCGCAAAAAACAAGCCCTCATATGGCAAGATTGACGGAAAAATAAAAAAATTACGGCTCTCGGAAGAAGGGGAGCAAAAAACAAAAACGCAAAAAACGGAAAATGGCCCGGGGCTGGAGGGGTTAAACAGGTCAAATGTCCAACTAGGTACATAGTTGAGTCCAAAGCTAAGAAACATATTTCTGAGCATTTAAATAACATCTTTAATGGTAATGCTTCATATTCTGGTGCGACAAACCAGTTTGTCACTGTTCACAAGAACATTAGTAGCGTCTGTTTTTTGCCATAGAAAAAGTTTTATGCCCCACTGTAGGGGAAAATCGGCAAAAGCAACTTACTTTACGTAAAGCTTTTTGGATATTAACTCTTAATTGTAAGTTTCCAAAGGGAATGAGTTTTAAGAACAATTTGAGCTATACATATTAAGCCTTATATGTGCTTTGTTGTAACAAAGGTACTGTTTATTGCTTTTATTTGTATCATGTGGTATCCCTTTAAATGCCAGATTGCTCATGTTCAGGTGAAAATGCTTTCAATTGATTTGTTTAACTGTTCTAAATGTCTGTTCCCATGATCCTCTTATATTTCCTATGAGTAAGAGCATCTTTGAGTGCCAGAAACGCATCAGATGTACCCCAGACCGCGGATCTTCTATTTTTTAATATTTTTTCCATTGAAACTAAATTTTTAAGACAAACTGTTGGACTGGAAGTGCTGAGAATTTTTCTATTTTGTCTCCACCCTGCTGTGCCACACTGGTATTTGATGGCACCAGTCCACAAGATTTAACATGAGGTAATCCTATTCAGGGTGTTGAGCCTCCATCAACCATCAATCCTAAAGGAGGACAGTAAAGAGGAATTGTGATATATGGTGTATTATTATCTTCTCAACTGTCCCTAAGGGTACGCTCATGTCGCGGGCGGGGAGGACGCCGTCGCTGCTGCGCTCTCGCTAACGCTCGGGTCCAGCGCTGCTGCGGCTGCTACTCGGTGGCTCGAGCGGTGGGCCGGATCCGGGGACTTGAGCGGCGCTCCTCGCCCGTGAGTGAAAAGGGTGATTGGTTTGGGGAATTTAGTCCGTGACGCCACCCACAGGTCGTGGTGAAGATAGGCACCACCTCTACTGGTGACGGGGATCCCGGGAGGGATGGTAGGGAGCAGCTGGGATGTTGTTTTCCCCCTCCGTGGGTAGGGGTCGATGGTCCCGGGGCCCGATGATGTGACGGGGAGGCAGGGTTGGTGAGGTGCAGGGTTGCAGGGACAGCGCGGCGCGGTGCCGGATGGCAAGGGTGTACTCACTCAGCAAGAAAGGTACAAAGTCCTCGGTAAACCAAACGGCTGGATGGACGGGTCCCGCAGCCGGCTGCAGTGCCTCTCCCCGGACAGGTGATGGTGGCTGTCTTTCCCTGCACGTTGATGTTCTCTTTCTGACTACTATGGATTCCCAACGGTAGTCCGCTCCCTGGTGTATGAGTACCGGAGGAGCCTGTTTGCCCGCAGACGCTGGCCCTTGGGTCTCTAGCCTTAGGCGGTAGCTGTATACCCTGACGGTGTAGGCGGTTGCCTTCAATCGGGACTTTTGCTGTTAGGAAACCCCTGGGGTTCTGGTAACATTCGGATTTGACTATTGTCGGCGGCTCCAAGCCTGGTCGGGGTCCGATGGCCCTGCCTGTGTGTGCTGGCTTCATTTCGCTCCCCAGTCGGTACCAGCGGGCCGTCGCCCGTCCCCGGTCCTACGATTCCGCGTTGCTCCACCACTCCTGCAGACGGCCACCACTGTCTGCCAACCTTGCTGTCAGTGCCCGGGCCACAACCCAGACACCCAAGTGCTTACTCCTCACTCCTCAAACTCCAAAACTGTTCTCTCACTTTTCCCGCATCCAGGCCTGTGAACTCCTCGGTGGGTGGAGCCAATCGCTTGGCTCCGCCCCACCTGGTGTGGACATCAGACCCTGGAGGGAGGCAACAAGGGTTTTTGTTTGGCTGGTGTCCCTGTCTAATGGGGGTGGGGGTGTTTGTGTGTTATCTGTGACGACCTGGCTAGGCCAGGGCGCCACACTCACATGAGCATATGACTCGGACGAGTGTAATGCGAGAAAATCTCGCAATGCACTCTGACCAATGTTATTCAATGAGGGAGAGAAGATGGTCAGCTTTTTTCTCATCCAGATTCTGGATGAGAGAAAAGTTGCAGGATCCTGTGATTGTCAGCGAGAGTCGTGTCACTTGCGAGTGATCTAAGAATAAGACTGGAGGCACATCCTCTCATTGTAATGTGAACAGGTGCAAACTGAATATGAAACATGTTGGACTAATGCATATTGATCTGTCTGTATAGCAACAACTATTGTTTGTTTAAATGATATGATTTTATGTCTGCATGCATATTGTTCAGATGTTAACAAAGTTAAAAAAAAAAAAAAAAAAAAAAAAAAGGTCCTCATTCACAGACAGGATGTTCCTCCTTTTCCCAGTGTGTTCTTTCTAGTGTGGAGCTGGAAGCTGAAGGTCACAGCAGATTTCTCTCTCTCTCCCAGAACCCAGACTGATCCTATTCTCATGTTGTTAGCTGGATGTTCTTAATTCTCAATAAATGAACATTCTGTGTTGCTCGCTGTGGACATCACGCTGATTAACCCGCTGCTAACAGGTTATGGGCCCAGAGTCACAGCAGTCCCAGACCTCCAGAGCACAGAGATAAAAAGACAACAGCGAACTGAGAAGAAGTAAAGATGGCAACCAGCAGCAACTCAGCAAAGTTTACAGTGCCAAGCCTGAATAACCAGAACTACCAATCCTGGAAATTCAAGGTGAAGATGCTGCTGATAAGAGAAGGTACGTGGAAATATACTCAGGAGCCTAAGCCTGACCCAGTACCACAGGAATGGCTAGAGATGGATCAGAAAGCACAGAGTACCATATCACTCAACATAGAGGATGATCAGATTGTGCATGTGTGTAAGTGTGAATCTGCAAAGGAAATGTGGAAGCAGCTGCAGAAAGTACATGAGAGGATAAATCTAAGTAATAAACTCTATCTAATGAGAAAGCTGTATCAGTCTAAGCTGCACAATGACCAGGACATGCAGGACTACATTAGAAACACTCTAGAGACCGTAGAGCGCCTGCGGGGCATTGGGGAAGATATGAAGGACTTCCATGTAACAGCACTACTACTTAGTGGTCTCCCAGAAAGCTATGACACACTTGTAACTGCACTAGATGCACGCCCAGATGATGAGCTTACATTGGACTACGTCAGAGGAAAGCTTGTAGATGAATATAAGAGAAAGGCAGAAAGTGTGAGCGGAAGATATGCAACAAGGAAACTGCTTTACAAACACAGGGTGTGCCCACCAGCAGAAACCACCCTAAAGAAACACGTGAATGTTTTGTATGCAAGAAGCCAGGTCATTTAAAAGCTGAATGCAGCGTCTGGAAAGCTAAACTGAATCAGCTGAAGAAGCAAAACAGTCAACAAATAGTTAAGAGCGCTGTATCTGAAAATAATGATCCTGTAAATACTGAGGCTGCATTCACATCAGTCAATGCATTTAAATCAAAGCATGCGTGGTGTATAGATTCTGGTGCAACCAGTCACATGACCAACGACAGAGACTTCTTTACTAAGCTTAACCAAAGCAAGTCAGAGAAAGTGATAATGGCGAATGGTCAGTGTATGAACTCAGAAGGCATAGGAGATGGTTATAATGATTGTAACATCTCTGCAACACAAAGCAGAAGGATCCATGTAAAAGATGTGCTATATGTGCCTAGTCTTGAAAGTAATCTATTATCTGTGAAAAAGCTCACAAAACAAGGGAATGAAGTTACATTTAAGGACGATAGCTGCATCATCTCAAAGGAGGGTCACACTAGCAAAAGGAAAAATCAGAGATGAACTGTATCAGTTGAAATGTAAAGAGTGTGTATACACAGCTAAGCAAGAACTGCACAAGAACTGTATTCATGTATGGCACAGGCGGCTTGCGCATAGAGACCCAGAGGCAATAAGAAAGTTATTCCAAGAACAATTAGCTGATGAGATTACAATTGATCCATGTAACCAGACAATGAGGTGTACCAGCTGTATCAAAGGGAAAATGTCCAGAAAGGCCTTTCCTAAGAAAAGTACTACAAGAACAGAACAACATCTAGATTTAATACACACGGATATCTGTGGTCCAATGCGTACTCAGACCCCTGGAAAGAAGAGATATTTTCTTACATTTATTGATGACAATTCAAGATATACAGTTGCCTATCTACTTCACAGCAAAAATGAAGTTCCAGAGAAACCTGAAATATATCTAGCTGAAGTATATAACAAGTTTGGGAGAATGCCAAAAATTCTACGTGCAGATAATGGGACTGAATATACAAGTGATGAGATACAGAGCATTTTAA
Organism: Anomaloglossus baeobatrachus; assembly: GCF_048569485.1. Taxonomy (NCBI): domain Eukaryota; kingdom Metazoa; phylum Chordata; class Amphibia; order Anura; family Aromobatidae; genus Anomaloglossus; species Anomaloglossus baeobatrachus. The sequence continues at coordinate 138,438,927 of NC_134360.1, forward strand.
AGAAAAATGGAATCATATTTTAAACTACTGTACCATACAAACAACCTCTACTCAAAATATTGTGTTTTGCAAAGTGTGCACAGTACCAACATTCCAAACTGTACTATTAAAAAATGAGATTTTTGGCAAAAAATTGCAATTTTTCGAGCTACCTCGTCACGTCGCGGCAAATCTCTTGAGGCAGTCCTACACTACAATATTTTTATTTAAAGTGTGCCATGCGGCCTCACATATGCAAAAATAGGACTGCACAGCACGTACCTGGTGCTTTTCAGTCTCGTTTCCATGACTAATTCATGGTTGTGGGCGGGATAGGCCCAGGCACATGCTGTTTAGAATATATAGCCTGTGGACAAGGCTAGATGGCAATGTGTGAACAGCCACCAATCGCCAAAAATCAAGACAGATGGAAAAATAAAGAAATTAATGCATCAAGAGATTTGCTGTGACGTGGCGAGGTAGCTCAAAAAATTGCAATTTTTTGGCAAAAATCTCATTTTTCAATAGTACAGTTTGGAATGTTGGTACTGTGCACACTTTGCAAAACACAATATTTTGAGTAGAGGTTGTTTTTATGTTGTTTTTCATTGTTATATAGGTTTTTGGTTGGTCCCCATATTGCAGTGCACTTAATTTCTTTATTTTTCCATCTGTCTTGATTTTTGGCGATTGGTGGCTGTTCACACATTGCCATCCAGCCTTGTCCACAGGCTATATATTCTAAGCAGCATGTGCTTGGGCCGATCCCGCCCACAACCATGAATTAGTCATGGAAACGAGCCTGAAAAGCACCAGGTACGTGCTGTGCAGTCCTATTATTGCATATGTGAGGCCGCATGGCACACTTTAAATAAAAATATTGTAGTGTAGGACTGCCTCAAGAGATTTGCCGTGACGTGGCGAGGTAGCTCGAAACATTGCAATTTTTTGCCAAAAATCTCATTTTTCAATAGTACAGTTTGGAATGTTGGTACTGTGCACACTTTGCAAAACACAATATTTTGAGTAGAGGTTTTTTTTTATACTGTACCATACAACCCTGAGCAAAATGGTATAGCAGAAAGAAGGAACCGAACACTCTGTGAAAGCGGAAGGAGTATGTTATTTAGTGCAAATCTGCCTACAGTATATTAGGGCAAAGCTATCATGACGGCTTGCTATCTTCAGAACAGACTACCAGGTAAAGCGACAGAGAAAACTCCATTTGAGCAATGGAATAGTACAAAGCCAAAACTACAACACATAAGGATTTTCGGAAGTAGAGCATTTGCACACATTCCCAAAGAAAAACGAACTAAGTGGGAATCTCACGCTAAGGAAGGCATCCTGGTAGGCTACAGTGAAACCCAGAAAGGTTATAGAATTCTACACCCAGAGACAAACAAGGTCACAATAAGCAAAGATGTAGTGATTGATGAAAACTTCGTGTCACCCAAGTTTTATGACATTATGCCACTAGTCCAGATGAAGCAACAACAACAATCTCAGTCACAATTACAAGACAATGAAAGGGAGAATGTAGAAGTCTGGCTAGATTCGTCACCAACTGAAGGAACAACAAAAAGCCTAAAGCTGGTGTCACACTAAGCGACAGCGACAACGACGTCGCTGTTACGTCACCATTTTCGGTGACGTAACAGCGACCTTGTAAGTCGCTGTTATGATCGCTGCTTAGCTGTCAAACACAGCAGAAGCAGCGATCATAACATCGCTGTGCTACATGTGCAGAGAGCAGGGAGCCGCGCTTAGCGCTGGCTCCTTGCTCTCCTAGGTACAGTACACATCGGGTTAATTAACCCGATGTGTGCTGCAGCTACATGTCACAGTGCAGAGAGCAAGGAGCCGCGCGCACTGCTTAGCGCTGGCTCCTTGCTCTCCTTGCTACAGTATACATCGGGTTAATTACCCGATGCATACTGCAGCCACATGTCACAGTGCAGGAGCCGGCACTGGCAGCAAGAGCGGAGGCTGGTAACCAGCGTAAACATCGGGTAACTAGGGAAAGGTCTTCCCTTGGTTACCCGATGTTTACGCTGGTTACAGCTTACCGCAGCTGCCAGTGCCGGCTCCTGATCGCTTCATTTCGTCGCTCTCTCGCTGTCTCACACAGCGATGTGTGTGTCACAGCGGGAGAGTGACGACCAAAAAATGAAGCTGGACATTCAGCAACGACCGGCGACCTCACAGCAGGGGCCAGGTCGTTGCTGGATGTCACACACAGCGACAGCGACGGGACGTCGCTGCAACGTCACAGAAAATGGTGACGTAGCAGCGACGTCGTTGTCGTCGTCGTTATGTGTGACACCAGCTTAAGTGAACCTGAAATCAGACGATCGTCAAGATCAAACAAAGGAATACCAGCTAAACGTCTATCCTACATTGTCATGGGATGAAATGCAAAAACTACCTGCCCATGAAAGAACAAAGTGGATCAATTCCGCTAATGAAGAAATGAACTCGCTTCATCAACTTCAAACTTGGAAACTCACTGAGTTACCACAGGGTAAAAAGGCAATCAAGTGCAAGTGGGTATTTAAAACCAAATATGACTCTGAAGGTAAAGTCCACAGATTCAAAGCGAGGTTGGTCGCAAAAGGATATTCTCAAAAGTATGGCCAAGACTATGATGCTACTTTTTCCCCAGTCGCCAAGCAGACAACATTTAGAGCGTTGATGGCCGTAGCTGCTGTACAAAAGATGTTTGTCAGACATTTGGATATCAAAACTGCATTTTTAAATGGTGACATTGAGGAGCACTTATACATGACTCAACCTGAAGGTTATATAAAGGAAGGTGAACAGAATCTTGTTTGCAAACTACAAAATTCTCTTTATGGTCTCAAGCAATCGGCAAGAGCATGGAACACCAAAATGAACAAAGTCTTGTTAGAAGAAGGATTTAAAAGAGGTCAAGCGGATCCATGCTTATATACGAGATATACAGATGGAAAGTGGATGTATATTCTCTTATATGTGGACGATGTAATTGTAGTTCATCAAGAAGAAGCCGAAATTGGGAAAATTACTGAAATTTTGAACCAGCATTTTGAAACAAAAGACCTTGGAAATGTGACATATTATCTAGGAATCCATATCCACAGAGAGGAAGATGGAAGCTTTCTTCTAAATCAAAGTGCAAAAATTAATTCAATTCTGAATCAGTTTGGAATGACAGAAGCCAAAGGTGTATCAACGCCAATGGAATCATCCTACCTGAAACTGGAAGAAGATGACCTGTTGCCTAACAATGAGAAATATCGACAGGCAGTGGGGGCACTTCTATACATATCGACTATGACTCGACCAGATATTACAACAGCAGTTGGAATAGACTGCCAGGACCCAAACACCACCTTTTCCCCCCTAGAAAGACACCACACAGTTCTTTATAAATTAAATTACTTTTATTTTTCACTTATGGAGAGGCATAGGGAAAAAACACTCTCATCTTTTACTTTGGCATAAATTATGGTCGCAGCTTTCAAATTAGGCATTACCAGCCAACACCATGGGGTTTTGGGAAATTTTCCGCCACCGGCCGTCCGGTGCGGGTATTTCACCACCACTTTTCCTACCCCTTCCGCTGCTGCGACTTAACACAAAGACACTCCACAAAACTCATAAAACAAAAGGGAGGGAGGGTGGGAAACAGGTCCGGGTCCAGGAACAAAGAGACCGGAAGCTGGGCAGCGCAGTGACTTATATCCGATCAGATCATACCACAGGAGCCGGGGGGGGGGGGGTAGCTGGTGAGTCTTTCCAAGGGGAGAAACCACCTAAAATTAGCATAGGGGGCCCGCAGTCAGGTGGCAGCATCTCAAATTTTGGCTGCAGGGCCTCTCAGACTGCCAGGACCCAAACACCACCTTTTCCCCCCTAGAAAGACACCACAAAGTTCTTTATAAATTAAATTACTTTTATTTTTCACTTATGGAGAGGCATAGGGAAAAAACACTCTCATCTTTTACTTTGGCATAAATTATCGTCGCAGCTTTCAAATTAGGCATTACCAGCCAACACCATGGGGTTTTGGGAAATTTTCCGCCACCGGCCGACCGGTGCGGGTATTTCACCACCACTTTTCCTACCCCTTCCGCCAAGGAGCAGCACAGCGCTAGCAAGCTGCGACCCCCCCAAAAACCACAGTACCTTAGCCATCTCCTCACACATTGCCACTATTAATCCATCCGAAAACCGCATCATGGAAAATGCACCCGCTCCCTCATAAGGACAGCAAAGTTAATACCTTCCAGCTGGCGGTACCACACCAATTTTTTTTTTTAAAAATATATATATTTTACACAATCAACTTAGGTAGGCAATGGTTGCCCGTGCACCAAGGACAGCCCCGTAACACATCCTTCCTTGGATACGTTCCAATATGAGCTGAAAATCACCTCTGCCTTACCCATCTTAAATTAGAAAAATAACAGGAAAAGTTGTACCATCTCTGACCGGATGAGGGTACGAGGCGAAGCGCAGCTAGGTTGCAGAAGACCAATTCTGTGACATCTACTTGTGTCGCCAAGTCAACTGTGAAGGGCGGCTCCACAATCCTGAAAACCTCAGGTAGCACACTCAGCTCAACCAGCTCCCGGCAGCTTCTCCAATCACTTCCAGGCCAATGGAAACCACGGACCAACCGCCAGAGCGAGGATCACCTTTTCCCGCTGCCCGAAAAGTATGGGCATGACCTAATCTTGAAACCTAGGCCGACTTACATCTGAAAAGGAAAACATTGCCAGAAAGGAAAATCTCTCGAAACCACCAAAATTCTCTTAAACAGCAGATCCCCTTTTCCTTGGGGTTGATTTGGCAAAAACTCCCGTTTTTTTTTTTTTTTTTATATATCAATACACAATTCTGGAACATATGTAATGTTACGCTAGCCTATATGACAGTCAGTAGCCTTTTGCCCTTCTACTAGTGACGGTTTATAAAACAAACTCGGTACGGACGTTCCTCAAAATGCATTTGCTTTGCCAAACACATCCCATTGAAACCACGCTCATACACACTTGCCCCAAAGCTTCAGCAGCACTCCAGTTCTGGGGGGGGGGAAGGGAGGGGTGTTTACATCCCAGGTACTGCGACTAGCGCACCCACAATAACAACCATCACCAATTTACCGCCATGACATTGTCCGCCAAATATGGGAAAAATTCTTCCTGGTTAAAAGATGCTCACCGTCATCCCTGTTCGTCTGAGGGCTATCACTAACACCTTAGGCATACCAACCAGAGGTGTCGAAAAAGATCTCAAAAATGTGAGGAAAGACAGGCTTGGCTAGATAGACCTAGGCCTTTCTTCAACCTGTGTGACTAAGCTTTAAGATCAAAACCACAATGGGCGTAACCACCCGACCCGCCACCTTATAAGATCGACAAACAGCCAGGAGTATTAGGCCTCCTGACATCCACCCACTTGCCGCTAAACCACTACCCATTCCATACCGTGGGTCCCACTAGGCCTTGGTCGCGCAGGTCCAGTTTCGCAACTAAAGAATTGCAGGGCAAAAATCCCGTCCCAGTCTGCTCACAACAGGAAAAAGTGGTACCCGTTGGTGAAGTAGAATCACTAAATACTGCCGGTTACACATTAGCAAGGGATCGCTTGAAAATCATCATGCTTTTCACCCGCCTGGTAAACCCCCCTCGCTGCATACTTTACTATAGGCCCATCATGTCTGTGTTTTAACGAGAGGCCGGGTCATCGGCCTCCTTTCGATGGGAGTACCATTACGAATTTAAGGAATCAAAAACCCTTTGGACCTGCCAGCGGACGGAGTTAAGGAGAATACCTGGAATTGGAAAATCAATAGGGGGTAAACAATCCTATCACGGCAACTGGATACCTGGTATAACTTTAACCTTTCGTTAACTTATGCGCATTCTAAAAACCGAAAAGCCTAAACAGCCCACTACTGATAAGGAAAGTCGTAAACAGGTGGTTAGACGGGTTTTTCCCCCGGGCTTGGTAACCAACTGATAATACCACTTTTTTTTTTTTTTTTAAAAAAAAAAAAACGTTGTGTTGAAAGCAAACTCAAACAGCCAGACCTACTGCTGTTAAATACACCCCCTAGCGATTCAGCCATTACTGCTCTTGAAGCGAATGTAGCCGTTGAATCTTAAAGAAAAATTCAGCTACACAATCAGTTCCTCCTTTTCAGGTGCCTGATTCCATGTAGCGGAAAATAAAGTTTAATCTTACCGCACCTAGGGTTGGACCAATGTAACGATACCGGGTAACGTGATCCTGCCGCTTAGTCCTACACCGGAAGCCTACGAAAGGCGCCTTGGAAACAATGACAGCAATAGAAATGACCTTAACAGCAAAGTTGAAGTCCATACCTATGGAACCGCAGGCCGAAAGATAAACCTCCATACGATGGGTAAAAGCCGATAAACGCTATTTTCATGCGGCAAAACCTTCCAAAACAAAAGTCAAACCCAAAGGGAGGGGCTTTTCCATACTTTTTTTTTTTTTATATAATTCATAATAGGTGCTTCAAATAATAAAGCTACTTGACACCCTCTATAGTCTAGTATTAGAATGATTGTTGTCTACTACCACATGGGAAAGCACTTGTCAGTTGTGCACACCTGAGACCTAAACTAAAATTGTGTAATTTTTTTTTTTTTTTTTTGAGGCTATTTATGTGGACCTAATTGCTCAGGAAATATTAACGGGCATAATTATGCACTTACATAAAATGACCATATTGCATTTCACCTGTTCATTTTCGTCTGTTGAACTGAAACTCCAACACGAAAATGCACAGAAATACCCTTTGCTATTACCATAAAGTTATCAGTGACGAACATAGCTTACGCCTTGTTAACTACAGCACTAAGTTAGAGTGTATACCAGGGAGAGGTGATCTCCTGTGAGCCCACATAATGTAACCCTCCTATAACTCACTTGACAGGCCACATCTAAAATCTGGGATCCAGTTTCTCACAATTTTTTTTTTTTTTTTATTTATCAAAAAAGGCGGTGGGGGACATTCTGAGATTAGTCGGTTCAAGAAGACAACTAGATTATTGCGAGGAAGGGAGGAGGCGATTCCATTTTTTTTTTTTTTTTTTGCATAAATCGTGTGTGGTCACTATAAAGGACTGGAACATTACTTCCTCCTACCGCAGCTAAATGTGAAGGGTTCTTCACAGCAAAAGCAATCAGACTGCGGAACGCCGACCACAAGAGGCAGCAATGGCAGCCACTATAGCGCCTATCAAGACCCTATCAAGACCCCGAGGTCTATAAAAAGAAAAAGCGCACAAGAGGAAATAGAGCAGGAGTCAAATACAACCAAAAAAGGAAAAAGAACCAAATAATAAATATGGGGAATATTTTCAACCTTTCTGACTATGAGCTCACTAAGGATGAATTTTCGGTCCTGAGTAAAGGTCTTTCTTTCTGTCCCTCATCACAGTCCAATAATTTTGATCTATATCTTGATTTCCAAGCTTTCATTAGGAAACTTACTTTGAGAAGGCATTTCTTAATGAAAAAAGCCCCCAGTAATAATGGTAATATTGGACAAGAGAGTACCCGGTCCGGCGATAACAAGAATGTGCCTGACCTTGCTGATGGTTTCCTTCATACCAATTTAAGAGCAAAATCCTCATTTTACCCTACGACGAGTAAAGGCCACCACATTAAGACCTTCTGTGATTTGGTTTTAAATGATTTTAAAAATCTTGATCTGGATGCTACTGGTCATCACAGGAAACCTAATTTGAGCAAAGCAGAAAAAGCTGCCCTCACCAAACTTAAGAAAAATATTGATATTGTAATAAGGTCGGCTGATAAAGGAGGCGGTATTGTGATCCAAAATAGGCAGGATTATATTGCAGAGGCAATGAAAATTCTTTCAAATCCTCTGCAATATTGCAAGTGTGATATGGTGCAATATGAAAAGGCACGCTCAGAGTATAATGATCTCATACTGGAAGCGAGTAATAACAATATTATTAGTGATAAAGAGAAAAAATTTTTGCAGATTAAAAACCCAAAAATGGCATTTATGTATCACCTCCCCAAAATTCATAAAGACCTGGTCAATCCTCCTGGGAGACCTATCATTTCTGGGATTGATGCACTGACTTCCAATTTGGCGGCTTATCTTGACGAGATTATGCATATACATGTATTGAAACTTACCAGTTATTTGAGAGACTCGGCACATCTGATTACATTGATCAAAGATATACAATGGAGGGATTCTTACTATTTCCTTACTATGGATGTTTCTGCACTATACTCGAATATCAATCATGATCTGGGTTTAGAATGTTTCTCACTGTTTATTGATAATGACCCTAGACTTCCACGTATGCAAAAAAATTTTGTCCTGCAGAGTATGGGTTTTATTCTTAAGAACAATTTTTTTACTTTTCTGGATGTTTTGTATCAGCAGACCCTTGGGACCGCGATGGGTAGTAAAGTAGCACCTACATATGCTAATTTATTTATGGGGATCTTTGAGTCTATTTTTATCTATAATTCTATTTTTAAAAACTGCATTGTATTTTATAAAAGATATATAGACGACCTGTTCTTGATCTGGGATAATAGGGATGATAATATCGCCGAATTTATTACACATATTAATAATAACAGTTGGGGCTTGGCTTTCTCACCATGTATGGACAACAATACTATTGATTTTTTGGATCTTACTATCTCACATAAAGAGAACCGTATAATTACAAAAACCTTTTTTAAAAAAGTCGACACTAATGGCTATATACACTATAATAGTAGCCACTATAATAAATGGCTTCTCAATATACCCAAAAACCAGTATAGGAGAATCAGAAAAAATTGTACCATGGATGAGGATTTTGAAATCCAGGCAAAAATTTTATTGGACCGTTTTACGGAGAAGGATTATCCTAAAAAACTTCTCAAGAATGCCTTTAAGGAGACCCGATTTTTGAAACAGGAACTCCTGATTTTACCCAATACAAGGGAACCTGCTTTAAATGATTTTACATCAAATTTTATCACTACTTTTAGTCAGGACAATGTGTCCATTAGGAGAATTTTAACCAAATATTGGAATATTCTCACAAATGATCCGGTCTTGAGAAACAATATCCCTGATCACCCTGGTATCACCTATAGAAGAGCGCCCACTATCCGAAATGTGGTGGCACCGAGTAGACTCAAAACTCCCACTACTAATAAAGCGGTTGACCTTCCCATGGGTGTTTTCAAATGTTTTTCAAATAAATGTTTATGCTGTGACACTATTAGGCACCGGAGAAGGAGATTTGGCCCCAACGGGGAGCCAGAACTTTTTTCTATAAAGGGACACATGACCTGTCAATCTGAGTTTGTGGTATATTTGATTGACTGTGTATGTGGGAAACAATATGTGGGGAGGACGATACAGGCACTACATAACCGTCTAAATTCACACAGACATAATGTCAAAAAAGGCTTCCTTCTTCATGGACTTTCCCGTCATTGTACATTGGAACATGATAAAAAGGTCGTTTTCACTATTACTCCCATTGAACAGATCTCTATTAACACTCCCAACAGGTTTGAAATGTTGAGTAAAAAAGAAACTTTTTGGATTTACAAGTTGAACACCCTTAGTCCCATGGGTCTTAATGAAGTGACGGATTTATTTTATTGAATTATATAATTGTTTTTATTTGATTGATTTTTTAATTTCTGTATTTATACCCATACTCATAGGTTTTTATTTAATGTATTTTATAAGCATTTTTATTTATTTTAATGAAAATGTTAGTGTGGTGTGATCCTTGATATATATGAGTGATCCTTTTATGTAGATACTTTGTATTTTTGGTTCCATTCCATTTTGGGATTGCCTTTTTGTCGATCAGTCATCTGCTCTTTCACATACATGATTGTCCTCCCTTGTAGTTTCTTCGAGTTGCTTTTTTGCATCTTGAAACATGATTGAAAGACTATTTAATTATGACCTTTTTTCTTCTCTTGGGCTACGTATGCATTTTTGAAGCATTGAATGATATGCCTGCACTGTTTTTTATCTCAGGATTTTTTGTTTTTCGGGTTTTCTGTCACTTGGTTTCTATATGATAGAATCCTGCACTTTAGTTACCGGTCAGGGCATGCGCACTAATCTTTTTCTCATGGTCTGAACTTATGTGACCTGATCTGATCAACGCTTTGGTATAGCGCTCGCTCCGGAGCTTTGAGTATAATACGGATTCAGTAGTATTTGTCTGTCTCTCTTCCTCCTCCGTGGATCTAATACTTTTTCAGTGTAAAAAATCTTTTTGTCACAGGAAGTTTTTAATAGTTAGTTCTTAATAGTGTAATTTTAATAATATATATTTATATATATTTTTTATAGTAAATTTTTAAAGAAATTAATTTTTTCTGGTCTTCACTTTTTATGATCCATCAGGACCTTTTATAATTTTTTTTTTTTTTTTTTTTATATAAATATATTTTATGATACACATATATATTTACATAATTCTATGATACATATTTTTTTCACGTGTCTTTACACATTTAATTCTAGGTGTATACACATGTATATATAAATGAACATATTATCACTATATATATATATATATATATATATTTTTTTATAGATAAAAAAATAGTCATATATATATATATATTTTTTCTTGTTAACACCCCTTCAGACACGCGAACATGCATTTTTCAGTATATGTTTTTTCCTGTGGCACTGGTGAACTCCTTGTCCGGTTCACCTCAAGTGTTTTAATCACTTTTTGGAGACCTTAATAAAGAGGTCTGTCCGATTCACATTTCTTCTTTTTGTTTCTGCTCCTTCTTGGTTCTTCTTTTCTTGTTCTTTTTGTGGAACTATTGGTGGTGATCACCACTAGAATGGTGACTTGGTTTTTAGTTATAGGGCTATCACCCATATAAGGGTTCTAGTCCTTTTATAAACACATACACATACACTTTTGTCTTTTGTTTCTTTCTTTATTATGTTTTTATTTTTCTTTATTAACGTTTATAGATTTATTTATTTTTTGCATAATAATATGTTATCCTTGAATATATGTGAATTTGATGTACTACTATGAATTTGCCATGTCATGCAGTTGGAGGATCTTCCCACTGATTTTTTTTTTTTTTTTCTTTCAGTGGGCGTTTCTTTCCATCAGTTGTGTGTATATATATCTGTCATCTTCATGTATGTTGTACTTGTTGTTGATGCATTGGTCCTGAGGAAGAGGTTGTCACCTTGAAACGCGTAGACCTATGAAATAAAAGAATACTCATCTTCATCAACATTATACGTCTTCATTTGGCTGATGCGCAGCATTAACCCCTTTTCTGCCTTATCTTGTATGCTCATCCACGTGGGGCTGCAGCAGACGCCATTATCTCATGCGCACTAGTGGTTGTGACTGTCACAACTGATCCAGGTGAGTGTATATTTTCCAGGTATACCCCACTGATCACTTTGGTGTTACACTATCAGCGCTCCTTATTTTCAGATCTATGCTTAGTCCTACACCGGAAGCCTACGAAAGGCGCCTTGGAAACAATGACAGCAATAGAAATGACCTTAACCGCAAAGTTGAAGTCCATACCTATGGAACCGCAGGCCGAAAGATAAACCTCCATACGATGGGTAAAAGCCGATAAACGCTATTTTCATGCGGCAAAACCTTCCAAAACAAAAGTCAAACCCAAAGGGAGGGGCTTTTCCATACTTTTTTTTTTTTTATATAATTCATAATAGGTGCTTCAAATAATAAAGCTACTTGACACCCTCTATAGTCTAGTATTAGAATGATTGTTGTCTACTACCACATGGGAAAGCACTTGTCAGTTGTGCACACCTGAGACCTAAACTAAAATTGTGTAATTTTTTTTTTTTTTTTTTGAGGCTATTTATGTGGACCTAATTGCTCAGGAAATATTAACGGGCATAATTATGCACTTACATAAAATGACCATATTGCATTTCACCTGTTCATTTTCGTCTGTTGAACTGAAACTCCAACACGAAAATGCACAGAAATACCCTTTGCTATTACCATAAAGTTATCAGTGACGAACATAGCTTACGCCTTGTTAACTACAGCACTAAGTTAGAGTGTATACCAGGGAGAGGTGATCTCCTGTGAGCCCACATAATGTAACCCTCCTATAACTCACTTGACAGGCCACATCTAAAATCTGGGATCCAGTTTCTCACAATTTTTTTTTTTTTTTTATTTATCAAAAAAGGCGGTGGGGGACATTCTGAGATTAGTCGGTTCAAGAAGACAACTAGATTATTGCGAGGAAGGGAGGAGGCGATTCCATTTTTTTTTTTTTTTTTGCATAAATCGTGTGTGGTCACTATAAAGGACTGGAACATTACTTCCTCCTACCGCAGCTAAATGTGAAGGGTTCTTCACAGCAAAAGCAATCAGACTGCGGAACGCCGACCACAAGAGGCAGCAATGGCAGCCACTATAGCGCCTATCAAGGCGGGTGTATGATTTCCTCAGTACACCTATAGTGTCGGTCAAAAATAACTTAATTAAATAATGTTGAATAGGGAGGAAAACCTGTTGCCTGGTGACATCACGTGACCCCCCCCCCGGGGCGCTTATTCCACCCCGCAATCCCACGTAACGGTACTTGCCATAATGTGCAGAATAAAAAGGGGGCGGCCGGACTCCGGATGTTCCTGCCCAATTCCAACAGCACTCCGCTGTCCAGACCAATGTACACCCTGATGCTCATCATCCCGCCGCGGGACCCCACCAGGGGTTAGTCTGAAGAAAAAATTTATTTATTCAATTTATTTATTTATTTTATTTATAATTTAATTACTTAATTTATTTATTTATTTATTTTTTTTTTTAATTTATTTATTTATTTTTTTTTAATTTATTTTAACTTGTCGGGGGGGGGGGGGATGGGTGGATCCTGCTGACTTCTTCAGACAGCACACAGCCACCAATGCAGCACCTCCAATCCGAGCTGCATCAGAGGCTGTGCCCATCCGCAGCCTGCCCCCACATTCTCTCCGCTCCCCTGTACTGGCTGTGACAGGGCAGCGATGACAGGGCAGCGGAGGGAGCAGGGGCACGGGGTTTTTTATTCACTCAAAAGCCGGCGGTTCCTCCGCTGCAGCGCTTCCACCTGCGCTGCATCAGGGACCGCCCGGCTCACAGCCTACACTCGCCCCCCACCTCTGGCAGAGGCAGGACGGCGGGCGGCCGGCACCATAACCAAAGAGCGCTTTCGCGCTCTTTTCAAAATGAGGGGCGGGCTCCAGCTGACCGGCGGGCGGGTAGTTCACTCAGAACGCCGCTCGCCGGCACACCTAGCTGGAGCCTCAGCAGGGAGGAAGCCGCTCACAACTAACAGCGCTGTGAGTAAGACGCTTCCTCCCTGCTGATGGGGGATTTGCAATGGACGGTGAGCACAGGGCAGTGGAGGGAGCAGGGGCACGGGGTTTTTTATTCACTCAAAAGCCGGCGGTTCCTCCGCTGCAGCGCTTCCACCTGCGCTGCATCAGGGACCGCCCGGCTCACAGCCTGCACTCGCCCCCACCTCTGTAGAGGCAGGACGGCGGGCGGCCGGCACCATAACCAAAGAGCGCTTTCGCGCTCTTTTTTAAAATTAAAGGCGGGCTCCAGCTGACCGGCGGGCGGGTAGTTCACTCAGAACGCCGCTCGCCGGCACACCTAGCTGGAGCCTCAGCAGGGAGGAAGCCGCTCACAACTAACAGCGCTGTGAGTAAGACGCTTCCTCCCTGCTGATGGGGGATTTGCAATGGACGGTGAGCACAGGGGGACCAGCGGGCGGGTATTTCCCTGAAAACACCGCTCGCCGGCACATGTCACTTTTCCCTCAGCAGGGAGGGAGCCGCTCACAGCTAGCTAAAGCACCGTGGGCAAAACTCTCCCTTCCTGCTGATAGCTCTCTTACCGCCTTCCGAAGCGGGTATACGCCACCGGCCGCCCAAACAGGTCCGGGTCCAGGAACAAAGAGACCGGAAGCTGGACAGCGCAGTGACTTATATCCGATCAGATCATACCACAGGAGCCGGGGGGGTAGCTGGTGAGTCTTTCCAGGGGGAGAAACCACTTAAAATTAGCATAGGGGGCCCGCAGTCAGGTGGCAGCATCTCAAATTTTGGCTGCAGTGCCCCTCATTGTGCAGATATGTGGAGAAACCGCGCCAAAAGGACTGGAATTCCGTTAAAAGAGTTCTCCAATATTTAAAAGAGACACAAGGTGTAAATTTAAAATTATCTGCAGCAGGAAATCTAAAACTCACCGGCTATGCTGACGCAGATTGGGCTGGTGATTCGCATGATCGTAAATCCAAAAGCGGATACGTATTTAAACTTGGAGAAAGTTCAATCTCCTGGTCTAGTAGAAAACAAGTATCTGTTGCTTTGTCATCTACAGCAGCTGAGTATGTGTCCGCAGCCTATGCAAGTCAGGAGATCATTTGGCTAAGACAACTAATGGATGATCTTGGTAAACCGTTAACTCAGCCAACGGTGATATATAAGGACAACCAAGGATGCATTAAACTTGCATGCAGTGAAAAGATCAGTGCTAGAACTAAGCACATCGACGTCAGATATCATCATCTACGTGATTTGATAGATCGTGGCATAATTCAGTTTGTTTATTGTGAGACTGATAAAATGATAGCTGACATTTTGACCAAGCCATTGCCACGACCTAGGTTCCAAGGATTGAGAACCACTATGGGACTAACAGAATAAGTAGTTGTTGAGTGGGGGTGTTGGACTAATGCATATTGATCTGTATGTATTGCAACAACTATTGTTTGTTTAATATGATGTGATTTTATGTCTGCATGCATATTGTTCAGATGTTAACAAAGTTAAAAAAAGAAAAAAAAAAAAAGGTCCTCATTCACAGACAGGATGTAACTCCTTCTTCTCCCAGTGTGTTCTTTCTAGTGTGGAGCTGGAAGCTGAAGGTCACAGCAGATTTCTCTCTCTCTCCCAGAAAGCAGACTGATCCTATTCTCATGTTGTTAGCTGGATGTTCTTAATTCTCAATAAATGAACATTCTCTGTTGCTCGTTGTGGACATCACGCTGATTAACCCGCTGCTAACAAAACATAATAACAAAAAGGAGACAGTTGCACACTGCAGTGCTAAGATATGTGGAACATTGAATATGGGAATATAGACATGCATTACTGCTATGAAAAAACATGTAAAAATTAAGATACTTAGCAAACAAAATTGGCCAGATTTTATGTGAGCCCAACAGCCAGCAGCAAGGCAACCTCATTTTTGAAGTTTGATTCAAGTTTGATAGGAACCCAACAATAATGAGGTCGCCTTGCCGCTGGCTGTTCGGCTTACATAAAATCTAGCCAATTTTGTGTGCTATGCATCTCAATTTTTACTGCATGTCTATATTCTAATAATCATTGTTCCACATATCTTAGCACTGCAGTGTGCAACTGTCTCCTTTTTGTTACTATGTTTCATATTCAGTTTGTACTTGTTCACATTAGAAAGGTAGGATGTGCCATCAGTTTTTTGTAAGATTACAGGGTTATGCCTTCTGATTGAGCACTTCCGCTCTTCAGCCTCAGGCGATTTTAATTCTCTAATTCTCTGTATGCCCATAAATTGTATTTTTTTAACCCAAACAGAGGCATTAGTTTGAGTGTGACCCTACAAAAATGAGGTCGCCTTGCTGCTGGCTGTTGGGCTTACATAAAATCTAGCCAATTTTGTGTGCTACGTATTTACATTTTTACATTTCTTTATAGCAGTAATGCATGTCTATATTCACATATTCATGGTTCCACATATCTTAGCACTGCAGTGTGCAACTGTCTTCTTTTTGTTACTATGCGTATGAGTTAAACATTGGACTGCACTTGGAAGATATCCAAGTGCAGTGCGATAATCACATCAGCTGACAACGCAGGAGATGGGGAGATTAATCCCTCCCTCTCCTCTGCAGCTGTGATCCGATTGCAGGATCAGATCCCAGTTGCATGACACTTGGCTCATGCTTGCAGCACAGCGGGAGCCAAGGGTTATTAGCATATCACATTCAATGCACTCCCATTGGATGCCATACCATCGTAAGAATCCAGCCTAATGGAGACCATAGGGATGAGCCATACCTAACCGCGGAGGCTAGCACCCTAGAAACCAATGATAATCGCGCCCCCCACTCAACGTAGGCTTGTCCCGATTAATCCCTATATATCCGTAACTCCCAAGTACCCCAATACACTCACAACCTCACAGAAATACAACTGTAAATGTATGATAAAAAACCATGTGCATAAAAGGTGACACATGGGCTTGGATGCTAATACTCAGATACACCAAACAGCACTGTCTCAAGCATTAGAATTACCTAGACCCCGAATGTGATAGTGCTGCATACACAGTCCACTTCCCAGGTCACTAATAATAAACCAAAAGTGAAAAAATGCCATTCCACAATTTCAAGGGAAGGTAATATTTCCTTTTTGCTAATGCCTTACGTGTTTCCCCTTCCTTCAAAGGTTCATTAGAAATCCAGGAGACAGATGGCAAGATGCACAAATTTAAAATTAAGAGTGTGTCTTATTTGAGGATTTTTAAAAAATATTTGTACATTTTTTTTTTACTTTTTATTTATTTATTTCCCATTTGGGACTTTAACAAATCACTTGTATAATGCATTACTATGTACAAGCATGGAAATGCATTACATCTGTCAGTGAAACGCTGATCTAATACCTTTAGACCATGCTCCTCAATTGTAGCCACAAGGAGAAAAAGACATTGCACATATCCGCACAACCCAAATAAATTGTCAAAACCTTTATTAGTACACTTATATACAGTAAAACACCATTAAAACCGTGAACCATAAAACCAACGACCTGGCACCCACAATTGTTGCAATGCAGACCGTTAAATAACCGTTACGGTTATTTAACGGTCTGCATTGCAACAATTGTGGGTGCCAGGTCGTTGGTTTTATGGTTCACGGTTTTAATGGTGTTTTACTGTATATAAGTGTACTAATAAAGGTTTTGACAATTTATTTGGGTTGTGCGGATATGTGCAATGTCTTTTTCTCCTTGTGGCTACTATTAATTCCATTGCATTCCAGCACCCTTTGACTATATATGTAGATGCTATTGTGGTGCACTCCTTCCCTCCCCTTCATGCTCCTCAATTGGTCTAACAGGCCACCGTTGCCAATTAACCAAGAGGTCATAATTTCACTTTGAGTTACCATCTCAACAATTAGGACCCTGTGATCACATCGCGGTGGTCCTAATCGGGTGGGATAGGGAGCATACTCCCTCTCTCAGTCTCCTAAATGCTACAATCACTATTGTTTGTAGCATTTGGGGGTTAAATAGCCAGGGACAATGGTCGACTTTAAATTGAGCTGAGCTTCTGGCGGAGATTGCGCTGGCACAGATTGCCTGGATGTACTGGTACATGCATTTACGGGATTGCACTGTAAAATAGGATATAGTGGTAAGTCCAATGTTGGGAAGGGGTTAACAGAAGGTTTCCAAAAATATTGACAATGTGTGTAGGCTGTCATTATGCTTTCAGCAGTCCAGTTTACACAGAAAAATGTGCTAACAGTAATGATGATCTTTTCTGACGCAAAAAAAAGATAATTTCACTTAATGAACAAGTGCTTAATGAGATATCAGCAATCTATTTAGCCTACAGGATTATCGTTAACGAGTAGAGATGAGCGAACCGGCCGTGGTTCGGTTCGAGTTCGGGTCGCCGAACGGAGGTCTCGTTTGAGTTCGGTTCGGCGAACCGGTTCGGCGAACCGCTCAAACCGCATGGGAAACAATGAGAGGCAATCACAAACACATAAAAACACCTAGAAAACACCCTCAAAGGTGTCCAAAAGGTGACAAACAACACAACACAAACACATGGGAAAGTGACAAGGACATATACTCATGCGAAAACAAAAGAGCTGGACAAGGAAAAAGAGGAGGAGACACAGATATAGGCATGGCATGCCCTTCTAAAATCATGTAAATCACCGCAAGGTTACTCCAAGCGGAGTCTCCCTTTTTCCCAAAAATTAGGCCACACACACACCCACCCCTTCAGTGGCAGCACTTGTGCCAAAGTTGTACACTTCACAGCTAGATTTGCATCAAGCACATTCAAAAATACGCCATACTTAACCGTTCCCAGAATGACACCGGGGTAGGTAGCAAAGTCTTTCCTGATCCCAGCTCTGTTCATCTTGGATCATTTTTAAAAACAATGTAAGCAAGGGTTACTCCAAGCAGAGTCTCCCTTTTTTCCAAAAATTGGGCCCCACACACACCCACCTATTCAGTGGCAGCACTGGTGCCCCAGTTGTACACTTCACAGCTAGATTTGCATCAAGAACATTAAAAATCCACAAGCATTTACTTTCCCCAGGATGACACAGGGGTAGTAAATTCCTTGTGGATCCAAGACTTGTTCATTTTGATGAACGTTAGTCTGTCCACATTGTCACTGGACAGACGCGTGCGCTTATCTGTCAGCACACACCCAGCAGCACTAAAGACACGTTCTGAGACAACGATGGCAGCTGGACATGACAAGATCTCCAAGGCGTAAGTGGAGAGCTCTGGCCATTTTTCAAGATTTGAAGCCCAAAATGAGCAAGGCTCCATTTGCAAAGTCATGGCATCGATGTTCATTTGGAGATACTCCTGTATCATCCTCTCCAGCCGTTGACTATGTGTCAGACTTGTTGTCTCTGGTGGCCTTGCAAAGGAAGGTCTAAAAAAATTCTGAAAAGATTCAATAAAATTGCTGTTACCAGCACCACATACGGTGCTGCTGGTACGGGTAGACTGTTGAAGATGACGAGACCGTCCCATGTTTGTCAAGTTACAACTGGGAGATTCACTACCTGCACCAAGGTTGTTTGGTGGAAAAGCATAGCTAAGATCGAGTAACAGCTTTTGCTGATACTCCTGCATACGTGCGTCCCTTTCTATATCTGGAATTATGTCACAAAATTTGGACTTGTACCGGGGATCTAATAGTGTGGCAAGCCAGTAGTCATCATCACTTCTAATTTTGACAATACGAGGGTCATGTTGGAGGTAGTGCAGCAAGAAGGCGCTCATGTGTCTTGCGCAGCCATGCGGACCAAGTCCACGCTGTGTTTGTGGCATAGAGGTGCTAACCGTTCTTTCTTCCTCTGACATCTCCCCCCAACCTCTTTCAACTGAAATTTGACCAAGGTCTCCCTCATCCGCTGAGTCTTCCATGACCATGGACAGTTCGTCCTCCATTTCTTCATGTTCTCCTGCAACTTCCTCAACATTTCGCCTGCTGCCATGCGCCCTTATTGATCCCTGTCCCCCATGGTCCCATGCCTGCCGCGTTGGTGATGATGAACGTCTGGACCTTGGTGATGTTGTTGTGTCTTGCGCATATGAATCCTCCTGTAGTTCCTCCCCTTCCTGTTGTCCCACCCCCTGACTCCGAATAGTGTTTAGCGTGTGCTCCAGCATGTAAATGACTGGAATTGTCATGCTGATAATAGCATTATCAGCGCTAAACATATTCGTCGCCATGTCAAAACTGTGCAGAAGGGTGCACCGGTCCTTGATCTGAGACCACTCCATCAGGTTGATCTGCCCCACCTCTGCATCTCATTGGCCCAGGCTATACGTCATGACGTATTGCACCAGGGCTCGACGATGCTGCCACAGTCGCTGTAACATGTGGAGTCGAATTCCAGCGTGTCGGCACATCGCATTTCAGGCGATGAACCGGCAGGCCGAAAGACTTCTGGAGTGATGCAAGTCGCTCAGCAGCGGTGGTTGAACGGCAGAAGTGAGCAGACAGTTTTCGTGCCCTGTTCAGAAGGCCATCTAGGCCGGGATAGTGTGTTAAAATTTGCTGGACAACAAGGTTCAACACGTGAGCCATACAAGGCACGTGTGTCACCTTGCCCAGGCGAAGGGCCGCAACCAGGTTTGCAGCATTGTCGCACACGGCCTTACCAGGCAGCAGGTTGAGTGGAGACACCCATTTACCAAACTCAGTCCCCAGAGCTGCCCACAACTCAGCTGCTGTGTGACTCTTATTTCCAAGACATTTCAAGATAAAGACCGCATGATGCCATTGCGCTCTGCTGCCAGCATAGTAATGAGGGGTACGTGATTCCTTCTGCGCAGTTAGAACGCTGGTGGCCTGACCAGGCAGGCTTGGGGCGGAGGTGGAGGACCCAGACGAGGTGGAGGAGCCAGAAGCAATGGCGGAACTTGGACAGACAGAGGATTGACACACAAGTCGTGGGGACGGCAAGACATGTGCAGCAGACCCTTCACCATCTATTACCATAGTTTCCCAGTGCCCAGTCAGCGACATGCAACATCCCTGTCCATGCTTACTGGTCCAAGTATCGGTGGTGAAATGCACCCGTTGACACACAGAGTTTCTCAATGAAGCGGTGATGTTGTGTGCGACATGCTGGTGTAGCGCAGGCACACCTTTCTTAGAGAAGTAGTGGCGACTGGGCATCTGGTACTGGGGCACAGCGATAGACATAAGGTCTCTTAAATCCTGTGTGTCCACCAGGTGGAAAGGCAGCATTTCGGTAGCCAAGAGCTTACAGAGGGATAAAGTCAACCTCTTAGCTTTGTCATGGGTCGCAGGAAATTGCCTTTTATTTGTCCACATCTGAGGGACAGAGATCTGGCTGCTGTGTGTAGACGGTGTTGAGTAGGGTGTCCCTGGAAAAATGCAGGTTTGTGAGGAAAGTGCAGGCGTAGACATGATGTTGCCTTCATCCAACATTGGTGCTATCGATGTCTGAGAGAGCTGTACACACGCACTTGTTTCCCCTTCCAAACCAACTGACGACCTACCAAGCAAACTGCCTATTGCGGTTACAGTGGTGGAAGTTGTGCGTGGAAAACCAGGTGTGACAGCTGTCCCCACAGTCCTAGAAGATGAAGAGTGCGCGGATTCACTGGAAGGGGCAGGCGGAGGATGGTTCGCTCCGCTAAGCCGCATTGCAGCACAGTGAGCTTCCCACTGGGACATATGATATTTATTCATGTGACGATTCATGGAAGAAGTTGTCAAACTGCTGAGGTTTTGCCCTCTACTAACAGAATCACGACAAATTTTACAGATCACATAATTACGGCGATCTTTTGCTATGTCAAAAAAGGACCAGGCTTGGCAAGGCTTAGAGGGCATGCGACCTGCTGATCCACCCCGACTAGTGCTCAGAGGCAGAGTGGTGGCTGAGGATGCAGTTGTAGACGTACTACCAGTACTCCGACTCTGTCCAGGAAGGCGTAAGGTAACTTCGTCGTCAGTTGCATCCTCCTCCACCGCATCTGTTGGTGTTGACCTCCTCGAGTGCCTGACTGTGGGTTGACAGTAGGTGGGATCTAGAACTTCCTCATCAATTGTTATGTTTGCACTCCCCTCACCCTCAGACCGAGCCTCTTCTTGCCCTGACCTAATATTTATGTTGTCATCCCAATCTGGTATCTGCGTCTCATCGTCATCAGTATGTTCCTCATTGTATATTACAACAGGTGTTACAGTTTGTGAATAAGGGTCAACATTATGCTCAGAAACTTGGTCCTCACGGCCTGAATCAGAGTCACAAATGTTCTGGGCATCACTGCAGACCATTTCCTGGTCTGTACTCACTGTAGCTTGGGAGCACACCTCTGATTCCCAGGCTATAGTGTGACTGAACAGCTCTGCAGACTCAGCCATCTCTGTTCCACCATACTGTGCAGGGTGGATGGAGACTTCAGAGCTGGGAGAAAGCAAGTGTGATTGGGCTGACAACTCAGAGGACTGGTGTTTTTTGGATGCGGTAGCGGAAACGGCAGTTATTGGACCACTTGAGATATATTCAAGCATTTTCTTATTTTGGCCATCATCTACCTTTGTTCCAGTTGTTCGTGTCCGTAAAAAAGGGAGCACATCGGAGTGTCCACGGTAAGTAGTAGACATCTTACTTTAGCTGGAAGATGGTCTATCTTCAGCAGATGTTAATGGAGCTTTGCTACCTTCCCCACGGACAAACCACTTTTTTCCTTTTCCAACACGCCTCTTCCCCTATCCACCAACATCTGTCATTTTGCCACTCATTTTGATTGCGACAAGATTGGGCACTTAAAATGTGGTAGTAAAAATTGAGAGGTGGTGTAGATTGCAGCAGTGGTCTATCTTTATTGACAGCAGAATAAACAACAATAGCTATCCCTGACAATGCAACTACGGCCCTTAAACTGGCAGCATAGTTTGCTATTAGAATGGCTTAGTAACAATGAGTTTCAGTGTGCAATGCAGTGGTGCTGCAAATAGCTTTGCACCAGTGGGACAATAATGGAAGTCCAACAGCCACTTTTAGGATGCCACAAAGTTTACTCAGTGTTTGCTAGTATAATGGCTTAGTAACAATGAATTTCAGTGTGCAATGCAGAGGCGCTGCAAATAGATTTGCACTAGTGGGACACTAATGGAAGTAAAACAGCCACTTTTATAATGCCACTAAGTTTACTCAGTGTTTGCTAGTATAATGGCTTAGTAACAATGAGTTTGAGTGTGCAATGCAGAGATGCTGCAAATAGATTTGCACTAGTGGGACACTAATGGAAGTCCAACAGCCACTTTTAGGATGCCACTAAGGGTGGCTTTACATGCTGCGATATCCGGCCCGATATCGCTAGCATGCGACCCACCCCCATCGTTTGTGCGAAACGGACATATCGCTGCCCGTCGCGCACAAAATCTGGCACCTCCGTCACATATACTTACCTGCATAGCGACGTCGCTGTGACCGGCGTACCGCCTCCTTTCTAATAGGGCGGTCCGTTCGGCGTCACAGCGACGTCACTAAGCGGCCACCCAATGAAAGCGGAGGGGCGGAGATGAGCGGGACGTAACATCCCGCCCATTTCCTTCCTTCCGCATTGTGGCCGGAGGCAGGTAAGGAGATGTTCCTCGTTCCTGTGGCATCACATGTAGCGATGTGCACTGCCGGAGGAACGACGAGCAACTTCACCCCTGCGACAGCAGTGATAACTGGCAGCGGACCCCCATGTCAATGAGGAGCGATTTTGGACGTTTTTGCAACGATCCAAAATCGCTCCTAGGAGTCACACGCTACGACATCGCTACAGCGGCTTGATGTGCGTCACAAAATCCGTGACCCCAACGAGATCGCTGTAGCAAAATCGTAGCGTGTAAAGCCCGCTTAAGTTTACTCAGTGTTTGCTAGTATAATGGCTTAGTAACAATGAGTTTCAGTGTGCAATGCAGAAGTGCTGCAAATAGCTTTGCACCAGTGGGACACTAATGGAAGTCCAACAGCCACTTTTAGGATGCCACTAAGTTTACTCAGTGTTTGCTAGTATAATGGCTTAGTAACAATGAGCTTGAGTGTGCAAAGGGCAGGAGGGTACAGTGGCAGGGTTGTGGGTCAGTGTACAGGAAAGGAAGCCTCACTTTCTATCCCTCCTAATGGGGAAATGCAGTGAGGAAATCCCTGAGCTTAGCTACACAGACGCTGGTATCTTCTGTAGCTGTTAAAATCTGTTTCCACTGACCTGACTGTCACCTATGGCTCTGAGCCTGCTGGAATTAGCCCTTACAAGGGCTAATAGAAACTTCTATCCCTATTCTGTATAGCGCTGTGTGTAGAGCGTACACAGCAGTATCGGAGACAGGAGCTACGCCAGCGGTGACTGATACCCAGACGCAGAAGGCAGATAATGGCGTCTGGACGGGCAGATACCTGTTTTTATAATGCAGGGACATGTGACATGGACATCCTATCACACATGCCATTGCTTCTCTGGCTAAAAGTCCACTTAGCTGTGTGTGTGTCTGGGATTGGCTGACATGCTGGCCCGCCCCACTACAAGCGCACGCTTAGGGAAGGAAGACAAGGAAAAAAAAAAAAATGGCGATCGCCATTATCCCAGCAGCAGTGATCTGAATGCGCTGTTCCCACACACTGTACGCTAAAATTTCATAATAGTGTGAGTCACAGAGTGACTTACACTATTACAGCGGAAAGCCAGCTAGTAATTAGCTTGGCTTTTTTCTGCTAGAACCGTTCTCGATCGTAACTAGAACTATCGAGCTTTAGCAAAAAGCTTGAGTTCTAGTTCGATCTAGAACAGCCCCCAAAATCACACGAACCGCGAACTGGAGAACCACGAACCACAAACCGCGCTCAACTCTATTAACGAGTGTTACTAAAAATGCCTTTTCATTATAATCTTGCAGTGAAAATAGACCTTAAGCCATGACCAAGGACCATAATCTTGGCTAAAACATGTTGGCAAACATTGTCTTTATACTATGATGAATTTTACATCATGTGCAGAGATGAGCGAATGCCTACCTATTACTAACCACTGAGCTTGATGCAAGCTATGAATTCACAGCTGATATCAATCCCAGAAGTATTACCTCGATTGCCCCTGCACCAGGGTAATCGAGGAGAGTTAGGCAAAGAGACAGAATTGGTGCCTCTAATGAATGCACCACTTCTGCAGTAGCTGCGGGCTGCTATTTTCATGCTAGAAGGGGCCAAATTACCATGGGCCTTCCCAACCTGATAATACAAGCCATCAGCTGCTTGCTTTGCTTTGGCTGTCTTTCAAAAATAGGGCTGTGCCCACACCGTTTTTTTAATTGATTGATTTAAATAAGTTAATAGAAAGGCATTGGCTCCCCTCTATTTTTGATGACTAGCCAAGGTAAAGCTGACAGCTAAGGGTTGCATCCCACAGCTGCTGCTTTGCACTCACTGGATATCAAAAATAATCTGTGGCCCACGTCTTTTTTTTATTTATTCCCTATCCACATTTGTTTATTTTTTTGCAGGCCAATTGCCCCATTTTGCTTCCTTTTGCAGGCCCCTATTCCTTACTACGACCATTTTTAGTCACTTTACAGCACAGAAGTTCATCCTTGACTTATATGTGGTTTGAGGTAAAGTTCGGGTCTGGCCAAACCCAGTGAAAATGAACTTCCACACGCCCGCTCATCTCTAATCATGTGAGTGAATTCTAAATGATTTAAATGGAAACTGGGTTCTCAAATTTCCTTTGCTTAACATTTTCTCTATAATGGGATTTTCTTATTTGTGTTATTGATGCAGATTCCCATAGATTTTTAACTTGAGCTAAATGAAAAACTGGTTTACTTCGCAGGAGCTTTTTTTTTTTTTCTTTTTTGTTGAGTACATTTCAAGGTCATGCAAAAAGGTTTGAGATACCATTTTCTGAATAGAACACATATTTGGAATTAATTTGCTTTAATAAAGAGGCATATTTATATGTACAGTATGATATTCAAAACTGACCTTTTAAGAATGCAGGGTTTAGTGTAAAGGCTATGTTCCTTGTACGTATACAGACTACTTCTGAATCCTTAAGTTAAAGATTTGCATAATGTAGACTTTATTAGTATCACACATGTTTTCACTTTAAGTTTCTTACATTGTAATTTCAGGTTTCCCTTCTTCTCTTTTCTGATTTCTGGTTTACTCTTTGGAATATTGTGATAATTTTGATTGTAAGTGTATAAATATATACTGATTCAGACAACTGTAAAAGATGGCATTACAAAAATGATATTTTCTTTTCTATTCAGTTTTCCTGAATATACAGAAGTAATATTCTTCTAGATGTGAAGTAACAAAGCAAAATCAAAGAAATGAGCAGACACAAATGTTGGTATACGTACAATGTGTAGGTGCGCGTTCACACTGTGGCCATTACCAAAGAAAATCAAGAATAAAAGCAATCGTGCAGAATTATTAGGCAATTTTGTATTTTAGAGGATTTTTCTTATTATTGATCAACAACTATGTTCTCAATAAACCCAAAAGACTCATAAATATCAAAGCTTAATATTTTTGGAAGTTGGAGTGGTTTTTTTTTAATTTGGCTATCTTAGGAGGATATCTGTTTGTGCAGGTAACTATTACTGTGCAGAGTTATTAGGCAACTTAATAAAAAACAAATATATTCCCATCTCTCATTTTTATTTTCACCAGGTAAACCAATATAACTGCACAAAATATAGAAATAAACATTTCTGACATGCAAAAACAAAACCCCCCAAAATTAGTGACTAATATAGCCACCTTTCTTTATGATGACACTCAACAGCCTACCATCCATAGATTCTGTCAGTTGCTTGATCTGTTTATGATCAATATTGTGTGCAGCAGCCACCACAGTCTCCCAGACACTGTTCCGAGAGGTGTACTGTTTCCCCTGCCTGTAGATCTTCATTTTATGAGGGACCAGAGGTTCTCTATGGGTTCAGATCAGGTGAACAAGGGGACCATGTCATTATTTTTTCATCTTTTAGACCTTTACTGGCCAGGCACACTATGGAATAGTTGGATGTATGTGATGGAGCATTGTTCTGCATGAAAATCATGTTTTTCTTGAACAATACCGACCTCTTCCTGTACCACTGCTTGAAGAAGTTGTCTTCCAGAAACTGGCAGTAGGTCTCGGAGTTGAGCTTCACTCCATTCTCAACCCGAAAAGGTCCCACAAGTTCATCTTTGATTATACCTGCCCATACCAGTACCCCAGTCGGAGTGGAGCTCTCTGCCATTTACTGATCCAGCCTCTGGCCCATCCATCTGGCCCATCAAGAGTCACTCTCGTTTCATCAGTCCATAAAACTTTTGAAAAATCAGTCTTAAGATATTTTTTGGCCCAGTCTTGACGTTTGATCTTATGTTTCTTGTTCAAAGGTGGTGGTTTTTCAGCCTTCCTTACCTTGGCCATGTCCCTGAGTATGGCACACCTTGTGCTTTTTGATACTCTAGTAATGTTGCAGCTCTGAAATATAGCCAAACTGGTAGCAAATGCCATCTTGGCAGCTTCACGCTTGATTTTCTTCAATTCATGGGCAGTTATTTTGCACCTTTTTTGCCCAACATGCTTCTTGCAATCCTGTTGGCTATTTGCCATGAAACGCTTGATTGTTTGGTAATCACGCTTCAAAATTTTGGCAATTTCAAGACTGCTGCATCCCTCTGCAAGACATCTCACAATTTTGGACTTTTCAAATCTCTGTTCTGACCCATTTTGTCAAAGGAAAGGAAGTTGCCTAATAATTAAGCACACCTTATACTATAGGGTGTTGATAGCATTACACCACACCCTTCCTCATTACAGAGATGCACATCACCTCATTTACTTAATTGGTAGTTGGCTCTCAAGCCTATACAGCTTGGCGTAAGACAACATGTATAAAAATTATGTGATCAAAATTCTCATTTGCTTAATAATTCTGCATACAGTAGTATCTCACCTAGCTATGTGCACAGGCCTTAAAATAGCAGAGCAAGACCTAGAACTGACTGTGTCTCACCAGCCCATGGAAAACCAGATGGCTAAAACATTTTCATTGCTAACAATCTCAAAATCCGTGGTGTAGTTCCTCGCTGAATAGACAGATTAGCAGAGCATTAGCTTTCTATTTCCCGCAATAAAATTCAAGCATTTTACCTGGTTTGCTAAATAATTGAAAAAAGTAATTAAAATTGCTTAAAAAAGCGCAGAACTATGGGTGAAATTTGCTTAGCTTTCTTTAAAATACACACTTCATGTTCACCCCTCTGCACTTGGCATGTAGTCCATGTGTTTTCTCAAGTGTGCATCGCTTTTTAGAAGATATTTTTTACATACACACTATTTTTTGTATAACCATAAACAGCTCTATGTGTGGTAAGGTCTAAGGGGTTACAAAATCAACATAAAAATCTTGCATGTAGTTTTTTTATTCACTTCTTCACAGGTGCCAGGGGTGCAACGACGCAATAGTGGCGACTCTTACAAAGTTTATTTATACAACAACAGGGAGTAAATGATAATGAGGTGGAAATCACTTATAATACAATTGACTTGGATGGAAACCTACAATACACAGATGATGAATTGTAAAATAGCAATGTGCAGTAACTTAAGACTCAAAGCAACATATTCCTCAAACAATTATCTAATGCTGGTCTCTTTTGTCAGGGAAGCATCAGTGTCGCCCACTGTCTTATGACTGTATTCCCGTTGCACAGATAACTAAAAATGGTTAACTATCTATTGATACAGTCAGTTTGCAATATACTACAGCACAAGTCCAATTCTTACAAATAGGTTCCTCTTGTTAATAACATACGTACTACAAGACACAATAGCCCAACCCGCTTGACGTATATGCTGGAGCCAATGTGCTGCTCTCAACTTCCAGTCTTTAGTATTCGGCCTTCGGTGCTTGATTGATGGAGTCTGGTCTTCTGGAATGGATATTCGGTTTTCTGTCTTCAGTGAGTTATCGGAGAAGTCTGGTCTCTCTGGAATAGATATTCAGTATTTGATGTTCGGTGCTTGACCAGAAAAGTCTGGTCTCTCTGGAATGGGTATTTGGCATTCAGTCTTCAGTGCTTGACTGGCAAAGTCTGGTCTCTCTGTAATGGGTGTTCGGTCTACAGGTTCCTCCTGTAGTCAATATGGCTCAAGTTCGCACCACTTTCTCCTCGCCCCAAGGTGGCTTCAGTGCATTGGAGATGGGCCTGCTCTGCTATGCGCAGATCTGCTTCCCTGCAAGTCTTGGCACCCACTCCTCCCCTTATCTGTTGTCTCCACCTTTTAAATTTTAAAAGTACACCACAGCTGTCACCTGACCCAGTGTCCCTTTCATACTCTTCCCTCAAAGAAACACACTCATCATGCCGTAGTTCCGGTCTGTTCCATCTAACCAGCAGGTGGCAATGTTTGTTTGGGATACGAGCAGCAGCTATTTGCCATCCCCTTACACACTTACTACTAAGTAGTTGCTCATTTTGTTCTTATCATAAGTTCTGTACGTAAATTACTATAGTGTGAATATGCATTTACATATTGCACTTATAAACAACATATGTTCCACCTAATATCTTTGATTTTGTATGTAATGGTGAAGAGAAATATACTCATCTTAAGCGCTGTTTAAAAGGCCTGTTTTCTTGATGTATTAAAAAACTACTTTGACACAGTTCTGTGTAAGAGACTCTGGGCCCTATTCATTCACGTAATGTTGGCAGAAGGCTGGCATAAGTTGCTTTACAAAAGTACAAATTTGTTGCTCATCGGACTTTTGAAAAGTTTTCTAACATATGTTGTTTTTATGCAGTTTTTCCTAGTTCTGCCATAATAGACATAACTGGAGCGGATGTGGAAGTGGGGCCACAGCTTATCTAATTCATGACTAGCTGTGGCATTACTCAGGGACTAGAGTAATAGTTGTGGTGAGGTGCTTGGAGGCACACATCACTTGTCAGATGCTCCTAATTCATTAATAGGAGTGCGCTTTTTAATGAAACAGGAGCACGTGACTCCTACACGACTCCTCATCAACAGTGTCAAGAAAAATCGCTGGTCTTGATGAATCAGGGCCAATGTATTTTTAAAAGTGAAAATATCCCAAATAATAACCATCTCCGTTTATCTGCATTGTTACTATTTTACTTATTTTTTGAGTAATTATGGTAATTGTTTGACATCATTCTTTAGGGAGTGTATTTTGCCAACCACACGCTTTTAGTTAGTTTTGTGCATTCAAAGTGCAGGTTTTAATATATTTTAAACTTGTAGAACAACAAAGATTTATCTTAAGAAAACCTTAATATGCCCTTTCGCCACGTACAAAAAAAATGAAGTGCACTTCACTGGTCTTTTTGCATTTGTATGTAATGTGTATCACCCTCATACTGAGTATTGAAACATGCCTTCATAATATCTTGTAACAGGAACAAGAGCTAGCACTCAACCACTACATCTGACCCTTGTTCAGAAATGATCCCCTGCAGTGATAAGGTAATTGAAGTGAGTCATCTGATGAAGAACACACACAAAGTCTAACAAATTGGTGGCAGTGGTGGGATATCTGATGGATACCCTGGCTGTCCCTTGAAACATTGGTGGCAATTGGTGTGATATTGAACATTATTGATCTGGTTTGAGCAATCATTGCTGTCACTAAACACTTGCACAATCCCTGTGAGGATTTTGTTCGGTTTTGATGATTGAACTCTGTGTTTAATTACACCTGGGACATTACTGTATCTATAGCAGTTATACCACTCACCCCCTTCTTATTCTTCTGTCCTATCTTTTGTTTGGCATTATGGCTGCTCTTGGGGAAGCGTGGCACACACAGCAGATCAAGGAAGTTTTTGCTGGCCTCTGTAAAACAAATTGATGACACTGGCAAAACAGGCAGCAAATGATTATAGAACAGTTGCAATTTGTAATTTGACACAAAACAGGTCCTTCACCTGAGCCCCAATAAAGGGGTGGTGAGGCAAAGCCTGGAGATGGCCCTACAGCAATTCAGTGGAGATAATTTGGAAGGACGACTGAGGCTCATTGAGCAGTAGAGAGAGAGGCTGCAGAGCAATAAATCGAGCAAGCAGAGTGATGAGTCAAACGAGCAGAGCAACAAGCTGAGAGACAGCACCGGCTAGATTTGGCCTAGCTCCAGCTGTTGTCATCTCCCTAGCACCACAAGACCCACTTGCCTCCAACAGCCACATCCCGTGCCGAGGACTTTCCTGTATGGGAGAAGAATGGACATGGACAACTTCCTCATAGCCTTTGAGATGCTCAGACAGTATCAGATCCCGCTTGCACAATGGACCAGGTATTTTACGCGACAACTGAGAGGTGCAGCCCTGAAGGTATTTGTAGCTGTACCTAGAGAGCAGGGTGGGAACTATAAGGCCTTCAAAAAGGCTCTGATGAAGGAGTTTAGCCTCACTCATGAGATGTACTGATGGAAGTTCTGCTAAATCCAGCTTGGCCCTCTGGAGACTTACACTGAACTCTCCGACCACCAGAGGGTTGCCATGGAGCAGTGGACCAGCAACATGTCTACCACCACTATGGAGGCAAAAAAATATTTGTTCCTGAATGAGTAGTTCCTGAACATCTGCCTGCCAGAAGTGCGACAGTTCATTCTGGACTGGGAACCAAAGTACACAGCTGAAACATCAAATCTTACAGACTTCTTGTCCCCAAGAGAGTGAAAGTGTCCTCTGCCAAAAGCCAAACACTCATCCTGCTACTCCTGCCAAAGCCTTAGCCGTGGGGTACGCCACAGATGCCCACAACCAGCCCGTCCCTGATTTCCACAAGTGCTTTACCTGCAACCAAATTGGACACATCAGCACCGCCTGCCCAGAAAGGCAGAATAGGAGCCTATATAAACAATTGGTGGTGGCAGCTAGTATTCTTCATTTGGAGGCTGAGTGCATTACTTATGGTTTTCTTGGCAACCACTGTATCAGCTTACCCCAGGTGCTTTCTGTAGCTCTTCACAGTTGGTCGTTGGCTCCTTGACAACTCTTCTGATAATTATTTTCACTGCTCTGTCTGAAATTTTGTGGGGAGCACCTACTTGTGGCCTGGGTATGGTGAAATTATGTTCTTGCCATTTCCATATTATGGCCTCACAGTGCTCACTGGAACCTTCTGTTGTTTAGAAAATTTTCTGCAACCAATGCCACTAGTATGTATTCTAACAATAAGGTTGTGTAGGTCTTGAGACAGCTCATTGGTTTTACTCACCATGAGATGTTTCTTTTGTGGTACCTTGACAATGACACATCTTTTTAAAGGCCATCAGTTGAACCAGCTGATATTATTTTTTACTAAGTGGACGGACTGTTGTCTAAATACTGATAGATTTCAGTTGGTGTCATGACTCTCCATGTCTTTTTGCATCTCTCTTTCTTCAGGTGTTCAATACATTTTCCTATGCCATTTCTTATTATTACACATAATTTAATTTATAAATATATCTTTGATTTCTTTGCATATATGAATTGGATTAGTTGTTACCGACATCTGGTGAGAAATTCATGTCAATAGCACCTTTAGAACTATAAACCAGCATTGTGCACTACACATATTTGTATGTCTGCCACCTTATATGAGACTTTTCTGTAAGCAATCACCATCTTCATGGATAGGAAGTATGTGAGTTGTTGTTCATCAGTGTTTTCCACCTGTGCTACTTCCACCTTTTATGAAGTCAATTTGTATCCAGCAGTGAACTGATATTTTAACCATGCACTGGTAAGTATCTCCTTTTAAAAAAAAATGGCCAAAGTTGCACATTTTGTACAATTCCAACTACATATTGTGATGTTTCAACATCAAAAATGAGGTATAAGAGGCATGTCCAGGATGCAGAGCTGAGAGGACGTGGGGAAGAAGAGCTCCTGCCGACCCGCAGCTAAAAAGGCATTTAACCATTAGCAAACTTACCCACCGGCTCACAATATGGGTCCCCGAAGGATAAAGGTGACACAGCAGGTACCGGCGGTCCCCCCTCACCATACCACGGCGCTGGATGCCTTTCTGGGCCTGGAACAGGGCCCTGGGGAGGTCCGGACGCCATCTTGCCAGGAGCTTGGAGGGGAAGTGGAGGCCCCAGCCCGTACTGTCACGCTGCAGGAGGAAGATGAGAAGGTGAGGGGGGATGTCAGGGAAACTGTAGGAGACACTATGTCGGTTCCACCGGAGGATGCCTCTGCCCGGCAGGCCTGTGCTCCTTCAGACCATCAGGCATCGCAGCGGCAGGCCCGGGAATGTAAGATGGCGGTGGGAGCAGTAGATGGGCCCGGGGAAACCCCCCTGCCTCAGCTAGGAGAGGAAGGGGACGCAGCTGCAGCCAGAGAATCCCTGGGAGGGGGAAGCCTTTCTCCTCCCTCGGGGCTACAGAGTGGAGACTACTCCCCCCATCTTCCTCACTGTCAGGCTAAAGCCTCAGCAACTTCCACTGCAGAAGAACAGTTTAAAGGGCCAGACACATCCAATAGGGACATGCAAGATATCATTAGCAAACTTCCTTCTAAAGAGGACTTTCAATGCCTCATACGTGAGGTCAAAGCAACTTGCAGGTCAGAAATAGCAGAGGTGAGGAGGGATCTGCAGCAACTGTCTGGCAGAATTGAATCCCTGGAGGAAGAACATGATATCACCAGATCCCATGTTTCACAGCTACACAAGCTGGCATCATCTCAACAAAAAATAATAGAGAATATGCAGTCTCATCTAGAGGATCTTGACAACAGGGGGCACCGTTGCAACGTCCGTGTGAGGGGGGTCCTGGAATCTGATGGCCCCGAGGACACCAGCGCCATCTTACAAGCCATCTTCTACGATGTACTAGAGGCTCCGCCTTCCAATGTTATCAAACTGGACAGAGCACACAGGCATTACAGCCGAAGAATCTATCTACACAACCCCGGGATATCATCTGTTGTGTTCATGACTTTCCAACCAAAGAGCTGATCATGTCTAAGGCCAGAGTCAGGAACAAGGCACCCGTGTTTAACGGCAGGGAGATCCAGCTTTTCCCGGACCTCTCTTGTATCACACTGCAGAAACGAAGGCACCTTAAACCCCTCCTCATGAGCCTGAAGGAGTACCAGGTTCCATACTGCTGGGGTACCCGTTTGCTCTATCAGCAGGCAGAGGGGGTAAATTAGAGACTCTCCGCACCCCAGCAGACACCATCATGTTCTGTGAAGCCCTGGACATCCCAGCGGTCCGTGTCCCAGATTGAGATCTGCAAAAGTAGAAGGCACCAACCTCCCCGTGTGGTCCAAGGTAGGGGGTGGAGGTCAGGGGGCTCCGGGGGGAGAGGAGGTAGGGGCCGTGGGGCGCTCCCCTCCCCGGGCTACCGCTGATGATATCCCCTAGCCTGGTTGATGCAGGTGCCTTTTGCTCTCGGAGATTCGGTGGCAGAGTATGGCTCATGACATTGGGACTTTCTCCACTGTAGGCCTCTGACTGTCCGTTTTGCCATCTGCGGCCCTCAGGGTTTTTGTTTTTCTTTTCTTCTTTGGGCTGCAGTGGGGGAAGGTGGTCACCACAACAATGCCGTGGGGGACTGAGGGGTCGGCGGAGGTTTGATCCCCTAGTCGGAGATAGTGGAAGAGGTTTTTCTCCTTTTTGTGTTTTTTTTTTTCTATATTCTTTTCTTCTGGCATGGGCTCGTGCCCATTGGACTGCCCCTCTTGGGAGGGCTACTGGGGAGTGAGGAGGGTGCTCTCTTGGCCCTGACAGGTTGAGGAGCTCTCTTTATAGGTCTCCACTTCCCGGGTCGACACCCCCTGGGAATCTATGACTATGGTTCAAGTTTTTTGGCAAATGTTTGCAATTTATGTTTTTTTTCTGTTTGTCCGTGTCCTCCCCCTCCCCGATGTTTTTTCCTTATGTGTCTTATCAGGTCCTACCTCTGCTGGAATCCCTGGGAGCTGTGGCTCTTTACCGTTTGGATTGTCTTCTCTGGCCTGCTACACAAGGATAGTCGTACCTTCGCTGGTATGGGTGCTTCACTAGCCTCTTTTCCCTTCTATGTTTAAGATATGGCTCGAATTATCTCTCTTAAGTAAAGGGTTTGAACACACCCCGCAAGAGGAAACTGCTGTTACAGGAACTAAAAACATCAGGTGCGGACATAGCCTTTATCCAAGAAACACATTTTGTAGAATCAAACACGTTTAAATTTGCATCCCACCACTTTCCCACTCATTTTTCGGCTCACTCGGGTGCCAAGACGGGGGGAGTTGCTATATTAATATCCTCTAATTGCCCTTTACAAATTACGGGTTCTCATTGCGATCCAGAGGGTAGATACGGGATCTTGGAGGGCCTACTGGAGGGATCCTCGCATATATTGGCCAATATCTATGCACCTAACAAAGGGCAGTTACGCTTTCTTAAGAAAATCCTTGCATTGATAGCTCCGGCCTTGACAGTGTTGGGGGGCGACTTTAACATCCCCTTTTCGGAGGTGGCTGATAGGCTTTCTGTGGGAGGACATCCCCCATCGGGTGCCCTGAGAAATTTGTCCTGGCACTTTCGCAAGCTCATTAGATCAGGGGCTTTGTACGACGCCTGGAGGGTAGACCACCAAGGAGAGAGGGCCTTTTCCTTCTACTCCCACCCACACCAGACACACACTAGAATTGACTACTTTTTCATTGACTCACAGCTGCTGGGGCGTCTTGAGAGGGTGGAAATGGGTTCTATTACGTGGTCAGATCACTCCCCTCTCACAGTGGACTTTAGGAAGGATGGTCCTCAATCTAGGCCCCACCACTGGCACCTAAATGAATCTCTGCTTAAAGACATTAAGACTTCTCTAAATACAGTTAGGTCCAGAAATATTTGGACAGTGACACAATTTTCGCGAGTTGGGCTCTGCATGCCACCACATTGGATTTGAAATGAAACCTCTACAACAGAATTCAAGTGCAGATTGTAACATTTAATTTGAAGGTTTGAATAAAAATATCTGATAGAAATTGTAGGAATTGTACACATTTCTTTACAAACACTCCACATTTTAGGAGGTCAAAAGTAATTGGACAAATAAACCAAACCCAAAAAAAATAATTTATTTTCAATATTTTGTTGCGAATCCTTTGGAGGCAATCACTGGCTTAAGTCTGGAACCCATGGACATCACCAAACGCTGGGTTTCCTCCTTCTTAATGCTTTGCCAGGCCTTTACAGCCGCAGCCTTCAGGTCTTTCTTGTTTGTGGGTCTTTCCGTCTTAAGTCTGGATTTGAGCAAGTGAAATGCATGCTCAATTGGGTTAAGATCTGGTGATTGACTTGGCCATTGCAGAATGTTCCACTTTTTTGCACTCATGAACTCCTGGGTAGCTTTGGCTGTATGCTTGGGGTCATTGTCCATCTGTACTATGAAGTGCCGTCCGATCAACTTTGTGGCATTTGGCTGAATCTGGGCTGAAAGTATATCCCGGTACACTTCAGAATTCATCTGGCTACTCTTGTCTGCTGTTATGTCATCAATAAACACAAGTGTCCCAGTGCCATTGAAAGCCATGCATGCCCATGCCATCACGTTGCCTCCACCATGTTTTACAGAGGATGTGGTGTGCCTTGGATCATGTGCCGTTCCCTTTCTTCTCCAAACTTTTTTCTTCCCATCATTCTGGTACAGGTTGATCTTTGTCTCATCTGTCCATAGAATACTTTTCCAGAACTGAGCTGGCTTCATGAGGTGTTTTTCAGCAAATTTAACTCTGGCCTGTTTATTTTTGGAATTGATGAATGGTTTGCATCTAGATGTGAACCCTTTGTATTTGCTTTCATGGAGTCTTTTCTTTACTGTTGACTTAGAGACAGATACACCTACTTCACTGAGAGTGTTCTGGACTTCAGTTGATGTTGTCAACGGGTTCTTCTGCACCAAAGAAAGTATGCGGCGATCATCCACCACTGTTGTCATCCATGGACGCCCAGGCCTTTTTGAGTTCCCAAGCTCACCAGTCAATTCCTTTTTTCTCAGAATGTACCCGTCTGTTGATTTTGCTACTCCAAGCATGTCTGCTATCTCTCTGATGGATTTTTTTCTTTTTTTTCAGCCTCAGGATGTTCTGCTTCACCTCAATTGAGAGTTCCTTAGACCGCATGTTGTCTGGTCACAGCAACAGCTTCCAAATGCAAAACCACACACCTGTAATCAACCCCAGACCTTTTAACTACTTCATTGATTACAGGTTAACGAGGGAGACGCCTTCAGAGTTAATTGCAGCCCTTAGAGTCCCTTGTCTAATTACTTTTGGTCCCTTGAAAAAGAGGAGGCTATGCATTACAGAGCTATGATTCCTAAACCCTTTCTCCGATTTGGATGTGAAAACTCTCATATTGCAGCTGGGAGTGTGCACTTTCAGCCCATATTATATATATAATTGTATTTCTGAACATGTTTTTGTAAACAGCTAAAATAACAAAACTTGTGTCACTGTCCAAATATTTCTGGACCTAACTGTAAGCAGTTGGTTGAATTCTTCCAGTTGAACACAGGCTCGGTATCATCACCAGCAACGCTCTGGGAGGCCCACAAGGCGGTGATGAGAGGACTCTGCATTAGGGAAGGCGCCAGGGCTAAAAGGAGAACCACAAATCAGCGGGACTCTATAACTTCCCAGCTTAAGCTGCAGGAGAGGAGGCTGGCGGCGGGTCCTTCACTCACTGTTCTTCAGAGAGTCATTAGCCTCAGGGAAAGGTTCAGAGACCTGGCAATAGGCAGAGCAGAAAAATTACTAACCTTTTCTAAACAAAGACACTATGAGAGGGGTAACAGGGCTCACACCTTACTCGCTCGACAACTTAAGGAGCGTGCTACGTCCTCATGCTCCCAGGCTTTGCGAGACGAAAAGGGTACTATCCATTACCATCCCGCTTCAATAGCTGACATCTTTTTCAAATATTATAATAAGCTTTATAACCTTCCAGTCCCCTCGGGCATGGCTTCGTGTGGAGCTGGGGCCCTTGAGGACTATTTCTTTGCCCTTGAGCTCCCTTCATTGCCTAACGAAGCAGCCGCTGCTTTGAATGAGGCAATTACCATAGAAGAACTGCAGCAAGTTCTGGAGACCCTGCCTCACGGGAAGTCACCAGGCCCGGATGGCTTTACTTATCTTTACTATAAGGCGTTTGCGGCGGAGCTTCTCCCACACATGGCCACCTTGTTTAATTCCTTTCTGCAGGGTAACCCCATCCCACCATCCATGCTACACTCCCACTTAATCCTCCTGCCCAAGCCACCCAGGGATCCCTTGGATTGTGCTAATTATAGACCAATAGCCCTTTGAACTCCGATTTGAAGATGTTCACCAAGCTCCTGGCAGCTAGACTCAATAGTTGGTTGCCCCAACTCGTACACAAAGACCAGGTGGGTTTTGTCCCTTGCCGCAAGGGGGGTGACAACACCCGGAAGGTCATAGATTTGGTGGACGTGGCGAATTGGAGGAATCAAAAGACGCTAGTGTTGAGTCTTGACGCGGAGAAGGCTTTCGATCGCCTCGCGTGGCCTTTTCTCTTTAAGATACTGGAGGTCTTTGGGATCTCGGGTGGCTTCATACGTGCCTTAAAATCCCTCTATAGTGCCCCTACTGCTTCTATTAAACTCCCCCTCCACATCTCTAGGCCTTTCACCATCTCCAATGACACCAGGCAGGGGTGCCCCCTGTCCCCCCTTCTCTTTGCGCTGTGTATAGAGCCCCTCGTGTCCTCGGTCAGGAGTAACCCAGACATCTCGGGGGTCCTGGTTGGGAGCAAATCGTTTAAAATTTTGCTTTTTGCCGACGACGTTCTCATTACACTTACTAACATACATATTTCCCTGCCAAATCTAATGCGCACCTTGGGTGTGTATGGGAGCCTTTCGGGGTATAAGATCAATTCTAGTAAAACGGAGGCAATGCCAATAAACCTCGACCCGGTGACCCTGGACTATCTGCGTTTGAATTTTAAATTCTGATGGAAGACAGATGCGGTAAAGTACTTGGGGGTCAATCTGACATCTTCTTATGACTCCCTCTATAACCTTAACTTTCCTCCCCTTTTCCGAGAACTGAGGGTACTTCTGACTAAATGGATGCCTCTACCCCTTTCGTGGATGGGGCGAATTGCGGTGGTTAAAATGAGTTTGCTTCCCAAATTATTATATTTTTTTTAAACCCTACCGGTTAAGGTCCCTCTGAAGGAACTAAAGGCCCTTCAAGCAGCTATCCTGAGATTCATTTGGTGTAATAGGCGCCATAGAGTAGCCAGGGAGGTGTTGATGGCTCATAGGAACAGGTGTGGGCTTTCCGTCCCGGACATTCTAAAATACTATTGGGCGGCTCACCTCAGGAGGATCACCTGTTGGGTGTCCCTCTGGGCATTCAACAGGTGGACCGAGATTGAAAAGATCTGGTTGGCGCCTATACACCCAAATGCGCTCCTGTGGCCCGCGGCCCAGTGCGCTTCACTCCCCCCCTTCTGGGACCAATGCAGTTCACTAAGGACCTATGGGCATTCTGTATTAGAAGATTTCCTCTGATGTCCCCCTGCTCCCCTTTGGTGTCCTTCATATACCAACCCCTGCTCCCAAGTAGTCTGGAGTCGGACATGGTGTACCGTTGGCTCAGGGCGGGCCCATTCAGATTTGCAGATATTATAGATGGAAGCACAATGCAGATTCATTCCTTAGAGTATCTCAGAGATAAATTTTACCTCTCTAATCGAGAGTTTTTTCAATATCTGCAGATCAGAGACTTGGCCGGCTTCTTGTTTGGCAGGGCGGGGGTCTCGGTTCCCACAGATTTTGAGAAAATTTGTAGAAGGGGCACGGACACCAAGGGACTGATTTCGGAAATTTATATGTTGCTTTCTGAGCCTCAGGACGGGTCTGAGGGGATTTTTCCATATATGTGGAAATGGGAGTCTCTATTGGGAAGGCGGATCCTTCCTCAGGACTGGGCAGCAATTTGGGGTAACGCCGCCAAGGCATCAATATGCACATAATATAAAGAAAATATTTACAAAATTCTGATGTTTTGGTACCACACTCCAGAATTCCTTCATGGCTTAGACCCCTCTATACCTGATTGTTGCTGGAGATGCGGGGGGAGCAAAGGCACCATTCTACACATATTCTGGACCTGTCCAGGGATAGTTCCCTTTTGGGAGCAGGTTAGGGGGCTAATTCACAAAGTACTATACATAGAGATAGATCTTGATCCTTTGATTTATATTTTGGGCCTCGGGATTGGGGGCATGGGAAAAATGGCCTCTAGGCTTATGTCCCACATCCTTACAGCGGCCAGGTGCCTAATTGCAAGGAATTGGAGGCAGCCAGGGACCCCCACACTCCAGAGCCTCAAGTATAGAATATTGGATGTAAGACACATGGAACACCTAACGGCACTATTGAATGACACAATGGAACGCTTCCAGGTGGTGTGGTCACCATGGAATTACTTTGTGGGGCGTGAGGACCTGTAAGATTTAGGCTCATGGGCGCAGGGGAAACTGTCTGGATTCTTGAACTTCTCCTTTCTCCCCGCCACTTTCCCTTTCTCCCCTTATCCCCCCTCACTTGTCTTGTCATTGTTTGTCTAGTTTTGAAGTTTATTGTTACATATGGGTACTCAAGGGTAGTCATAATCATCAGTAAGGTGTACCCCAGGTCGCAGCGGCCTCATCCTACAGCCTGGGGTAACTCATGTTCGCGGGGTAGGCGTTATGGCATGGAATGTTATCATTAGGTATTGCGACTTTATTCATGGCACTTATCTTTTCATTGGGGACATCTGTCTTAAGAAATGTGATTCTTGCTTATTATTTTCTGTTTGATAATCGAATATTTCAATAAAAATTTTAAAGTTAAAAAAAAAAAAAAAGAGGTATAAAATGCTTAATGACTCTACCCCATACTTGCAAATCCAGTGGTGCTCAGAATAGCATTGCACTTTTTAGCTGGAAAATTGCCATATCCAAATGACATTTAATATTTTTAGCTTCTGTTATCAGTGATGATACACCCAGTTCCTAAGTGAGAGCTGCTTTCACTCTGGTATGAACTGATAATGAACTCAGTAAAGTTTTGGCTTCTCAGATTTAGTAACAATGTCTGTATGAGCAGTGTCTAAAATTGACATTTTAACTACTACTTGTTTTCTTTTTATTGATTTTAATTTAGGACATTTAACATTTGCAACAACTAAACAATGGCAAAAATAAAAGAGTAATAAACATGGGTTTGTATGCAAAAACATATTCTAGGTTTTAACTCCATCCCCCATATGCTGGGCTTCATAGGAGAGTATATACTGCAATACTGAAGTATTACAGATTGGGGAAAAATTAATTCACTAATTTATCCTATAAAAATAACAGATTTATTGTATCATGTTAATAAAGAACAAAATTCACATAACAATAGAAAAGTCACAGAAAGAGGATAGGAAATAAAAGCAGCATATTAACATGATTAAGACACTACCATACAGACTCAGACTGGCCCACTGTAGCAGGTGAAAAGGTGTAACATGAGCAACGTTTGGCACAGTACAATGTAGCAGTTTTTTCAGGATTTCTAATTGGTCCCAGTAACATTGACAATGATGGGTCCAAATCCACACCTCCAAAAATGTGACCAGTACATACTTTTCAATTCTACTTTCTAATTGGCTTTTCTCTGACATATAATGGTGTCCTCCATTCTCAAACAAACACCTCCTGATGAAGAAGCAATGAAACTTGCGTTGGGGTGGCGGGGATACTGCAACTTAGTGACACCTTTACAATGTAAGTGCTTTCTTGTCTACTCTTGTTAAATCTCTGCATTCAGAGATAATTGCATCCCAAACTAGCACTCTCCTATATAATAGCTTTTTTACTTTTTGCAAGTATTTAGTTTTGCACAGAAAGCACTTTACCTGCACATGTGCACCAAGGACATTTGCATTCTTACTTAGCATTCTTGATATAACAACTGCACATATATTTGCACTTTTAAGGAAAATTATAACCTTCTTTCAGCATATTTATTCAGCATTTTTTATTATCATGATTTAGGAGTTTACATCAGGGAAATTATATCCCTTATTTTGAAGCTTTATTTTCACTTTAAATAAGCATCTTGTTTCGCCTTATTGTATATGCAAGTGTCCCTGCCTATTTATCGACCTTTGTTTTGGATTTTTTGAACATCACGGTGCTATTTTTAACTTTATTCAAAAAAAATTGTTTTGATTTAGTATAATTTATTTGGTCCATGTCTTATTTTTGTCACCAATGGTGTGTATATATATATATATATATATATATATATATATATAGTTTAGTGAATGTAAATATGAGTCTTACCCATGGTATGCACAACAGAAGTGCCACATGTGATAGACACTACCCCACACTCATTTCATGTGCCCGCTTTCTCAAGGGGTTAAGTATTCCCTGTCTTGAAGTCCTTTATATAAATGGGTTTTAAAATTACCTGTTTGGATGTGACAGTGTAGTCGGCGCATGTCCGGTGATGTCATGTGCGTGGCTCAACCCAATGTCATCTCATATTCCTGTTTTTATCAGCTTTGTTAATTCCTCCTCTTCTTCCAAGTGTCATAATGTTTTTATTTTTATGCCTCATAGACATGATGGCATGATGGGTAAAACCAGAAAGTGATCTCAAGACCTTTGGAACCCTATTGTTGCAAAAGATACTGATGGCATTGGTACATTAGAATTTCTAAACTACTAAAGGTTTCAGTGAGCACTGTTGGGGCCATAACCCAAAAGCGGAAAGAACATCATTTCACTATAAACCGGCCACAACCATGTGCTCCCCGCAAGATTTCAGACGGAGAAGTGAAAAGAATCAAAAGATCAGAAGATTTGTCAAAGAAACAAGAAATTTCTGTGGAGAGATGCAGAAAGACCTGGAATCAGCAGGTACAATTGCTTCAAAGAAAACAATAAGTAATGCACTTAACCTCCATGGCCTGTATGCACACTCACTGCGCAAGACTCCATTAGTGAACAAAAGCATGAACATGTTCAAGCATGGTTAAATTTTGCTGAACAACATTTAAATAAGCCTAAGAAATATTGGGAGAATATAGTCTGGTTAGATGAGACCAAAATTGAACTCTTTGGATGCAGTAATACACACCATGTTTGAAGGCCTTTAACACCATGTCAAAACTAAAGTTTGGAGGTGGGAACGTCAGGATGTGGGGCTGACGTTTAGCATATGGCACTGGCCAACTTAAACAAATTGAAAGTAGGATGAATGGACAAATGTACAGACACATTCTTGATAAAAATCTGCTGCCACCTACCAGGATGATGAAGATGAAATGAGGGTGAACATTTCAACAAGACAATGATCCCAAACACACAGCCAAGGAAACTCTCAATTAGTTACAGAGAAAGAAAAAATAAAGCAGCTAGAATGGCCAAGCCAATCACCTGACCTGAATACAATCGAAAATTAATTAAGAAACTATGGCTCAAAGTTTATAAAGGGAGTTCATGAAACCTTCAAGATTTGAATAGTGTTTGTAGATTTGAGCCAAAAGCACACCTGAGCAATGCATGCGACTAGTTTCTCTATACAGGAGGCGTCTTGAAGCTGTCATCACTAGAGATGAGCGAACCGGTCGTGGTTCGGCTCGAGCTCGGTTCGCCGAACCGAGGTCTGGTTCGAGTTCGGGTCGGTGAACCGGTTCGACGAACCACTCGAACCCATAGGAAACAATGGGAGGCAATCACAAACACATAAAAACGCATTATAAATGTACACATACAGTTAATAAACATTGCCATAACACTTACCTGTTCCCGGGATGCGTCCTGCACTCTGTCTCCCGCAGCTTTTCCATCGGTAATCGCTGCGTCCTCCGGGAACACCAGCAGTGATGCAGGACCTATCGTGACGTCAAAATAGCCATGTGACCAGTCACGTGTCTATTATCTCATTGGCTACAGACTGGTCACATGACTATGATACGTCATGCTAGGACCTGTCATTGCATCTCTCTGTTACACGGTGAACGTTTGTGTATCACCATGTACCAGCGACATGCTCTAGCACACGGTCGACTCCCTGCTCTGCTTCCCCGTTCCCTTAAGGTACCGTCACACTAAGCAACGCTCCAGCGATCCCACCAGCAACCTGACCTGGCAGGGATCGCTGGAGCGTCGCTACACGGGTTGCTGGTGAGCTGTCACACAGGCAGATCTCACCAGCAACCAGTGACCAGCCCCCAGCCAGCCGTGACGCGTGGAAGCGATGCTGCACCTGGTAACTAAGGTAAATATCGGTTAACCAACCTGATATTTACTTTGGTTACCAGCACACACCGCTTAGCGCTGGCTCCCTGCACTCCTAGCCAGAGTACACATCGGGTTAATTTAACCCGATGTGTAGTCTGGCTATGTGTGCAGGGAGCAGGGAGCCGGCACTGACAGCGTGAGAGCGGCGGACGCTGGTAACGAAGGTAAGCATCGGGTAACCAAGGAAAGGGCTTCTTGGTTACCTGATGTTTACCGTAGTTACCAGCGTCCGCAGAAGCCGGCTCCTGACCGGCTGACACAGCCGGTCAATAACGGAGATCACCATTGCAATAGCAACGCGCTTGGTAGCGGTGACGGGGACATCCTGCTAGCAGCACGCAGCGGCACCGGAATCACGTAATCGGAGCAGCGTTGCTATGGCAACCCGTGCCACTGCTTACAGCCGGGAGCCTGTGGTCACTCACAGAGTGATTTTTGCACGGAGCACAGCGTCTTCCCCCATGCAGCTGTGCTGTCTGATGGAGCAGACAGAGCTGCATGTCTTGAAGGGGAAAGAAGACAAGAGCAGG
This sequence comes from Anomaloglossus baeobatrachus, assembly GCF_048569485.1. NCBI lineage: Eukaryota > Metazoa > Chordata > Amphibia > Anura > Aromobatidae > Anomaloglossus > Anomaloglossus baeobatrachus. Next base: position 138,483,165 of record NC_134360.1, read on the forward strand.
ATCGTGGACGGATGACAGGGGGTAATAAAGATGGAGTCTCTAATGTGTCTGTGTATTTATTTCTATTAAAGTATTTTTTTTCTGTGTGGTGTTTTTTTTTAACCCTTTATTGGAGATTCTTAATGGCCGGGTCAAACGTGCCTGACATTAAGAATCTCTGACTTAATACTAGCTAGTAAAACAGAGCCAGTATTAACTAATGATTACCCAACAAGCCACCCGGCTTCAGGGCTGTTGGAAGAGTTGGATACAGCGCCAGATGATGGTGCTTCTATGAGAGCGCCATTTTCTGGGGCGGCTGTGGATTGCAATTCGCAGCAGAGGGGCCCAGAAACCTCGGGCCAACCTGTGCTGTGGTTTCCAATCCCCTGCTGCCTAGTTGTACCCAGCTGGACACAAAAATGGGGCGAAGCCTACATCGTTTTTTTTTTTTAATTATTTCATAAAATTCATGAATTAAGTAAAAAAAGGGCTTCCCTATATTTTTAGTTCCCAGCCGGGTACAAATAGGCAGCTGGGGGTTGGGGGCAGCCGTATCTGCCTGCTGTACCTGGCTAGCATACAAAAATATGGCGAAGCGCACGTCATTTGTTTTGTAGTTTTTTGGCAAAAAAAATAAAAAATGCTTCCCTGGATTTTCCATTTCCAGTGAAGGTAACACCAAGCTGGGGGGGTTAGCAGCCAGTAGCTGCTTGAATTACCCTTAGCTAGCAATACAAAAAATGCAGCGGGAGCCCATATATATTTTTTTTAATTATTTATTTAAATAACTAAAAACAAAAAAGGCTTCCCTGTATTTTGATTGCCTGACATGACAGTGCTGTGTAAAATAAATCTTTAAAAAAAAATGACGTAGCGCTCCGTGGTATTTTTGATTCTCAGTGCAGATAAAGCAGGCAGCTACGGGTTGCCACCCCCATCTGCCTGGCGTTACCTTGGCTGGCAATCAAAATACAGGGAAGCCCATTAATTTTTTCTATTTAAAAAATAGTTAAAAAAAATGACGTTGGATCCCCCCATTTTTGATAGCCAGCTAGGGTAAAGCAGACAGCTATAGCCTGAAAACCACAGCTGTCAGCTTTACCGTGGTTGGGGATCCAATGTGGAGGTCACTCCAGGCTCTTTTTTTTATAATTATTTTTATAAATATTAATAATTACAAAAAAAAGTAGGGTCCCCCCCAAATTGGATCACCAGCCAAGGTAAAGCAGACAGCTGTGGTCTGGTACTCTCAGGGTGGGAAGGTCCATAGTTATTGGGCCTTCACAGCCTAAAAATAGCAGGCCGCAGGCACCCCAGACGTGGCGCATCCACTAGATGCGCCAATCCTGGCGCTTCACCCCAGCTCATCCCGTGCCCTGGTGCAGTGGCAATTGGGGTAATAAATGAGGTTGATACTAGCTGTAAAGTCACCTGACATCAAGCCCAGCAGTTTGTGATGTCATGGCGTCTTTCAGATAACCGACATCATAAACAGTACTAACAAAAAAATCGACAAAAAAAATTATTTGAAAAAACACTCTCCAAAACATTCCCTCTTTCACCAAGACTCTGGACCATCTAGAATATGGGGGGACACGCTCAGGGAATGTATCCCCCATTTTCTAGGAGTGCAGACCCTCCATGTGAGGAGTGTGGGTGCAATGAATCTGCACCCACTCTCCCCGGGTCCACAGCAGCAGAGTCCATGTCGTAACTGTTGCTACCAAAGCTGCAATGCACTGCTCATGAGGTAAGGGCATGCCTAATCAGGAGAACTATTCTACATTTCCAAATATTGGTATTTGCTGATATTATTGCTATTCCACCTACTATATATTGGGGATAGGATCTTGGAGATGGAATACTCCTTTAAGTCTAGTTATCCAGCTGAATGAATACTAAACAACAGAGCTCGCTATTTAGATGTGTTTTCTTGTGGCGTATAACGGACTCTCATGTTTGGTAGTTGTTCAACAGGGCAACTATAAAATCAAATACCTCCATTTGGAAATGTAGTATATAGCTCTCCTGAACAACTATGTTCCTTACCTCATGAGCAGGGCATTGCAGTAATAATAATAATTTGTTCATTTATATAGTGCTATTAATTCCATAGTGCTTTGCATACATTGGGAACACGGTCCCCATTGGGGCTCACAATCTAAATTCCCTATCTGTATGTCTTTGGAGTGTGGGAGGAAACCCACGCAAACACGGGGAGAACATACAAACTCCTTGCAGATGGTGTCCTGAGTGGGAATTGAACCCAGGACCTCAGCACTGCAAAATTGCAGTGCTAACCACTGAGCCACCGTGCCGCCCATTTAGCTTACAGATGCATATCCACCACTCACTGTGTCTGAACACAGGAAGCTGAGCTGACACCCGCTCTGTGCATGCGGCAGCGTCTATTGTGAAGGAGAGGGCTGCGGGGGATCAACGCTGCACAGGTACCGTGGGACACCAGGGAACACCAGTGAGGTTATAGGGGTGACCTGGCAGGGCCTGGGGAGGAGTTTTCTGTCGCATGTGTCATGGCACATGCGACAGAAATCAGAGGAGTAGGGTGAATGCGGCCGGTGGGCTGCTGTGCGCGCGGCCATCTTGGATTTCCGGGAGGGGGTCAGGGGGGGCACTTTGGCGACACCAGGGGACCGGGGAGGAGATTTATCATGTTTGTTCATGCCAGATGGGAGAAAAATAATTTTTTACCGACGCTGTCATTTACTGTAATGTGATCATCGGTATACGGTGTATACCGGTGATCACGTGAGCGGGGACCGGAAAAGCCGGCCTAAATCATGATCTCCAGGGTCTCAGCTATGCCCTGAAACCCCAGAGATTTTCTGACACTGGGGGGCATTATTCACTTATTTCTACCTGCTGTTTATAAACGGCAGATCAGAATAAGGCTACATTCACACGACCGATCCGTTTTTGCGGTCCGCAAAAAAAGGTTTGTTTTTTTTACGGGTGCATCCGTGTGGCATCCGTTTTTTGTTCCATATACGGTCCGTATGTCATCCGTGTGCCTTCCGCTTGTTTGCGTACTGCAAAAAAACTGAAGGAGGGAAAATGCATAAATTTACCCTGGATCTATGATGCCCTGGACCCCCAGGGGTCACAGGTAACAACACACAATACCACACACACCTCCACCCCAGTGAGGAACCAGCAGCCAACAAGTCCTGACCGCCTCCTTCAGGTCTACCAAGGCACACCAGGTGGGCGGAGCCAGGTGGATAGGCACACCCTCCGAGGAGTCTGCTGGCCTGAGGCAGGGAAAGGACAAGTGAGTTGAGTGGGGAGAGGAGTAGTGAGAGGAGTAAAAGTGGCGAGCTGAGAGTCAGGGGCCTAGGACAGAGGCAGGCAGACGGTGGAGGCCGTCTGCAGGAGTCTGGTCAGGGACTGAACTGCGGAACCGTAGGGATCGAGAAGAGGGTGGTGACCCTTCGGACCCGAACCGGGGAGCTAACAAGTCAATGGGAGCACCAGGCAGGGTACTCAGAGCCCGTTCTAGCCCAGAAGCAACCGGGCTCAGAAAAATCTACTGATTGCGGTCTGGACCTCAGAGGTTCATTCCCACCCAAAGTCCTGATAGACAGCATTAGCCCACCAATTGCGGATAAGAGCCACCGCCAAGGGCCAGAGATCCAAAGGGCCAGCGCCTGCGGGCAAAAGGGCTCCTCCGGTACCCAAAATCCGGGGAGCGGACTACCGTTGCTGAAGCATAGGAGTCACTATAGCAAATTTAAAGGTGCAGGAGAAAGGCGACATCACCAACCTCACTGGGGACACACACAGCCGGCTGCGGACACCGATCTACATCGAACTTGGTTTACCATTGACTCTCTGTGGTTTAATCGTGAGTACACCGCTCTGCAAGCGAGCCCCTGCATCCTGCAACACCCCGCTCCTGCCACCTGGCCCCGGGACCAACAAACCCCCTACCCACGGAGTGGTCAACACCTAGCTGCGACCCACCACCGATCCCGGACGAGCCCCCGCACCCTCACCGCAGCGTTGGTGCCCATCACCTCACCACGACCCGTGGGTGGCGTCACGAACTGTTACCGGTCACCGCGGCTCCGGCCGTGAAACCGGTCCACCCGAAAACCAAACAACCAAACCCACCCCCTTTCCAGAGCGACGTGGCCCCCAGTCCGGAGGTGCTCGAGCCACCGACAACCCGAGCTCGGATCCAAGCGACTCGTCGGAGAGCAGACGAGCCCCCAGGGTGGTACAGATCAATAGCTTCAACCTACATGAGGCGGTTCACTCCAGTGCCATTTTCTACTTCTTTTCACAGTGTAGAGCGCTCTGGTAATTTTCTAGTGCTTGTACACTTCATATCATTCTTTTCTGTCATTATAATGGCAGAAAGACACATAATGTCCCACTCTCCTGCATTTTGTAATTTTGCACCCTTTCGTGCCTTTCATGTGGCACTAAGGGGTGCTTAGCCTTGTATTTAGCCAAAAAAATGAAAAAAAAAAAATGACGTGGGATTCCCCCTATTTTTGTAGCCAGCTACGGTAAAGCAGACGGCTGCAGCCTGCAGACCACAGCTGGCAGCTTCAGCTTGGCTGGTAATCCAAAACTGAGGGCACCCCACGCTGTTATTTTAAATTAAATAAATAATTAAAAAAAAAACACGTGGGGGTCCTCCCAAAATTGGATCACCAGCCAAGGTAAAGCAGACAGCTGGGGTCTGATATTCTCAGACTAGGGAGGTCCATGGTTATTTGACTCTCCCCAGCCTAAAAATAGCAGGCGGCAGCTTCCCCAGAAGTGGCGCATCCATTAGATGCGCCAATCCTGGTGCTTCGCCCCAGCTCATCCCGTGCCCTGGTGCGGTGGAAAACGGGGTAATATATGGGGTTAATACCAGATGTGTAATGTCACCTGGCATCAAGCCCTGGGGTTAGTGATGTCACGCGTCTATCAGATACCCAACATCACCAACCCAGTCAGTAATAAAAAAAAAATAGACGACAAACACATTTTTATTTGAAAAAACACTACCCAACACATTCCCTCTTTCATCAATTTATTAGAAAGAAAAACAAATCCAGGTCTGCTGTAATCCAAGGGGTTGCCATGATGATCTACACTGTCCCAGTCAATGAAAGGCAGAATGTTCCCCATTGGCTGGGAGAGCAATGCAGTGACTTGAGATAACATCAATAGGTCAGCCCAGGTCACTGCAGGGGATGACAAGTGCTGCTGTCAGCGAGGTACATTACCTGCGCTGATCTCCTGCACTGCTGACAGCACCTGTCACTGACTTCAATGACCTTCACAGCAAAGTATCACGAGCGGCCCGTGACGTCACCGCTAGTCACAGTCTCGGGTCGGAAGCGAGAGAAGGTGATGTTACAAGCGGCAGCCATGGAGGACAGTGACAGCGCTGAAGTCAGGAGGGCGGGACTTCATCACCGCAGGTAAGCCGAGCGGGGCCATGTGTGCCGAGTGCCAGGTGGGCGGAGCCTAGCGGGGTAATGTGTGCAGAGTGCCAGGTGGGCGGAGCCTAGCGGGGTAATGTATGCAGGGTGCCAGGTGGGCGGAGCCTAGCGGGACCATGTGTGCACAGTGCCAGGTGGGCGGAGCCTAGCGGGGTAATGTGTGCAGAGTGCCAAGTGGGCGGAGCCTAGTGGGACCATGTGTGCCGAGTGCCAGGTGGGCGGAGCCTAGCGGGGTAATGTGTGCAGAGTGCCAGGTGGGCGGAGCCTAGCGGGACCATGTGTGCAAAGTGCCAGGTTGGCGGAGCCTAGCGGGACCATGTGTGCCGAGTGCCAGGTGAGCGGAGCCTAGCGGGGTAATGTGTGCAGAGTGCCAGGTGGGAGGAGCCTAGTGGGACCATGTGTGCAGAGTGCCAGGTGGGCGGAGCCTAGCGGGACCATGTGTGCAGAGTCCAGGTGGGTGGAGCCTAGCGGGGCCATGTGTGCAGAGTGCCAGGTGGGCGGAGCCTAGCGGAGTAATGTGTTCAGAGTGCCAGGTGGGCGGAGCCTAATGGGGCCAAGTGTGCAGAGTGCCAGGTGGGCGGAGCCTAGCAGGGTAATGTGTGCAGAGTGCCATGTGGGGGAGCCTAGCGGGGCCATGTGTGCAGAGTGCCAGGTGGCGCAGAGCCTAGCAAGGCCATGTGTGCGGGCGGCGGAGTGCGAAGTGGGTGGAGCCTAGCGGGGCCATGTGGCATGGCTGGGGACAGGTGGGTGTGAGTGTGTGTGTACATGTACATGCCGCGTGCAGGAGGTGGCGGTGCGTGCTGAGTGAGGAAGTGTCGGCTCCCTGCACATGTAACTAGGATAAATATCGGGTTACTAACCAAAGCACTTTGCTTGGATACCCGATGTTTATCTTTGTTACCAGCGTACCGTAGGCGCAGCGCCTGCGCAAAGAAGATGAAAAAGTGCTAGCTTGCAAAGGGAATAAGGCTGGATCAGAAGCTGGGGAAGTAGAAATAACTGGAAATATAAAAGTTTAGAAAACATTGGGAAAAAGGGTTATTTCTACTTCTCCAGCCGCTGATCCAGCATTATTCCCTTTGCACGCTACCACTTTTTCATCTTCTTTGCGCAGGCGCTGTTCACTCTGGTCTGACTCGGAATTCACCTTAGATCACCCCTCGCGCAAGCGCCCACACTTTTTTCCCACGCTGTCAACCTTTAATAACCTTCCCTGCGGGTTGTTACTGCTCCCGCTCTTTACCTTTTTCCCGTCATGTTCCTTCACTCCAGTCTGTTACAGATTCACCTTAGATCACCCCTCGCGCAGGCGCACACACCTTTTTTCCCACGCTGTCACCCTCCAAATAACACTCACCGCGGGTTGTCACCGCTCCCGCTTTTATGCCCTTTTTCTCCACTATATGTCCGCATCAGTCCATTCACTTTTGCATTTTCCCATTCCCTTGCCCTCACCAATATTGTGGCAAAGGTTTTAATTGAATTTAAATAAAAATTATTTTTTTTTTTGTTTCTATTTCAATCTGGACATTACTAATTTTCATAATATAAATAATCACCACACTTTGTTCTTTCAGTTGATCGTTTACTTGATCTTATTACTTCATTTCACAAACACTTACAGTTAGGTCCAGAAATATTTGGACAGTGACACAAGTTTTGTTATTTTAGCTGTTTACAAAAACGTGTTCAGAAATACAATTATATATATACTATGGGCTGAAAGTGCACACTCCCAGCTGCAATATGAGAGTTTTCACATCCAAATCGGAGAAAGGGTTTAGGAATCATAGCTCTGTAATGCATAGCCTCCTCTTTTTCAAGGGACCAAAAGTAATTGGACAAGGGACTCTAAGGGCTGCAATTAACTCTGAAGGCATCTCTCTCGTTAACCTGTAATCAATGAAGTAGGTAAAAGGTCTGGGGTTGATTACAGGTGTGTGGTTTTGCATTTGGAAGCTGTTGCTGTGACCAGACAACATGCGGTCTAAGGAACTCTCAATTGAGGTGAAGCAGAACATACTGAGGCTGAAAAAAAAGAAAAAATCCATCAGAGAGATAGCAGACATGCTTGGAGTAGCAAAATCAACAGTCGGGTACATTCTGAGAAAAAAGGAATTGACTGGTGAGCTTGGGAACTCAAAAAGGCCTGGGCGTCCACGGATGACAACAGTGGTGGATGATCGCCGCATACTTTCTTTGGTGAAGAAGAACCCGTTCACAACATCAACTGAAGTCCAGAACACTCTCAGTGAAGTAGGTGTATCTGTCTCTAAGTCAACAGTAAAGAGAAGACTCCATGAAAGTAAATACAAAGGGTTCACATCTAGATGCAAACCATTCATCAATTCCAAAAATAGACAGGCCAGAGTTAAATTTGCTGAAAAACACCTCATGAAGCCAGCTCAGTTCTGGAAAAGTATTCTATGGACAGATGAGACAAAGATCAACCTGTACCAGAATGATGGGAAGAAAAAAGTTTGGAGAAGAAAGGGAACGGCACATGATCCAAGGCACACCACATCCTCTGTAAAACATGGTGGAGGCAACGTGATGGCATGGGCATGCATGGCTTTCAACGGCACTGGGTCACTTGTGTTTATTGATGACTTAACAGCAGACAAGAGTAGCCAGATGAATTCTGAAGTGTACCGGGATATACTTTCAGCCCAGATTCAGCCAAATGCCGCAAAGTTGATCGGACGGCGCTTCATAGTACAGATGGACAATGACCCCAAGCATACAGCCAAAGCTACCCAGGAGTTCATGAGTGCAAAAAAGTGGAACATTCTGCAATGGCCAAGTCAATCACCAGATCTTAACCCAATTGAGCATGCATTTCACTTGCTCAAATCCAGACTTAAGACGGAAAGACCCACAAACAAGCAAGACCTGAAGGCTGCGGCTGTAAAGGCCTGGCAAAGCATTAAGAAGGAGGAAACCCAGCGTTTGGTGATGTCCATGGGTTCCAGACTTAAGGCAGTGATTGCCTCCAAAGGATTCGCAACAAAATATTGAAAATAAAAATTTTTTTTTTGGGTTTGGTTTATTTGTCCAATTACTTTTGACCTCCTAAAATGTGGAGTGTTTGTAAAGAAATGTGTAGAATTCCTACAATTTCTATCAGATATTTTTGTTCAAACCTTCAAATTAAACGTTACAATCTGCACTTGAATTCTGTTGTAGAGGTTTCATTTCAAATCCAATGTGGTGGCATGCAGAGCCCAATTCGCGAAAATTGTGTCATTGTCCAAATATTTCTGGACCTAACTGTATATACATATTTACACCTTTTTTTCTACCATGTCCGCTCCTTTTTCCTATTACCTTGCATTCACCACCGTACACATATCTATATATATATTTATCTATATCATTATTTTTGCCCTTCTATCAGCACAATTCCACTACATTGTTTTTTTCCCCTTTTTTCGTTTTTTTCCTCTTCTTTCCTCTTTTTTTCTCTCTTTTTTTCAACATTCAGAACTTTATCCACTCCCCACGTGTCCATGAGTCATGGGGAGGGTGATGACGCAAATAGTGAATACGTGGCTTGTTTGTAACATTTATATGGGAGCCTGCGGCCCCCTCTCTGTTATAGTATTCTCTGTACATTGTCCTGAGGAAGAGGACGGATATGTCCTCGAAACGCGTAGACCTGTGAAAATAAAGGGAAGAAATTTAATAACATCATCTGGACTCCTGTGGTTTGGCGTGGTATTTAAACCTGCTTTTCTCCTGCTATCTGATGTATTTTGAGAAGTGTGAGAGCTGGTTTTGTGTGTGGTGAGCTGACAGGTTGATTGTTACTATTTTTTGTTACATACAACATTTTGATATTTTTTTGCTTATTTAGGCAGGAAAGATAACTGAGAACCAACTATTTCGGTGTTTTGATTTTTTTTCTCTTTGACACATTTACAGTGTGGGTTAATTCATTTAATATGTTGATAGATTAGACTTTTATGAATGTAGCTATACCAAACATGTTTATTTTTTTGTCAGATGGGAAAAAGGTTTTTTTGTATTTTTATATTCTTTTGAACTTTTTAAAACTTTGTTTTTAAAACTTTCCTTTTTAAAAAACTATACTCCCTTATACATGAACCTATGATGATCTAATATATGCTGAAATACAATATATAGTCAATATTAAAAACTTCTATTACGTTCACAGGAGTACCATGATGGTAGGAATAGAAGCCTTCTGCATTCCTCAGCATGCCCTGGTAACCCACAATCGTAGGGGCCAATGAATGAAAGCCAAGACATACGCTCATCGACATCCACCACATTTAAATGCTGCTATCAGAAACTTAGGCTATGTGCGCACTTTCCGTTTCCACCTGCTTTTCAGCTGCTGTTTAGGTCCGTTTTGAACTCCAGCATTTTCATGCCAAAATGCATGCGTTTTGATTTTCCAGCAAAGTCTATGGAAAATGTGGATTTCTTGTCCGCACTTTGCGTTTCCAAACGCAGCGTTTAATTTGCATATTTTGTGGCAAAAAACATGCGTTCAAAGAAGCAGCATGTAAATTGTTTTTGCCATTTTTGCTGCGTTCTACACCCATTGAAATCAATGAGTTGTAGAAAATCGCTGCCAAAATGTGAAGCAGTGCGCTTGCATTGCATTATTATTGCGAACCACATGTTTTTTATAACATAACAAAGGCAGGTCTTTCGTCTTTCTCTCTCTGTTGGTCGGTCTGTCGGTCGGTCTCTCTCTCTGCCCATGTCAGTCTCTCCCTCCCCCCCTCTCTCATACTCACCGATCCACGATCACCGGCGCGGCCCTGCACGGCATTCATACTGTGGCGGCTTCTTCTCTTTTGAAAAAGCCGGCCTCTCATTAATCCATCACGTAATCCCTGCTTCCCCCGCCCACCGGTGCCTATGATTGGTTGCAGTCAGAGACGCCTCCACGCTGAGTGACAGCTCTCTCACTGCAACCAATCACATCCGCCGGAGGGCGTGTGTATATTGAGCAGTTAAAAAAATAAATAAATAAATGAAAAAGAAAACGACGTGCGGTCCCCCCCCATTTGGATACCAGCCAGGGTAAAGCCATACGGCTGAAGGCTGGTATTTTCAGGATGGGGAGCTCCACGTTATGGGAAGCTCCCCAGCCTAACAATATCAGCCAGCAGCCGCCCGGAATTCTCGCATCCATTAGATCCATCCATCCCGACTTGCCCTGGTGCGGTGGCAAACGGAGTAATAAGGAATTAATGGCAGCAGCCCATAGCTGCCACTAAGTCCTAGGTTAATCATGGCAGGCGTCTCCCCGAGATACCTTCCATGATGAACCTGTAAGTTAACGTAAATAAACACACACATCCAAAAAATTCCTTATTTGGAATGAAAGACAAAAAAACACCCTCTTTCACCACTTTATCAATCCCTCAAAAACACCTCCATGTCCGACGTAATCCACGCAAGGTCCCACGACGCTTCCAGCTCTGTTACTTTGGAAGCTGACAGGAGCGTCAGTAGAACTCCTGTGAGCTCCATGCAGCAACTGAAATGAGTCACGCGATCAGCTTGAGCTGTTACTGAGATTACTCGCGGCCACCGCTCTCACGTGGAGGACTGCAGCTGTGACAGCGAGTAACCTGAGTGAAAGCACAGCTGATCACGCGGCTCACTGCAGTCACTCAGGGGATTTGCGATCACAGGTGAGTCCTTCACGTGTGACTGCAAATCAAGCCGCGGCACATGCACACAGCCGCGCGATCACAATGAAGTCAGGGGAAGTTCATCCGAGTTCATTCTGATCGCGCGGCACTGTCCCGCAGCCAGCCTTGACAGTGACAGTGCGGTCCCACTCGGCTCTGCTGCAAGTCTATGGGGGTGCTGCAGAGCCGAGTGGGTGCGTACTGTGAAAAATATGCGTTCTGGATGCTTTTCCCACTCTGTCTATGGCAGAGAAAGCATCCAGAATGCATGAATTATCTCCAGGAATGTCCGCACTTTGCGTTCTGCAGAATGCGTCTCAGAACGCAGCTTTTTCAGCTGCGTTCTGAGACGCACACGCAGTGACTTTTTCGCTGCAGAATTCAACTGCAAAGTGCGCACATAGCCTTACAGTGGCATTTAAGTGATTAATAGTGATGGGTGCATAGTGAAATATTCGGGTACGGAATACTCATCTTGAATATTTCGGACTATTTGTGTATTCGTCTCGAATAACAATTGTAATGCAAGTCAATGGGAAACTCAAACTTCCTCTCAGGATGTCTGGCAGGGCTATAAAAATGCTGAAATGGATGAAAAAGTGCTGAAACTGAATAGGAAGAGCATGGGAAAGATGCCTGGATGCATCTCTGAAACACAGGTTGCTTCCGGGAACAATGCCATCAGAGTATTATGCCACCTTGACGTGCGGTCCTCTGCCTTTTTGTGATAACCAGAGCAGGTAAAGTGGAAAGCTGTGGGCTGCAGCCCCGAGCCGTGTGCTTTGTTTTTGCTAGCTATCAAGAATAAAGGCTTCCCCACAACGTTTTTTCAAAAAATATTTAAATAAATTAAGAAAATGCCGTTGGCTCCTACCCATTTTTGATAATATGGGCAGATAAAGCAGACAACTGGGGACTGGTATTCTCCGGCTAGGCAAGTCCATGATTATTGGAATCTTCCCAGCCTAAAAATAGCAGCTCGCAGCTGCCCCAAAATTGGTGCATCCATTAGATGCGCTAATTGTGGTTCTTTACCCGGCTCATCCAGATTGTCCTGGTGCGGTGGCAATCACCATAATACATAGGGTTGTGTTATGATCTGGTAACCGTGGACGATCACAAAAAATCCCATTAATCAAGAAATAACAAAACCACAAGAGAAGTTGGAAACTGAGCTGATCGCAATTCCCTATCTATCGGACAACACTAGCAGTAGCAGTGGGATGTTCCCAACACACCTAGACACCTCGTCACTGCCTGAGAAACCTGCTACATCTCAAAGACAGAAATGAGGAATTCTAACTTGCCTCGGAGCAGTCCCCAAAGAAATAGCAAGCCCCCAACATGCAACACCGGTGATGTAAGAAATCACAATACACAGATAGAAAATATAGATTAGCAAAGGTGAGGCCCAGCTTACTAGTGCCCTGAGGGTACTTTTAACCTCTTAATGACAAATGATGTACTGGGTACATCATGGATCATGTGAGGCTAATTCCCACCGCTTACCGTGGGCAGACCGCAGCGATCCACGCGCATGTCAGCTGATTTCAACAGCTAAGATGTGTGCCTGCCAGGTGGGGGTGGAATCATTCCACCCATGCCTAGTTACCCCTTACATCTCGATGTCAAAATCTGACAGGCAAAAGTCACAGCACGTAAGCATTACTTACCCAGTGCCATCGGAAGTCACATGACGTGGTCATGTGACTTCCAGTAGTTGCCATGGTAGCACATGATGACTCCTGTAGCTATCATGAGTCACTTTCTCTCACTTGCGTGTGTGAGAGTAAAGCAGCTTTTCTCCAAATCTCAGCTGTGTAGCTGTGATCTGAAGAAATGGAAGAGCGATCAGACTGCTGATCATTATAGTCACCTAGGGGTACTAGTAAAATAAAAAAAGTTTTAAAAAATTGTGCGCAAAATGCAATAACAGGTGATCAAAATGTAGCATCTGTGCAAATATGGTATCATTAAAAATGTCTCAAGATGCAAAAAAATAAGCCATCACTGAGCCACAGATCACGAAAAATGAGAACTCTACGGGCTTTGGAAAATGGTGCAAAAAGTGTGCCACTTTTTTTGGATAACCTTGTAAATTTTTTCAACACCTTAGATAAAAGTAAACCTACACATGCTTGGTGTCTACGAACTCATACCGTCCTGAGACATCACACCCACACATCAGTTTTACCATATAGTGAACAGGATGAATAAAATATCCCAAAACCTATTGTGTGATCGCACTTTTTTTGCAGTTTTTCCGCACTTGAAATTTTTTTGCTGTTTTCCAGAAAACTATATGGTAAAACTCATGGTTTCATTTAAAAATGCAACTTGTCCCGCAAAAAACAAACCCTCATATGGCAAGAATGATGGAAAAATAAAAAAGTTACAGCTCTTGGAAGAAGGGGAGCAAAAACAAATGGAAAGACGGAAAATTGCCCGGGGTAAAGGGGTTACATTCTATAAAAAGTAAAAAAATGTTTTTAAAACTATGAAAAAAATAAAAGAAACACAAAAGGTCAAATCACGACTTTTGCCCCATTAAAAATAAAACAATTAAAAAAATAAAAATACACACATTTGGTATTGCTACATTTATAATAGTCCAGTCTATCAACATATAAAGTAAATTAATCCAATTGGTAAACGGCATAATAAAAAAAAAATCAAAATGCCACAATTATGTTTTTTTGGCTGCTGCAACATTGCAATAAAATGTAATGAGGCGATGAAAACATCGCATTTACTCAAAATTTTATTACTAAAAACATCAGTTCAGGATGCAAAACATAAGTCTGCACACAGCCCCATATTCCAAAAAATTGAAAGCATTATGAGGATCGGAAAATTGCAACACAAGCAAGATTTTTTGTATTAAAAATTTCCTATTTTTTATTTTGCACAAGTTAAATAAAAAAAACTATTCATGTTTGTATCTACATAATCATACTGACCTGGAGAATCATATTGCCTGGTAAGTTTTACCGTATAGTGAACGTGGTAAAAAAATAAAAAAGTCCTTGTGGAATTGCAGTTTTTGTGCAATTTCAACGCACTTCAAATTTTTTTGCCGCTTTCCAGTCCATCATATAATAAAATGGTGTCATTCAAATATCCGTAAAAAGTAGAAAAAAGTGGCAAAATATACCACACCCACAGTTGCCAAATAAGCAACTATTTCTTTCAGCTGGCAATAATCATAGTTACATAGGTTGAAAATAGACCTAGGTCCATCTAGTTCACCCTTCCTCCACCAATTCTACATTTTGTCCCTAAAGGGGGCTTTACACGCTACGACATCGCTAATGCGAACTCGTTGGGGTCACGGAATTGGTGACGCACATCCGGCCGCATTAGCGATGCCGTTGCATGTGACACCGATGAGCGATTTTGCATCGTTGCAAAAACGTGCAAAATCGCTCATCGGTGACATGAGGGTCCATTCTCAAAAATCGTTACTGCAGCAGTAACGAGGTTGTTCCTCGCTCCTGCGGCAGCACACATCGCTCAATGTGACACCGCAGGAACGAGGAAGCTCTCCTTACCTGCCTCCCGGCCGCTATGCGGAAGGAAGGAGGTGGGCGGGATGTTACGTCCCGTTCAGCTCCGCCCCTCCACTGCTATTGGGCGGCCGCTCAGTGACGTCGCTGTGACGCCGCACGGACCGCCCCCTTAGAAAGGAGGCGGTTCGCCGGTCACAGCGACGTTGCCGGGCAGGTAAGTATGTGTGACGGGTCTGGGCGATGTTGTGCGGCACGGGCAGCAATTTGCCCGTGTCACGCAACAGATGGGGGCGGGTACCCACACTAGCGATATCGGGACCGATATCGCAGTGTGTAAAGCCCGCTTAAGCCACTTATAACCAACAATGTTGTGTGTACTGAGGAAATCATATAGCCCTTTTTTAAAAGCTGTTATAGTATCTGCCATTACTACCTCTTATGGTAGGGCATTCCACAGTCTGCCTGCTCTAACTGTAAAGAACCATTTCCTATTTAGGAATAAAGAAAAAACATCACCAAATTTATTTTGATCAGTATACAAACTTTATAGTCTTTCCATTTTGTAATCTTATAAGTTTTCCTCCTTATATATAATTTCAAACAAACACCTCCGTGAAAAAACAGAACTATGTTTAAACATGTCTAATCTTTATATATACGGTGCATCCAACTAGCATTTTAACAATGAGGGAAATGTCGATTTTCAATAAACATAATAAATGCTGAGATCACATTATAGTTTGCAGTGCGCAGTCAATTAAGTGAACTTCAGGTAACCCATGCGGTGTCTAAGTGACCTATAGAGCCTTGTTCTGAGAATGATGCTCCATAGCTTACTCGCGGTCAGTGGCAGGTGCAGAATTTCTCACGAGCATGAGAAATTCCATTCCTGCTGCTGACCGCGAGTGACCTATGGAGCCTTGCTCTCAGAATGATAATCAGAAAAAAGACTGACTGGAACACCTATATGTGTGAATTAGGTGCTAGCTTAAAGATACATGACTATAATACAGATAATAAGCTGCACATTAACCACTATAAAAATATAAACATGAAAAATGGTAAACCATTACTGCTATAGGGATACTATGAACAATGAAAAATACATTTAGCTATCTGGAAAAAATGAAATACATGAAAAATGGTATTGCAAAACTGCTATGAATATTTGAAAGTAGTTGATATGTTTAACAAATGTATTGATCAATTCAAATGTGCCTGAAAACCAAGGACAAAATCTCTAATTTTTCGGGAACCTAACCTTAATGCCTCTCTATGTGCAATTAAAAATCTGCAAGTATGGGCAGACAGGCTCCTGGCTATATAGGATTATGAATAGAGTCTGGTAATAGGACGGGGTTCTGGGTTCTCAGTCAGAAGAAACTGCATGCTAATCAGAAAAAAGTGACTGGAACACCTATATTTTTATAGTGGTTAGTGTGCAGCTTATTATCTTTACTAGAAGATGGCCCGATTCTAAGGCATCGGGTATTGTAGAATTTATTGCGTAGTTGATGTATGATTTTTGTTATATATATAGATGTTGTTGTGTGTAGTTGCCAAGTGTTTGTGTATGGTGCTATAAATGTTCTGGGTGTTGTGTGGGTGTGGCGGTGTGTGAGAGCGGTGTTGTTTGTGTGTTGCGTTGTGTGTGTTGCATTGTTTGTGGGCAGAGCACGTGGGGGGCGTGGTTGAGTGGGCAGAGCGCATGGGGGGCGTGGCCGAGCGGGCAGAGCATGTGGGGGGCGTGGCTGAGGGGCAGAGCACATGGGGGGCGTGGCCATGCGGGCAGAGCGCGTGGGGGCATTGCCGTGTGGGCAGAGCGCATGGGTGGCATGGCCAAGCGGGCAGAGTGTGTGGGGGGCGTGGCCGAGCGGGCAACTATGCAAAGCGCTTTCCATAGTTACCTGATGTGTATCATGGTTACCAGCTTACGCTGGCTCCGGGACACGTGTGCCGGGAGCCGAGGTAATCTAGTAAGCATGGTACACATCATGTGACTATTGAAAGTGACAGTGCTGGTTCACTTTTTGTTTGTTGGTCTTCTGCTGTGCAGCACGCATCGGCGTGTGACAGCGGGAGACCAACGATCTGAATAGGCAGGGAGCTGGCATACGCTGGTAACCATGCTACACAATATTACCCGATGTGTACCATGGTTACCAGCGTACCGGCAACCCAGCCGACACATACCCTCGCGTTGCTGGGGTTGCCGGCGTATGCTGGTGTCGCGGGCGGAGGAGGGGACGCTGCGCTCTCCCACTGCTCGGGTCCGGCTGCCGCGGCTGCTGCGGCCTGCTGCTGCTCGGTGGCTCGAGCGATGGGCCGGATCCCGGGGACTCTAGCGGCGCTCCTCACCCGTGAGTGAAAGGGGGATTTTGGGTGTGGGGAGATAGTTTATTGTCCGTGACGCCACCCACGGTTGTGGTGATTGAGTGTACACCACCGCTGCTCTGGCTGGGAATCCCGGGAGTGATGGTGTGGAGCAGCCAGTTGTTGTGTTGCCCCTCCGTGGGTAGGGGTTGGTGATCCCGGGGCCCAGTGATGGGGTGTTGGAATGGTGTGCAGGCGGGTAGGGGGCCTGCGGAGGTGCAGGGGCGCAGGGGCACCGCTGTGCCGCACGGCACGGAGGTACTCACTCAGCCAGTAAACACGACACAGTTCTCGGTAAACAAACAGCTGGTTGGACGGGTCCCTCAGACGGTTGCACTGCTAATATCCCCTGACCCCAGGTTGTTTGTGTAAGTTCTTTCCTTCGCCTCCGTGCACACTCTTCCTGCTCTCCGGTTTCCAGCTGGCTCCCCGATTCAGTACCGGGGGGCCACCGCCCAGCCCCGGCTACCTGCGGTTCCACCAACTGGCTCCCCGGCTCCCTGCAGACGGCCACTACCGTCTGCCTGTCTTTCTGCACAGGGGCCCTAGGCTCCAACCTAGGCCCCAGTCTGCGTCTGCCTCTCTGCAGACTTCCTCTCTCCTTCACTCCTGAACTTGTCTGAGCTCGTTTCCTGCCTCAGGCCAGCTCACTCCAGGGTGGGCGCCTCCATCTCCTGACTCCGCCCACCTGGTGTGTCAGTCTGAGCCCGAGGCAGAAAGCAGGTCACTTTGGGGATGTCTGCTGTGAACTGCTGGGGGTGGGGGTGTGTGTGTTGTTACCTGTGTCCCCTGGCTTGTCCAGGGCGACACATTCCCCCTTAGCAAAATGCAGACCGTCCTCGGGCTGCCCGTCCATCACCGGTTTTATTTTTTTCTTTTAAACTGCAGAAGATAAGAAAAAAAAAAAACAATACAAGGATACTAACATCATCCCACAACGGGAGGCATATCAAACATTAAACACTTTTAATAACGGCAACGGGTCCTTCGGTCACCCACCCAAATAAACTACCCTTGGTGCTGCCCCTAGGAAGTGGGCAGCACCCCTTGACCCAAGTCCAGGAACGGCTCCAGATCGGTCAACGGGACCGGAACTTCGCTGCCGTTGCGGCCGGGCGAACTGCCGGAGCCGTCATCATCTACGTCGCGGCCGGGCGGACTGCCGGGGCCGGTGGCAGGGCGGTGACAAAGGTGAGGCCTGGGGACCCCAGGTCTGGGTCCTCCCCCACAGACGCTGCGGGCTCCGCTACCGGTAACAGGGGTAACGGGTCGGTGCATCACTGCGGCGGCCTCTTCCAGGAACCAAATGCTGGCAGAGTCCTGGCGTCCCTGCTCCCACAGCCGCGGTTCACATGCGGCCGGACGCCATCCCGTCCCCTTTAGCTTCTTTTTAGCATTTCCTTCTTCAGGGGTTCGGGGCTCCACTTTCGCGCCTTTCCTGCTCGGGGAAGACGCTCGAGCGGGAATTCTTCGCGCCAAAGATGGCGGCTTCTGAAATTTTTCGGCCGGACACCTCCGGCGGTAACAAGGCGCACCTCTACCAGACGGCAGAGCGGTAAGATCCTGTTCGTGATGCCAAGTTGTCGCGGGCGGAGGAGGGGACGCCGCGCTCTCCCACTGCTCGGGTCCGGCTGCCGCGGCTGCTGCGGCCTGCTGCTGCTCGGTGGCTCGAGCGATAGGCCGGATCCCAGGGACTCTAGCGGCGCTCCTCGCCCGTGAGTGAAAGGGGGATTTTGGGTGTGGGGAGATAGTTTATTGTCCGTGACGCCACCCACGGTTGTGGTGATTGAGTGTACACCACCGCTGCTCTGGCTGGGAATCCCGGGAGTGATGGTGTGGAGCAGCCAGTTGTTGTGTTGCCCCTCTGTGGGTAGGGGTTGGTGATCCCGGGGCCCAGTGATGGGGTGTTGGAATGGTGGGCAGGCGGGTAGGGGGCCTGCGGAGGTGCAGGGGCGCAGGGGCAGCGCTGTGCCGCACGGCACGGAGGTACTCACTCAGCCAGTAAACACGACACAGTTCTCGGTAAACAAACGGCTGGTTGGACGGGTCCCTCAGACGGTTGCACTGCTAATATCCCCTGACCCCAGGTTGTTTGTGTAAGTTCTTTCCTTCGCCTCCGTGCACACTCTTCCTGCTCTCCGGTTTCCAGCTGGCTCCCCGATTCAGTACCGGGGGGCCACCGCCCAGCCCCGGCTACCTGCGGTTCCACCAACTGGCTCCCCGGCTCCCTGCAGACGGCCACTATCGTCTGCCTGTCTTTCTGCACAGGGGCCCTAGGCTCCAACCTAGGCCCCAGTCTGCGTCTGCCTCTCTGCAGACTTCCTCTCTCCTTCACTCCTGAACTTGTCTGAGCTCGTTTCCTGCCTCAGGCCAGCTCACTCCAGGGTGGGCGCCTCCATCTCCTGACTCCGCCCACCTGGTGTGTCAGTCTGAGCCCGAGGCAGAAAGCAGGTCACTTTGGGGATGTCTGCTGTGAACTGCTGGGGGTGGGGGTGTGTGTGTTGTTACCTGTGTCCCCTGGCTTGTCCAGGGCGACACACTGGGGTGGGCTCCAGGGGTGCAGCACTCACCTGGGAGTCGGGGCCAGCCGACACATATCCTCACGTTTCTGGGGTTGTCGGCGGGGCTCTGTGTCAGTTCGGGGAATGCGTGCGGGGGGCGGGGCCAGGCTGAGCATTCAATGCATGAGGAGGCGGGGCCTGGCCAAGGGGCCAATGCGTGCGGGGGTGGGGCCTGGCCGAGTGGCCAATCCATGCAGGGGGCGGGGCCAGGCCGAGTGGCCAATCCATGCAGGGGGCGGGGCCAGGCCAAGGCGAGCGGCCAATCCATGTGGGGGGGCGGGGCCAGGCCGAGCCCAGCGGCTAATCCGACGGTTGTCACTGTAACGACACAATTTTGGAGCAAGACAGACAGACAGACAGACATACAGACAGAATAAGGCAATTATATATGTAGATTATAGTCATGTATTTTTAAGCCAGCACCTAATTACATACACATAGGTGTTCCAGTCAGACTTTTTTCTGATTAACATGCAGTTTCTTCTGACTGAGAACCCTGAACCCTGCCCTATTACCGGACTCTATCATGATCCTATCTAGCCAGAAGCCTGTCTGCCCATACTTACAAACTTTTAATAGCACATAGAGAGGCATTAAGGTTAGGTTCCTGAAAAATTAGAGATTACCTTGTCGTTGATTTTTGGGTTCATTTGTATTGATCAATACATTTGCTAAACATCTCTACTACTTTCAAATATTCATAGCAGTTTTGCAATACCATTTTTCATGTATTTCATTTTATCCAGATAGCTAAATGTATATTTCATTGTTGATAGTATCCCTGTAGCAGTAATGTTTATATTTTTATAGTGGTTAGTGTACAGCTTATTATCTTTATTATTCCTCTCAGAATGAGGCTCCATAGGATTTGATGGACGTCGTGGGACATTACACTATTGAATTATGTTGTATTTAAATTAATAAATTGGAGAACGAGGGAGTATGGGGAGTCTTTACTCAAACTATTTTTTTCATGTGTGTGTGTGTTTTTTTTAACTGTTCACTTACCGGGTTAGTAATGGGGTGTGTGTGATAGCTTCACCCCCAATATTGTCAATTCACAGCTGACAATAACTTCAAAAGTATTACCATGATTGCCACTACACAAGGACAATGGGGAAAAGCCAGGATTTGATGGACGTCGTGGGACATTACACTATTGAATTATGTTGTATTTAAATTAATAAATTGGAGAACGAGGGAGTATGGGGAGTCTTTACTCAAACTATTTTTTTCATGTGTGTGTGTGTTTTTTTTAACTGTTCACTTACCGGGTTAGTAATGAGGTGTGCGTGATAGCTTCACCCCCAATATTGTCAATTCACAGCTGACAATAACTTCAAAAGTATTACCATGATTGCCACTACACAAGGACAATGGGGAAAAGCCAGGAAAAGCACTAAAATTATCATATCTAATATGATGCAACAATTCTGCGGTGGCTGTGAGCTGTTTTATTTAGGCTGGGAAGGTCCAAATAACCATGACCTTCCTAGCCTGATAATACTAGAACCCAGCTGTCTGCTTTACCTTTGCTGGTTATCAAAAGTAGGTGGGAGCACACGCCATTTTTAAAAATGATTTAAATAAATCATTTTAAATAATGGCATGGGATCTCCTCTATTTCTGTAAAACAGACAAAACATTTTTTCCATCCACATTTGTTTGTAGTGCAATTGTCCTGCCCTTACCACCATTGTTATTCCTTTTGCAGTCATCAAACCATTACTAGGACTATTTTACAGCCATTTTACAGCACCAAAGTTTGAGTCCCCAATGACTTATATGTAGTGATGGGAAGACCCGAAGATACCCACCTCAGCTATTTAAATCACGCTGTCACATTTTGACAGGGCGATCTAAGTGGCAAGCAGGTTCAGGTGGATTGGTCATGAAGGGGTTAAAATTATTTATTTAAATACTATATAAACAAAAAGGCTTATGCGGTCCCTCTTATTTTGATACACAGCCAAGATACGCACATAGCTGAGGGCTGCAGCCTGCAGCCATATGCTTTATCTGTATTGGGTATTGGGAGGACCCTAAGTCAATTTTTTCATTTATTTATTTTTACACCAATTTAAATACACAAACAGCATGTATGATTTGCAAACAGTCAGACACATTGTCACATAGGGTGGGGGCGCTGTCTGACTGCAACCAGAGATGCCGAGAGTGCCTGTTTGCAGGGAAAGCAGTGTATATGCATGAAGGAAAATGAGCAGCCCTGGAAGTAGTATGAGTACCCCGGAAACAGTGTTACAGCCGCGTGGGAGACTGGTAAGTATAATGCACTTGCTTTTCCCTTTTTTTCTTTATTTCTCCTTTATTTTTTTAATTACCCGAGTTGCTGGATCAGGATAGGTACCCAGACTTCGGTGCATCGGTACTTGTGAACCCGCGTGGATCTGGGCTTTTACAGTCTGGGTCCGCCCATCACTACTTATATGGGATTTGGGTTCAAGGGAAAAGTTTGGGTTAAGTCCATTCTGGCAAAACCCAGTGAACCCTAACTTCCACAGGTAAGCTCATCCCTAATCATTTCCTTTACACTTCACAAATACTTGCTACTTTAAGTTGGTATATCAAATAAAATCCCAATAAAAGTTTGTGGGTGGAACATGAAAAAATGGAATGGAAAATTTCACACAGAATGAATACTTTTTTAAGAAACTGTAAACATGTGATCCAGAAATACATATTGAGAAGAGGTAGGAGAGACACTGCGTATATTGTGCACACTGAGATACTATATACAAATAAGTTTATTGAATACAAAACACTCACTAAAAATAATTAAAACCACTGAAAGGTCATGTTAGAAAGGACATCTATGAGGCTATAATAATAAGTCCGCTCTCTACAACAAAAATAGATACATAATGAGAACAAGGTCTAAAAGAATACACATACATGCCCAGAGCAATTAATAAGTAATGCAATGATAAGACAATATGTAATCACAGATAACAGTCATGGTGCTGACAAAGGTTTGACTGGCCAGGGCAAAGGAAGTATATAAACAAACCAGTTATATGGAACATATCTCAAAAGCTGGATAAAAGGTAAACCAAATTGATGTATGAAAAGTAGAGAGGTATTGAAATATAAGCTTTAACAGACCATGAGAGAGCGTGACCAGCACAAAATCGGAGGTCCAAGGACGAGGCTGACCCCACGAGTATTGCTGCGAATGACAGCTTCATCAGGGGAATAGGTGATACTGACATGAGTCACATGAATATATACATATAGATAAAAGACATCATTACAAAACATATGTGTAAAGAATCTCTATACCAGGGTGATCACTGTAGAAGACGGACGCCAGCGCGGGCACAGATTACATAGTGAGGCAGTATTATCAGGCTACTATGTACATCTTTCGGTAGATGCACTCTTTGGGGTATGTCTTTATTACTATACTCTTGGGGGTTTCTATGTGATGCCATGTCCCTCTATCGAGAGGCGTGTGGTGGCTACAATTATTTACTTTAATGCATGAATTTATATCAGCATATATTGGTTATGTATCTACGTTTCGCCACAGCTCTCTGTATCTATAATCATGCCGCTGGATAATCACATATGTTTGATTCCTTGGCAGTAGCTATTTTTGCCTCTGGGTGTGGTGCCATACTCTCCTGGGTATATCAACCCTTACCCTTCCATATGTTATTTTATTTTTATTTATTTTTTTCATTTTTACTTTTATTTTTGTATTTCCATGGATAAAACGCTCCTACATTTACAATACACTGAGGACTGGTCATTTATACATACATGAGCATTACTCAATTCATGTCCATAATATCGTCGCTAGATATCTCCTGTATTGATATTCAATTTTATTCTTTATTATGGGTTATACTTATCTAAACCATGGGAACCTCAGCTGTTACCTCTGGTGAAAAGAAATTGATCTTAATGTCGGATTACTGGATTAGACTATGTGCACACGTTCAGTATTTGGCTTCAGACATTTCTGCTACAAATCTGCGTTTTCTGAAAAAACTCCACACTATTACCACATGCATTTTAATGCGGTTTAGGTGTGTTTTTTTGCCAGGGACTCCAGATTTGGTGCACAAATGTCTGCAACCAAATACTCAATGCGCGCACATTGCCTAATCAGGTAATCCGGCATTGCATTCAGTGAGGTCACTGAGTTCAATGAGTTCACCTCACGTCAGTTCACCTAAGGTCACTGGTGGGGTATCATGGGAACCCCAGCTGTGATGTCAGGCTAAGGGGTACTTCACACACAGCGAGATCGCTACTGAGATCGCTGCTGAGTCACGTTTTTTGTGACCTCATTAGCGATCTCGCTGTGTGTGACACTGAGCAGCAATCTGGCCCCTGCTGTGAGATCGCTGCTCGTTACACACAGTGCTGGTTCGTTTTTTTATTGTTGCTCTCCCGCTGATAAGCACACATCGCTGTGTGTGACAGTGAGAGAGCAACAATCCTGAATGTGAAGGGAGCAGGAGCCGGCGTCTGACAGCCTGCGGTAAGCTGTAACCAAGGTAAACATCGGGTAACCAAGGTGGTTACCCGATATTTACCTTCGTTACCAGCCTCCGCAGCTCTCACGCTGCCAGTGCCGGCTCCTGCTCCCTGCACACGCTAAGTTAAGCAGTGTGAGCTGGTAACTAAGGTAAACATCGGGTAACCATACCCGATGTTTACCTTAGTTACCAATGTCCGCAGCTTCCAGACGCCGGCTCCATGCAAGCGCAGCGTCGCTTGCACGTCGCTGCTGGCTGGGGGCTGGTCACTGGTCGCTGGTGAGATCTGCCTGTTTGACAGCTCACCAGCGACCATGTAGCGATGCAGCAGCGATCCTGACCAGGTCAGATCGCTGGTCGGATCGTTGCTGCATCGCTAAAGTGTGAAGGTACCCTAACTCAGTGATGTCACCGCTCTCACAGCTGCACCTTCATTAGCGTGTCTCTAATGCTGCAGTGATCTATCACATTTTCTAATGTAAAAACACATTATGACCTTAGATGTAACAGAGCTGAGATCGTCATGGGATGTCATGTCTGTGTATTATGTCAGACCTGCAGGGGTGTTCATGGGGGTTAATAAATTGGAGAAAGAGGGTGTTTTTTTTTTTCTTTAAATAAAGGCTTTTTCTCTGCTTTGTGTTTATTTCTTTTAACTTACAGGGTTAGTAATGGTGGGGTTCCATAGACCCCTCTCCATTACTAACCTTGGACTTGATAACAGCTGTGATTTTTTGACAATTCACAGCTGTCATTAACCCCTTATATTACCCCGATTGCAAGTGCTCTAGGGCAAGTGGGATAAATTGGATAAAGCACCAAAATTGATGCATCTAATAGATGTGCCAATTCTGGGGTGACCTCAGGTTGCTATTTTTAGGCTGGGAGGGCCTGATAACTATGGGCCTCCTCAGCCTGAGAATACTAGCCCCCATCTGTCCGCTCATAGCTGAGTATCAACATTGGGGGGACCTCATGATGTTTTTTTTAATTATTTATTTAAATAATTTAAAAAAACTGCATGGGGGACCTCATATTTTGAGACACAGCCAATATAACACAGACAGCTAGAGGCTGAAGTATGTAGCTATCTGCATTATCTGCACTGGACATCGAAATATGGAGGACCCTGCACCATTTTTTCCATTTATTTATTTATTTTTATACTCTACTTTAGGGACCCAGACAGTTAGTGTGAGAACAATCAATCACAGATGCCGGTACAGAGGGTGAGCAGGGAAAGCATACTGCAACCAATCACAGACACTGCGAAGCAGAGAATATTCATGAACTTTAATGATCAGACCAGGAAGTAGTGGGACAGCCATGGGGAAATTCAGTAAGTGTAATTCTCCTGCTTTAATCACCATAATACTCTGAACACATTGTTCCCAGAAACTAGGGGTAAGTCAGAAATGCATCCAGGCATCTTCCCCATGCTGTTCCCATTCAGTTTAAGAACTTTCTTTTCCCTCCATTGCATCTTTACAGTCCTCTCAGACCTTCTTACAAGGTCCTCCAAGAAATTAGTCAAGTTTCCCATTGACTTGAATTAGGTTCATAATTCAGTACGAATACAGGAATAATAGAAATTATTTGGGACGATGTGTCCAAACCCAAATATTTGACTATTCACCTATCTCTAATATTGGCACATAAGAATGGTTTTCATTTATAATGGAACATACAGGGTCTGGAGGAATACCTCAGGGTTGTCATAATACCTTGTGACCTTAGGGTATCCAGTTTTCATGCATGGGAATCCACCCTCACCTTTAAGGACACATGGGACTAAGGTCTTTTATGTTGCTCTAACATTATTATTAACATGTTACTTGAGTATGATAGAGCTCTTTTGTCCAGCACAAAATCACTTATCAAAGTAATGGAGTATAAACTGGTGAAAGGGGATAATCCGACACAGGTCCAATCTTTTGAAAACAAACCCAAGGAAACAATTGATAAATTTGAAAATGACATAATTCAGAAGAAATGTAATAAATTCCATAGGCTAGTGTGGACTTTGAAAATAAAGTAGCATTTTGATAGAAACAAAGGGACAACTCATGCCCGATTCGGTACATGAAAACACAGCAAGGTTGATCGGGACAGAGGCCACTGCGGATGAGCCCAGCTCAAGTGATTTTTTTATCCTCAACGGACTGCAACTTGGATACAGGACCAGATGGGGCAGAAGGCACAAGAAGTGTATTGACTAGGATCGCAAAAAACATGTGTTCTATGCCTCGCACAGAACCAATCAGAGAACTAGACACAAGTAGATGTAGTTGCTACTCCATCCCTTTAGGAAAAAAATGCACAGATAATATTGAGACCCTCCAAATAATTAACCTTTCTAACTATGTCCTCTCTCCATATGAGGTTTCTGTGTCGCAAAGGGGCCTGACGTTTTCCACTGCCGACATTCTTGATAAATGCTTATGAAGGATTTATATCTCTTCTGCTGAAACCTTATTTTCAAGGTTATATATAAGAAACTGGACATTATTGAAATTCCTGCAGTGGATGAACAAGTCTTCAGGGATCCCATGGGCATTTTGCAGGAAAATGAATCATCTACGGGTAGACAAACATTTCCATATAGGAACAAATCCGTGATTTTTCCCTCCATATATTATGCACCTGCTATACGGCGTTTCTTTAAGGTAGTGATTACGTAGATCCTCAGCCTCAAGGATCATGACAACAGACACTGTAACCTCAACACACAAGAAAGGCAATCCAAAGCCTTAAAAACAATGACAACTTTCTAATTAATGAAGTGGGCAAAGGGAGCAATGTGGCCCTTTGGCTAGTAGATCTGTATGTGAAGGAGGAACATAGGCAACTTAATGAGCCAAAACGTTACCAAAGAATTGCCCTTGGACCGCACAGATCTTTTTACACCTAAATTCCATTGCCTCTTGACTGCAGTACCTCCAACATGGGTATCATTGCTGTTCCTAAGAAGAAATACATGTGTGTTCAACAGCCCATCATACCCACCTCTTATATGCTATTCAAGGTCCACAAGAATGTCACTGCACCATCTGGACGTCCAATAGTATCTACCATAGCTAGCTTCTGTGAGAAGACTTGCATTTCTGTGTATTTCTACTTGCAACCCCTGGTCCTACAGTTGCCTTCCCATGTCCGAGACACCACACATTTTATATAACTTTGCCAGGACAACATTACACCATCACAAGTACTTCTGCTAACCTGTGATGTGGAGTCACTGGACTCCAACATCAGTCATGGTGATGGGAGGAAGGAAGTCATGCATTTCCTTGATGTCCAATCTAAATCTGACCGCATGCATGACTCCTTCTTGATTGAATTGTTGGATTTTATAATGCAGCACAATTTTTTTCTATTCAACAGAGTTTTCTACAGACAAGTGTCTGGCGTGGCCTTGGGGGCACAATGCTCGCCAGCCTACACCAACCTTTTTATTCAGTTGGTGAGAGGCATTCTTTGTATATTCTTTGTATATCAATCTTCTGAGTTCCAGGCGCATGCCACACACTGATATCTATTTTATTGATTACATATTTTTTATTTGGACAGGTACTGAGCACAACTGTCATGCTTTTATGCTACTCTAATTTGTAACCCTGTAAAAATCCATCTGACATATTCCTTCTCAACCTCCACAGTAACCTTTCTGGATTTGCAGATTATGATTAAGTAAAGCAAGCTTATCACTGATCTATATCACAAACCTGAGGTGACAAACAGTCTCCTGCAATTCAAGAGCTTCCACCAGGAAAGGTGTACCAGTTGGGCAGTTCTTGAGTGTACGACACAACAGTACAATGAAAGCAAGGCAAGGCAAGCTAAACATCAAATGATCAGATTTAACAAAGAGGTTATCCTAACAAAATTATCTCCTTGGCATTTCAGAGAGCCAAATCTCAAACTCAAACCTATCTTTTGTCTTCTTCCTCTTCTAGAATTACAAGTCAGCAACCCAGGTTCATCACAATGTACAATAACCATTGGGAAAGGATAAGTAACATTCTTAAAAATCACTGGAACATATTGACCACAGACAGCCAGACCATGCCCACTGTAAATCAGAATCCTCTGCTCACGATATGACGGGCCCCTAATCTGGCTGAGGTCCTGACAAGGAGAAATTTTTAAAGACCACACTATAGAATTAAGCATGGCACCTCCTTAAAAGGTTCATTCCCATGTGTGGACTGTAATATTTGCCACTATATAGCACCCATTAGAGACACATTTTGTAATCCCAGGGACTCCACCGGTCATAAATTGTCTACATATATCAACTAAAAGATGAAGAACATAATCCTAGGTCATTTTTCAACCTATGTTACTATGTAGCTACCAGTACACACAACATTGTCAGTGATAAATGATTTAGGGACAAAATATATAATTGGTGGAGGAAGGTTGAACTAGATGGACCTAGGTCTTTTTTCAACCTATGTAACTATGTAAAAAAAAAATGACGCTTCAATTTGTCCCTGCCAGCAGATCTACATGAGCCAGACATTACAGGAACTTCGGAGGCGGATACAAAAACACCTGTCAACTATTAACCTATCTGCTTCAGGTGTTCAAAAGGGCAAAACAATCAGCCCAGTGGTTGAACATTTTCTCACTCATCATAGAGGTAAATGTGACAATGTATATGTTCTGGGGCTCTAAAAGTATATAGGGTATGGGGAGAGGGGGCTCCTGCTATAAGTGGCTGTTTCAAAATGTATCAAAGTAGAATTTTAAAGTGCAAACAGTAGCTTCGCTGGGACTCAATGAAGATCTTCTTTTTACTGTTTTTTTGGGTTGATTTCAGACTTCAGACTTCATTCTTCATGTACAACTCTCCATTTACATTGTTCTTTTTTCTTCATTAGGTGTTCTAACTAATTCTGTACGTCCATCTGATTGCTTCATTCTAGCAGTTATATACTCCATTAATCTGGTCTCACCCTCAGATTTGGACATTCTAAACTGACCTCTTTCTCATTTGTGCCTCTGGCTGCACCATTCCACCGCATGTGGTCTTTTTGCTCAGCGTACATTGTAACCTCACAACTTTATATATCTTATTTTCCTTTCTTGGGGTCTAGATTTGTTGCATTGTGCTTCTGATATTCTGAGTCCACCTGTTTTGGTCCTCAATTTATTGTATGGATTTAAATCTCACCATCCTATTGGGTATTTCTTTATCCACATACTTACTTGCGGGTCATTAACCACTCTTGGGGGTTCCCATGTGATGCCATGTCCCGCTATCCTGAGGTGTGTGGTGGCTACAAATATTTAGTTTAATGCATGTATTTATATCAGCATATATTGGTTATGTATCTTTATAATTCACAGCTCTCTGTATCTATAATCATGCAGCTGGATATTCACCTGTGATTGGTTCCTTGGCAGCAACTAAGGTATTTATTGCTCTGGGGGTGGTGCCATACTCTCCTTGTACATAAACCCTTATCCTTCCATGTGTTATTTTATTTTTCATTTTTACTTTTATTTTGGTCTTTCCATGCACACAAATCTACACCTTTTACAATATTTCAGGACTGGGCATACAGCTCTGGCACAAATTAAGAGACCACTGCAAAATTGTCAGTTTTTCTGATTTTCTCTTTATAGGTATATTTTTGAGTAAAATGTAAATTGTTCTTTTACTCTATAAACTACTGACAACATGTCTCCGAGTTTTTAAGGAATACATTTTGTATTTATTTTCTGAAAATGAGAAATGGTCAAGATAACAAAAAAAATGCATTGCTTTCAAACCTCAAATAATGCAAAGAAAATAAGTTCATAATCATTTAGAAACAACAATACTAATAATATTGTAACTCCGGAAGAGTTCAGAAATCAATATTTTTTGGAATAACCATGATTTTTAATCACAGCTTTCATGGGTTTTGGCATGGTTTCCACCAGTCTTTCACATTGCTTTTGGGTGACCTTATGCCACTCCTGGTGCAATAATGTAAGCAGTTCTTCTTTGTTTGATGGCTTGTGACTATCAATCTTCCTCTTGATTACATTCCAGAAGTTTTCAATGGGGTTCAGGTATGGAGATTGGGCTGGCCATGACAGGGTTTTGATGTGGTGGTTCTTCATCCACAAATTGGTTGACCTAACTGTTTGGCATGATGCATTGTCCTGCTAGAAAAACCAGTCCTCAGAGTTGGGAGACATTGCCTGAGCAGAAGGAAGCAACTGTTTTTCCAGGATAACCTTGTATGCGGCTTGAGTCATACGTTCTTCGCAATGTTTAATCTGCCCAATTCCAGCCTTGCTGAAGCATCCACAGATCATCACCGATCCTCCACCAAATTTCACAGTGGGTGCAAGACACTGTGGCTTGTACTCCTCTCCAGGTATCCGTCTAACCATTAGATGACCAGATGTTGGGCAAAGCTGAAAATTAGACTCATCAGAAAAGATTACCTTATTCTAGAAATTGGGTAGATTAAGCTTTGGTAAAATATGGTAAAACTGATGTGTCAGTGTGATACCTCAGGTTGGTACGAGTGTGTAGTCACCAAACATGTATAGGTTTACTGTTATCTAAGGGTTTAAAAAAAAAAATCAGACTTTTGTCTAAAAAAGTGGCGCGCTTTTTGCGCCATATTCCGAAAAACATAGCGTTTTCCTTTTTCAGGATCTGGAGCTCGGTGATGGCTAATTTTTTGCTACTTTTTGATCACCTGTTATTGCATTTGGCGCAAAATTTGTGGCGACTAAAAACCGTAATTTTGGTGTTTGGAATTTTTTTGCTGCTATGCTGTTTACCGATCAGGTTAATTGATTTTTTATTTTGATAGATCGGGCATTTCTGAACGTGGCGAAACCAAATGTGTGTATATGTTTTCTTTTTTTACCACTTTAATTTTCAATGGGGCAATTGGGGAGGATTTGAACTTTTAAGTTTTTTATATTTTTAATTTTTTTTAAAAAATGTTTTAACTTTTTTTTTATTTTACTAGTCCCCCTAGGGGACTATAAGTATTAGCAGTCTGATTGGTTACTCCTTTCTGGAAATCACAGTTGCAAAGCTGAGGTCTGCATAAATCTTGCTCTCTTCTCACACACTGCGCTCTGCTGGGTGTAAGAGGAAGTGACTCATGATAGCTACAGGAGTCCTCACATGACCATGTGCTACCATGGCAACCATCGTCTCCATGTGATCACATCATGTGACTTCCGATGGCGCTGGGTAAGTGAATGCTTACTGCAGCTGAGATGTACACCACGCTGTGACATTTCGTGCCTTATAGCCGCACCTGTCAGCTGTTCAAATCAGCTGACATGTTCGTGACTCATTGCCGGCTGCCCGCGGCAGCCGGCAGTGGGTATATCGACTTAAGGCAGGATGTATCCAGTATGTCCAATGTCGGTAAGAGGTTAAGTTTGCACAAATGTATGAAGTAATTTGAAAGCATTGCATAAATTTGTACAGAACGAGTTACAATAACCTGATCTACGTTAAAGTTTTTGTAGTAAATAGTTTATGAAAATGTCATGGAATAACAAAATTACAAGAAGTTTCGGAATCCTGTTTTAAAATCTTACTTGAGCAAGGCCCACAGTACTGTTGGAAGTGCTTCAGGCATCTGCGTTTGTGAGCGATCATATTATTCCGTTGCAGCAGTAGTCCCGTTAGCCCAGTGTAACACACAGTGCAACAAATATGAGGGACACAGCTTTTATCTTGATCTCCAATTTGACAGTCAAAGTAATACTTGTAAGCAGGACACACTTGCTTTGCGAGATTCTTGCGCTGATCATGAATAGTGTATTTGCCGCATATGTCGCAGAAATTGTTCGGATCGTTAACACATTTGCGTCTATCCATCTTAACCCTTTAGTGATGAGGCAAAATTTTTAAAGTCAGACATATGTCACTTTATGATGTAATAACTCTGGAATGCTTCATCACATCCCAGTGATTCTGAGACCGTTTTTTCGTGATACATTGTACTTAATGTTAATGGTAAATTTAAGTGGATATGTTATGTATTTAATTATAAAAATATCAGAAATTTGAAAAATATTATTTAAAATTTACAATTTCAACCTTTGAATGGCTATTACTTTAATGCAGATAGTCGCACCACACAAAATAGTTAATAAATTACATTCCCCCCACACTCTATTAACCATCTGGATGAGGTAGGCACTATTCACTATAAGCTATGGTCAGTGACAACACCCATTGTGACTGATGCAGCAACATGTCAGCTATAGTGGACAGCCGATAGCTGCTGCATTTTCACCCATTTGGAGATGCTATTCTCTTATAACTCAGGTCAGTAAAAAGACATATTGCTGGTCACTAAGGGGTTAAGAATATAAACTGCTAAAACTATAACAGATCTGATCTCTTTTACAACTTTTTTCTTGCTTGCCTTATACCGTATACTAACTGCTGACATGAGCCGATAGACCTGTTTGAGCGCGTCCGGACAGGTCCAGGTATGTCCGCAGGAATATTTACAATATAATTTAATGCATTAATATTATGATGAGTGAATATAGGCTTTGCATACATAACTTAAAATCTAGACTTGCCAGGCAAATTTGAAGTTCATATTTGGAATCAACTTAGTATAAATCACATCTTTTTCTCTCAGTAACAAAATCATTGTTGCGTCATGATATTAATTGCTCTGGGCATGTGTGTATATTCTTTCAGACCTTCTTCTAGTCTCGCAGATGTCCTTTCTATAATGACCTTTTTGTGGTTTTAATTGTTTTTAGTGAGCGTTTTTCATTCAATAAACTTATTTGTGTATAGTATCTCAGTGTGCACTAGAGATGAGCGAACCGGCCGTGGTTCGGCTCGAGTTCAATTCGCTGAACGGAGGTCCCGTTCGAGTTCGGATCGGCGAACCGATTCGGCGAACCGCTCAAACTGCATATGAAACAATGGGAGGCAATCACAAACACATAAAAACACCTAGAAAACACCCTCAAAGGTGTCCAAAAGGTGACAAACAAATCACAACACAACACAAACACATGGGAAAGTGACAAGAACAAATTCTCATGCGAAAACAAAAGAGCTGGACAAGGAAAAAGAGGAGGAGACACAGATATAGGCATGGCACGCCCTTCTAAAATCATGTAAAACACCGCAAGGTGACTCCAAGCGGAGTCTCCCTTTTTTCCAAAAATTGGGCCACACACACACCCACCCCTTCAGTGGCAGCACTTGTGCCCCACTTGTACACTTCACAGCTAGATTTGCATCAAGCACATTCAAAAATACGCCATCCTTAACCGTTCCCAGGATGACACCGGGGTAGGTAGCTAAGTCTTTCCTGATCCCAGCTCTGTTCATCTTGGCTCCTTTTAAAAAACACAGCAAGCAAGGGTTACTCCAAGTGGAGTCTCCCTTTTATCCAAAAATTGGGCCACACAGACACCCCATCAGTGGCAGCACTTGTGCCCTAGTTGTACACTTCACAGGTAGATTTGCATCAAGCACATTCAAAAATACGCCATCCTTCACCGTCCCGAGGATGACACTGGGGAAGGTAGCTAAGGCTTTCCTGATCCCAGCTCTGTTCATCTTGGCTCCTTTAAAAAACACAGCAAGAAAGGGTCACTACAAGCGGAGTCTCCATTTTTTCCAAAAATTAGGCCACACACACACCCACCCCATCAGTAGCAGCACTTGTGCCCTAGTTGTACACTTCACAGCTAGATTTGCATCAAGCACATTCAAAAATACGCCATCCTTAACCGTCCCCAGGATGACACCGGGGTAGGTAGCTAAGTCTTTCCTGATCCCAGCTCTGTTCATCTTGGCTCCTTTTAGAAAACACAGCAAGCAAGGGTTACTCAAAGCGGAGTCTCCCTTTTTTCATAAAATTGGGCAACACACACACCCACCCCTTCAGTGGCAGCACTTGTGCCCCAGTTGTACACTTCACAGGTAGATTTGCATCAAGCACATTAAAAAATACGCCATCCTTAACCGTTCCCAGGATGACACCGGGGTAGGTAGCTAAGTCTTTTCTGATCCCAGCTCTGTTCATCTTGGCTCCTTTTAAAAATACAGCAAGCAAGGGTTACTCCAAGCGGAGTCTCCCTTTTTTCCAAAAATTGGGCCACACAGACACCCCATCAGTGGCAGCACTTGTGCCCTAGTTGTACACTTCACAGAAAGATTTGCATCAAGTACATTCAAAAATATGCCATCCTTAACCGTCCCCAGGATGACACCGGGGTAGGTAGCTAAGTCTTTCCTGATCCCAGCTCTGTTCATCTTGGCTCCTTTTAGAAAACACAGCAAGCAAGGGTTACTCCAAGCGGAGTCTCCCTTTTTTCATAAAATTGGGCAACACACACACCCACCCCTTCAGTGGCAGCACTTGTGCCCCAGTTGTACACTTCACAGGTAGATTTGCATCAAGCACATTAAAAAATACGCCATCCTTAACCGTTCCCAGGATGACACCGGGGTAGGTAGCTAAGTCTTTTCTGATCCCAGCTCTGTTCATCTTGGCTCCTTTTAAAAATACAGCAAGCAAGGGTTACTCCAAGCGGAGTCTCCCTTTTTTCCAAAAATTGGGCCACACAGACACCCCATCAGTGGCAGCACTTGTGCCCTAGTTGTACACTTCACAGGTAGATTTGCATCAAGTACATTCAAAAATATGCCATCCTTAACCGTCCCCAGGATGACACCGGGGTAGGTAGCTAAGTCTTTCCTGATCCCAGCTCTGTTCATCTTGGCTCCTTTTAAAAAACACAGCAAGCAAGGGTTACTCCAAGCGGAGTCTCCCTTTTTTCAAAAAATTAGACCACACACACATCACCCCTTCAGTGGCAGCACTTGTGCCCCAGTTGTACACTTCACAGCTAGATTTGCATCAAGCACATTCAACAATACGCCATCCTTAACCGTCCCCAGGATGACACCGGGGTAGGTAGCTAAGTCTTTCCTGATCCCAGCTCTGTTCATCTTGGCTCCTTTTAAAAAACACAGCAAGCAAGGGTTACTCCAAGCGGAGTCTCCCTTTTTTCCAAAAATTGGGCCACACAGACACCCCATCAGTGGCAGCACTTTTCCCCTAGTTGTACACTTCACAGGTAGATTTGCATCAAGCACATTCAAAAATACGCCATCCTTCACTGTCCCCAGGATGACACCGGGGAAGGTAGCTAAGGCTTTCCTGATCCCAGCTCTGTTCATCTTGGCTCCTTTTAAAAAACACAGCAAGCAAGGGTTATTCCAAGCGGAGTCTCCCTTTTTTCCAAAAATTAGGCCACACACACACCCACCCCTTCAGTGGCAGCACTTGTGAGCCAATTGTACACTTCACAGCTAGATTTGCATCAAGCACATTCAAAAATAAGCCATTCTTAACAAACCCCAGGATGACACCGGGGTAGGTAGCTAAGTCTTTCCTGATCCCAGCTCTGTTCATCTTGGCTCCTTTTAAAAAACACAGCAAGCAAGGGTTACTCCAAGCGGAGTCTCCCTTTTTTCCAAAAATTGGGCCACACAGACACCCCATCAGTGGCAGCACTTTTTCCCTAGTTGTACACTTCACAGGTAGATTTGCATCAAGGAAATTCAAAAATACGCCATCCTTCACTGTCCCCAGGATGACACCGGGGTAGGTAGCTAAGGCTTTCCTGAACCCAGCTCTGTTCATCTTGGCTCCTTTTAAAAAACACAGCAAGCAAGGGTTATTCCAAGCAGAGTCTCACTTTTTTCCAAATATTAGGCCACACACACACCCACCCCTTCAGTGGCAGCACTTGTGCCCCAGTTGTACACTTCACAGCTAGATTTGCATCAAGCACATTCAAAAATACGCCATCCTTAACCGTCCCCAGGATGACACCGGGGTAGATAGCTAAGTCTTTCCTGATCCCAGCTCTGTTCATCTTGGCTCCTTTTAAAAAACACAGCAAGCAAGGGTTACTCCAAGCGGAGTCTCCCTTTTTTCCAAAAATTGGGCCACACACACATCACCCCTTCAGTGGCAGCACTTGTGCCCCAGTTGTAGACTTCACAGGTAGATTTGCATCAAGCACATTCAAAAATACGCCATCCTTAACCGACCCCAGGATGACACCGAGGTAGGTAGCTAAGTCTTTCCTAATCCCAGCTCTGTTCATCTTGGCTCCTTTTAAAAAACACAGCAAGCAAGGGTTACTCCAAGCAGAGTCTCCCTTTTTTCCAAAAATTGGGCCACACAGACACCCCATCAGTGGCAGCACTTGTGCCCTAGTTGTATACTTCACAGGTAGATTTGCATCAAGCACATTCAAAAATACGCCATCCTTAACCGAGCCCAGGATGACACCGAGGTAGGTAGCTAAGTCTTTCCTAATCCCAGCTCTGTTCATCTTTGCTTCTTTTAAAAAACACAGCAAGCAAGGGTTACTCCAAGCGGAGTCTCCCTTTTTTCCAAAAATTGGGCCACACAGACACCCCATCAGTGGCAGCACTTGTGCCCTAGTTGTACACTTCACAGGTAGATTTGCATCAAGCACATTGAAAAATACGCCATCCTTCACTGTCCCCAGGATGACACCGGGGTTGGTAGCTAAGTCTTTCCTGATCCCAGCTCTGTTCATCTTGGCTCCTTTTTAAAAACACAGCAAGCAAGGGTTACTCCAAGCGGAGTCTCCCTTTTTTCCAAAAATTGGGCCACACAGACACCTCATCAGTGGCAGCACTTGTGCCCTAGTTGTACACTTCACAGCTAGATTTGCATCAAGCACATTCAAAAATACGCCATCCTTAACCGACCCCAGTATGACACCGGGGTAGGTAGCTAAGTCTTTCCTGATCCCAGCTCTGTTCATCTTTGCTCCTTTTAAAAAACACAGCAAGCAAGGGTTAATCCAAGCGGAGTCTCCCTTTTTTCCAAAAATTGGGCCACACACACATCACCCCTTCAGTGGCAGCACTTGTGCCCCAGTTGTAGACTTCACAGCTAGATTTGAATCAAGCACATTCAAAAATACGCCATCCTTAACCGTCCCCAGGATGACACCGGGGTAGATAGCTAAGTCTTTCCTGATCCCAGCTCTGTTCATCTTGGCTCCTTTTAAAAAACACAGCAAGCAAGGGTTACTCCAAGCGAAGTCTCCCTTTTTTCCAAAAATTGGGCCACACAGACACCCCATCAGTGGCAGCACTTGTGCCCTAGTTGTACACTTCACAGGTAGATTTGCATCAAGCACATTGAAAAATACGCCATCCTTCACTGTCCCCAGGATGACACCGGGGTTGGTAGCTAAGTCTTTCCTGATCCCAGCTCTGTTCATCTTGGCTCCTTTTAAAAAACACAGCAAGCAAGGGTTACTCCAAGCGGAGTCTCCCTTTTTTCCAAAAATTGGGCCACACACACATCACCCCTTCAGTGGCAGCACTTGTGCCCCAGTTGTAGACTTCACAGCTAGATTTGAATGCAGCACATTCAAAAATACGCCATCCTTAACCGTCCCCAGGATGACACCGGGGTAGGTAGCTAAGTCTTTCCTGATCCCAGCTCTGTTCATCTTGGCTCCTTTTAAAAAACACAGCAAGCAAGGGTTACTCCAAGCAGAGTCTCCCTTTTTTCCAAAAATTGGGCCACACAGACACCCCATCAGTGGCAGCACTTGTGCCCTAGTTGTATACTTCACAGGTAGATTTGCATCAAGCACATTCAAAAATACGCCATCCTTAACCGAGCCCAGGATGACACCGAGGTAGGTAGCTAAGTCTTTCCTAATCCCAGCTCTGTTCATCTTTGCTCCTTTTAAAAAACACAGCAAGCAAGGGTTACTCCAAGCGGAGTCTTCCTTTTTTCCAAAAATTGTGCCACACAGACACCCCATCAGTGGCAGCACTTGTGCCCTAGTTGTATACTTCACAGGTAGATTTGCATCAAGCACATTCAAAAATACGCCATCCTTAACCGACCCCAGTATGACACCGGGGTAGGTAGCTAAGTCTTTCCTGATCCCAGCTCTGTTCATCTTTGCTCCTTTTAAAAAACACAGCAAGCAAGGGTTATTCCAAGCGGAGTCTCACTTTTTTCCAAAAATTAGGCCACACACACACCCACCCCTTCAGTGGCAGCACTTGTGCCCCAGTTGTACACTTCAAAGCTAGATTTGCATCAAGCACATTCAAAAATACGCCATCCTTAACCGTCCCCAGGATGACACCGGGGTAGATAGCTAAGTCTTTCCTGATCCCAGCTCTGTTCATCTTGGCTCCTTTTAAAAAACACAGCAAGCAAGGGTTACTCCAAGCGGAGTCTCCCTTTTTTCCAAAAATTGGGCCACACAGACACCCCATCAGTGGCAGCACTTGTGCCCTAGTTGTACACTTCACAGGTAGATTTGCATCAAGCACATTGAAAAATACGCCATCCTTCACTGTCCCCAGGATGACACCGGGGTTGGTAGCTAAGTCTTTCCTGATCCCAGCTCTGTTCATCTTGGCTCCTTTTAAAAAACACAGCAAGCAAGGGTTACTCCAAGCGGAGTCTCCCTTTTTTCCAAAAATTGGGCCACACACACATCACCCCTTCAGTGGCAGCACTTGTGCCCCAGTTGTAGACTTCACAGCTAGATTTGAATGAAGCACATTCAAAAATACGCCATCCTTAACCGTCCCCAGGATGACACCGGGGTTGGTAGCTAAGTCTTTCCTGATCCCAGCTCTGTTCATCTTGGCTCCTTTTAAAAAACACAGCAAGCAAGGGTTACTCCAAGCGGAGTCTCCCTTTTTTCCAAAAATTGGGCCACACAGACACCTCATCAGTGGCAGCACTTGTGCCCTAGTTGTATACTTCACAGGTAGATTTGCATCAAGCACATTCAAAAATACGCCATCCTTAACCGACCCCAGGATGACACCGAGGTAGGTAGCTAAGTCTTTCCTAATCCCAGCTCTGTTCATCTTTGCTCCTTTTAAAAAACACAGCAAGCAAGGGTTACTCCAAGCGGAGTCTTCCTTTTTTCCAAAAATTGTGCCACACAGACACCCCATCAGTGGCAGCACTTGTGCCCTAGTTGTATACTTCACAGGTAGATTTGCATCAAGCACATTCAAAAATACGCCATCCTTAACCGACCCCAGGATGACACCGAGGTAGGTAGCTAAGTCTTTCCTAATCCCAGCTCTGTTCATCTTTGCTCCTTTTAAAAAACACAGCAAGCAAGGGTTATTCCAAGCGGAGTCTCACTTTTTTCCAAAAATTAGGCCACACACACACACCCACCCCTTCAGTGGCAGCACTTGTGCCCCAGTTGTACACTTCACAGCTAGATTTGCATCAAGCACATTCAAAAATACGCCATCCTTAACCGTCCCCAGGATGACACCGGAGTAGATAGCTAAGTCTTTCCTGATCCCAGCTCTGTTCATCTTGGCTCCTTTTGAAAAACACAGCAAGCAAGGGTTACTCCAAGCGGAGTCTCCCTTTTTTCCAAAAATTGGGCCACACAGACACCCCATCAGTGGCAGCACTTGTGCCCTAGTTGTACACTTCACAGGTAGATTTGCATCAAGCACATTGAAAAATACGCCATCCTTCACTGTCCCCAGGATGACACCGGGGTTGGTAGCTAAGTCTTTCCTGATCCCAGCTCTGTTCATCTTGGCTCATTTTAAAAAACACAGCAAGCAAGGGTTACTCCAAGCGGAGTCTCCCTTTTTTCCAAAAATTGGGCCACACAGACACCTCATCAGTGGCAGCACTTGTGCCCTAGTTGTACACTTCACAGCTAGATTTGCATCAAGCACATTCAAAAATACGCCATCCTTAACCGACCCCAGTATGACACCGGGGTAGGTAGCTAAGTCTTTCCTGATCCCAGCTCTGTTCATCTTTGCTCCTTTTAAAAAACACAGCAAGCAAGGGTTACTCCAAGCGGAGTCTCCCTTTTTTCCAAAAATTGGGCCACACACACATCACCCCTTCAGTGGCAGCACTTGTGCCCCAGTTGTAGACTTCACAGCTAGATTTGAATCAAGCACATTCAAAAATACGCCATCCTTAACCGTCCCCAGGATGACACCGGGGTAGGTAGCTAAGTCTTTCCTGATCCCAGCTCTGTTCATCTTGGCTCCTTTTAAAAACACAGCAAGCAAGGGTTACTCCAAGCGGAGTCTCCCTTTTTTCCAAAAATTGGGCCACACAGACACCCCATCAGTGGCAGCACTTGTGCCCTAGTTGTACACTTCACAGCTAGATTTGCATCAAGCACATTTAAAAATACGCCATCC
Organism: Anomaloglossus baeobatrachus; assembly: GCF_048569485.1. Lineage (NCBI taxonomy): Eukaryota > Metazoa > Chordata > Amphibia > Anura > Aromobatidae > Anomaloglossus > Anomaloglossus baeobatrachus. The sequence continues at coordinate 138,523,490 of NC_134360.1, forward strand.
TTAACCGACCCCAGTATGACACCGGGGTAGGTAGCTAAGTCTTTCCTGATCCCAGCTCTGTTCATCTTTGCTCCTTTTAAAAAACACAGCAAGCAAGGGTTATTCCAAGCGGAGTCTCACTTTTTTCAAAAAATTAGGCCACACACACACCCACCCCTTCAGTGGCAGCACTTGTGCCCCAGTTGTACACTTCAAAGCTAGATTTGCATCAAGCACATTCAAAAATACGCCATCCTTAACCGTCCCCAGGATGACACTGGGGTAGATAGCTAAGTCTTTCCTGATCCCAGCTCTGTTTATCTTGGCTCCTTTTAAAAAACACAGCAAGCAAGGGTTACTCCAAGCGGAGTCTCCCTTTTTTCCAAAAATTGGGCCACACACACATCACCCCTTCAGTGGCAGCACTTGTGCCCCAGTTGTAGACTTCATAGCTAGATTTGAATGAAGCACATTCAAAAATACGCCATCCTTAACCGTCCCCAGGATGACACCGGGGTAGGTAGCTAAGTCTTTCCTGATCCCAGCTCTGTTCATCTTGGCTCCTTTTAAAAAACACAGCAAGCAAGGGTTACTCCAAGCAGAGTCTCCCTTTTTTCCAAAAATTGGGCCACACAGACACCCCATCAGTGGCAGCACTTGTGCCCTAGTTGTATACTTCACAGGTAGATTTGCATCAAGCACATTCAAAAATACGCCATCCTTAACCGAGCCCAGGATGACACCGAGGTAGGTAGCTAAGTCTTTCCTAATCCCAGCTCTGTTCATCTTTGCTCCTTTTAAAAAACACAGCAAGCAAGGGTTACTCCAAGCGGAGTCTTCCTTTTTTCCAAAAATTGTGCCACACAGACACCCCATCATTGGCAGCACTTGTGCCCTAGTTGTATACTTCACAGGTAGATTTGCATCAAGCACATTCAAAAATACGCCATCCTTAACCGACCCCAGGATGACACCGAGGTAGGTAGCTAAGTCTTTCCTAATCCCAGCTCTGTTCATCTTTGCTCCTTTTAAAAAACACAGCAAGCAAGGGTTACTCCAAGCGGAGTCTTCCTTTTTTCCAAAAATTGTGCCACACAGACACCCCATCAGTGGCAGCACTTGTGCCCTAGTTGTATACTTCACAGGTAGATTTGCATCAAGCACATTCAAAAATACGCCATCCTTAACCGACCCCAGGATGACACCGAGGTAGGTAGCTAAGTCTTTCCTAATCCCAGCTCTGTTCATCTTTGCTCCTTTTAAAAAACACAGCAAGCAAGGGTTACTCCAAGCGGAGTCTCCCTTTTTTCCAAAAATTGGGCCACACAGACACCCCATCAGTGGCAGCACTTGTGCCCCAGTTGTAGACTTCACAGCTAGATTTGAATCAAGCACATTCAAAAATACGCCATCCTTAACCGTCCCCAGGATGACACCGGGGTAGGTGACTAAGTCTTTCCTGATCCCAGCTCTGTTCATCTTGGCTCCTTTTAAAAACACAGCAAGCAAGGGTTACTCCAAGCGGAGTCTCCCTTTTTTCCAAAAATTGGGCCACACAGACACCCCATCAGTGGCAGCACTTGTGCCCTAGTTGTACACTTCACAGCTAGATTTGCATCAAGCACATTTAAAAATACGCCATCCTTAACCGACCCCAGTATGACACCGGGGTAGGTAGCTAAGTCTTTCCTGATCCCAGCTCTGTTCATCTTTGCTCCTTTTAAAAAACACAGCAAGCAAGGGTTATTCCAAGCGGAGTCTCACTTTTTTCCAAAAATTAGGCCACACACACACCCACCCCTTCAGTGGCAGCACTTGTGCCCCAGTTGTACACTTCAAAGCTAGATTTGCATCAAGCACATTCAAAAATACGCCATCCTTTACCGTCCCCAGGATGACACTGGGGTAGATAGCTAAGTCTTTCCTGATCCCAGCTCTGTTCATCTTGGCTCCTTTTAAAAAACACAGCAAGCAAGGGTTACTCCAAGCGGAGTCTCCCTTTTTTCCAAAAATTGGGCCACACACACATCACCCCTTCAGTGGCAGCACTTGTGCCCCAGTTGTAGACTTCATAGCTAGATTTGAATGAAGCACATTCAAAAATACGCCATCCTTAACCGTCCCCAGGATGACACCGGGGTAGGTAGCTAAGTCTTTCCTGATCCCAGCTCTGTTCATCTTGGCTCCTTTTAAAAAACACAGCAAGCAAGGGTTACTCCAAGCAGAGTCTCCCTTTTTTCCAAAAATTGGGCCACACAGACACCCCATCAGTGGCAGCACTTGTGCCCTAGTTGTATACTTCACAGGTAGATTTGCATCAAGCACATTCAAAAATACGCCATCCTTAACCGACCCCAGGATGACACCGAGGTAGGTAGCTAAGTCTTTCCTAATCCCAGCTCTGTTCATCTTTGCTCCTTTTAAAAAACACAGCAAGCAAGGGTTACTCCAAGCGGAGTCTTCCTTTTTTCCAAAAATTGTGCCACACAGACACCCCATCAGTGGCAGCACTTGTGCCCTAGTTGTATACTTCACAGGTAGATTTGCATCAAGCACATTCAAAAATACGCCATCCTTAACCGACCCCAGGATGACACCGAGGTAGGTAGCTAAGTCTTTCCTAATCCCAGCTCTGTTCACCTTTGCTCCTTTTAAAAAACACAGCAAGCAAGGGTTACTCCAAGCGGAGTCTTCCTTTTTTCCAAAAATTGTGCCACACAGACACCCCATCAGTGGCAGCACTTGTGCCCTAGTTGTATACTTCACAGGTAGATTTGCATCAAGCACATTCAAAAATACGCCATCCTTAACCGACCCCAGGATGACACCGAGGTAGGTAGCTAAGTCTTTCCTAATCCCAGCTCTGTTCATCTTTGCTCCTTTTAAAAAACACAGCAAGCAAGGGTTACTCCAAGCGGAGTCTTCCTTTTTTCCAAAAATTGTGCCACACAGACACCCCATCAGTGGCAGCACTTGTGCCCTAGTTGTATACTTCACAGGTAGATTTGCATCAAGCACATTCAAAAATACGCCATCCTTAACCGACCCCAGGATGACACCGAGGTAGGTAGCTAAGTCTTTCCTAATCCCAGCTCTGTTCATCTTTGCTCCTTTTAAAAAACACAGCAAGCAAGGGTTATTCCAAGCGGAGTCTCACTTTTTTCCAAAAATTAGGCCACACACACACCCACCCCTTCAGTGGCAGCACTTGTGCCCCAGTTGTACACTTCACAGCTAGATTTGCATCAAGCACATTCAAAAATACGCCATCCTTAACCGTCCCCAGGATGACACCGGAGTAGATAGCTAAGTCTTTCCTGATCCCAGCTCTGTTCATCTTGGCTCCTTTTGAAAAACACAGCAAGCAAGGGTTACTCCAAGCGGAGTCTCCCTTTTTTCCAAAAATTGGGCCACACAGACACCCCATCAGTGGCAGCACTTGTGCCCTAGTTGTACACTTCACAGGTAGATTTGCATCAAGCACATTGAAAAATACGCCATCCTTCACTGTCCCCAGTATGACACCGGGGTTGGTAGCTAAGTCTTTCCTGATCCCAGCTCTGTTCATCTTGGCTCCTTTTAAAAAACACAGCAAGCAAGGGTTACTCCAAGCGGAGTCTACCTTTTTTCCAAAAATTGGGCCACACAGACACCTCATCAGTGGCAGCACTTGTGCCCTAGTTGTACACTTCACAGCTAGATTTGCATCAAGCACATTCAAAAATACGCCATCCTTAACCGTCCCCAGGATGACACCGGGGTAGGTAGCTAAGTCTTTCCTGATCCCAGCTCTGTTCATCTTGGCTCCTTTTAAAAAACACAGCAAGCAAGGGTTACTCCAAGCAGAGTCTCCCTTTTTTCCAAAAATTGGGCCACACAGACACCCCATCAGTGGCAGCACTTGTGCCCTAGTTGTATACTTCACAGGTAGATTTGCATCAAGCACATTCAAAAATACGCCATCCTTAACCGACCCCAGGATGACACCGAGGTAGGTAGGTAAGTCTTTCCTAATCCCAGCTCTGTTCATCTTTGCTCCTTTTAAAAAACACAGCAAGCAAGGGTTACTCCAAGCGGAGTCTTCCTTTTTTCCAAAAATTGTGCCACACAGACACCCCATCAGTGGCAGCACTTGTGCCCTAGTTGTATACTTCACAGGTAGATTTGCATCAAGCACATTCAAAAATACGCCATCCTTAACCATCCCCAGGATGACACCGGGGTAGGTAGCTAAGTCTTTCCTGATCCCAGCTCTGTTCATCTTGGCTCCTTTTAAAAACACAGCAAGCAAGGGTTACTCCAAGCGGAGTCTCCCTTTTTTCCAAAAATTGGGCCACACAGACACCCCATAAGTGGCAGCACTTGTGCCCTAGTTGTATACTTCACAGGTAGATTTGCATCAAGCACATTCAAAAATACGCCATCCTTAACCGTCCCCAGGATGACACCGGGGTAGGTAGCTAAGTCTTTCCTGATCCCAGCTCTGTTCATCTTGGCTCCTTTTAAAAACACAGCAAGCAAGGGTTACTCCAAGCGGAGTCTCCCTTTTTTCCAAAAATTGGGCCACACAGACACCCCATCAGTGGCAGCACTTGTGCCCTAGTTGTACACTTCACAGGTAGATTTGCATCATGCACATTGAAAAATACGCCATACTTCACCGTCTCCAGGATGACACCGGGGTAGGTTGCTAAGTCTTTCCTGATCCCAGCTCTGTTCATCTTGGCTCCTTTTAAAAAACACAGCAAGCAAGGGTTACTCCAAGCGGAGTCTCCCTTTTTTCCAAAAATTGGGCCACACAGACAACCCATCAGTGGCAGCACTTGTGCCCTAGTTGTACACTTCACAGGTAGATTTGCATCATGCACATTGAAAAATACGCCATACTTCACCGTCTCCAGGATGACACCGGGGTAGGTTGCTAAGTCTTTCCTGATCCCAGCTCTGTTCATCTTGGCTCCTTTTAAAAAACACAGCAAGCAAGGGTTACTCCAAGAGGAGTCTCCCTTTTTTCCAAAAATTGGGCCACACACACATCACCCCTTCAGTGGCAGCACTTGTGCCCCAGTTGTAGACTTCACAGCTAGATTTGAATCAAGCACATTCAAAAATACGCCATCCTTAACCGTCCCCAGGATGACACCGGGGTAGGTAGCTAAGTCTTTCCTGATCCCAGCTCTGTTCATCTTGGCTCCTTTTAAAAAACACAGCAAGCAAGGGTTACTCCAAGCAGAGTCTCCCTTTTTTCCAAAAATTGGGCCACACAGACACCCCATCAGTGGCAGCACTTGTGCCCTAGTTGTATACTTCACAGGTAGATTTGCATCAAGCACATTCAAAAATACGCCATCCTTAACCGACCCCAGGATGACACCGAGCTGAGTAGCTAAGTCTTTCCTAATCCCAGCTCTGTTCATCTTTGCTCCTTTTAAAAAACACAGCAAGCAAGGGTTACTCCAAGCGGAGTCTTCCTTATTTCCAAAAATTGTGCCACACAGACACCCCATCAGTGGCAGCACTTGTGCCCTAGTTGTATACTTCACAGGTAGATTTGCATCAAGCACATTCAAAAATACGCCATCCTTAACCGACCCCAGGATGACACCGAGGTAGGTAGCTAAGTCTTTCCTAATCCCAGCTCTGTTCATCTTTGCTCCTTTTAAAAAACACAGCAAGCAAGGGTTACTCCAAGCGGAGTCTTCCTTTTTTCCAAAAATTGTGCCACACAGACACCCCATCAGTGGCAGCACTTGTGCCCTAGTTGTATACTTCACAGGTAGATTTGCATCAAGCACATTCAAAAATACGCCATCCTTAACCGTCCCCAGGATGACACCGGGGTAGGTAGCTAAGTCTTTCCTGATCCCAGCTCTGTTCATCTTGGCTCCTTTTAAAAACACAGCAAGCAAGGGTTACTCCAAGCGGAGTCTCCCTTTTTTCCAAAAATTGGGCCACACAGACAACCCATCAGTGGCAGCACTTGTGCCCTAGTTGTACACTTCACAGCTAGATTTGCATCAAGCACATTCAAAAATACGCCATCCTTAACCGACCCCAGTATGACACCGGGGTTGGTAGCTAAGTCTTTCCTGATCCCAGCTCTGTTCATCTTTGCTCCTTTTAAAAAACACAGCAAGCAAGGGTTACTCCAAGCGGAGGCTCCCTTTTTTCCAAAAATTGGGCCACACACACATCACCCCTTCAGTGGCAGCACTTGTGCCCCAGTTGTAGACTTCACAGCTAGATTTGAATCAAGCACATTCAAAAATACGCCATCCTTAACCGTCCCCAGGATGACACCGGGGTAGGTAGCTAAGTCTTTCCTGATCCCAGCTCTGTTCATCTTGGCTCCTTTTAAAAAACACAGCAAGCAAGGGTTACTCCAAGCGGAGTCTTCCTTTTTTCCAAAAATTGTGCCACACAGACACCCCATCAGTGGCAGCACTTGTGCCCTAGTTGTATACTTCACAGGTAGATTTGCATCAAGCACATTCAAAAATACGCCATCCTTAACCGTCCCCAGGATGACACCGGGGTAGGTAGCTAAGTCTTTCCTGATCCCAGCTCTGTTCATCTTGGCTCCTTTTAAAAACACAGCAAGCAAGGGTTATTTCAAGCGGAGTCTCCCTTTTTTCCAAAAATTGGGCCACACAGACACCCCATCAGTGGCAGCACTTGTGCCCTAGTTGTACACTTCACAGGTAGATTTGCATCATGCACATTGAAAAATACGCCATACTTCACCGTCTCCAGGATGACACCGGGGTAGGTTGCTAAGTCTTTCCTGATCCCAGCTCTGTTCATCTTGGCTCCTTTTAAAAAACACAGCAAGCAAGGGTTACTCCAAGCGGAGTCTCCCTTTTTTCCAAAAATTGGGCCACACAGACAACCCATCAGTGGCAGCACTTGTGCCCTAGTTGTACACTTCACAGCTAGATTTGCATCAAGCACATTCAAAAATACGCCATCCTTAACCGACCCCAGTATGACACCGGGGTAGGTAGCTAAGTCTTTCCTGATCCCAGCTCTGTTCATCTTTGCTCCTTTTAAAAAACACAGCAAGCAAGGGTTACTCCAAGCGGAGGCTCCCTTTTTTCCAAAAATTGGGCCACACACACATCACCCCTTCAGTGGCAGCACTTGTGCCCCAGTTGTAGACTTCACAGCTAGATTTGAATCAAGCACATTCAAAAATACGCCATCCTTAACCGTCCCCAGGATGACACCGGGGTAGGTAGCTAAGTCTTTCCTGATCCCAGCTCTGTTCCTCTTGGCTCCTTTTAAAAAACACAGCAAGCAAGGGTTACTCCAAGCAGAGTCTCCCTTTTTTCCAAAAATTGGGCCACACAGACACCCCATCAGTGGCAGCACTTGTGCCCTAGTTGTATACTTCACAGGTAGATTTGCATCAAGCACATTCAAAAATACGCCATCCTTAACCGACCCCAGGATGACACCGAGGTAGGTAGGTAAGTCTTTCCTGATCCCAGCTCTGTTCATCTTGGCTCCTTTTAAAAAACACAGCAAGCAAGGGTTACTCCAAGCGGAGTCTCCCTTTTTTCCAAAAATTGGGCCACACAGACACCTCATCAGTGGCAGCACTTGTGCCCTAGTTGTACACTTCACAGCTAGATTTGCATCAAGCACATTCAAAAATACGCCATCCTTAGCCGACCCCAGTATGACACCGGGGTAGGTAGCTAAGTCTTTCCTGATCCCAGCTCTGTTCATCTTTGCTCCTTTTAAAAAACACAGCAAGCAAGGGTTACTCCAAGCGGAGGCTCCCTTTTTTCCAAAAATTGGGCCACACACACATCACCCCTTCAGTGGCAGCACTTGTGCCCCAGTTGTAGACTTCACAGTTAGATTTGAATCAAGCACATTCAAAAATACGCCATCCTTAACCGTCCCCAGGATGACACCGGGGTAGGTAGCTAAGTCTTTCCTGATCCCAGCTCTGTTCATCTTGGCTCCTTTTAAAAAACACAGCAAGCAAGGGTTACTCCAAGCAGAGTCTCCCTTTTTTCCAAAAATTGGGCCACACAGACACCCCATCAGTGGCAACACTTGTGCCCTAGTTGTATACTTCACAGGTAGATTTGCATCAAGCACATTCAAAAATACGCCATCCTTAACTGACCCCAGGATAACACCGAGGTAGGTAGGTAAGTCTTTCCTAATCCCAGCTCTGTTCATCTTTGCTCCTTTTAAAAAACACAGCAAGCAAGGGTTACTCCAAGCGGAGTCTTCCTTTTTTCCAAAAATTGTGCCACACAGACACCCCATCAGTGGCAGCACTTGTGCCCTAGTTGTATACTTCACAGGTAGATTTGCATCAAGCACATTCAAAAATACGCCATCCTTAACCGTCCCCAGGATGACACCGGGGTAGGTAGCTAAGTCTTTCCTGATCCCAGCTCTGTTCATCTTGGCTCCTTTTAAAAACACAGCAAGCAAGGGTTACTCCAAGCGGAGTCTCCCTTTTTTCCAAAAATTGGGCCACACAGACACCCCATCAGTGGCAGCACTTGTGCCCTAGTTGTACACTTCACAGGTAGATTTGCATCATGCACATTGAAAAATACGCCATACTTCACCGTCTCCAGGATGACACCGGGGTAGGTTGCTAAGTCTTTCCTGATCCCAGCTCTGTTCATCTTGGCTCCTTTTAAAAAACACAGCAAGCAAGGGTTACTCCAAGCGGAGTCTCCCTTTTTTCCAAAAATTGGGCCACACAGACAACCCATCAGTGGCAGCACGTGTGCCCTAGTTGTACACTTCACAGCTAGATTTGCATCAAACACATTCAAAAATACGCCATCCTTAACCGACCCCAGTATGACACCGGGGTAGGTAGCTAAGTCTTTCCTGATCCCAGCTCTGTTCATCTTTGCTCCTTTTAGAAAACAAAGCAAGCAAGGGTTATTCCAAGCGGAGTCTCACTTTTTTCCAAAAATTAGGCCACACACACACCCACCCCTTCAGTGGCAGCACTTGTGCCCCAGTTGTACACTTCACAGCTAGATTTGCATCAAGCACATTCAAAAATACGCCATCCTTAACCGTCCCCAGGATGACACCGGGGTAGATAGCTAAGTGTTTCCTGATCCCAGCTCTGTTCATCTTGGCTCCTTTTAAAAAACACAGCAAGCAAGGGTTACTCCAAGCGGAGTCTCCCTTTTTTCCAAAAATTGGGCCACACAGACACCCCATCAGTGGCAGCACTTGTGCCCTAGTTGTACACTTCACAGGTAGATTTGCATCAAGCACATTGAAAAATACGCCATCCTTCACTGTCCCCAGGATGACACCGGGGTTGGTAGCTAAGTCTTTCCTGATCCCAGCTCTGTTCATCTTGGCTCCTTTTAGAAAACACAGCAAGCAAGGGTTACTCCAATCGGAGTCTTCCTTTTTTCCAAAAATTGTGCCACACAGACACCCCATCAGTGGCAGCACTTGTGCCCTAGTTGTATACTTCACAGGTAGATTTGCATCAAGCACATTCAAAAATACGCCATCCTTAACCGTCCCCAGGATGACACCGGGGTAGGTAGCTAAGTCTTTCCTGATCCCAGCTCTGTTCATCTTGGCTCCTATTAAAAACACAGCAAGCAAGGGTTACTCCAAGCGGAGTCTCCCTTTTTTCCAAAAATTGGGCCACACAGACACCCCATCAGTGGCAGCACTTGTGCCTAGTTGTACACTTCACAGGTAGATTTGCATCATGCACATTGAAAAATACGCCATACTTCACCGTCTCCAGGATGACACCGGGGTAGGTTGCTAAGTCTTTCCTGATCCCAGCTCTGTTCATCTTGGCTCCTTTTAAAAAACACAGCAAGCAAGGGTTACTCCAAGCGGAGTCTCCCTTTTTTCCAAAAATTGGGCCACACACACACATCACCCTTTCAGTAGCAGCACTTGTGCCCTAGTTGTACACTTCACAGCTAGATTTGAATCAAGCACATTCAAAAATACACCATCCTTAACCGACCCCAGTATGACACCGGGGTAGGTAGCTAAGTCTTTCCTGATCCCAGCTCTGTTCATCTTTGCTCCTTTTAGAAAACAAAGCAAGCAAGGGTTATTCCAAGCGGAGTCTCACTTTTTTCCAAAAATTAGGCCACACACACACCCACCCCTTCAGTGGCAGCACTTGTGCCCCAGTTGTACACTTCACAGCTAGATTTGCATCAAGCACATTCAAAAATACGCCATCCTTAACCGTCCCCAGGATGACACCGGGGTAGATAGCTAAGTGTTTCCTGATCCCAGCTCTGTTCATCTTGGCTCCTTTTAAAAAACACAGCAAGCAAGGGTTACTCCAAGCGGAGTCTCCCTTTTTTCCAAAAATTGGGCCACACAGACACCCCATCAGTGGCAGCACTTGTGCCCTAGTTGTACACTTCACAGGTAGATTTGCATCAAGCACATTGAAAAATACGCCATCCTTCACTGTCCCCAGGATGACACCGGGGTTGGTAGCTAAGTCTTTCCTGATCCCAGCTCTGTTCATCTTGGCTCCTTTTAGAAAACACAGCAAGCAAGGGTTACTCCAATCGGAGTCTTCCTTTTTTCCAAAAATTGTGCCACACAGACACCCCATCAGTGGCAGCACTTGTGCCCTAGTTGTATACTTCACAGGTAGATTTGCATCAAGCACATTCAAAAATACGCCATCCTTAACCGTCCCCAGGATGACACCGGGGTAGGTAGCTAAGTCTTTCCTGATCCCAGCTCTGTTCATCTTGGCTCCTATTAAAAACACAGCAAGCAAGGGTTACTCCAAGCGGAGTCTCCCTTTTTTCCAAAAATTGGGCCACACAGACACCCCATCAGTGGCAGCACTTGTGCCTAGTTGTACACTTCACAGGTAGATTTGCATCATGCACATTGAAAAATACGCCATACTTCACCGTCTCCAGGATGACACCGGGGTAGGTTGCTAAGTCTTTCCTGATCCCAGCTCTGTTCATCTTGGCTCCTTTTAAAAAACACAGCAAGCAAGGGTTACTCCAAGCGGAGTCTCCCTTTTTTCCAAAAATTGGGCCACACACACACATCACCCTTTCAGTAGCAGCACTTGTGCCCTAGTTGTACACTTCACAGCTAGATTTGAATCAAGCACATTCAAAAATACACCATCCTTAACCGTCCCCAGGATGACACCGGGGTAGGTAGCTAAGTCTTTCCTGATCCCAGCTCTGTTCATCTTGGCTCCTTTTAAAAAACACAGCAAGCAAGGGTTACTCCAAGCAGAGTCTCCCTTTTTTCCAAAAATTGGGCCACACAGACACCCCATCAGTGGCAGCACTTGTGCCCTAGTTGTATACTTCACAGGTAGATTTGCATCAAGCACATTCAAAAATACGCCATCCTTAACCGACCCCAGGATGACACCGAGGTGAGTAGCTAAGTCTTTCCTAATCCCAGCTCTGTTCATCTTTGCTCCTTTTAAAAAACACAGCAAGCAAGGGTTACTCCAAGCGGAGTCTTCCTTTTTTCCAAAAATTGTGCCACACAGACACCCCATCAGTGGCAGCACTTGTGCCCTAGTTGTATTCTTCACAGGTAGATTTGCATCAAGCACATTCAAAAATACGCCATCCTTCACCGTCTCCAGGATGACACCGGGGTAGGTTGCTAAGTCTTTCCTGATCCCAGCTCTGTTCATCTTGGCTCCTTTTAAAAAACACAGCAAGCAAGGGTTACTCCAAGCGGAGTCTCCCTTTTTTCCAAAAATTGGGCCACACAGACAACCCATCAGTGGCAGCACTTGTGCCCTAGTTGTACACTTCACAGCTAGATTTGCATCAAGCACATTCAAAAATACGCCATCCTTAACCGACCCCAGTATGACACCGGGGTAGGTAGCTAAGTCTTTCCTGATCCCAGCTCTGTTCATCTTTGCTCCTTTTAAAAAACACAGCAAGCAAGGGTTACTCCAAGCGGAGGCTCCCTTTTTTCCAAAAATTGGGCCACACACACATCACCCCTTCAGTGGCAGCACTTGTGCCCCAGTTGTAGACTTCACAGCTAGATTTGAATCAAGCACATTCAAAAATACGCCATCCTTAACCGTCCCCAGGATGACACCGGGGTAGGTAGCTAAGTCTTTCCTGATCCCAGCTCTGTTCCTCTTGGCTCCTTTTAAAAAACACAGCAAGCAAGGGTTACTCCAAGCAGAGTCTCCCTTTTTTCCAAAAATTGGGCCACACAGACACCCCATCAGTGGCAGCACTTGTGCCCTAGTTGTATACTTCACAGGTAGATTTGCATCAAGCACATTCAAAAATACGCCATCCTTAACCGACCCCAGGATGACACCGAGGTAGGTAGGTAAGTCTTTCCTGATCCCAGCTCTGTTCATCTTGGCTCCTTTTAAAAAACACAGCAAGCAAGGGTTACTCCAAGCGGAGTCTCCCTTTTTTCCAAAAATTGGGCCACACAGACACCTCATCAGTGGCAGCACTTGTGCCCTAGTTGTACACTTCACAGCTAGATTTGCATCAAGCACATTCAAAAATACGCCATCCTTAACCGACCCCAGTATGACACCGGGGTAGGTAGCTAAGTCTTTCCTGATCCCAGCTCTGTTCATCTTTGCTCCTTTTAAAAAACACAGCAAGCAAGGGTTACTCCAAGCGGAGGCTCCCTTTTTTCCAAAAATTGGGCCACACACACATCACCCCTTCAGTGGCAGCACTTGTGCCCCAGTTGTAGACTTCACAGTTAGATTTGAATCAAGCACATTCAAAAATACGCCATCCTTAACCGTCCCCAGGATGACACCGGGGTAGGTAGCTAAGTCTTTCCTGATCCCAGCTCTGTTCATCTTGGCTCCTTTTAAAAAACACAGCAAGCAAGGGTTACTCCAAGCAGAGTCTCCCTTTTTTCCAAAAATTGGGCCACACAGACACCCCATCAGTGGCAGCACTTGTGCCCTAGTTGTATACTTCACAGGTAGATTTGCATCAAGCACATTCAAAAATACGCCATCCTTAACCGTCCCCAGGATGACACCGGGGTAGGTAGCTAAGTCTTTCCTGATCCCAGCTCTGTTCATCTTGGCTCCTTTTAAAAACACAGCAAGCAAGGGTTACTCCAAGCGGAGTCTCCCTTTTTTCCAAAAATTGGGCCACACAGACACCCCATCAGTGGCAGCACTTGTGCCCTAGTTGTACACTTCACAGGTAGATTTGCATCATGCACATTGAAAAATACGCCATACTTCACCGTCTCCAGGATGACACCGGGGTAGGTTGCTAAGTCTTTCCTGATCCCAGCTCTGTTCATCTTGGCTCCTTTTAAAAAACACAGCAAGCAAGGGTTACTCCAAGCGGAGTCTCCCTTTTTTCCAAAAATTGGGCCACACAGACAACCCATCAGTGGCAGCACTTGTGCCCTAGTTGTACACTTCACAGCTAGATTTGCATCAAACACATTCAAAAATACGCCATCCTTAACCGACCCCAGTATGACACCGGGGTAGGTAGCTAAGTCTTTCCTGATCCCAGCTCTGTTCATCTTTGCTCCTTTTAGAAAACAAAGCAAGCAAGGGTTATTCCAAGCGGAGTCTCACTTTTTTCCAAAAATTAGGCCACACACACACCCACCCCTTCAGTGGCAGCACTTGTGCCCCAGTTGTACACTTCACAGCTAGATTTGCATCAAGCACATTCAAAAATACGCCATCCTTAACCGTCCCCAGGATGACACCGGGGTAGATAGCTAAGTGTTTCCTGATCCCAGCTCTGTTCATCTTGGCTCCTTTTAAAAAACACAGCAAGCAAGGGTTACTCCAAGCGGAGTCTCCCTTTTTTCCAAAAATTGGGCCACACAGACACCCCATCAGTGGCAGCACTTGTGCCCTAGTTGTACACTTCACAGGTAGATTTGCATCAAGCACATTGAAAAATACGCCATCCTTCACTGTCCCCAGGATGACACCGGGGTTGGTAGCTAAGTCTTTCCTGATCCCAGCTCTGTTCATCTTGGCTCCTATTAAAAACACAGCAAGCAAGGGTTACTCCAAGCGGAGTCTCCCTTTTTTCCAAAAATTGGGCCACACAGACACCCCATCAGTGGCAGCACTTGTGCCTAGTTGTACACTTCACAGGTAGATTTGCATCATGCACATTGAAAAATACGCCATACTTCACCGTCTCCAGGATGACACCGGGGTAGGTTGCTAAGTCTTTCCTGATCCCAGCTCTGTTCATCTTGGCTCCTTTTAAAAAACACAGCAAGCAAGGGTTACTCCAAGCGGAGTCTCCCTTTTTTCCAAAAATTGGGCCACACACACACATCACCCTTTCAGTAGCAGCACTTGTGCCCTAGTTGTACACTTCACAGCTAGATTTGAATCAAGCACATTCAAAAATACACCATCCTTAACCGTCCCCAGGATGACACCGGGGTAGGTAGCTAAGTCTTTCCTGATCCCAGCTCTGTTCATCTTGGCTCCTTTTAAAAAACACAGCAAGCAAGGGTTACTCCAAGCAGAGTCTCCCTTTTTTCCAAAAATTGGGCCACACAGACACCCCATCAGTGGCAGCACTTGTGCCCTAGTTGTATACTTCACAGGTAGATTTGCATCAAGCACATTCAAAAATACGCCATCCTTAACCGACCCCAGGATGACACCGGGGTAGGTTGCTAAGTCTTTCCTGATCCCAGCTCTGTTCATCTTGGCTCCTTTTAAAAAACACAGCAAGCAAGGGTTACTCCAAGCGGAGTCTCCCTTTTTTCCAAAAATTGGGCCAAACAGACAACCCATCAGTGGCAGCACTTGTGCCCTAGTTGTACACTTCACAGCTAGATTTGCATCAAGCACATTCAAAAATACACCATCCTTAACCGTCCCCAGGATGACACCGGGGTAGGTAGCTAAGTCTTTCCTGATCCCAGCTCTGTTCATCTTGGCTCCTTTTAAAAACACAGCAAGCAAGGGTTACTCCAAGCGGAGTCTTCCTTTTTTCCAAAAATTGTGCCACACAGACACCCCATCAGTGGCAGCACTTGTGCCCTAGTTGTATACTTCACAGGTAGATTTGCATCAAGCACATTCAAAAATACGCCATCCTTAACCGTCCCCAGGATGACACCGGGGTAGGTAGCTAAGTCTTTCCTGATCCCAGCTCTGTTCATCTTGGCTCCTTTTAAAAACACAGCAAGCAAGGGTTACTCCAAGCGGAGTCTCCCTTTTTTCCAAAAATTGGGCCACACAGACAACCCATCAGTGGCAGCACTTGTGCCCTAGTTGTACACTTCACAGCTAGATTTGCATCAAGCACATTCAAAAATACGCCATCCTTAACCGACCCCAGTATGACACCGGGGTAGGTAGCTAAGTCTTTCCTGATCCCAGCTCTGTTCATCTTTGCTCCTTTTAAAAAACACAGCAAGCAAGGGTTATTCCAAGCGGAGTCTCACTTTTTTCCAAAAATTAGGCCACACACACACCCACCCCTTCAGTGGCAGCACTTGTGCCCCAGTTGTACACTTCACAGCTAGATTTGCATCAAGCACATTCAAAAATACGCCATCCTTAACCGTCCCCAGGATGACACCGGAGTAGATAGCTAAGTCTTTCCTGATCCCAGCTCTGTTCATCTTGGCTCCTTTTGAAAAACACAGCAAGCAAGGGTTACTCCAAGCGGAGTCTCCCTTTTTTCCAAAAATTGGGCCACACAGACACCCCATCAGTGGCAGCACTTGTGCCCTAGTTGTACACTTCACAGGTAGATTTGCATCAAGCACATTGAAAAATACGCCATCCTTCACTGTCCCCAGGATGACACCGGGGTTGGTAGCTAAGTCTTTCCTGATCCCAGCTCTGTTCATCTTGGCTCCTTTTAAAAAACACAGCAAGCAAGGGTTACTCCAAGCGGAGTCTCCCTTTTTTCCAAAAATTGGGCCACACAGACACCTCATCAGTGGCAGCACTTGTGCCCTAGTTGTACACTTCACAGCTAGATTTGCATCAAGCACATTCAAAAATACGCCATCCTTAACCGACCCCAGTATGACACCGGGGTAGGTAGCTAAGTCTTTCCTGATCCCAGCTCTGTTCATCTTTGCTCCTTTTAAAAAACACAGCAAGCAAGGGTTACTCCAAGCGGAGGCTCCCTTTTTTCCAAAAATTGGGCCACACACACATCACCCCATCAGTGGCAGCACTTGTGCCCCAGTTGTAGACTTCACAGCTAGATTTGAATCAAGCACATTCAAAAATACGCCATCCTTAACCGTCCCCAGGATGACACCGGGGTAGGTAGCTAAGTCTTTCCTGATCCCAGCTCTGTTCATCTTGGCTCCTTTTAAAAAACACAGCAAGCAAGGGTTACTCCAAGCAGAGTCTCCCTTTTTTCCAAAAATTGGGCCACACAGACACCCCATCAGTGGCAGCACTTGTGCCCTAGTTGTATACTTCACAGGTAGATTTGCATCAAGCACATTCAAAAATACGCCATCCTTAACCGACCCCAGGATGACACCGAGGTAGGTAGGTAAGTCTTTCCTAATCCCAGCTCTGTTCATCTTTGCTCCCTTTAAAAAACACAGCAAGCAAGGGTTACTCCAAGCGGGGTCTTCCTTTTTTCCAAAAATTGTGCCACACAGACACCCCATCAGTGGCAGCACTTGTGCCCTAGTTGTAGACTTCACAGGTAGATTTGCATCAAGCACATTCAAAAATACGCCATCCTTAACCGTCCCCAGGATGACACCGGGGTAGGTAGCTAAGTCTTTCCTGATCCCAGCTCTGTTCATCTTGGCTCCTTTTAAAAACACAGCAAGCAAGGGTTACTCCAAGCGGAGTCTCCCTTTTTTCCAAAAATTGGGCCACACAGACACCCCATCAGTGGCAGCACTTGTGCCTAGTTGTACACTTCACAGGTAGATTTGCATCATGCACATTGAAAAATACGCCATACTTCACCGTCTCCAGGATGACACCGGGGTAGGTTGCTAAGTCTTTCCTGATCCCAGCTCTGTCCATCTTGGCTCCTTTTAAAAAACACAGCAAGCAAGGTTTACTCCAAGCGGAGTCTCCCTTTTTTCCAAAAATTGGGCCACACACACATCACCCTTTCAGTAGCAGCACTTGTGCCCTAGTTGTACACTTCACAGCTAGATTTGAATCAAGCACATTCAAAAATACGCCATCCTTAACCGTCCCCAGGATGACACCGGGGTAGGTAGCTAAGTCTTTCCTGATCCCAGCTCTGTTCATCTTGGCTCCTTTTAAAAAACACAGCAAGCAAGGGTTACTCCAAGCAGAGTCTCCCTTTTTTCCAAAAATTGGGCCACACAGACACCCCATCAGTGGCAGCACTTGTGCCCTAGTTGTATACTTCACAGGTAGATTTGCATCAAGCACATTCAAAAATACGCCATCCTTAACCGACCCCAGGATGACACCGAGGTAGGTAGGTAAGTCTTTCCTAATCCCAGCTCTGTTCATCTTTGCTCCTTTTAAAAAACACAGCAAGCAAGGGTTACTCCAAGCGGGGTCTTCCTTTTTTCCAAAAATTGTGCCACACAGACACCCCATCAGTGGCAGCACTTGTGCCCTAGTTGTAGACTTCACAGGTAGATTTGCATCAAGCACATTCAAAAATACGCCATCCTTAACCGTCCCCAGGATGACACCGGGGTAGGTAGCTAAGTCTTTCCTGATCCCAGCTCTGTTCATCTTGGCTCCTTTTAAAAACACAGCAAGCAAGGGTTACTCCAAGCGGAGTCTCCCTTTTTTCCAAAAATTGGGCCACACAGACACCCCATCAGTGGCAGCACTTGTGCCCCAGTTGTAGACTTCACAGCTAGATTTGAATCAAGCACATTCAAAAATACGCCATCCTTAACCGTCCCCAGGATGACACCGGGGTAGGTAGCTAAGTCTTTCCTGATCCCAGCTCTGTTCATCTTGGCTCCTTTTAAAAAACACAGCAAGCAAGGGTTACTCCAAGCGGAGTCTCCCTTTTTTCCAAAAATTGGGCCACACAGACACCCCATCAGTGGCAGCACTTGTGCCCTAGTTGTACACTTCACAGGTAGATTTGCATCATGCACATTGAAAAATACGCCATACTTCACCGTCTCCAGGATGACACCGGGGTAGGTTGCTAAGTCTTTCCTGATCCCAGCTCTGTTCATCTTGGCTCCTTTTAAAAAACACAGCAAGCAAGGGTTACTCCAAGCGGAGTCTCCCTTTTTTCCAAAAATTGGGCCACACAGACAACCCATCAGTGGCAGCACTTGTGCCCTAGTTGTACACTTCACAGCTAGATTTGCATCAAGCACATTCAAAAATACGCCATCCTTAACCGACCCCAGTATGACACCGGGGTAGGTAGCTAAGTCTTTCCTGATCCCAGCTCTGTTCATCTTTGCTCCTTTTAGAAAACACAGCAAGCAAGGGTTATTCCAAGCGGAGTCTCACTTTTTTCCAAAAATTAGGCCACACACACACCCACCCCTTCAGTGGCAGCACTTGTGCCCCAGTTGTACACTTCACAGCTAGATTTGCATCAAGCACATTCAAAAATACGCCATCCTTAACCGTCCCCAGGATGACACCGGGGTAGATAGCTAAGTCTTTCCTGATCCCAGCTCTGTTCATCTTGGCTCCTTTTAAAAAACACAGCAAGCAAGGGTTACTCCAAGCGGAGTCTCCCTTTTTTCCAAAAATTGGGCCACACAGACACCCCATCAGTGGCAGCACTTGTGCCCTAGTTGTACACTTCACAGGTAGATTTGCATCAAGCACATTGAAAAATACGCCATCCTTCACTGTCCCCAGGATGACACCGGGGTTGGTAGCTAAGTCTTTCCTGATCCCAGCTCTGTTCATCTTGGCTCCTTTTAAAAAACACAGCAAGCAAGGGTTACTCCAAGCGGAGTCTCCCTTTTTTCCAAAAATTGGGCCACACACACATCACCCCTTCAGTGGCAGCACTTGTGCCCCAGTTGTAGACTTCACAGCTAGATTTGAATCAAGCACATTCAAAAATACGCCATCCTTAACCGTCCCCAGGATGACACCGGGGTAGGTAGCTAAGTCTTTCCTGATCCCAGCTCTGTTCATCTTGGCTCCTTTTAAAAAACACAGCAAGCAAGGGTTACTCCAAGCAGAGTCTCCCTTTTTTCCAAAAATTGGGCCACACAGACACCCCATCAGTGGCAGCACTTGTGCCCTAGTTGTATACTTCACAGGTAGATTTGCATCAAGCACATTCAAAAATACGCCATCCTTAACCGACCCCAGGATGACACCGAGGTAGGTAGCTAAGTCTTTCCTAATCCCAGCTCTGTTCATCTTTGCTCCTTTTAAAAAACACAGCAAGCAAGGGTTACTCCAAGCGGAGTCTTCCTTTTTTCCAAAAATTGTGCCACACAGACACCCCATCAGTGGCAGCACTTGTGCCCTAGTTGTATACTTCACAGGTAGATTTGCATCAAGCACATTCAAAAATACGCCATCCTTAACCGTCCCCAGGATGACACCGGGGTAGGTAGCTAAGTCTTTCCTGATCCCAGCTCTGTTCATCTTGGCTCCTTTTAAAAACACAGCAAGCAAGGGTTACTCCAAGCGGAGTCTCCCTTTTTTCCAAAAATTGGGCCACACAGACACCCCATCAGTGGCAGCACTTGTGCCTAGTTGTACACTTCACAGGTAGATTTGCATCATGCACATTGAAAAATACGCCATACTTCACCGTCTCCAGGATGACACCGGGGTAGGTTGCTAAGTCTATCCTGATCCCAGCTCTGTTCATCTTGGCTCCTTTTAAAAAACACAGCAAGCAAGGGTTACTCCAAGCGGAGTCTCCCTTTTTTCCAAAAATTGGGCCACACACACACATCACCCTTTCAGTAGCAGCACTTGTGCCCTAGTTGTACACTTCACAGCTAGATTTGAATCAAGCACATTCAAAAATACGCCATCCTTAACCGTCCCCAGGATGACACCGGGGTAGGTAGCTAAGTCTTTCCTGATCCCAGCTCTGTTCATCTTGGCTCCTTTTAAAAAACACAGCAAGCAAGGGTTACTCCAAGCAGAGTCTCCCTTTTTCCAAAAATTGGGCCACACAGACACCCCATCAGTGGCAGCACTTGTGCCCTAGTTGTATACTTCACAGGTAGATTTGCATCAAGCACATTAAAAAATACGCCATCCTTAACCGACCCCAGGATGACACCGAGGTAGGTAGCTAAATCTTTCCTAATCCCAGCTCTGTTCATCTTTGCTCCTTTTAAAAAACACAGCAAGCAAGGGTTACTCCAAGCGGAGTCTTCCTTTTTTCCAAAAATTGTGCCACATAGACACCCCATCAGTGGCAGCACTTGTGCCCTAGTTGTATACTTCACAGGTAGATTTGCATCAAGCACATTCAAAAATACGCCATCCTTAACCGTCCCCAGGATGACACCGGAGTAGGTAGCGAAGTCTTTCCTGATCCCAGCTCTGTTCATCTTGGCTCCTTTTAAAAACACAGCAAGCAAGGGTTACTCCAAGCGGAGTCTCCCTTTTTTCCAAAAATTGGGCCACACAGACACCCCATCAGTGGCAGCACTTGTGCCCTAGTTGTACACTTCACAGGTAGATTTGCATCATGCACATTGAAAAATACGCCATACTTCACAGTCTCCAGGATGACACCGGGGTAGGTTGCTAAGTCTTTCCTGATCCCAGCTCTGTTCATCTTGGCTCCTTTTAAAAAACACAGCAAGCAAGGGTTACTCCAAGCGGAGTCTCCCTTTTTTCCAAAAATTGGGCCACACAGACAACCCATCAGTGGCAGCACTTGTGCCCTAGTTGTACACTTCACAGCTAGATTTGCATCAAGCACATTCAAAAATACGCCATCCTTAACCGTCCCCAGGATGACACCGGGGTACGTAGCTAAGTCTTTCCTGATCCCAGCTCTGTTCATCTTGGCTCCTTTTAAAAACACAGCAAGCAAGGGTTACTCCAAGCGGAGTCTCCCTTTTTTCCAAAAATTGGGCCACACACACATCACCCTTTCAGTAGCAGCACTTGTGCCCTAGTTGTACACTTCACAGCTAGATTTGAATCAAGCACATTCAAAAATACGCCATCCTTAACCGTCCCCAGGATGACACCGGGGTAGGTAGCTAAGTCTTTCCTGATCCCAGCTCTGTTCATCTTGGCTCCTTTTAAAAAACACAGCAAGCAAGGGTTACTCCAAGCAGAGTCTCCCTTTTTTCCAAAAATTGGGCCACACAGACACCCCATCAGTGGCAGCACTTGTGCCCTAGTTGTATACTTCACAGGTAGATTTGCATCAAGCACATGCAAAAATACGCCATCCTTAACCGACCCCAGGATGACACCGAGGTGAGTAGCTAAGTCTTTCCTAATCCCAGCTCTGTTCATCTTTGCTCCTTTTAAAAAACACAGCAAGCAAGGGTTACTCCAAGCGGAGTCTTCCTTTTTTCCAAAAATTGTGCCACACAGACACCCCATCAGTGGCAGCACTTGTGCCCTAGTTGTATACTTCACAGGTAGATTTGCATCAAGCACATTCAAAAATACGCCATCCTTAACCGTCCCCAGGATGACACCGGGGTAGGTAGCTAAGTCTTTCCTGATCCCAGCTCTGTTCATCTTGGCTCCTTTTAAAAACACAGCAAGCAAGGGTTACTCCAAGCGGAGTCTCCCTTTTTTCCAAAAATTGGGCCACACAGACACCCCATCAGTGGCAGCACTTGTGCCCTAGTTGTACACTTCACAGGTAGATTTGCATCATGCACATTGAAAAATACGCCATACTTCACCGTCTCCAGGATGACACCGGGGTAGGTTGCTAAGTCTTTCCTGATCCCAGCTCTGTTCATCTTGGCTCCTTTTAAAAAACACAGCAAGCAAGGGTTACTTCAAGCGGAGTCTCCCTTTTTTCCAAAAATTGGGCCACACAGACAACCCATCAGTGGCAGCACTTGTGCCCTAGTTGTACACTTCACAGCTAGATTTGCATCAAGCACATTCAAAAATACGCCATCCTTAACCGACCCCAGTATGACACCGGGGTAGGTAGCTAAGTCTTTCCTGATCCCAGCTCTGTTCATCTTTGCTCCTTTTAAAAAACACAGCAAGCAAGGGTTATTCCAAGCGGAGTCTCACTTTTTTCCAAAAATTAGGCCACACACACACCCACCCCTTCAGTGGCAGCACTTGTGCCCCAGTTGTACACTTCACAGCTAGATTTGCATCAAGCACATTCAAAAATACGCCATCCTTAACCGTCCCCAGGATGACACCGGAGTAGATAGCTAAGTCTTTCCTGATCCCAGCTCTGTTCATCTTGGCTCCTTTTGAAAAACACAGCAAGCAAGGGTTACTCCAAGCGGAGTCTCCCTTTTTTCCAAAAATTGGGCCACACAGACACCCCATCAGTGGCAGCACTTGTGTCCTAGTTGAACACTTCACAGGTAGATTTGCATCAAGCACATTGAAAAATACGCCATCCTTCACTGTCCCCAGGATGACACCGGGGTTGGTAGCTAAGTCTTTCCTGATCCCAGCTCTGTTCATCTTGGCTCCTTTTAAAAAACACAGCAAGCAAGGGTTACTTCAAGCGGAGTCTCCCTTTTTTCCAAAAATTGGGCCACACAGACACCTCATCAGTGGCAGCACTTGTGCCCTAGTTGTACACTTCACAGCTAGATTTGCATCAAGCACATTCAAAAATACGCCATCCTTAACCGTCCCCAGGATGACACCGGGGTAGGTAGCTAAGTCTTTCCTGATCCCAGCTCTGTTCATCTTGGCTCCTTTTAAAAAACACAGCAAGCAAGGGTTACTCCAAGCAGAGTCTTCCTTTTTTCCAAAAATTGGGCCACACAGACACCCCATCAGTGGCAGCACTTGTGCCCTAGTTGTATACTTCACAGGTAGATTTGCATCAAGCACATTCAAAAATACGCCATCCTTAACCGACCCCAGGATGACACCGAGGTAGGTAGGTAAGTCTTTCCTAATCCCAGCTCTGTTCATCTTTGCTCCTTTTAAAAAACACAGCAAGCAAGGGTTACTCCAAGCGGAGTCTCCCTTTTTTCCAAAAATTGGGCCACACAGACACCCCATCAGTGGCAGCACTTGTGCCCCAGTTGTAGACTTCACAGCTAGATTTGAATCAAGCACATTCAAAAATACGCCATCCTTAACCGTCCCCAGGATGACACCGGGGTAGGTAGCTAAGTCTTTCCTGATCCCAGCTCTGTTCATCTTGGCTCCTTTTAAAAAACACAGCAAGCAAGGGTTACTCCAAGCGGAGTCTCCCTTTTTTCCAAAAATTGTGCCACACAGACACCCCATCAGTGGCAGCACTTGTGCCCTAGTTGTATACTTCACAGGTAGATTTGCATCAAGCACATTCAAAAATACGCCATCCTTAACCGACCCCAGGATGACACCGAGGTAGGTAGCTAAGTCTTTCCTAATCCCAGCTCTGTTCATCTTTGCTCCTTTTAAAAAACACAGCAAGCAAGGGTTACTCCAAGCGGAGTCTTCCTTTTTTCCAAAAATTGTGCCACACAGACACCCCATCAGTGGCAGCACATGTGCCCTAGTTGTATACTTCACAGGTAGATTTGCATCAAGCACATTCAAAAATACGCCATCCTTAACCGTCCCCAGGATGACACCGGGGTAGGTAGCTAAGTCTTTCCTGATCCCAGCTCTGTTCATCTTGGCTCCTTTTAAAAACACAGCAAGCAAGGGTTACTCCAAGCGGAGTCTCCCTTTTTTCCAAAAATTGGGCCACACAGACACCCCATCAGTGGCAGCACTTGTGCCCTAGTTGTACACTTCACAGGTAGATTTGCATCAAGCACATTGAAAAATACGCTATCCTTCACTGTCCCCAGGATGACACCGGGGTTGGTAGCTAAGTCTTTCCTGATCCCAGCTCTGTTCATCTTGGCTCCTTTTAAAAAACACAGCAAGCAAGGGTTACTCCAAGCGGAGTCTCCCTTTTTTCCAAAAATTGGGCCACACAGACACCCCATCAGTGGCAGCACTTGTGCCCTAGTTGTATACTTCACAGGTAGATTTGCATCAAGCACATTCAAAAATACGCCATCCTTAACCGACCCCAGGATGACACCGAGGTAGGTAGCTAAGTCTTTCCTAATCCCAGCTCTGTTCATCTTTGCTCCTTTTAAAAAACACAGCAAGCAAGGGTTACTCCAAGCGGAGTCTTCCTTTTTTCCAAAAATTGTGCCACACAGACACCCCATCAGTGGCAGCACTTGTGCCCTAGTTGTATACTTCACAGGTAGATTTGCATCAAGCACATTCAAAAATACGCCATCCTTAACCGTCCCCAGGATGACACCGGGGTAGGTAGCTAAGTCTTTCCTGATTCCAGCTCTGTTCATCTTGGCTCCTTTTAAAAACACAGCAAGCAAGGGTTACTCCAAGCGGAGTCTCCCTTTTTTCCAAAAATTGGGCCACACAGACACCCCATCAGTGGCAGCACTTGTGCCTAGTTGTACACTTCACAGGTAGATTTGCATCATGCACATTGAAAAATACGCCATACTTCACCGTCTCCAGGATGACACCGGGGTAGGTTGCTAAGTCTTTCCTGATCCCAGCTCTGTTCATCTTGGCTCCTTTTAAAAAACACAGCAAGCAAGGGTTACTCCAAGCGGAGTCTCCCTTTTTTCCAAAAATTGGGCCACACACACACATCACCCTTTCAGTAGCAGCACTTGTGCCCTAGTTGTACACTTCACAGCTAGATTTGAATCAAGCACATTCAAAAATACGCCATCCTTAACCGTCCCCAGGATGACACCGGGGTAGGTAGCTAAGTCTTTCCTGATCCCAGCTCTGTTCATCTTGGCTCCTTTTAAAAACACAGCAAGCAAGGGTTACTCCAAGCGGAGTCTCCCTTTTTTCCAAAAATTGGGCCACACACACATCACCCTTTCAGTAGCAGCACTTGTGCCCTAGTTGTACACTTCACAGCTAGATTTGAATCAAGCACATTCAAAAATACGCCATCCTTAACCGTCCCCAGGATGACACCGGGGTAGGTAGCTAAGTCTTTCCTGATCCCAGCTCTGTTCATCTTGGCTCCTTTTAAAAAACACAGCAAGCAAGGGTTACTCCAAGCAGAGTCTCCCTTTTTTCCAAAAATTGGGCCACACAGACACCCCATCAGTGGCAGCACTTGTGCCCTAGTTGTATACTTCACAGGTAGATTTGCATCAAGCACATGCAAAAATACGCCATCCTTAACCGACCCCAGGATGACACCGAGGTGAGTAGCTAAGTCTTTCCTAATCCCAGCTCTGTTCATCTTTGCTCCTTTTAAAAAACACAGCAAGCAAGGGTTACTCCAAGCGGAGTCTTCCTTTTTTCCAAAAATTGTGCCACACAGACACCCCATCAGTGGCAGCACTTGTGCCCTAGTTGTATACTTCACAGGTAGATTTGCATCAAGCACATTCAAAAATACGCCATCCTTAACCGTCCCCAGGATGACACCGGGGTAGGTAGCTAAGTCTTTCCTGATCCCAGCTCTGTTCATCTTGGCTCCTTTTAAAAACACAGCAAGCAAGGGTTACTCCAAGCGGAGTCTCCCTTTTTTCCAAAAATTGGGCCACACAGACACCCCATCAGTGGCAGCACTTGTGCCCTAGTTGTACACTTCACAGGTAGATTTGCATCATGCACATTGAAAAATACGCCATACTTCACCGTCTCCAGGATGACACCGGGGTAGGTTGCTAAGTCTTTCCTGATCCCAGCTCTGTTCATCTTGGCTCCTTTTAAAAAACACAGCAAGCAAGGGTTACTTCAAGCGGAGTCTCCCTTTTTTCCAAAAATTGGGCCACACAGACAACCCATCAGTGGCAGCACTTGTGCCCTAGTTGTACACTTCACAGCTAGATTTGCATCAAGCACATTCAAAAATACGCCATCCTTAACCGACCCCAGTATGACACCGGGGTAGGTAGCTAAGTCTTTCCTGATCCCAGCTCTGTTCATCTTTGCTCCTTTTAAAAAACACAGCAAGCAAGGGTTATTCCAAGCGGAGTCTCACTTTTTTCCAAAAATTAGGCCACACACACACCCACCCCTTCAGTGGCAGCACTTGTGCCCCAGTTGTACACTTCACAGCTAGATTTGCATCAAGCACATTCAAAAATACGCCATCCTTAACCGTCCCCAGGATGACACCGGAGTAGATAGCTAAGTCTTTCCTGATCCCAGCTCTGTTCATCTTGGCTCCTTTTGAAAAACACAGCAAGCAAGGGTTACTCCAAGCGGAGTCTCCCTTTTTTCCAAAAATTGGGCCACACAGACACCCCATCAGTGGCAGCACTTGTGTCCTAGTTGTACACTTCACAGGTAGATTTGCATCAAGCACATTGAAAAATACGCCATCCTTCACTGTCCCCAGGATGACACCGGGGTTGGTAGCTAAGTCTTTCCTGATCCCAGCTCTGTTCATCTTGGCTCCTTTTAAAAAACACAGCAAGCAAGGGTTACTCCAAGCGGAGTCTCCCTTTTTTCCAAAAATTGGGCCACACAGACACCTCATCAGTGGCAGCACTTGTGCCCTAGTTGTACACTTCACAGCTAGATTTGCATCAAGCACATTCAAAAATACGCCATCCTTAACCGTCCCCAGGATGACACCGGGGTAGGTAGCTAAGTCTTTCCTGATCCCAGCTCTGTTCATCTTGGCTCCTTTTAAAAAACACAGCAAGCAAGGGTTACTCCAAGCAGAGTCTTCCTTTTTTCCAAAAATTGGGCCACACAGACACCCCATCAGTGGCAGCACTTGTGCCCTAGTTGTATACTTCACAGGTAGATTTGCATCAAGCACATTCAAAAATACGCCATCCTTAACCGACCCCAGGATGACACCGAGGTAGGTAGGTAAGTCTTTCCTAATCCCAGCTCTGTTCATCTTTGCTCCTTTTAAAAAACACAGCAAGCAAGGGTTACTCCAAGCGGAGTCTCCCTTTTTTCCAAAAATTGGGCCACACAGACACCCCATCAGTGGCAGCACTTGTGCCCCAGTTGTAGACTTCACAGCTAGATTTGAATCAAGCACATTCAAAAATACGCCATCCTTAACCGTCCCCAGGATGACACCGGGGTAGGTAGCTAAGTCTTTCCTGATCCCAGCTCTGTTCATCTTGGCTCCTTTTAAAAAACACAGCAAGCAAGGGTTACTCCAAGCGGAGTCTCCCTTTTTTCCAAAAATTGTGCCACACAGACACCCCATCAGTGGCAGCACTTGTGCCCTAGTTGTATACTTCACAGGTAGATTTGCATCAAGCACATTCAAAAATACGCCATCCTTAACCGACCCCAGGATGACACCGAGGTAGGTAGCTAAGTCTTTCCTAATCCCAGCTCTGTTCATCTTTGCTCCTTTTAAAAAACACAGCAAGCAAGGGTTACTCCAAGCGGAGTCTTCCTTTTTTCCAAAAATTGTGCCACACAGACACCCCATCAGTGGCAGCACATGTGCCCTAGTTGTATACTTCACAGGTAGATTTGCATCAAGCACATTCAAAAATACGCCATCCTTAACCGTCCCCAGGATGACACCGGGGTAGGTAGCTAAGTCTTTCCTGATCCCAGCTCTGTTCATCTTGGCTCCTTTTAAAAACACAGCAAGCAAGGGTTACTCCAAGCGGAGTCTCCCTTTTTTCCAAAAATTGGACCACACAGACAACCCATCAGTGGCAGCACTTGTGCCCTAGTTGTACACTTCACAGGTAGATTTGCATCATGCACATTGAAAAATACGCCATACTTCACCGTCTCCAGGATGACACCGGGGTAGGTTGCTAAGTCTTTCCTGATCCCAGCTCTGTTCATCTTGGCTCCTTTTAAAAAACACAGCAAGCAAGGGTTACTCCAAGCGGAGTCTCCCTTTTTTCCAAAAATTGGGCCACACAGACAACCCATCAGTGGCAGCACTTGTGCCCTAGTTGTACACTTCACAGCTAGATTTGCATCAAGCACATTCAAAAATACGCCATCCTTAACCGACCCCAGTATGACACCGGGGTAGGTAGCTAAGTCTTTCCTGATCCCAGCTCTGTTCATCTTTGCTCCTTTTAGAAAACACAGCAAGCAAGGGTTATTCCAAGCGGAGTCTCACTTTTTTCCAAAAATTAGGCCACACACACACCCACCCCTTCAGTGGCAGCACTTGTGCCCCAGTTGTACACTTCACAGCTAGATTTGCATCAAGCACATTCAAAAATACGCCATTCTTATCCGTCCCCAGGATGACACCGGGGTAGGTAGCTAAGTCTTTCCTGATCCCAGCTCTGTTCATCTTGGCTCCTTTTAAAAAACACTGCAAGCAAGGGTTACTCCAAGCGGAGTCTCCCTTTTTTCCAAAAATTGGGCCACACAGACACCCCATCAGTGGCAGCACTTGTGCCCTAGTTGTACACTTCACAGGTAGATTTGCATCAAGCACATTGAAAAATACGCTATCCTTCACTGTCCCCAGGATGACACCGGGGTTGGTAGCTAAGTCTTTCCTGATCCCAGCTCTGTTCATCTTGGCTCCTTTTAAAAAACACTGCAAGCAAGGGTTACTCCAAGCGGAGTCTCCCTTTTTTCCAAAAATTGGGCCACACACACACCACCCCTTCAGTGGCAGCACTTGTGCCCCAGTTGTACACTTCACAGCTAGATTTGCATCAAGCACATTCAAAAATACGCCATTCTTATCCGTCCCCAGGATGACACCGGGGTAGGTAGCTAAGTCTTTCCTGATCCCAGCTCTGTTCATCTTGGCTCCTTTTAAAAAACACAGCAAGCAAGGGTTACTCCAAGCGGAGTCTCCCTTTTTTCCAAAAATTGGGCCACACAGACACCCCATCAGTGGCAGCACTTGTGCCCTAGTTGTACACTTCACAGGTAGATTTGCATCAAGCACATTGAAAAATACGCTATCCTTCACTGTCCCCAGGATGACACCGGGGTTGGTAGCTAAGTCTTTCCTGATCCCAGCTCTGTTCATCTTGGCTCCTTTTAAAAAACACAGCAAGCAAGGGTTACTCCAAGCGGAGTCTCCCTTTTTTCCAAAAATTGGGCCACACAGACACCCCATCAGTGGCAGCACTTGTGCCCTAGTTGTATACTTCACAGGTAGATTTGCATCAAGCACATTCAAAAATACGCCATCCTTAACCGACCCCAGGATGACACCGAGGTAGGTAGCTAAGTCTTTCCTAATCCCAGCTCTGTTCATCTTTGCTCCTTTTAAAAAACACAGCAAGCAAGGGTTACTCCAAGCGGAGTCTTCCTTTTTTCCAAAAATTGTGCCACACAGACACCCCATCAGTGGCAGCACTTGTGCCCTAGTTGTATACTTCACAGGTAGATTTGCATCAAGCACATTCAAAAATACGCCATCCTTAACCGTCCCCAGGATGACACCGGGGTAGGTAGCTAAGTCTTTCCTGATTCCAGCTCTGTTCATCTTGGCTCCTTTTAAAAACACAGCAAGCAAGGGTTACTCCAAGCGGAGTCTCCCTTTTTTCCAAAAATTGGGCCACACAGACACCCCATCAGTGGCAGCACTTGTGCCTAGTTGTACAGTTCACAGGTAGATTTGCATCATGCACATTGAAAAATACGCCATACTTCACCGTCTCCAGGATGACACCGGGGTAGGTTGCTAAGTCTTTCCTGATCCCAGCTCTGTTGATCTTGGCTCCTTTTAAAAAACACAGCAAGCAAGGGTTACTCCAAGCGGAGTCTCCCTTTTTTCCAAAAATTGGGCCACACACACACATCACCCTTTCAGTAGCAGCACTTGTGCCCTAGTTGTACACTTCACAGCTAGATTTGAATCAAGCACATTCAAAAATACGCCATCCTTAACCGTCCCCAGGATGACACCGGGGTAGGTAGCTAAGTCTTTCCTGATCCCAGCTCTGTTCATCTTTGCTCCTTTTAAAAAACACAGCAAGCAAGGGTTACTCCAAGCGGAGTCTTCCTTTTTTCCAAAAATTGTGCCACACAGACACCCCATCAGTGGCAGCACTTGTGCCCTAGTTGTATACTTCACAGGTAGATTTGCATCAAGCACATTCAAAAATACGCCATCCTTAACCGTCCCCAGGATGACACCGGGGTAGGTAGCTAAGTGTTTCCTGATCCCAGCTCTGTTCATCTTGGCTCCTTTTAGAAAACACAGCAAGCAAGGGTTACTCCAAGCGGAGTCTTCCTTTTTTCCAAAAATTGGGCCACACAGACACCCCATCAGTGGCAGCACTTGTGCCCTAGTTGTACACTTCACAGATAGATTTGCATCATGCACATTGAAAAATACGCCATACTTCACCGTCTCCAGGATGACACCGGGGTAGGTTGCTAAGTCTTTCCTGATCCCAGCTCTGTTCATCTTGGCTCCTTTTAAAAAACACAGCAAGCAAGGGTTACTCCAAGCGGAGTCTCCCTTTTTTCCAAAAATTGGGCCACACACACATCACCCCTTCATTGGCAGCACTTGTGCCCTAGTTGCACACTTCACAGCTATATTTGCATCAAGCACATTCAAAAATACGTCATCCTTAACCGTCCCCAGGATGACACCGGGGTAGGTAGCTAAGTCTTTCCTGATCCCAGCTCTGTTCATCTTGGCTCCTTTTAAAAAACACAGCAAGCAAGGGTTACTCCAAGCGAAGTCTCCCTTTTTTCCAAAAATTGGGCCACACAGACACCCCATTAGTGGCAGCACTTGTGCCCTAGTTGTACACTTCACAGGTAGATTTGCATCAAGCACATTCAAAAATACGCCATCCTTCACCGTCCCCAGGATGACATCGGGGTAGGTAGCTAAGTCGTTCCTGATCCCAGCTCTGTTCATCTTTGCTCCTTTTAAAAAACACAGCAAGCAAGGGTTACTCCAAGCGGAGTCTCCCTTTTTTCCAAAAATTGTGCCACACACACACACATCACCCTTTCAGTGGCAGCACTTGTGCCCTAGTTGTACACTTCACAGCTAGATTTGCATCAAGCACATTAAAAAATACGCCATCCTTAACCGTCCCCAGGATGACACCGGGGTAGGTAGTTAAGTCTTTTCTGATCCCAGCTCTGTTCATCTTGGCTCCTTTTAAAAAACACAGCAAGCAAGGGTTACTCCAAGCGGAGTCTCCCTTTTTTCCAAAAATTGGGCCACACAGACACCCCATCAGTGGCAGCACTTGTGCCCTAGTTGTACACTTTACAGGTAGATTTGCATCAAGCACATTAAAAAATACGCCATCCTTCACCGTCCCCAGGATGACACCGGGGTAGGTAGATAAATCTTTCCTGATCCCAGTGTGGGGCCCCGAGGCTCGGTGTCGGTGCAGCGGCGCATTACCTTCAGGGACTCCACGCGGCTGGATCTTGTCACAGGTAGGAAATCCTCTATTTTGATTGTCGTGACGCCACTCTCAGAATTGCGGTCAGTGGGGACCGCCACTGCAGGTTAGGGGTGCCTGGGGCTGATAGTAGGTGCAGTCAGTTGTAATAGCCTCCTGAGAGTTAGGCATGCCCCAGGGTCCCGTGTAGGTGTGTGGAACTACAAGTCGCAGAATGACTCACACGCACAAGCAGGATGTCTTTCAGGGATTTTACTCACTGATGGTGGCAGGGTGAGTAACCCGGGCGTAGCTGGGATGAACCAAGCTGGAACCAGGTGTCCTTCAGGCTGACTTATGAGGGTGGCTACCAACTCGCCTTCCTTAGCCCGTTGTCTTTTGGGGTAACCCCTGCTTGAAGCCCTGCTGGGGTCGCCCAGGGAAGTTGCTGGTGCCTCTCTCCCCTTCTTTTGGCCCGTTTGCTTGTAGCCTGGACCAGGTCATTCCGGCTGCTTGCCTCCTGTGAGCTATGGGCCCTCACTTTGCTACGTGGCTGCGGACTCTGTGGTGTTGTCTTGGGGGTGTAAAGTGCCCCCTCATGCAGGTTTGGCAATGGACAGGTGGATCTATCCCTGCACTGCGACCTGTTACCCGTTTGGGCCTGGTATCTCCCTGACAGTCTCCTTACTTTCCACTCCGTTGCTCTCTCTTTAGCCGTGTGTGGATTTCGGGCAGCACTACCAGGTGACCGATCTCCCCCGTCGGTAGTCACTGCGCGTACGTTGTCAGAATTGTGTAGAGCTACAGGGTCTGCTTCTGCCCTCCATGAACTTCACCACTCAACTGTCTTCGGCTCACTCTTCCCTCCTCTCCTGTTCTTGCCTACGTCACCTAGCAACCAGGCTCTCTACCACACCCCTCGAGTGGAGATGGAGGCTTCGCCCCCTCCTGGGATCCCCAGGGGTCCTCTCAAAGGTAAATGGGTGAGACCTGATCACT
This sequence comes from Anomaloglossus baeobatrachus, assembly GCF_048569485.1. NCBI lineage: Eukaryota > Metazoa > Chordata > Amphibia > Anura > Aromobatidae > Anomaloglossus > Anomaloglossus baeobatrachus. Next base: position 138,555,845 of record NC_134360.1, read on the forward strand.
ATGCGCCTGTGTAGTCACACCTCGGTCAGCCTTCTGGATTACCTGTTTTGTACTGTCCCCAGCATGGGTGCAGTACTCAGTGGTGCCTGACCAGGTCAGGGGCACCACATTCCCCCTTAGTTATCACCAGCACGTCCTCGGGCTGCAAGACAACATTTTAAAATGCGTAAAACAGTAAAACATGGTAAAACGTTTTAAAACCATCAGGTACCATACATCACCACCCTCCACCCACAAGTCCGTTAACCCACCCTAAACCCTCTCAGGCGGCAGGTCACCGGTTTCTTTTGGTAACCAGGTCTGGGCCATCAGCTTCCCCAGACCTTTCTTCCCATCTGCCTCTCCCGTTGGCCGCGCCTTCAGCCACTTCTGGCAGGATGTAAAGGCGGCTTTCATGGTCTGGTGGTTTCAGGGTATACCTGGCCTGGTGGAGCCGCGCCTTCAGCCTCTTCTGGCAGGATGTAGAGGCGGCCTCCACAGTTGGTGCTGACCAGGTACCCTCTTTGTGGTGGAGAGCCAGGCCCCATAAACAGGCGTGCTCCCTGGTAGTGGTTGTACCTCTGGGGTAACTATAAACACTGCGAGAGTTTGTGGCTATAGCCAGTTCATAGCCTTAAGGTTCATGGGTTAAAGTGCAAAAGGGTTTCTCACACAAGTTCATGTGGGCACGTGCTTAAACTTGAACGTTGCAAAACTTTTCAAACTGCTGTAGTTTTCTTTACTTTTCTCTACTCCATTCCACCAGGGCTTTTGCCTATTGGGCTTTGGCACCTGACATTTTCTAGGTTTCTGTCGTCTGTTTCTTTTTCTGTATCTTCATCTTCTGTTGTTGAGATAGCAGGTTTGCTGTAGGGATTTCTGGGGCAGGGTGTGACATCTAGTGCGTACCATCCGCGTTCTCCTTGGTGCTTTGTGAATTCTACTGAGTCTCCTATCTGTAGGTTTCTTCCTGGATGTCCTCTAGGTAAATGTGCTCTAACATCCCTTCTGTTCACAAAGATGCCCTCTTTTACACCAGGTGCTACTATAAAGCCATATCCAGACCTTAGACTGAAGTCTTCTACAACTCCTCGACAAAGTGGGCCTCTGACCTGCGATTTGGCCCTTCTCAGGGACCGCTTTTCCTCTAAGTCTCTGGCCGTGACCTCGTCCTTCTCCTCGGGAGACTGCTGTGCAGGTGGATCCCTTGTCCTGCTGCGGCGCCGTGTCCTGCGGGCTGGGTCCTGCCTGGCTGCCACCTCACCGCTTGCAGGCTCCCAGGTGATGTATCTGGACAGATCTTCCTCAGCGGAGGATGTCGGGCCCTCTTCATCCCAGCGGGAGTACGGCAGCATCTCTGGCTCTTGGACTGGTGCTGCATCCACTGCTGATGGCTTTGGGGTCAACTTCTCAGCTTCCTGGCCTCCCCTCCCCCTTAGTTCTTCTGGGCACTCCTCTTGTGGCAGCGATAGGGATGGATTTTCATCAGCAGGCCAGGGCAGGGGACCCTTTGGCATGAATGTTGCAGGAGTCTTCCTGTGAGTATGCGGAGGGAGCAGATACCGGTCCACCATCTCCTTTGGGAAGTGGGCCTCTAGATCAGCCTTCAGCTTCCAGTATTCGGGGTCCTCCCCCAGCAGGGACTTCCTAGCAGGGACTCCCTTGGGCTGGGGAGCGGTGTCTGCTCTGACCTGGCAGGCCGGGGTTAATAATTGTACAGTCTTGTCTTGGCGGGCCGAGCCTGGCGTGGCAGCGGCCTGGTCTTGGCGGGCCGAGCCTGGCGTGGCAGCGGCCTGGTCTTGGCGGGCCGAGCAGGGCATCGCTGCGGCGGCCTGGATTGGCGTCGCAGCTGCGATGGGATCTGTGCGGGCAGAGCAGGGCATCGCTGCGGCGGCCTGGATTGGCGTCGCAGCTGCGCTGGGATCTGTGCAGGCCGAGCAGGGCATCGGTGCGGCAGCCTGGATTGGCGTCGCAGCTGCGCTGGGATCTGTGCAGGCCGGGCTGGGCATCGCCCCTGCGGCGTGGAGGAGGGTCGCGGTGGCAGCCGGATCTTTGCGGGCCGGGCTGGGCATCGTTGCGGCGGCCTGGGCTCGGCGGGCCGCACCTGACGTGGCTGCGGCCTGATTCAGCGTCGCCGCGCCGGGCATCTCTCCAGGGACCGCGGGCATGGCAGCAGGGGTCGAGGCACTCGCGCTGACAGGGGCAACACAGGACTCACCCATCGGTAACATCATCGGGGTCTGAGTTGTCGCCGCTCGGTCTGGCACTCGTCGTGCGGTTCCCCTCTCATAGGCCTGAACCGCTGCAGCCATCTCCAGGAGCTCCATGCGTCCCTCGCTGATCTGCCATACGACCCTGGCCTCTAGTTGGTCGCAAAACTGGGCAAGTTCCCGACACCACCAGGCAGCGGAGCCTGGCTCTGGGTCTCTGCGTTCAGACGCCATTTCTTCCGCGTCTCCTTCTTCTAGTAGCAGGCTTCTGGCTCCCTTTCTTTCCCGACGTCTCTGAACGTCTCCGCTCTTCTCACTTGCGAGGGCAGGACCCTTCAGGGGATCTCTGGGTAGCCACACCTCTTCGTGGGCGGTAACTTCTCCCAGCGCGGGCTGCTGTTGTTTTTCAGCGCGCTTTTCATGGTGGCAATATGGCGGCGCTTCCAATTTTCCAAGCGGAACGCCCAGGCACATGGTCACCTGTCTGAACAGGTCTAGTCCTTATCCTGTTCGTGACGCCAGATGTGTGGGGCCCCGAGGCTCGGTGTCGGTGCAGCGGCGCATTACCTTCAGGGACTCCACGCGGCTGGATCTTGTCACAGGTAGGAAATCCTCTATTTTGATTGTCGTGACGCCACTCTCAGAATTGCGGTCAGTGGGGACCGCCACTGCAGGTTAGGGGTGCCTGGGGCTGATAGTAGGTGCAGTCAGTTGTAATAGCCTCCTGAGAGTGAGGCATGCCCCAGGGTCCCGTGTAGGTGTGTGGAACTACAAGTCGCAGAATGACTCACACGCACAAGCAGGATGTCTTTCAGGGATTTTACTCACTGATGGTGGCAGGGTGAGTAACCCGAGCGTAGCTGGGATGAACCAAGCTGGAACCAGGTGTCCTTGAGGCTGACTTATGAGGGTGGCTACCAACTCACCTTCCTTAGCCCGTTGTCTTTTGGGGTAACCCCTGCTTGAAGCCCTGCTGGGGTCGCCCAGGGAAGTTGCTGGTGCCTCTCTCCCCTTCTTTTGGCCCGTTTGCTTGTAGCCTGGACCAGGTCACTCCGGCTGCTTGCCTCCTGTGAGCTATGGGCCCTCACTTTGCTACGTGGCTGCGGACTCTGTGGTGTTGTCTTGGGGGTGTAAAGTGCCCCCTCATGCAGGTTTGGCAAAGGACAGGTGGATCTATCCCTGCACTGGGACCTGTTACCCGTTTGGGCCTGGTATCTCCCTGACAGTCTCCTTACTTTCCACTCCGTTGCTCTCTCTTTAGCCGTGTGTGGATTTCGGGCAGCACTACCAGGTGACCGATCTCCCCCGTCGGTAGTCACTGCGCGTACGTTGTCAGAATTGTGTAGAGCTACAGGGTCTGCTTCTGCCCTCCCTGAACTTCACCACTCAACTGTCTTCGGCTCACTCTTCCCTCCTCTCCTGTTCTTGCCTACGTCACCTAGCAACCAGGCTCTCTACCACACCCCTCGAGTGGAGATGGAGGCTTCGCCCCCTCCTGGGATCCCCAGGGGTCCTCTCAAAGGTAAATGGGTGAGACCTGATCACTATGCGCCTGTGTAGTCACATCTCGGTCAGCCTTCTGGATTACCTGTTTTGTACTGTCCCCAGCATGGGTGCAGTACTCAGTGGTGCCTGACCAGGTCAGGGGCGCCACACCAGCTCTGTTCATCTTGGCTCCTTTTAAAAAACACAGCAAGCAAGGGTTACTCCAAGCGGAGTCTCCCTTTGTTCCAAAAATTGGGCCACACAGACACTCCATCAGTGGCAGCACTTGTGCCCTAGTTGTATACTTCACAGGTAGATTTGCATCAAGCACATTCAAAAATACGCCATCCTTAACCGACCCCAGGATGACACCGGGGTAGGTAGCTAAGTGTTTCCTGATCCCAGCTCTGTTCATCTTTGCTCCTTTTAAAAAACACAGCAAGCAAGGGTTACTCCAAGCGGAGTCTCCCTTTTTTCCAAAAATTGGGCCACACACACATCACCCCTTCAGTGGCAGCACTTGTGCCCTAGTTGTACACTTCACAGGTAGATTGGCATCAAGCACATTCAAAAATACGCCATCCTTCACCGTCCCCAGGATGACACTGGGGTAGGTAGCTAAGTCTTTCCTGATCCCAGCTCTGTTCATCTTGGCTCCTTTTAAAAAACACAGCAAGCAAGGGTTACTCCAAGTGGAGTCTTTCTTTTTTCCAAAAATTGGGCCACACAGACACCCCATCAGTGGCACCACTTGTGCCCTAGTTGTATACTTCACAGGTAGATTTGCATCAAGCACATTCAAAAATACGCCATCCTTAACCGACCCCAGGATGACACTGGGGTAGGTAGCTAAGTCTTTCCTGATCCCAGCTCTGTTCATCTTGGCTCCTTTTAAAAAACACAGCAAGCAAGGGTTACTCCAAGCGGAGTCTCCCTTTTTTCCAAAAATTGGGCCACACAGACACCCCATCAGTGGCAGCACTTGTGCCCTAGTTGTACACTTCACAGATAGATTTGCATCAAGCACATTCAAAAATACGCCATCCTTCACCGTCCCCAGGATGACACCGGGGTAGGTAGTTAAGTCTTTCCTGATCCCAGCTCTGTTCATCTTGGCTCCTTTTAAAAAACACAGCAAGCAAGGGTTACTCCAAGCGGAGTCTCCCTTTTTTCCAAAAATTGGCCCACACAGAAACCCCATCAGTGGTAGCACTTGTGCCCTAGTTGTATACTTCACAGGTAGATTTGCATCAAGCACATTCAAAAATACGCCATCCGTAACCGACCCCAGGATGACACCATGGTAGGTAGCTAAGTCTTTCCTAATCCCAGCTCTGTTCATCTTTGCTCCTTTTAAAAAACACAGCAAGCAAGGGTTACTCCAAGCGGAGTCTCCCTTTTTTCCAAAAATTGAGCCACACAGACACCCCATCAGTGGCAGCACTTGTGCCCTAGTTGTTTACTTCACAGGTAGATTTGCATCAAGCACATTCAAAAATACGCCATCCTTAACCGTCCCCAGGATGACACCGGGGTAGGTAGCTAAGTCTTTCCTGATCCCAGCTCTGTTCATCTTGGCTCCTTTTAAAAACACAGCAAGCAAGGGTTACTTCAAGTCGAGTCTCCCTTTTTTCCAAAAATTGGGCCACACAGACACCCCATCAGTGGCAGCAGTTTTTCCCTAGTTGTACACTTCACAGGTAGATTTGCATCAAGCACATTGAAAAATACGCCATCCTTCACCGTCCCCAGGATGACACCGGGGTAGGTAGCTAAGTCTTTCCTGATCCCAGCTCTGTTCATCTTGGCTCCTTTTAAAAAACACAGCAAGCAAGGGTTACTCCAAGCGAAGTCTCCCTTTTTTCCAAAAATTGGGCCACACAGACACCCCATCAGTGGCAGCACTTGTGCCCTAGTTGTACACTTCACAGGTAGATTTGCATCAAGCACATTCAAAAATACGCTACTTCACCGTCCCCAGGATGACATCGGGGTAGGTAGCTAAGTCGTTCCTGATCCCAGCTCTGTTCATCTTGGCTCCTTTTAAAAAACACAGCAAGCAAGGGTTACTCCAAGCAGAGTCTCCCTTTTTTCCAAAAATTGTGCCACACACACACACATCACCCTTTCAGTGGCAGCACTTGTGCCCTAGTTGTACACTTCACAGCTAGATTTGCATCAAGCACATTCAAAAATACGCCATCCTTAACCGTCCCCAGGATGACACCGGGGTAGGTAGCTAAGTCTTTTCTGATCCCAGCTCTGTTCATCTTGGCTCCTTTTAAAAAACACAGCAAGCAAGGGTTACTCCAAGCGGAGTCTCCCTTTTTTCCAAAAATTGGGCCACACAGACACCCCATCAGTGGCAGCACTTGTGCCCTAGTTGTACACTTTACAGGTAGATTTGCATCAAGCACATTCAAAAATACGCCATCCTTCACCGTCCCCAGGATGACACCGGGGTAGGTAGATAAATCTTTCCTGATCCCAGCTCTGTTCATCTTGGCTCCTTTTAAAAAACACAGCAAGCAAGGGTTACTCCAAGCGGAGTCTCCCTTTTTTCCAAAAATTGGGCCACACAGACACCCCATCAGTGGCAGCACTTGTGCCCTAGTTGTATACTTCACAGGTAGATTTGCATCAAGCACATTCAAAAATACGCCATCCTTAACCGACCCCAGGATGACACCGGGGTAGGTAGCTAAGTGTTTCCTGATCCCAGCTCTGTTCATTTTTGCTCCTTTTAAAAAACACAGCAAGCAAGGGTTACTCCAAGCGGAGTCTCCCTTTTTTCCAAAAATTGGGCCACACACACATCACCCCTTCAGTGGCAGCACTTGTGCCCTAGTTGTACACTTTACAGGTAGATTGGCATCAAGCACATTCAAAAATACGCCATCCTTCACCGTCCCCAGGATGACACTGGGGTAGGTAGCTAAGTCTTTCCTGATCCCAGCTCTGTTCATCTTGGCTCCTTTTAAAAAACACAGCAAGCAAGGGTTACTCCAAGTGGAGTCTTTCTTTTTTCCAAAAATTGGGCCACACAGACACCCCATCAGTGGCACCACTTGTGCCCTAGTTGTATACTTCACAGGTAGATTTGCATCAAGCACATTCAAAAATACGCCATCCTTAACCGACCCCAGGATGACACTGGGGTAGGTAGCTAAGTCTTTCCTGATCCCAGCTCTGTTCATCTTGGCTCCTTTTAAAAAACACAGCAAGCAAGGGTTACTCCAAGCGGAGTCTCCCTTTTTTCCAAAAATTGGGCCACACAGACACCCCATCAGTGGCAGCAGTTTTTCCCTAGTTGTACACTTCACAGGTAGATTTGCATCAAGCACATTGAAAAATATGCCATCCTTCACCGTCCCCAGGATGACACCGGGGTAGGTAGCTAAGTCTTTCCTGATCCCAGCTCTGTTCATCTTGGCTCCTTTTAAAAAACACAGCAAGCAAGGGTTACTCCAAGCGGAGTCTCCCTTTTTTCCAAAAATTGGGCCACACACACATCACCCCTTCAGTGGCAGCACTTGTGCCCTAGTTGTACACTTCACAGCTAGATTAGCATCAAGCACATTCAAAAATACGCTATCCTTAACCGTCCCCAGGATGACACCGGAGTAGGTAGCTAAGTCTTTCCTGATCCCAGCTCTGTTCATCTTTTCTCCTTTTAAAAAACACAGCAAGCAAGGGTTACTCCAAGCGGAGTCTCCCTTTTTTCCAAAAATTGGGCCACACAGACACCCCATCAGTGGCAGCACTTTTTCCCTAGTTGTACACTTCACAGGTAGATTTGCATCAAGCACATTCAAAAATACGCCATCCATCACCTTCCGCAGGATGACACCGGGGTAGGTAGCTAAGTCTCTCCTGATCCCAGCTCTTTTCATCTTGGCTCCTTTTAAAAAACACAGCAAGCAAGGTTTACTCCAAGCGGAGTCTCCCTTTGTTCCAAAAATTGGGCCACACACACATCACCCCTTCAGTGGCAGCACTTGTGCCCTAGTTGTACACTTCACAGGTAGATTTGCATCAAGCACATTCAAAAATACGCTACTTCACCGTCCCCAGGATGACATCGGGGTAGGTAGCTAAGTCGTTCCTGATCCCAGCTCTGTTCATCTTGGCTCCTTTTAAAAAACACAGCAAGCAAGGGTTACTCCAAGCGGAGTCTCCCTTTTTTCCAAAAATTGGGCCACACACACATCACCCCTTCAGTGGCAGCACTTGTGCCCTAGTTGTACACTTCACAGCTAGATTAGCATCAAGCACATTCAAAAATACGCTATCCTTAACCGTCCCCAGGATGACACCGGAGTAGGTAGCTAAGTCTTTCCTGATCCCAGCTCTGTTCATTTTTTCTCCTTTTAAAAAACACAGCAAGCAAGGGTTACTCCAAGCGGAGTCTCCCTTTTTTCCAAAAATTGGGCCACACAGACACCCCATCAGTGGCAGCACTTTTTCCCTAGTTGTACACTTCACAGGTAGATTTGCATCAAGCACATTCAAAAATACGCCATCCATCACCTTCCGCAGGATGACACCGGGGTAGGTAGCTAAGTCTCTCCTGATCCCAGCTCTTTTCATCTTGGCTCCTTTTAAAAAACACAGCAAGCAAGGTTTACTCCAAGCGGAGTCTCCCTTTGTTCCAAAAATTGGGCCACACACACATCACCCCTTCAGTGGCAGCACTTGTGCCCTAGTTGTACACTTCACAGGTAGATTTGCATCAAGCACATTCAAAAATACGCTACTTCACCGTCCCCAGGATGACATCGGGGTAGGTAGCTAAGTCGTTCCTGATCCCAGCTCTGTTCATCTTGGCTCCTTTTAAAAAACACAGCAAGCAAGGGTTACTCCAAGCGGAGTCTCCCTTTTTTCCAAAAATTGTGCCACACACACACACATCACCCTTTCAGTGGCAGCACTTGTGCCCTAGTTGTACACTTCACAGCTAGATTTGCATCAAGCACATTCAAAAATACGCCATCCTTAACCGTCCCCAGGATGACACCGGGGTAGGTAGCTAAGTCTTTTCTGATCCCAGCTCTGTTCATCTTGGCTCCTTTTAAAAAACACAGCAAGCAAGGGTTACTCCAAGCGGAGTCTCCCTTTTTTCCAAAAATTGGCCCACACAGACACCCCATCAGTGGCAGCACTTGTGCCCTAGTTGTACACTTTACAGGTAGATTTGCATCAAGCACATTCAAAAATACGCCATCCTTCACCATCCCCAGGATGACACCGGGGTAGGTAGATAAATCTTTCCTGATCCCAGCTCTGTTCATCTTGGCTCCTTTTAAAAAACACAGCAAGCAAGGGTTACTCCAAGCGGAGTCTCCCTTTTTTCCAAAAATTGGGCCACACAGACACCCCATCAGTGGCAGCACTTGTGCCCTAGTTGTATACTTCACAGGTAGATTTGCATCAAGCACATTCAAAAATACGCCATCCTTAACCGACCCCAGGATGACACCGGGGTAGGTAGCTAAGTGTTTCCTGATCCCAGCTCTGTTCATTTTTGCTCCTTTTAAAATACACAGCAAGCAAGGGTTACTCCAAGCGGAGTCTCCCTTTTTTCCAAAAATTGGGCCACACACACATCACCCCTTCAGTGGCAGCACTTGTGCCCTAGTTGTACACTTCACAGGTAGATTGGCATCAAGCACATTCAAAAATACGCCATCCTTCACCGTCCCCAGGATGACACTGGGGTAGGTAGCTAAGTCTTTCCTGATCCCAGCTCTGTTCATCTTGGCTCCTTTTAAAAAACACAGCAAGCAAGGGTTACTCCAAGTGGAGTCTTTCTTTTTTCCAAAAATTGGGCCACACAGACACCCCATCAGTGGCACCACTTGTGCCCTAGTTGTATACTTCACAGGTAGATTTGCATCAAGCACATTAAAAAATACGCCATCCTTAACCGACCCCAGGATGACACTGGGGTAGGTAGCTAAGTCTTTCCTGATCCCAGCTCTGTTCATCTTGGCTCCTTTTAAAAAACACAGCAAGCAAGGGTTACTCCAAGCGGAGTCTCCCTTTTTTCCAAAAATTGGGCCACACACACATCACCCCTTCAGTGGCAGCACTTGTGCCCTAGTTGTACACTTCACAGCTAGATTAGCATCAAGCACATTCAAAAATACGCTATCCTTAACCGTCCCCAGGATGACACCGGGGTAGGTAGCTAAGTCTTTCCTGATCCCAGCTCTGTTCATCTTGGCTCCTTTTAAAAAACACAGCAAGCAAGGGTTACTCCAAGCGGAGTCTCCCTTTTTTCCAAAAATTGGGCCACACAGACACCCCATCAGTGGCAGCACTTTTTCCCTAGTTGTACACTTCACAGGTAGATTTGCATCAAGCACATTCAAAAATACGCCATCCATCACCGTCCGCAGGATGACACCGGGGTAGGTAGCTAAGTCTCTCCTGATCCCAGCTCTTTTCATCTTGGCTCCTTTTAAAAAACACAGCAAGCAAGGTTTACTCCAAGCGGAGTCTCCCTTTGTTCCAAAAATTGGGCCACACACACATCACCTTTTCAGTGGCAGCACTTGTGCCCTAGTTGTACTCTTCACAGCTAGATCTGCATCAAGCACATTCAAAAATACGCCATCCTTAACCGTCCCCAGGATGACACCGGGGTAGGTAGCTAAGTCTCTCCTGATCACAGCTCTGTTCGCTTGGAGTAACCCTTGCTTGCTGTGTTTTTTAAAAGGAGCCAAGATGGAGTCTCCCTTTTTTCCAAAAATTGGGCCACACAGACACCCCATCAGTGGCAGCACTTGTGCTCTAGTTGTACACTTCACAGGTAGATTTGCATCAAGCACATTCAAAAATATGCCATCCTTCACCGTCCCCAGGATGACACCGGGGTAGGTAGCTAAGTCTTTCCTGATCCCAGCTCTGTTCATCTTGACTCCTTTTAAAAACACAGCAAGCAAGGGTTACTCCAAGCGGAGTCTCCCTTTTTTTCCAAAAATTGGGCCACACAGACACCCCATCAGTGGCAGCACTTGTGCCCTAGTTGTACACTTCACAGCTAGATTTGCATCAAGCACATTCAAAAATACGCCATCCTTAACCAACCCCAGGATGACACCGGGGTAGGTAGCTAAGTCTTTCCTGATCTCAGCTCTGTTCATCTTTGCTCCTTTTAAAAAACACAGCAAGCAAGGGTTACTCCAAGCGGAGTCTCCCTTTTTTCCAAAAATTGGGCCACACAGACACCCCATCAGTGGCAGCAGTTTTTCCCTAGTTGTACACTTCACAGGTAGATTTGCATCAAGCACATTCAAAAATACGCCATCCTTCACCGTCCGCAGGATGGCACCGGGGTAGGTAGCTAAGTCTCTCCTGATCCCAGCTCTGTTCATCTTGGCTCCTTTTAAAAAACACAGCAAGCAAGGGTTACTCCAAGCGGAGTCTCCCTTTTTTCCAAAAATTGGGCCACACACACATCACCCCTTCAGTGGCAGCACTTGTGCCCTAGTTGTACACTTCACAGCTAGATTTGCATCAAGCACATTCAAAAATACGCCATCCTTAACCGTCCCCAGGATGACACCGGGGTAGGTAGCTAAGTCTCTCCTTATCCCAGCTCTGTTCATCTTGGCTCCTTTTAAAAAACACAGCAAGCAAGGGTTACTCCAAGCGGAGTCTCCCTTTTTTCCAAAAATTGGGCCACAAAGACACCCCATCAGTGGCAGCACTTGTGCTCTAGTTGTACACTTCACAGGTAGATTTGCATCAAGCACATTCAAAAATACATCATCCTTCACCGTCCCCAGGATGGCACCGGGGTAGGTGGCAAAATGTTTGCTCATCCCAGATCTGTTCATCTTGGATCATTTTAAAAAACACAGCATACAAGGGTTACTCCAAGCGGAGTCTCCCTTTTTTCCAAAAATTGGGCCACACAGACACCCCATCAGTGGCAGCACTTGTGCCCTAGTTGTATACTTCACAGGTAGATTTGCATCAAGCACATTCAAAAATACGCCATCCTTAACCGACCCCAGGATGACACCGGGGTAGGTAGCTAAGTGTTTCCTGATCCCAGCTCTGTTCATTTTTGCTCCTTTTAAAAAACACAGCAAGCAAGGGTTACTCCAAGCGGAGTCTCCCTTTTTTCCAAAAATTGGGCCACACACACATCACCCCTTCAGTGGCAGCACTTGTGCCCTAGTTGTACACTTCACAGGTAGATTGGCATCAAGCACATTCAAAAATACGCCATCCTTCACCGTCCCCAGGATGACACTGGGGTAGGTAGCTAAGTCTTTCCTGATCCCAGCTCTGTTCATCTTGGCTCCTTTTAAAAAACACAGCAAGCAAGGGTTACTCCAAGTGGAGTCTTTCTTTTTTCCAAAAATTGGGCCACACAGACACCCCATCAGTGGCACCACTTGTGCCCTAGTTGTATACTTCACAGGTAGATTTGCATCAAGCACATTAAAAAATACGCCATCCTTAACCGACCCCAGGATGACACTGGGGTAGGTAGCTAAGACTTTCCTGATCCCAGCTCTGTTCATCTTGGCTCCTTTTAACAAACACAGCAAGCAAGGGTTACTCCAAGCGGAGTCTCCATTTTTTCCAAAAATTGGGCCACACACACATCACCCCTTCAGTGGCAGCACTTGTGCCCTAGTTGTACACTTCACAGCTAGATTAGCATCAAGCACATTCAAAAATACGCTATCCTTAACCGTCCCCAGGATGACACCGGGGTAGGTAGCTAAGTCTTTCCTGATCCCAGCTCTGTTCATCTTGGCTCCTTTTAAAAAACACAGCAAGCAAGGGTTACTCCAAGCGGAGTCTCCCTTTTTTCCAAAAATTGGGCCACACAGACACCCCATCAGTGGCAGCACTTTTTCCCTAGTTGTACACTTCACAGGTAGATTTGCATCAAGCACATTCAAAAATACGCCATCCATCACCGTCCGCAGGATGACACCGGGGTAGGTAGCTAAGTCTCTCCTGATCCCAGCTCTTTTCATCTTGGCTCCTTTTAAAAAACACAGCAAGCAAGGTTTACTCCAAGCGGAGTCTCCCTTTGTTCCAAAAATTGGGCCACACACACATCACCCCTTCAGTGGCAGCACTTGTGCCCTAGTTGTACACTTCACAGCTAGATCTGCATCAAGCACATTCAAAAATACGCCATCCTTAACCGTCCCCAGGATGACACCGGGGTAGGTAGCTAAGTCTCTCCTGATCACAGCTCTGTTCGCTTGGAGTAACCCTTGCTTGCTGTGTTTTTTAAAAAGAGCCAAGATGGAGTCTCCCTTTTTTCCAAAAATTGGGCCACACAGACACCCCATCAGTGGCAGCACTTGTGCTCTAGTTGTACACTTCACAGGTAGATTTGCATCAAGCACATTCAAAAATATGCCATCCTTCACCGTCCCCAGGATGACACCGGGGTAGGTAGCTAAGTCTTTCCTGATCCCAGCTCTGTTCATCTTGACTCCTTTTAAAAACACAGCAAGCAAGGGTTACTCCAAGCGGAGTCTCCCTTTTTTTCCAAAAATTGGGCCATAGAGACACCCCTTCAGTGGCAGCACTTGTGCCCTAGTAGTACACTTCACAGGTAGCTTTGCATCAAACTCATTCAAAAATACGCCATCCTTCACCGTCCCCAGGATGACACCGGGGTAGGTAGCTAAGTCTTTCCTGATCCCAGCTCTATTCATCTTGGCTCCTTTTAAAAAACACAGCAAGCAAGGGTTACTCCAAGCGGAGTCTCCCTTTTTTCCAAAAACTGGGCCACACAGACACCCCATCAGTGGCAGCACTTGTGCCCTAGTTGTACACTTCACAGCTAGATTTGCATCAAGCACATTCAAAAATACGCCATCCTTAACCAACCCCAGGATGACACCGGGGTAGGTAGCTAAGTCTTTCCTGATCTCAGCTCTGTTCATCTTTGCTCCTTTTAAAAAACACAGCAAGCAAGGGTTACTCCAAGCGGAGTCTCCCTTTTTTCCAAAAATTGGGCCACACAGACACCCCATCAGTGGCAGCAGTTTTTCCCTAGTTGTACACTTCACAGGTAGATTTGCATCAAGCACATTCAAAAATACGCCATCCTTCACCGTCCGCAGGATGGCACCGGGGTAGGTAGCTAAGTCTCTCCTGATCCCAGCTCTGTTCATCTTGGCTCCTTTTAAAAAACACAGCAAGCAAGGGTTACTCCAAGCGGAGTCTCCCTTTTTTCCAAAAATTGGGCCACACACACATCACCCCTTCAGTGGCAGCACTTGTGCCCTAGTTGTACACTTCACAGCTAGATTTGCATCAAGCACATTCAAAAATACGCCATCCTTAACCGTCCCCAGGATGACACCGGGGTAGGTAGCTAAGTCTCTCCTTATCCCAGCTCTGTTCATCTTGGCTCCTTTTAAAAAACACAGCAAGCAAGGGTTACTCCAAGCGGAGTCTCCCTTTTTTCCAAAAATTGGGCCACAAAGACACCCCATCAGTGGCAGCACTTGTGCTCTAGTTGTACACTTCACAGGTAGATTTGCATCAAGCACATTCAAAAATACATCATCCTTCACCGTCCCCAGGATGGCACCGGGGTAGGTGGCAAAGTGTTTGCTCATCCCAGATCTGTTCATCTTGGATCATTTTAAAAAACACAGCATACAAGGGTTACTCCAAGCGGAGTCTCCCTTTTTTCCAAAAATTAGGCCACACAAACACCCACCCCTTCAGTGGCAGCACTTGTGAGCCAGTTGTACACTTCACAGCTAGATTTGCATCAAGCACATTCAAAAATACGCCATTCTTAACAAACCCCAGGATGACACCGGGGTAGGTAGCTAAGTCTTTCCTGATCTCAGCTCTGTTCATCTTGGCTCCTTTTAAAAAACACAGCAAGCAAGGGTTACTCCAAGCGGAGTCTCCCTTTTTTCCAAAAATTGGGCCACACAGACACCCCATCAGTGGCAGCACTTTTTCCCTAGTTGTACACTTCATAGGTAGATTTGCATCAAGGACATTCAAAAATACGCCATCCTTCACTGTCCCCAGGATGACACCGGGGTAGGTAGCTAAGGCTTTCCTGAACCCAGCTCTGTTCATCTTGGCTCCTTTTAAAAAACACAGCAAGCAAGGGTTATTCCAAGCAGAGTCTCACTTTTTTCCAAAAATTAGGCCACACACACATCACCCCTTCAGTGGCAGCACTTGTGCCCCAGTTGTAGACTTCACAGGTAGATTTGCATCAAGCACATTCAAAAATACGACATCCTTAACCGACCCCAGGATGACACCGAGGTAGGTAGCTAAGTCTTTCCTAATCCCAGCTCTGTTCATCTTGGCTCCTTTTAAAAAACACAGCAAGCAAGGGTTACTCCAAGCAGAGTCTCCCTTTTTTCCAAAAATTGGGCCACACAGAAACCCCATCAGTGGCAGCACTTGTGCCCTAGTTGTATACTTCACAGGTAGATTTGCATCAAGCACATTCAAAAATACGCCATCCTTAACCGACCCCAGGATGACACTGAGGTAGGTAGCTAAGTCTTTCCTAATCCCAGCTCTGTTCATCTTTGCTCCTTTTAAAAAACACAGCAAGCAAGGGTTACTCCAAGCGGAGTCTTCCTTTTTTCCAAAAATTGTGCCACACAGACACCCCATCAGTGGCAGCACCTTTGCCCTAGTTGTACACTTCACAGCTAGATTTGCATCAAGCACATTCAAAAATACGCCATCCTTAACCGACCCCAGTATGACACCGGGGTAGGTAGCTAAGTCTTTCCTAATCCCAGCTCTGTTCAACTTTGCTCCTTTTAAAAAACACAGCAAGCAAGGGTTACTCCAAGCGGAGTCTCCCTTTTTTCCAAAAATTGGGCCACACACACATCACCCCTTCAGTGGCAGCACTTGTGCCCCAGTTGTAGACTTCACAGGTAGATTTGCATCAAGCACATTCAAAAATACGCCATCCTTAACCGACCCCAGGATGACACTGAGGTAGGTAGCTAAGTCTTTCCTAATCCCAGCTCTGTTCATCTTTGCTCCTTTTAAAAAACACAGCAAGCAAGGGTTACTCCAAGCGGAGTCTCCCTTTTTTCCAAAAATTGGGCCACACAGACACCCCATCAGTGGCAGCACTTGTGCCCTAGTTGTATACTTCACAGGTAGATTTGCATCAAGCACATTCAAAAATACGCCATCCTTAACCGACCCCAGGATGACACCGAGGTAGGTAGCTAAGTCTTTCCTAATCCCAGCTCTGTTCATCTTTGCTCCTTTTAAAAAACACAGCAAGCAAGGGTTACTCCAAGCGGAGTCTTCCTTTTTTCCAAAAATTGTGCCACACAGACACCCCATCAGTGGCAGCACTTGTGCCTTAGTTGTATACTTCACAGGTAGATTTGCATCAAGCACATTGAAAAATACGCCATACTTCACCGTCTCCAGGATGACACCGGGGTAGGTTTCTAAGTCTTTCCTGATCCCAGCTCTGTTCATCTTGGCTCCTTTTAAAAAACACAGCAAGCAAGGGTTATTCCAAGCGGAGTCTCACTTTTTTCCAAAAATTAGGCCACACACACACACCCACCCCTTCAGTGGCAGCACTTGTGCCCCAGTTGTACACTTCACAGCTAGATTTGCATCAAGCACATTCAAAAATACGCCATCCTTAACCATCCCCAGGATGATACCGGAGTAGATAGCTAAGTCTTTCCTGATCCCAGCTCTGTTCATCTTGGCTCCTTTTAAAAAACACAGCAAGCAAGGGTTACTCCAAGCGGAGTCTCCCTTTTTTCCAAAAATTGGGCCACACAGACACCTCATCAGTGGCAGCACTTGTGCCCTAGTTGTACACTTCACAGCTAGATTTGCATCAAGCACATTCAAAAATACGCCATCCTTAACCGACCCCAGTATGACACCGGGGTAGGTAGCTAAGTCTTTCCTGATCCCAGCTCTGTTCATCTTTGCTCCTTTTAAAAAACACAGCAAGCAAGGGTTACTCCAAGCGGAGTCTCCCTTTTTTCCAAAAATTGGGCCACACACACATCACCCCTTCAGTGGCAGCACTTGTGCCCCAGTTGTAGACTTCACAGCTAGATTTGAATCAAGCACATTCAAAAATACGCCATCCTTAACCGTCCCCAGGATGACACCGGGGTAGGTAGCTAAGTCTTTCCTGATCCCAGCTCTGTTCATCTTGGCTCCTTTTAAAAAACACAGCAAGCAAGGGTTACTCCAAGCAGAGTCTCCCTTTTTTCCAAAAATTGTGCCACACAGACACCCCATCAGTGGCAGCACTTGTGCCCTAGTTGTATACTTCACAGGTAGATTTGCATCAAGCACATTCAAAAATACGCCATCCTTAACCGACACCAGGATGACACCGAGGTAGGTAGCTAAGTCTTTCCTAATCCCAGCTCTGTTCATCTTTGCTCCTTTTAAAAAACACAGCAAGCAAGGGTTACTCCAAGCGGAGTCTTCCTTTTTTCCAAAAATTGGGCCACACAGACACCCCATCAGTGGCAGCACTTGTGCCCCAGTTGTAGACTTCACAGCTAGATTTGAATCAAGCACATTCAAAAATACGCCATCCTTAACCGTCCCCAGGATGACACCGGGGTAGGTAGCTAAGTCTTTCCTGATCCCAGCTCTGTTCATCTTTGCTCCTTTTAAAAAACACCGCAAGCAAGGGTTACTCCAAGCGGAGTCTCCCTTTTTTCCAAAAATTGGGCCACACAGACACCCCATCAGTGGCAGCCCTTTTGCCCTAGTTGTACACTTGACAGGTAGATTTGCATCAAGCACATTCAAAAATACATCATCCTTAACCGTCCCCAGGATGACACCGAGGTAGGTAGCAAAGTCTTTGCTGATCCCAGATCTGTTCATCTTGGCTACTTTTAAAAAAACACAGCAAGGGTTACTCCAAGCAGAGTCTCCCTTTTTTCCAAAAATTGGGCCACACAGATGTGGCGCCCCTGACCTGGTCAGGCACCACTGAGTACTGCACCCATGCTGGGGACAGTACAATACAGGTAATCCAGAAGGCTGACCGGGGTGTGGTACACAGGCGCATAGTAATCAGCTCTCACACATGTACCCATGAGAGGACCCCTGGGGATCCCAGGAGGGGGAAAAGCCTTGACCTTCACTGGAATAGTGGAGGGGGCCAAAAGCCTCCATCTCCTCTCAAGGGGTGTGGTAAGAGAATCTGGTTGCTAGGTGGCGTAGGCAAGAACAGGAGAGGAGGGGCAGTGAGTCAGTTAGAGCAGAACTCCATAGGGCTCAGTGAGGAGCAGACCTGTGGGGCTGTTGCTGTCTAACAGCGCCCGCGCAGTGGCTACTGACGGGGGAGAACGGTCAACTAGGAGTGCTACCCGAAATCCATCTTCAGCTAGAGAGAGAGCAACGGAGTGGGAAGTAAGGAGACTGCTAGAGAGTACCAGGCCCAAACGGGCGGCAGATCCCGAAGCGGAGATAGATCCAGCTTTCTTTTGCTAAACCTGCCGGTGTGGGGCTCTCAAAGCCCACGCCACAACACCACAAAAGCCGCAGCCACGTAGCCACAGTTAGGGCCCATAGCTCACAGGAGGCAAGAAGCTGGAGTGATCTGGCCCAGGCAACAAGCACACGGCAAACGAAGGGGAGTGAGGCTTCAGCAACTTCCCTGGGTGACCCCCATAGGGACTAAAAGTCGGGGTCACCCCAAACCAAAAAGGGCTAAGGAAGGCGAGTTAGTAGTCACCCTCACAAGTCAGCCTGAAGGACACCTGGTTCCCGCCTGGTTCATCCCAGCTACGCCCGGGTTACTCACCCTGCCACCTGAAGTGAGTAAAAACCCTGAAAGACATTCTGCCTGTGTGGAGTCATTCTGCGCCTTGTGGTACTACGCACCTACATCGGGCCCTGGGGCTTGCCTCACTCTCAGGAGGCTATTCCAACCAACTGCACATACCATCAGCCCCAGGCGACCCTCAACCTGCAGTGGCGGTCCCTACTGGCCGCAATACTGAGAGTGGCGTCACGACAAGAAGAAGATCTCCTACCTGTGACCAGATCCAGCTACGTGGAGTCCCTGAAGGTAATGCACCGACACAACACCTGTGGGGCTTCACATCTGGCGTCACGAACAGGATAAGGACTAGACCTGTTCAGACAGGTGACCATGTGCCTGGGCGGTCCGCTTGAAAAATTGGAAGCGCCGCCATATTGCCACCATGAAAAGCGCGCCGAAAAACAACAGCAGCCCGCGCTGGAAGAAGTTACCGCCCACGAAGAGGTGTGGCTACCCAGAGATCCCCTGCAAAGTTCTGACCTCGCTTGTGAAGAGAGCGGAAGCGTCCAGAGACGTCGGGACAGAAAGGGAGCCAGAAGCCTGCTGCTGGGAGGGGAGCTGCTGAAAGAGGCAGAGCGGAAACTGAACAGCTTGCTACTAGAGGCAACGGCGAGTCCACTGCTGGGAAATCGCGCAGAAGAGGGCGCAGAAGAAATGGCGTCTGACCGCAGAAACCCAGAACCGGGCTCCGCTGCCTGGTGGTATCGGGAGCTGGCCCAGTTCTGCGACCGACTGGAGACCCGGGTCGTGGAGCAGATCAGAGAAGAACGAATGGAACTTCTGGAGATGGCTGCCGCAGTTCAGGCCTATGAGAGGGGAACCGCACGACGAGTGCCAGACCGGACGGCGACGACTCAGACCCCGATGCTGCCACCGATGGGTGAGTCCAGTATTACCCCTGCCGGCCCGGATGCCCCGACCCCTGCTGCCACGCCCGCAGTCCCTGAAGAGGCGCCCGGCGCGGCGACGCTGAGCCAGGCCGCAGCCACGCCAGGTGCGGCCCGCCAAGCCCAGGCCGCCGCAGCGATGCCCTGCTCGGCCCGTCAAGCCCCGGCCGCCGCAGCGATGCCCTGCTCGGCCCGCCAAGCCCCGGCCGCCGCAGCGATGCCCTGCTCGGCCCACCAAGACCCGGTCCCTGCAGCGACGCCCAGCCCAGCCTGCACAGATCCCATCGCAGCTGCGACGCCGATCCAGGCCGCCGCCATACAGGGCGCGGCCCGCCAAGACCAGGCCGCCGCCATACAGGGCGCGGCCCGCCAAGACCAGGCCGCCGCCATACAGGGCGCGGCCCGCCAAGACCAGGCCGCCGCCATGCCGAGCGCGGCCCGCCAAGACCAGGCCGACACCATGCCAGGCGCGGCCCGCCAAGAGATTGCATCACCATTTACCCCGGCCTGCAAGGCCAGAGCAGACACCGCTCCCCAGTCTAAGGAAGTCCCTGTTAGGAAGTCCCTGATAGGAGAGGACCCCGAATACTGGAAGCTGAAGGCTGACCTAGAGGCCCAGTTCCCACAAGAGATGGTGGATCGGTATCTGCTCCCTCCGCACACCCCCAAGAGGATTCCAGCAACCCCTGCAGCAATCACGCCAAAGAGTCCACCGCCTGGGCCAGCTGAGGAACACTCATCCCCAGCGCTGCCACAACCAGAGTGCAGCGAAGAACTAAGGGGGAGAGGAGGGCAAGAAGCTGAGGAGTTGCCCCCGGAGCCACCAGCAGTGGATCCATACTCAGAGCCGGAGATGTTGCCCTATTCCCGTTGGGATGAGGAAGACCTGACACCGTCCGCTGACGAAGATCTGCCTAAAAGTCTCACCTGGGAGCTTGCAAGCTGTACCACGCAGAGTTCAGGCCGCAAGACAAGGCGTCGCAACAAAACAACGCTGTTCCCTGCACCGCCATCCCCAGAGCAGAGGGAAGTCACGGCCAGAGACCTACAAGAAAAAAGGTTCCTGAGAAAAGCCCAAGCACAGGTCAGAGGACCCCTTTGTAGAGGAGTTGTGGAAGACTTTAACTTGAAAAGCGGATACGGCTTTATTGTTGCACCGGGTATGAAAGAGGGCATTTTCGTTAATAGGAGGGATGTGAGAGCCCACTTGCCCAGAGGACACCCTGGCAGAAACTTAAAGATGGGAGACACAGTGCAGTTCACCATGCACCAAGGAGAAAGAGGCTGGTATGCCTTAGATGTAGCACCATGTCCCAAAGAAGAAAGAAAAGACAGAGATAAAGAAACAGATGCAGCAAAGGAAACAGATGAAGATCAAGAAAGAAAAGACAAGGAACCTACAGATGAGACTACCTCAGACGACGACAAAGAGCAAGAAAGCAGCAGGTGCCACAGCCCAACAGGCCAAAGCCCTGGTATGGAGGAGTAAAGGAAAGTAAGAAGTTCAGCAGTTAGAAAGTTAAAGTTTTGGAAAGTTTGTTTTGCAACGTTTTAAAGTTCAAGAATGTGCCCACAAAAACTATTGTGAGAAAACCATAAACCTTAAGGCTATGAACTGGCTATAGCCACAAACTCTCGCAGTGTAAATAGTTACACCAGAGGGCACCACCACCACCAGAGTCAGCCTGTTTAGGGGCTTGGCTCGTCTGCAACCAGGAGGAGCCCGTCCGTATATAGGGCCTTGGCTCACCTGCGACCAGAGAGCATGCCTGTTTATGGGGCCTGGCTCTCCACCACAAAGAGGGTACCTGGTCAGCACCAACTGTGGAGGCCGCCTCTGCATCCTGCCAGAAGAGGCTGAAGGCGCGGATCCACCAGGCCAGGTATACCCTGAAACCACCAGCCCATGGAAGCCGCCTCTACATCCTGCCAGAAGTGGCTGAAGCCGCGGCCAACGTGAAAGGGTTTTGGGTGGGTTAACGGACTTGTGGGTGGAGGGTGGTAATGTATGGTACCTGGTGCTTTTAAAAATGTTTTACATGTTTTAATGTTTTATGCATTTTAAAATGTTGTCTTGCAGCCCGAGGACGTGCTGGTGATAACTAAGGGGGAATGTGGCGCCCCTGACCTGGTCAGGCACCACTGAGTACTGCACCCATGCTGGGGACAGTACAATACAGGTAATCCAGAAGGCTGACCGGGGTGTGGTACACAGGCGCATAGTAATCAGCTCTCACACATGTACCCATGAGAGGACCCCTGGGGATCCCAGGAGGGGGAAAAGCCTTGACCTTCACTGGAATAGTGGAGGGGGCCAAAAGCCTCCATCTCCTCTCAAGGGGTGTGGTAAGAGAATCTGGTTGCTAGGTGGCGTAGGCAAGAACAGGAGAGGAGGGGCAGTGAGTCAGTTAGAGCAGAACTCCATAGGGCTCAGTGAGGAGCAGACCTGTGGGGCTGTTGCTGTCTAACAGCGCCCGCGCAGTGGCTACTGACGGGGGAGAACGGTCAACTAGGAGTGCTACCCGAAATCCATCTTCAGCTAGAGAGAGAGCAACGGAGTGGGAAGTAAGGAGACTGCTAGAGAGTACCAGGCCCAAACGGGCGGCAGATCCCGAAGCGGAGATAGATCCAGCTTTCTTTTGCTAAACCTGCCGGTGTGGGGCTCTCAAAGCCCACGCCACAACACCACAAAAGCCGCAGCCACGTAGCCACAGTTAGGGCCCATAGCTCACAGGAGGCAAGAAGCTGGAGTGATCTGGCCCAGGCAACAAGCACACGGCAAACGAAGGGGAGTGAGGCTTCAGCAACTTCCCTGGGTGACCCCCATAGGGACTAAAAGTCGGGGTCACCCCAAACCAAAAAGGGCTAAGGAAGGCGAGTTAGTAGTCACCCTCACAAGTCAGCCTGAAGGACACCTGGTTCCCGCCTGGTTCATCCCAGCTACGCCCGGGTTACTCACCCTGCCACCTGAAGTGAGTAAAAACCCTGAAAGACATTCTGCCTGTGTGGAGTCATTCTGCGCCTTGTGGTACTACGCACCTACATCGGGCCCTGGGGCTTGCCTCACTCTCAGGAGGCTATTCCAACCAACTGCACATACCATCAGCCCCAGGCGACCCTCAACCTGCAGTGGCGGTCCCTACTGGCCGCAATACTGAGAGTGGCGTCACGACAAGAAGAAGATCTCCTACCTGTGACCAGATCCAGCTACGTGGAGTCCCTGAAGGTAATGCACCGACACAACACCTGTGGGGCTTCACACAGACATCCCGTCGGTGGCAGCACTTGTGCCCCAGTTGTACACTTCACAGGTAGATTTGCATCAAGCACATTCAAAAAAAATGTCATCCTTAACCGCCCCCAGGATGACACCAGGGTAGGTAGTTAAGTCTTTGCTGATCCCAGCTCTGTTCATCTTGGCTCCTTTTAAAAAACACAGCAATGGTTACTTCAAGAAGAGTCCCCCTTTTTTCCAAAACATGGGCCACACACACACCCCATCAGTGGCAGCACTTGTGCCCTAGTTGTACACTTCACTGGTAGATTTGCATCAAGCACATTCAAAAATACGCCATCCTTAACCGTCCCCAGGATCGCACCGGGGTACGTGGCAAAGTCATTGCTGATCCCAGATCAGTTCATCTTGGATCATTTTAAAAAACACAGCATACAAGGGTTACTCCAAGCGGAGTCTCCCTTTTTTCCAAAAATTGGGCCACACAGACAACCCATCAGTGGCAGCACCTGTGCCCTAGTTGTACACTTCACAGCTAGATTTGCATCAAGCACATTCAAAAATACGCCATCCTTAACCGACCCCAGTATGACACCGGGGTAGGTAGCTAAGTCTTTCCTGATCCCAGCTCTGTTCATCTTGGCTCCTTTTAAAAAACACAGCAAGCAAGGGTTATTCCAAGCGGAGTCTCCCTTTTTTCCAAAAATTAGGCCACACACACACCCACCCCTTCAGTGGCAGCACTTGTGAGCCAGTTGTACACTTCACAGCTAGATTTGCATCAAGCACATTCAAAAATACGCCATTCTTAACAAACCCCAGGATGACACCGGGGTAGGTTGCTAAGTCTTTCCTGATCCCAGCTCTGTTCATCTTGGCTCCTTTTAAAAAACACAGCAAGCAAGGGTTACTCCAAGCGGAGTCTCCCTTTTTTCCAAAAATTGGGCCACACAGACACCCCATCAGTGGAAGCACTTTTTCCCTAGTTGTACACTTCACAGGTAGATTTGCATCAAGGACATTCAAAAATACGCCATCCTTCACTGTCCCCAGGATGACACCGGGGTAGGTAGCTAAGGCTTTCCTGAACCCAGCTCTGTTCATCTTGGCTCCTTTTAAAAAACACAGCAAGCAAGGGTTATTCCAAGCAGAGTCTCACTTTTTTCCAAAAATTAGGCCACACACACACCCACCCCTTCAGTGGCAGCACTTGTGCCCTAGTTGTACACTTCACAGCTAGATTTGCATCAAGCACATTCAAAAATACGCCATCCTTAACCGACCCCAGTATGACACCGGGGTAGGTAGCTAAGTCTTTCCTGATCCCAGCTCTGTTCATCTTGGCTCCTTTTAAAAAACACAGCAAGCAAGGGTTACTCCAAGCGGAGTCTCCCTTTTTTCCAAAAATTGGGCCACACACACATCACCCCTTCAGTGGCAGCACTTGTGCCCCAGTTGTAGACTTCACAGGTAGATTTGCATCAAGCACATTCAAAAATACGACATCCTTAAACGACCCCAGGATGACACCGAGGTAGGTAGCTAAGTCTTTCCTAATCCCAGCTCTGTTCATCTTGGCTCCTTTTAAAAAACACAGCAAGCAAGGGTTACTCCAAGCAGAGTCTCCCTTTTTTCCAAAAATTGGGCCACACAGACACCCCATCAGTGGCAGCACTTGTGCCCTAGTTGTATACTTCACAGGTAGATTTGCATCAAGCACATTCAAAAATACGCCATCCTTAACCGACCCCAGGATGACACCGAGGTAGGTAGCTAAGTCTTTCCTAATCCCAGCTCTGTTCATCTTTGCTCCTTTTAAAAAAAACAGCAAGCAAGGGTTACTCCAAGCGGAGTCTCCCTTTTTTCCAAAAATTGGGCCACACAGACAACCCATCAGTGGCAGCACTTGTGCCCTAGTTGTACACTTCACAGCTAGATTTGCATCAAGCACATTCAAAAATACGCCATCCTTAACCGACCCCAGTATGACACCGGGGTAGGTAGCTATGTCTTCCTGATCCCAGCTCTGTTCATCTTTGCTCCTTTTAAAAAACACAGCAAGCAAGGGTTATTCCAAGCGGAGTCTCACTTTTTTCCAAAAATTAGGCCACACACACACACCCACCCCTTCAGTGGCAGCACTTGTGCCCCAGTTGTACACTTCACAGCTAGATTTGCATCAAGCACATTCAAAAATACGCCATCCTTAACCGTCCCCAGGATGACACCGGAGTAGATAGCTAAGTCTTTCCTGATCCCAGCTCTGTTCATCTTGGCTCCTTTTAAAAAAACACAGCAAGCAAGGGTTACTCCAAGCGGAGTCTCCCTTTTTTCCAAAAATTGGGCCACACACACATCACCCCTTCAGTGGCAACACTTGTGCCCCAGTTGTAGACTTCACAGCTAGATTTGAATCAAGCACATTCAAAAATACGCCATCCTTAACCGACCCCAGGATGACACCGAGGTAGGTAGCTAAGTCTTTCCTAATCCCAGCTCTGTTCATCTTTGCTCCTTTTAAAAAACACAGCAAGCAAGGGTTACTCCAAGCGGAGTCTTCCTTTTTTCCAAAAATTGTGCCACACAGACACCCCACCAGTGGCAGCACTTGTGCCCTAGTTGTATACTTCACAGGTAGATTTGCATCAAGCACATTCAAAAATACGCCATCCTTAACCGACCCCAGGATGACACCGAGGTAGGTAGCTAAGTCTTTCCTAATCCCAGCTCTGTTCATCTTTGCTCCTTTTAAAAAACACAGCAAGCAAGGGTTACTCCAAGCGGAGTCTTCCTTTTTTCCAAAAATTGTGCCACACAGACACCCCATCAGTGGCAGCACTTGTGCCCTAGTTGTACACTTCACAGGTAGATTTGCATCAAGCACATTCAAAAATACGCCATCCTTAACCGTCCCCAGGATGACACCGGGGTAGGTAGCTAAGTCTTTCCTGATCCCAGCTCTGTTCATCTTGGCTCCTTTTAAAAACACAGCAAGGGTTACTCCAAGCGGAGTCTCCCTTTTTTCCAAAAATTGGGCCACACAGACACCCCATCAGTGGCAGCACTTGTGCCCTAGTTGTACACTTCACAGGTAAATTTGCATCATGCACATTGAAAAATACGCCATACTTCACCGTCTCCAGGATGACACCGGGGTAGGTAGCTAAGTCTTTCCTGATCCCAGCTCTGTTCATCTTGGCTCCTTTTAAAAAACACAGCAAGCAAGGGTTACTCCAAGCGGAGTCTTCCTTTTTTCCAAAAATTGGACCACACACACATCACCCCTTCAGTGGCAGTACTTGTGCCCCAGTTGTAGACTTCACAGCTAGATTTGAATCAAGCACATTCAAAAATACGCCATCCTTAGCCGTCCCCAGGATGACACCGGGGTAGGTTGCTAAGTCTTTCCTGATCCCAGCTCTGTTCATCTTGGCTCCTTTTAAAAAACACAGCAAGCAAGGGTTACTCCAAGCGGAGTCTTCCTTTTTTCCAAAAATTGTGCCACACAGACACCCCATCAGTGGCAGCACTTGTGCCCTAGTTGTATACTTCACAGGTAGATTTGCATCAAGCACATTCAAAAATACGCCATCCTTAACCGTCCCCAGGATGACACCGGGGTAGGTAGCTAAGTCTTTCCTGATCCCAGCTCTGTTCATCTTTGCTCCTTTTAAAAAACACAGCAAGCAAGGGTTACTCCAAGCGGAGTCTCCCTTTTTTCCAAAAATTGGGCCACACACACATCACCCCTTCAGTGGCAGCACTTGTGCCCTAGTTGTACACTTCACAGCTAGATTTGCATCAAGCACATTCAAAAATACGCCATCCTTAACCGTCCCCAGGATGACACCGGGGTAGGTAGCTAAGTCTTTCCTGATCCCAGCTCTGTTCATCTTGGCTCCTTTTAAAAAACACAGCAAGCAAGGGTTACTCCAAGCGAAGTCTCCCTTTTTTCCAAAAATTGGGCCACACAGACACCCCATCAGTGGCAGCACTTGTGCCCTAGTTGTACACTTCACAGGTAGATTTGCATCAAGCACATTCAAAAATACGCCATCCTTCACCGTCCCCAGGATGACATCGGGGTAGGTAGCTAAGTCGTTCCTGATCCCAGCTCTGTTCATCTTGGCTCCTTTTAAAAAACACAGCAAGCAAGGGTTACTCCAAGCGGAGTCTCCCTTTTTTCCAAAAATTGGGCCACACACACATCACCCCTTCAGTGGCAGCACTTGTGCCCTAGTTGTACACTTCACAGGTAGATTGGCATCAAGCACATTCAAAAATACGCCATCCTTCACCGTCCCCAGGATGACACCGGGGTAGGTAGCTAAGTCTTTCCTGATCCCAGCTCTGTTCAATCTTGGCTCCTTTTAAAAAACACAGCAAGCAAGGGTTACTCCAAGTGGAGTCTCCCTTTTTTCCAAAAATTGGGCCACACAGACACCCCATCAGTGGCAGCACTTGTGCCCTAGTTGTACACTTCACAGGTAGATTTGCATCATGCACATTGAAAAATACGCCATACTTCACCGTCTCCAGGATGACACCGGGGTAGGTTGCTAAGTCTTTCCTGATCCCAGCTCTGTTCATCTTGGCTCCTTTTAAAAAACACAGCAAGCAAGGGTTACTCCAAGCGGAGTCTCCCTTTTTTCCAAAAATTGGGCCACACACACATCACCCCTTCAGTGGCCGCACTTGTGCCCTAGTTGTACACTTCACAGCTAGATTTGCATCAAGCACATTCAAAAATACGCCATCCTTACACGTCCCCAGGATGACACCGGGGTAGGTAGCTAAGTCTTTCCTGATCCCAGCTCTGTTCATCTTGGCTCCTTTTAAAAAACACAGCAAGCAAGGGTTACTCCAAGCGAAGTCTCCCTTTTTTCCAAAAATTGGGCCACACAGACACCCCATCAGTGGCAGCACTTGTGCCCTAGTTGTACACTTCACAGGTAGATTTGCATCAAGCACATTCAAAAATACGCCATCCTTCACCGTCCCCAGGATGACATCGGGGTAGGTAGCTAAGTCGTTCCTGATCCCAGCTCTGTTCATCTTGGCTCCTTTTAAAAAACACAGCAAGCAAGGGTTACTCCAAGCGGAGTCTCCCTTTTTTCCAAAAATTGTGCCACACACACACACATCACCCTTTCAGTGGCAGCACTTGTGCCCTAGTTGTACACTTCACAGCTAGATTTGCATCAAGCACATTCAAAAATACGCCATCCTTAACCGTCCCCAGGATGACACCGGGGTAGGTAGCTAAGTCTTTTCTGATCCCAGCTCTGTTCATCTTGGCTCCTTTTAAAAAACACAAAAAGCAAGGGTTACTCCAAGCGGAGTCTCCCTTTTTTCCAAAAATTGGGCCACACAGACACCCCATCAGTGGCAGCACTTGTGCCCTAGTTGTACACTTTACAGGTAGATTTGCATCAAGCACATTCAAAAATACGCCATCCTTCACCGTCCCCAGGATGACACCGGGGTAGGTAGATAAATCTTCCTGATCCCAGCTCTGTTCATCTTGGCTCCTTTTAAAAAACACAGCAAGCAAGGGTTACTCCAAGCGAAGTCTCCCTTTTTTCCAAAAATTGGGCCACACAGACACCCCATCAGTGGCAGCACTTGTGCCCTAGTTGTATACTTCACAGGTAGATTTGTATCAAGCACATTCAAAAATACGCCATCCTTAACCGACCCCAGGATGACACCGGGGTAGGTAGCTAAGTGTTTCCTGATCCCAGCTCTGTTCATCTTTGCTCCTTTTAAAAAACACAGCAAGCAAGGGTTACTCCAAGCGGAGTCTCCCTTTTTTCCAAAAATTGGGCCACACACACATCACCCCTTCAGTGGCAGCACTTGTGCCCTAGTTGTACACTTCACAGGTAGATTGGCATCAAGCACATTCAAAAATACGCCATCCTTCACCGTCCCCAGGATGACACTGGGGTAGGTAGCTAAGTCTTTCCTGATCCCAGCTGTGTTCAATCTTGGCTCCTTTTAAAAAACACAGCAAGCAAGGGTTACTCCAAGTGGAGTCTCCCTTTTTTCCAAAAATTGGGCCACACAGACACCCCATCAGTGGCAGCACTTGTGCCCTAGTTGTATACTTCACAGGTAGATTTGCATCAAGCACATTCAAAAATACGCCATCCTTAACCGACCCCAGGATGACACCGGGGTAGGTAGCTAAGTCTTTCCTGATCCCAGCTCTGTTCATCTTGGCTCCTTTTAAAAAACACAGCAAGCAAGGGTTATTTCAAGCGGAGTCTCCCTTTTTTCCAAAAATTGGCCCACACAGAAACCCCATCAGTGGTAGCACTTGTGCCCTAGTTGTATACTTCACAGGTAGATTTGCATCAAGCACATTCAAAAGTACGCCATCCGTAACCGACCCCAGGATGACACCATGGTAGGTAGCTAAGTCTTTCCTAATCCCAGCTCTGTTCATCTTTGCTCCTTTTAAAAAACACAGCAAGCAAGGGTTACTCCAAGCGGAGTCTCCCTTTTTTCCAAAAATTGGGCCACACAGACACCCCATCAGTGGCAGCACTTGTGCCCTAGTTGTTTACTTCACAGGTAGATTTGCATCAAGCACATTCAAAAATACGCCATCCTTAACCGTCCCCAGGATGACACCGGGGTAGGTAGCTAAGTCTTTCCTGATCCCAGCTCTGTTCATCTTGGCTCCTTTTAAAAACACAGCAAGCAAGGGTTACTCCAAGTCGAGTCTCCCTTTTTTCCAAAAATTGGGCCACACAGACACCCCATCAGTGGCAGCAGTTTTTCCCTAGTTGTACACTTCACAGGTAGATTTGCATCAAGCACATTCAAAAATACGCCATCCTTCACCGTCCCCAGGATGACACCGGGGTAGGTAGCTAAGTCTTTCCTGATCCCAGCTCTGTTCATCTTGGCTCCTTTTAAAAACACAGCAAGCAAGGGTTACTCCAAGCGGAGTCTCCCTTTTTTCCAAAAATTGGGCCACACAGACACCCCATCAGTGGCAGCACTTGTGCCCTAGTTGTACACTTCACAGCTAGATTTGCATCAAGAACATTCAAAAATACGCCATCCTTAACCAACCCCAGGATGACACCGGGGTAGGTAGCTAAGTTTTTCCTGATCTCAGCTCTGTTCATCTTTGCTCCTTTTAAAAAACACAGCAAGCAAGGGTTACTCCAAGCGGAGTCTCCCTTTTTTCCAAAAATTGGGCCACACAGACACCCCATCAGTGGCAGCACTTTTTCCCTAGTTGTACACTTCACAGGTAGATTTGCATCAAGCACATTCAAAAATACGCCATCCTTCACCGTCCCCAGGATGACACCGGGGTAGGTAGCTAAGTCTTTCCTGATCCCAGCTCTGTTCATCTTGGCTCCTTTTAAAAACACAGCAAGCAAGGGTTACTCCAAGCGGAGTCTCCCTTTTTTCCATAAATTGGGCCACACAGACACCCCATCAGTGGCAGCACTTGTGCCCTAGTTGTACACTTCACAGCTAGATTTGCATCAAGAACATTCAAAAATACGCCATCCTTAACCAACCCCAGGATGACACCGGGGTAGGTAGCTAAGTTTTTCCTGATCTCAGCTCTGTTCATCTTTGCTCCTTTTAAAAAACACAGCAAGCAAGGGTTACTCCAAGCGGAGTCTCCCTTTTTTCCAAAAATTGGGCAACACAGACACCCCATCAGTGGCAGCACTTGTGGCCTAGTTGTACACTTCACAGGTAGATTTGCATCAAGCACATTCAAAAATACGCCATCCTTCACCGTCCCCAGGATGACACCGGGGTAGGTAGCTAAGTCTTTCCTGATCCCAGCTCTGTTCATCTTGGCTCCTTTTAAAAACACAGCAAGCAAGGGTTACTCCAAGCGGAGTCTCCCTTTTTTTCCAAAAATTGGGCCATAGAGACACCCCTTCAGTGGCAGCACTTGTGCCCTAGTAGTACACTTCACAGGTAGATTTGCATCAAACTCATTCAAAAATACGCCATCCTTCACCGTCCCCAGGATGACACCGGGGTAGGTAGCTAAGTCTTTCCTGATCTCAGCTCTGTTCATCTTGGCTCCTTTTAAAAAACACAGCAAGCAAGGGTTACTCCAAGCGGAGTCTCCCTTTTTTCCAAAAACTGGGCCACACAGACACCCCATCAGTGGCAGCACTTGTGCCCTAGTTGTACACTTCACAGCTAGATTTGCATCAAGCACATTCAAAAATACGCCATCCTTAACCAACCCCAGGATGACACCGGGGTAGGTAGCTAAGTCTTTCCTGATCTCAGCTCTGTTCATCTTTGCTCCTTTTAAAAAACACAGCAAGCAAGGGTTACTCCAAGCGAAGTCTCCCTTTTTTCCAAAAATTGGGCCACACACACATCACCCCTTCAGTGGCAGCACTTGTGCCCCAGTTGTACACTTCACAGCTAGATTAGCATCAAGCACATTCAAAAATACGCCATCCTTAACCGTCCCCAGGATGACACCGGGGTAGGTAGCTAAGTCTTTCCTGATCCCAGCTCTGTTCATCTTGGCTCCTTTTAAAAAACACAGCAAGCAAGGGTTACTCCAAGCGGAGTCTCCCTTTTTTCCAAAAATTGGGCCACACACACATCACCCCTTCAGTGGCAGCACTTGTGCCCTAGTTGTACACTTCACAGCTAGATTTGCATCAAGCACATTCAAAAATACGCCATCCTTAACCGTCCCCAGGATGACACCGGGGTAGGTAGCTAAGTCTCTCCTGATCCCAGCTCTGTTCATCTTGGCTCCTTTTAAAAAACACAGCAAGCAAGGGTTACTCCAAGCGGAGTCTCCCTTTTTTCCAAAAATTGGGCCACACAGACACCCCATCAGTGGCAGCACTTGTGCACTAGTTGTACACTTCACAGGTAGATTTGCATCAAGCACATTTAAAAATATGCCATCCTTCACCGTCCCCAGGATGACACCGGGGTAGGTATCTAAGTCTCTCCTGATCCCAGCTCTGTTCATCTTGGCTCCTTTTAAAAAACACAGCAAGCAAGGGTTACTCCAAGCGGAGTCTCCCTTTTTTCCAAAAATTGGGCCACACAGACACCCCATCAGTGGCAGCCCTTTTGCCCTAGTTGTACACTTGACAGGTAGATTTGCATCAAGCACATTCAAAAATACATCATCCTTAACCGTCCCCAGGATGACACCGAGGTAGGTAGCAAAGTCTTTGCTGATCCCAGATCTGTTCATCTTGGCTACTTTTAAAAAAACACAGCAAGGGTTACTCCAAGCAGAGTCTCCCTTTTTTCCAAAAATTGGGCCGCACAGACACCCCATCGGTGGCAGCACTTGTGCCCCAGTTGTACACTTCACAGGTAGATTTGCATCAAGCACATTCAAAAATACGCCATCCTTAACCGTCCCCAGGATGACACCGAGGTAGGTAGCTAAGTCTTTCCTGATCCCAGCCCTGTTCATCTTGGCTCCTTTTTAAAAACACAGCAAGGGTTACTCCAAGAAGAGTCTCCCTTTTTTCCAAAAACTGGGCCACACAGACACCCCATCAGTGGCAGCACTTGTGCCCTAGTTGTACACTTCACAGGTAGATTTGCATCAAGAACATTCAAAAATACGCCATCCTTCACCGTCCCCAGGATGGCACCGGGGTAGGTGGCAAAGTCTTTGCTCATCCCAGATCTGTTCATCTTGGATCATTTTAAAAAACACAGCATACAAGGGTTACTCCAAGCGGAGTCTCCCTTTTTTTCCAAAAATTGGGCCATAGAGACACCCCTTCAGTGGCAGCACTTGTGCCCTGATGACACCAGGGTAGGTAGCTAAGTCTTTCCTGATCTCAGCTCTGTTCATCTTGGCTCCTTTTAAAAAACACAGCAAGCAAGGGTTACTCCAAGCGGAGTCTCCCTTTTTTCCAAAAACTGGGCCACACAGACACCCCATCAGTGGCAGCACTTGTGCCCTAGTTGTACACTTCACAGCTAGATTTGCATCAAGCACATTCAAAAATACGCCATCCTTAACCAACCCCAGGATGACACCGGGGTAGGTAGCTAAGTCTTTCCTGATCTCAGCTCTGTTCATCTTTGCTCCTTTTAAAAAACACAGCAAGCAAGGGTTACTCCAAGCGAAGTCTCCCTTTTTTCCAAAAATTGGGCCACACACACATCACCCCTTCAGTGGCAGCACTTGTGCCCCAGTTGTACACTTCACAGCTAGATTAGCATCAAGCACATTCAAAAATACGCCATCCTTAACCGTCCCCAGGATGACACCGGGGTAGGTAGCTAAGTCTTTCCTGATCCCAGCTCTGTTCATCTTGGCTCCTTTTAAAAAACACAGCAAGCAAGGGTTACTCCAAGCGGAGTCTCCCTTTTTTCCAAAACTTGGGCCACACAGACACCCCATCAGTGGCAGCAGTTTTTCCCTAGTTGTACACTTCACAGGTAGATTTGCATCAAGCACATTCAAAAATACGCCATCCTTCACCGTCCGCAGGATGACACCGGGGTAGGTCGCTAAGTCTCTCCTGATCCCAGCTCTGTTCATCTTGGCTCCTTTTAAAAAACACAGCAAGCAAGGGTTACTCCAAGCGGAGTCTCCCTTTTTTCCAAAAATTGGGCCACACACACATCACCCCTTCAGTGGCAGCACTTGTGCCCTAGTTGTACACTTCACAGCTAGATTTGCATCAAGCACATTCAAAAATACGCCATCCTTAACCGTCCCCAGGATGACACCGGGGTAGGTAGCTAAGTCTCTCCTGATCCCAGCTCTGTTCATCTTGGCTCCTTTTAAAAAACACAGCAAGCAAGGGTTACTCCAAGCGGAGTCTCCCTTTTTTCCAAAAATTGGGCCACACATACACCCCATCAGTGGCAGCACTTGTGCTCTAGTTGTACACTTCACAGGTAGATTTGCATCAAGCACATTTAAAAATATGCCATCCTTCACCGTCCCCAGGATGACACCGGGGTAGGTAGCTAAGTCTCTCATGATCCCAGCTCTGTTCATCTTGGCTCCTTTTAAAAAACACAGCAAGCAAGGGTTACTCCAAGCAGAGTCTCCCTTTTTTCCAAAAATTGGGCCACACAGACACCCCATCAGTGGCAGCCCTTTTGCCCTAGTTGTACACTTGACAGGTAGATTTGCATCAAGCACATTCAAAAATACATCATCCTTAACCGTCCCCAGGATGACACCGAGGTAGGTAGCAAAGTCTTTGCTGATCCCAGATCTGTTCATCTTGGCTACTTTTAAAAAAACACAGCAAGGGTTACTCCAAGCAGAGTCTCCCTTTTTTCCAAAAATTGGGCCGCACAGACACCCCATCGGTGGCAGCACTTGTGCCCCAGTTGTACACTTCACAGGTAGATTTGCATCAAGCACATTTAAAAATACGCCATCCTTAACCGTCCCCAGGATGACACCGAGGTAGGTAGCTAAGTCTTTCCTGATCCCAGCCCTGTTCATCTTGGCTCCTTTTTAAAAACACAGCAAGGGTTACTCCAAGAAGAGTCTCCCTTTTTTCCAAAAACTGGGCCACACAGACACCCCATCAGTGGCAGCACTTGTGCCCTAGTTGTACACTTCACAGGTAGATTTGCATCAAGAACATTCAAAAATACGCCATCCTTCACCGTCCCCAGGATGCCACCGGGGTAGGTGGCAAAGTCTTTGCTCATCCCAGATCTGTTCATCTTGGATCATTTTAAAAAACACAGCATACAAGGCTTACTCCAAGCGGAGTCTCCCTTTTTTCCAAAAATTGGGCCACACACACACACCATCAGTGGCAGCACTTGTGCCCTAGTTGTACACTTCACAGGTAGATTTTCATCAAGCACATTCAAAAATACGCCATCCTTAACCATCCCCAGGATGACACCGGGGTAGGTAGCTAAGTCTTTCCTGATCCCAGCTCTGTTCATCTTGGCAACTTTTAAAAAACACAGCAAGCAAGAGTTACTCCAAGCGGAGTCTCTCTTTTTCCAAAAATTGGGCCACACACACACCCACCCACTCCTTTAGTGGCAGCACCTGTGCCCCAGTTGTACACTTCACAGCTAGATTTCCATCAAGCACATTCAAAAATACGCCATCTTTAACCGTCCCCAGGATGACACCGGGGTAGGTAGCAAAGTCTTTGCTGATTCCAGATCTGTTCATCTTGGCTCCTTTTAAAAAACACAGCAAGGGATACTCCAAGAAGAGTCTCCCTTTTTTCCAAAAATTGGATCACACAGACACCCCATCAGTGGCAGTACTTGTGCACTAGTTGTACATTTCACAGGTAGATTTGCATCAAGCCCATTCAAAAATACGCCATCCTTCACCGTCTCCAGGATGACACCGGGGTAGGTAGCTAAGTCTTTCCTGTTCCCAGCTCTGTTCATCTTGGCTCCTTTTAAAAAACACAGCAAGGAAGAGTTACTCCAAGCGGAGTCTCCCTTTTTTCCAAAAATTGGGCCAAACACGCACCCACTTGCCCCTTCAGTGGCATCACTTGTGCCCCAGTTGTACACTTCACAGCTAGATTTGCATCAATCACATTCAAAAATACGCCATCCTTAACCGTCCCCAGGATGACACCGGGGTAGGTAGCAAAGTCTTTGCTGATTCCAGATCTGTTCATCTTGGCTCCTTTTAAAAAACACAGCAAGGGTTACTCCAAACGGAGTCTCCCTTTTTTCCAAAAATTGGGCCACACAGACACCCCATCAGTGGCAGCACTTGTGCCCTAGTTGTACACTTCACAGGTAGATTTGCATCAAGCACATTCAAAAATACGCCATCCTTCACCGTCCTCAGAATGACACCGGGGTAGGTAGCTAAGTCTTTCCTGATCCCAGCTCTGTTCATCTTGGCTCCTTTTAAAAAACACAGCAATCAAGGGTTACTCCAAGCGGAGTCTCCCTTTTTTCCAAAAATTGGGCCACACACAAACCCACCCCTTCAGTGGAAGCACTTGTGCCCCAGTTGTACATTTCACAGGTAGATTTGCATCAAGCATATTCAAAAAAAATGTCATCCTTAACCGCCCCCAGGATGACACCAGGGTAGGTAGCTAAGTCTTTGCTGATCCCAGCTCTGTTCATCTTGGCTCCTTTTAAAAAACACAGCAATGGTTGGGCCACACAGACACCCCATCAGTGGCAGCCCTTTTGCCCTAGTTGTACACTTGACAGGTAGATTTGCATCAAGCACATTCAAAAATACATCATCCTTAACCGTCCCCAGGATCGCACCGGGGTACGTGGCAAAGTCATTGCTGATCCCAGATCAGTTCATCTTGGATCATTTTAAAAAACACAGCAAGCAAGGGTTACACCAAGCGGAGTCTCCCTTTTTTCCAAAAATTGGGCCACACAGACACCCCATCGGTGGCAGCACTTGTGCCCTAGTTGTACACTTCACAGGTAGATTTGCATCAAGCACATTCAAAAATACGCCATCCTTAACTGTCCCCAGGATGACACCGGGGTAGGTAGCAAAGTCTTTGCTGATTCCATATCTGTTCATCTTGGCTCCTTGTAAAAAACACAGCAAGGGTTACTCCAAGAAGAGTCTCCCTTTTTTCCAAAAATTGGGTCACACAGACACCCCATCAGTGGCAGCACTTGTGCACTAGTTGTAAACTTCACAGTTAGATTTGCATCAAGCACATTCAAAAATACGCCATCCTTCACCGTCTCCAGAATGACACCGGGGTAGGTAGCTAAGTCTTTCCTGAACCCAGCTCTGTTCATCTTGGCTCCTTTTAAAAAACACAGCAAGCAAAAGTTACTCCAAGCGGAGTCTCCCTTTTTTCCAAAAATTGGGCCAAACACACACCCACCCGCCCCTTCAGTGGCAGCACTTGTGCCCCAGTTGTACACTTCACAGCTTGATTTGCATCAAGCACATTA
This sequence comes from Anomaloglossus baeobatrachus, assembly GCF_048569485.1. Lineage (NCBI taxonomy): Eukaryota > Metazoa > Chordata > Amphibia > Anura > Aromobatidae > Anomaloglossus > Anomaloglossus baeobatrachus. Next base: position 138,592,367 of record NC_134360.1, read on the forward strand.
AAAAATACGCCATTCTTAACCATCTCCAGGATGACACCGAGGTAGGCAGCAAAGTCTTTGCTGATCCCAGATCTGTTGATCTTGGCTTCTTTTAAAAAACACAGCAAGGGTTACTCCAAGCAAAATCTCCCTTTTTTCCAAAAATTGGGCCACACACACACCCACCCCATCAGTGGCAGCACTTGTGCCCCAGTTGTACACTTCACAGGTACATTTCCATCAAGCACATTCAAAAATATGCCATCCTTAACCGTCCCCAGGATGACACCGGGGTAGGTAGCAAAGTCTTTCCTGATCCCAGCTCTGTTCATCTTGGCTCCTTTTAAAAAACACAGCAAGGGTTACTCCAAGCAGAGTCTCCCTTTTTTCCAAAAATTGGGCCACACAGACACCCCACCAGTTTCAGCACTTGTGCCCTAGTTGTACACTTCACAGGTAGATTTGCATCAAGCACATTCAAAAATACGCCATCCTTCACCGTCCCCAGGATGGCACCGGGGTGGGTGGCAAAGTTTTTGCTGATCCCAGATCTGTTCATCTTGGATCATTTTAAAAAACACAGCAAGCAAGGGTTACTCCAAACGGAGTGTCCCTTTTTTCCAAAAATTGGGCCACACACACATCACATCAGTGGCAGCACTTGTGCCCTAGTTGTACACTTCACAGGTAGATTTGCATCAAGCACATTCAAAAATACGCCATCCTTCACCGTCTCCAGGATGACACCGGGGTAGGTAGCTAAGTCTTTCCTATTCCCAGGTCTGTTTATCTTGGCTCCTTTTAAAAAACACAGCAAGCAAGGGTTACTCCAAGTGGAGTCTCCCTTTTTTCCAAAAATTGGGCCACACACACACCCACCCCTTCAGTGGCAGTATTTATGCCCCAGTTGTACACTTCACAGGTACATTTGCATCAAGCACATTCAAAAATACGCCATCCTTAACCATCCCCAGTATGACACCGGGGTAGGTAGCTACGTCTTTCCTGATCCCAGCTCTGTTCATCTTGGCTCCTTTTTAAAAACACAGCAAGGGTTAATCCAAGAAGAGACTCCCTTTTTTCCAAAAATTATGCCACACAGACACCCTATCTGTGGCAGCACTTGTGCCCTAGTTGTACACTTCACAGGCAGATTTGCATCAAGCACATTCAAAAATACGCCATCCTTAACTGTCCCCACGATGACACCGGGGTAGGTAGCTTTGTCTTTCCTGATCCCAGCTCTGTTCATCTTGGCTCCTTTTAAAAAACACAGCAAGCAAGGGTTACTCCAAGCGGAGTCTCCCTTTTTTCCAATAATTGGGCCAAACACACACCCACCCACCCCTTCAGTTGCAGAACTTGTGCCCCAGTTGTACACATCTCAGCCAGATTTGCATCAAGCACATTAAAAATACGCCATTCTTAACCGTCCTCAGGATGACACCGGGGTAGGTAGCAAAGTCTTTGCTGATTCCAGATCTGTTCATCTTGGCTCCTTTTGAAAATCACAGCAAGTGTTACTCCAAGCAGTCTCCCTTTTTTCCAAAAATTGGACCACATACACACCCACCCCTTCAGTGGCAGCACTTGTGCCCCAGTTGTACACTTCACAGGTACATTTACATCAAGCACATTCAAAAATACGCCATCCTTAACCATCCCCAGGATGACACCGGGGTAGGTAGCTAAGTCTTTCCTGATCCCAGCTCTGTTCATCTTGGCTCCTTTTAAAAAACACAGCAAGGGTTACTTCAAGAAGAGTCTCCCTTTTTTCTAAAACATGGACCACACAGACATCCACTCAGTGGCAGCACTTGTGCCCTAGTTGTACACTTCACAGGTAGATTTGCATCAAGCACATTCAAAAATACGCCATCCTTCACCGTCTCCAGGATGGCACCTTGGTAGGTGGCAAAGTCTTTGCTGATCCCAGATCTGTTCATCTTGGATCATTTTAAAAAACACAGCAAGCAAGGGTTACTCCAAACAGAGTCTCCATTTTTTCCAAAAATTGGGCCACACACACACCCCATCAGTGGCAGCACTTGTGCCCTAGATGTACACTTCACAGGTAGATTTGCATCAAGCACATTCAAAAATACGCCATCCTTCACCGTCCCCAGGATGACACCGGGGTAGGTAGCTAAGTCGTTCCTGATCCCAGCTCTGATCATCTTGGCTCCTTTTAAAAAACACAGCAAGCAAGGGTTACTCCAAGCGGAGTCTCCCTTTTTTCCAAAAATTGGGACACACACACACCCACCCCTTCAGTGGCAGCACTTGTGCCCCAGTTGTACACTTCACAGGTACATTTACATCAAGCACATTCAAATATACGCCATCCTTAACCGTCCCCAGGATGACCCCGAGGTAGGTAGCAAAGTCTTTGCTGATTCCAGATCTGTTCATTTTGGCTCCTTTTAAAAAACACAGCAAGGGTTACTTCAAGCAGAGTCTTCCTTTTTTCCAAAAAATGGGCCACACACACCCACCCCTTCAGTGGCAGCAATTGTTCCCCAGTTGTACACTTCACAGGTACATTTGCATCAAGCACATTCAAAAATACGCCATCCTTAACCATCCCCAGTATGACACCGGGGTAGGTAGCTACGTCTTTCCTGATCCCAGCTCTGTTCATCTTGGCTTCTTTTTAAAAACACAGCAAGGGTTAATCCAAGAAGAGTCTCCCTTTTTTCCAAAAATTATGCCACACAGACACCCTATCTGTGGCAGCACTTGTGCCCTAGTTGTACACTTCACAGGCAGATTTGCATCAAGCACATTCAAAAATACGCCATCCTTAACTGTCCCCATGATGACACCGGGGTAGGTAGCTTTCTCTTTCCTGATCCCAGCTCTGTTCATCTTGGCTCCTTTTAAAAAACACAGCAAGCAAGGGTTACTCCAAGCGGAGTCTCCCTTTTTTCCAATAATTGGGCCAAACACACACCCACCCACCCCTTCAGTTGCAGCACTTGTGCCCCAGTTGTACACATCTCAGCCAGATTTGCATCAAGCACATTAAAAATACGCCATTCTTAACCGTCCCCAGGATGACACCGAGGTAGGTAGCAAAGTCTTTGCTGATTCCAGATCTGTTCATCTTGGCTCCTTTTGAAAAACACAGGAAGGGTTACTCCAAGCAGTCTCCCTTTTTTCCAAAAATTGGACCACATACACACCCACCCCCTCAGTGGCAGCACTTGTGACCCAGTTGTACACTTCACAGGTACATTTACATCAAGCACATTCAAAAATACGCCATCCTTAACCATCCCCAGGATGACACCGGGGTAGGTAGCTAAGTCTTTCCTGATCCCAGCTCTGTTCATCTTGGCTCCTTTTAAAAAACACACTAAGGGTTACTTCAAGAAGAGTCTCCCTTTTTTCCAAAAATTGGACCACATACACACCCACCCCTTCAGTGGCAGCACTTGTGCCCTAGTTGTACACTTCACAGGTAGATTTGCATCAAGCACGTTCAAAAATACGCCATCATTCACCGTCTCCAGGATGGCACCGGGGTAGGTGGAAAAGTCTTTGCTGATCCCAGATCTGTTCATCTTGGATCATTTTAAAAAACACAGCAAGCAAGGGTTACTCCAAACGGAGTCTCCATTTTCCAAAAATTGGGCCACACAGACACCCCATCAGTGGCAGCACTTGTGCCCTAGTTGTACACTTCACAGGTAGATTTGCATCAAGCACATTAAAAATTACGCCATCCTTCACCGTCCCCAGGATGGCACCGGGGTAGGTGGCAAAGTCTTTGCTGATCCCAGATCTGTTCATCTTGGATCATTTTAAAAAACACAGCAAGTAAGGGTTACTCCAAACGGAGTCTCCCTTTTTTCCAAAAATTGGGCCACACACACCCCATCAGTGGCAGCACTTGCCCTAGATGTACACTTCACAGGTAGATTTGCATCAAGCACATTCAAAAATACGCCATCCTTCACCGTCCCCAGGATGACACCGGGGTAGGTAGCTAAGTCTTTCCTGATCCCAGCTCTGTTCATCTTGGCTCCTTTTAATAAACACAGCAAGCAAGGGTTACTCCAAGCGGAGTCTCCCTTTTTTCCAAAAATTGAGCCACACACACACCCCATCAGTGGCAGCACTTGTGCCCTAGTTGTACACTTCACAGGTAGATTTGCATCAAGCACATTCAAAAATACGCCATCCTTCACCGTCCCCAGGATAACACCGGGGTAGATAGCTAAGTCTTTCCTGATCCCAGCTCTGTTCATCTTGGCTCCTTTTAAAAAACACAGCAAGGGTTACTCCAAGAAGAGTCTCCCTTTTTTCAAAAATTGGGCCACACACCCACCCTTTCAGTGGCAGCACTTGTGCCCCAGTTTTACACTTCACAGGTACATTTGCATCAAGCACATTCAAAAATACGCCATCCTTAACCGTCCCCAGGATGACACCATGGTAGGTAGATAAGTCTTTCCTGATCCCAGCTCTGTTGATCTTGGCTCCTTTTAAAAAACACAGCAAGGGTTACTCCAAGAAGAGTCTCCCTTTTTTCCAAAAAATTGGGCCACACAGACACTCACCCCTTCAGTAGCAGCAGTTGTGCCCCAGTTGTACACTTCACAGGTACATTTGCATCAAGCACATTCCAAATCCACAAGCATTTACTCTCCCCAGGATGACACAGGGGTAGTTAATTCCTTGTGGATCCATGACTTGTTCATTTTGATGAACGTTAGTCTGTCCACATTGTCACTGGACAGACGCGTGCGCTTATCTGTCAGCACACACACGTGAGCAATACAAGGCACGTGTGTCACCTTGCCCAGGCGAAGGGCCGCACTCAGATTTGCAGCATTGTCGCACACGGCCTTACCAGGCTGCAGGTTGAGTGGAGACAACCATTTATTAAACTCGGTCTCCAGAGCTGCCCACAACTCAGCCGCTGTGTGACTCCTATTTCCAAGACATGTCAAGCTAAAGACCGCCTGATGCCGTCGCGCTCTGCTGCCAGCATAGTAATGAGGGGTGCGTGATTCCTTCTGCGCACTTACAATGCTAGTGGCCTCACCAGGCAGGCTTGGGGCGGAGGTAGAGGACCCAGATGAGGTGGAGCAGGCAGAAGCAGTGGCGGAACTTGGACAAACAGAGGATTGACACACAAGTCGTGGGGACGGCAAGACTTGTGCAGCAGACCCTTCACCATCTATCACCATAGTTACCCAGTGCCCAGTCAGCGACATGTAACGTCCCTGTCCATGCTTACTGGTCCAAGTATTGGTGGTGAAATGCACCCTTTGACACACAGAGTTTCTCAAGGAAGCGTTGATGTTGTGTGCGACATGCTGGTGTAGTGCGGGCACACCTTTCTTAGAGAAGTAGTGGCGACTTGGCATCTAGGACTGGGGCAGAGCGACAGACATAAGGTCTCTAAAATCCTGTGTGTCCACCAGGCGGAAAGGCAGCATTTCGGTAGCCAAGAGCTTACAGAGGGATAAAGTCAACCTCTTAGCTTTGTCATGGGTCGCAGGAAATGGCCTTTTATTTGTCCACATCTGAGGGACAGAGATCTGGCTGCTGTGTGTAGACGGTGTTGAGTAGGGTGTCCCTGGAAAAATGCAGGTTTGTGAGGAAAGTGCAGGCGTAGACATGATGTTGCCTTCATCCAACGTTGGTGCTATTGATGACTGAGAGAGCTGTACACACGCACATGTTTCCCCTTCCAAACCAACTGACGACCTACCAAGCAAACTGCCTGTTGCGGTTACAGTGGTGGAAGTTGTGCGTGGAAAACCAGGTGTGACAGCTGTCCCCACAGTCCTAGAAGATGAAGAGCGCACGGATGCACTATAAGGGGCAGGCAGTGGATGGTTCGCTCCGCTAGGCCGCATTGCAGCACGGTGAACTTCCTACCGGGACATATGATATTTATTAATGTGACGATTCATGGAAGACGTTGTCAAACTGCTGAGGTTTTGCGCTCTACTAACAGAATCATGACAAATTTTACAGATCACATAATTTGGGCGATCTTTTGCTTTGTCAAAAAAGGACCAGGCTAGGCAAGGCTTAGAGGGCATGCGACCTGCTGAAACACCCCGACTAGTGCTCAGAGGCAGAGTGGTGGCTGAAGATGCAGTTGTAGACGTGCTACCAGTGCTCCGACTCTGTCCAGGAAGGCGCAAGGTAACTTCGTCGTCGGTTGCATCCTCCTCCACCGCCTCTGTTGACCTCCTCGAGTGCCTGACTGTGGGTTCACAGTAGGTGGGATCTAGAACTTCCTCATCAATTGTTGTGTTTGCACTCCTCTCACCCTCAGACCGAGCCTCTTCTTGCCCTGACAGAATATTTAAGTTGTCATCCCAATCTGGTATCTGCGTCTCATTGTCATCAGTATGTTCTTCATTGTCTATAACAACAGGTGTTACAGTTTGTGAAAAAGGGTCAACATTATGCTCAGAAACTTGGTCCTCACGGCCTGAATCAGAGCCACAAAGGTTCTGGGCATCACTGCAGACCATTTCCTGGTCTGTACTCACTGTAGCTTGGGAGCAGACCTCTGATTCCCAGGCTATAGTGTGACTGAACAGCTCTGCAGACTCAGCCATCTCAGTTCCACCATACTGTGCAGGGCGGATGGAGACTTCAGAGCTGGGAGAAAGCAAGTGTGATTGGGCTGACAACTCAGAGGACTGGTGTTTTTTGGATGCGGTAGTTAAGGTGGCGGAGAGGGCACTTGTTGGACCACTTGAGATCCATTCAAGCATTTTCCTTTTTTGGCCATCATCTACCTTTGTTCCAGTTGTTCGTGTCCGTAAAAAAGGGAGCACATCGGATTGTCCACAGTAAGTAGTAGACATCTTACTTTTGCTGGAAGATGGTCTATCTTAAGCAGATGTTAATTGAGCTTTGCCACTTTCCCCACGGACAAACCCTTTTTTTCCTTTTCCAACACGCCTCTTCCCCTTTCCACCAGCATCTGTCATTTTGCCACTCATTTTAATTGCGACAAGATTGTGCACTTAAAATGTGGTAGTAAAAATTGAGAGGTGGTGTAAATTGCAGCGGTGGTCTAGCTTTATTAACAGCAGAATAAACAACAATAATTATCCCTGACAATGCAACTACGGCCCTTAAACTGCCAGCATAGTTTGCTAGTATAATAGCTTAGTAACAATGAGTTTGAGTGTGCAATGCAGAGGTGCTGCAAATAGCTTTGCACTAGTGGGACACTAATGGAAGTCCAACTGCCACTTTTAGGATGCCACTAAGTTTACTAAGTGTTTGCTAGTATAATGGCTTAGTAACAATGAGTTTGAGTGTGCAATGCAGAGGTTCTGCAAATAGCTTTGCACTAGTGGGACACTAATGGAAGTCCAACTGCCACTTTTAGGATGCCACTAAGTTTACTAAGTGTTTGCTAGTATAATGGCTTAGTAACAATGAGTTTGAGTGTGCAATGCAGAGGTGCTGCAAATAGCTTTGCACTAGTGGGACACTAATGGAAGTCCAACTGCCACTTTTAGGATGCCACTAAGTTTACTAAGTGTTTGCTAGTATAATGGCTTAGTAACAATGAGTTTGAGTGTGCAATGCAGAGGTTCTGCAAATATATTTGCACTAGTGGTACACTAATGGAAGTCCAACAGACACTTATAGGATGCCACTAAGTTTACTCAGTGTTTTCTAGTATAATGGCTTAGTAACAATGAGTTTGAGTGTGCAATGCAGAGGTGCTGCAAAAATATTTGCACTAGTGGGACACTAATGGAAGTCCAACAGCCACTTTTAGGATGCCCCTAAGCTTACTCAGTGTTTGCTAGTATAATGGCTTAGTAACCATGAGTTTGAATGTGCAATGCTGAGGTGCTGCAAATAGCTTTGCACTAGTGGGACACTAATGGAAGTCCAACAGCCACTTTTAGGATGCCACTAAGTTTACTCAGTGTTTGCTAGTATAATGGCTTAGTAACAATGAGATTGAGTGTGCAATGCAGAGGTGCTGCAGATAAATTTGCACTAATGGGACACTAATGGAAGTCCAACTGCAACTTTTTGGATGCCACTAAGTTTACTCAGTGTTTGCTAGTATAATGGCTTAGTAACAATGAGTTTGAGTGTGCAATGCAGAGGTGCTGCAAATAGATTTGCACTAGTGGGACACTAATGGAAGTCTAACTGCCACTTTTCGGATGCCACTAAGTTTACTCAGTGTTTGCTGGTATAATGGCTTAGTAACAATGAGTTTGAGTGTGCAATGCAGAGGTGCTGCAAATAGCTTTGCACTAGTGGGACACTAATGGAAGTCCAACTGCCACTTTTAGGATGCCACTAAGTTTACTCAGTGTTTGCTAGTATAATGGCTTAGTATCAATGAGTTTGAGTGTGCAATGCAGAGGTGATGAAAATAGATTTGCACTAGTGGGACACTAATGGAAGTCCAAGTGCCAATTTTAGGATGCAACTAAGTTTCCTCAGTGTTTGCTAGTATAAATGCTTAGTAACAATGAGTTTGAGTGTGCCATGCAGAGGTGGTGCAAATAGATTTGCACTAGTGGGACACTAATGGAAGTCCAACAGCCACTTTTAGGATGCCACTAAGTTTACTCAGTGTTTGCTAGTTTAATGGCTTAGTAACAATGAGTTTGAGTGTGCAATGCAGAGGTGCTGCAAATAGATTTGCACTAGTGGGACACTAATGGAAGTCCAACAGCCACTTTTAGGATGCCACTAAGTTTACTCAGTATTTGCTAGTATAATCGCTTAGTAACAATGAGTTTGAGTGTGCAATGCAGAGGTTCTGCAATTAGATTTGCACTAGTGGGACACTAATGGAAGTCCAACTGCCACTTTTAGGATGCCACTAAGTTTACTCAGTGTTTGCTGGTATAATGGCTTAGGAACAATGAGTTTGAGTGTGCAATGCAGAGGTGCTGCAAATAGCTTTGCACTAGTGGGACCCTAATGGAAGTCCAACAGCCACTTTTAGGATGCCACTAAGTTTACTCAGTGTTTGCTATTATAATGGCTTAGTAACCATGAGTTTGAATGTGCAATGCTGAGGTGCTGCAAATAGGTTTGCACTAGTGGGACACTAATGGAAGTCCAACAGCCACTTTTAGGATGCCACTAAGTTTACTCAATGTTTGCTAGTATAATGGCTTAGTAACAATGAGATTGAGTGTGCAATGCAGAGGTGCTGCAAATAAATTTGCACTAATGGGACACTAATGGAAGTCCAACTGCAACTTTTTGGATGCCACTAAGTTTACTCAGTGTTTTCTAGTATAATGGCTTAGTAACAATGAGTTTGAGTGTGCAATGCTGAGGTGCTGCAAATAGCTTTGCACTAGTGGGACACTAATGGAAGTCCAACAGCCACTTTTAGGATGCCCCTAAGCTTACTCAGTGTTTGCTAGTATAATGGCTTAGTAACCATGAGTTTGAATGTGCAATGCTGAGGTGCTGCAAATAGCTTTGCACTAGTGGGACACTAATGGAAGTCCAACAGCCACTTTTAGGATGCCACTAAGTTTACTCAGTGTTTGCTAGAAAAATGGCTTAGTAACCATGAGTTTGAATGTGCAATGCTGAGGTGCTGCAAATAGCTTTGCACTAGTGGGACACTAATGGAAGTCCAACAGCCACTTTTAGGATGCCACTAAGTTTACTCAGTGTTTGCTAGTATAATGGCTTTGTAACAATGAGATTGAGTGTTGTCACGCTCCCCGGGTCCCCTGCTCTGCTCCCCGGCTCACCTGCCATGCTCCCCGGCTCCCCTGCGTCGCTCCCCGGTTCTTCTGTCCGGTCTCCGCCGCTCCCCGGTCTCCATCCTCCATTGCCTGCGGTTCCCAGGCGTCCTGGTCCCCGCTCCCGGCGCCCGTCGGCTACTCAGCCCCAGCCCAGCTCTCCTGCTTCCTCCTCACCGCTCCCTGCCCTGGCTTCTGGCACCCGGGCCGCGTGCATGCGCATTAAGGCGCGCGCGCGGTCATTGACCCTTTCTTAAAGGGCCAGCGTCCACTGACAGGAAATTGAGCACACAGGTACAGGGTATAAAGGGGTTTAATGTCCAAGTGTGCGGGGCCTGTTCTTCGTGTTTCCCAAGCTAGGAGTCAGGTCTCCTTGTGTTCCTGTGAGATACTCACCTCTCTCTCTTCTAGAGCCGATCCTGCCTCGCCATCCGGTCCTGCCGAATCCCGAACCCCGAACGCTGCCTATCTGCCATCCTGACAGTCCGTTCCATCTCTGATCCCTGCGGTGACCCGTCCTCTCGCTCCATCGGTTCCGGACTCCGCCTGACAACATCTCGGCTTCCGAACCTGAGCTCCGTCACCCGGACTACCATCAGTGACTCCGTGGTCCCAGGGACTTCTCCATTCTACTCTTGTGCACGGACTGTCCTGCTACCTGTAGTGCATCAGCTACCGGACCCCTTACCATCATCAAGGAGTTCGGCCCAGTGGATCCACCTCCTGGGTCTGTCCGTCCACCTGGCCCTAACAGTAAGAACAGGCCATGGATCCCGCTGAAGCACTAGCAGCCTTGCAGGAGGAACTCACACGCCAGCGTGAGACTCAGACCCGCATGCTGCAATTCATGTCTTCTGTGGACGCCCGCCTGAACACGCTACAAGCGTCAGTTACGTCTTCAGCATCTCGGGCTTCCACTAGACAATCCACGGCTCCAGCTCCTGTGGCAGCCTCTTCGGATGCTTCCAGACTTCGTTTGGCCTCACCACCCTGGTACGCCGGAGATCCCAAGACCTGCAGGGGATTCATAAACCAATGCTCCCTCCATTTCACGCAGCTGCCGCATTTGTTTGCCTTTGACCAAGCCAAGGTCGCGTTCATCATGTCCCATCTAGAGGGTGAGGCACTGGCGTGGATGAACCCCTTGTGGGAAAAGGAGGATCCTGTGACCATGAACATCCAGGAGTTCCTGCAGGCATTTCGTGGCACCTTTGACGAGCCCGGACGCGCCTCCGCGTCTGCCTCATCTCTGCTCCGGTTACGTCAGGGGACTCTGACCGTGGGTCAATACGCCATCCGTTTTCGCACCCTGGCTTCGGAACTCGGGTGGAACAACGAGGCTCTAACCGCCGCCTTCTGGGAAGGACTCTCGGGTCGAATTAAAGATGAGCTGGCTGGTCGTGACGTACCGTCCACCCTGGATGCCCTGATTACCCTAGCCACTCGAGTGGACATTCGCTTTCAGGAGCGATCCAAAGAGGTGTCCCGTGAGAGACGTCCGGTACGGCATTCCTCTCCTCCGCAGAAGCCCACCGTACTTCAGTCAACGGCATCTGGTGTCTCCGTCCACGAGCCCATGCAGATCGACCGTGTGCGGCAGTCTGAACAACGCCGAGCAGAGCGGCTCGCCAAGGGCCTCTGCTTCTACTGCGGAGAGGGCACACACCTGCTACGCTCCTGTCCAGAGAGGCCGGGAAACTCCAAAGCCTAGGGTTGGTAGGAGAGGCCACCCTAGGTGCTGGGACTCTCTCAGACCTGTTACGTGGACTGTTCAAGTGACAACGGGAGAGACGCGGTTCACGGCTGAGGCGTACCTCGATTCTGGGGCAGCAGGCAATTTCATCCAGCAGGCCACGGTGGACAAGTACCAGGTGCCTGTTACTCCACTCGCCAAACCTCTCGTGATTGCCTCTGTGGATGGGAGACCCTTCTCTGACACCATCTCCTGGATCACCAGGCCGGTCAAACTGCGTATCGGTGCCCTGCACACCGAGAACATCGCTCTCTATGTCCTTCCACACATGTCCCATCAAATCCTGCTGGGACTTCCCTGGTTACGGACACACGAACCATCAGTCAGCTGGGGCACTGGTGAAATCACCCGATGGAGCTCTTCTTGCCATGAGAACTGTCTGAAGACCATACAACCCATCCGACGACCTCCGGTTCCAGAGTCCCTACCGGGACTGCCCTCGGCCTATTGGTCCTTCGCGGATGTCTTCGACAAAAAGGAATCAGAGGTACTTCCGCCACATCGTCCTTACGATTGTGCCATCGACCTGCTCCCGGGAACTACACCACCTCGAGGACGGATATATCCGCTGTCTCCAGCCGAAACAAGGGCCATGTCTACTTACATCACAGAGAGCCTGGCAAGGGGATTCATTCGGAGATCCTCCTCTCCTGCTGGAGCAGGCTTCTTCTTCGTTAAGAAGAATGAAGGTGACCTACGCCCATGCATAGACTACCGGGGATTAAACCAAATCACCGTGAAAAACAAGTACCCCTTGCCGCTCATCCCCGAATTGTTTGATCGGCTTAGAGGAGCTCGTGTGTTCACCAAGTTGGATCTTCGGGGTGCCTACAATCTGGTCCGCATCCGCTCTGGGGACGAATGGAAGACCGCGTTCAATACGCGCGATGGGCACTATGAATACTGTGTGAAGCCCTTCGGCCTGTGTAACGCACCAGCAGTCTTTCAGGAATTGGTGAACGACGTGTTCCGGGACCTTCTCTACATCTGTGTGGTGGTGTATCTTGATGAGATCCTGGTCTTTTCTCCGGACCTCCAGACCCACAGAGAGAACGTGCAGCTGGTGCTACGACGACTGAGGGAGAATCGTCTGTACGCCAAGTATGAGAAGTGTGTCTTCGAGCAGTCTTCTCTTCCCTTCCTGGGTTACGTCATCTCCGATACCGGACTGCAGATGGATCCGAAGAAGGTCTCTTCCATTCTCAACTGGCCTCCTCCTTCTGGACTAAAGGCAATCCAACGCTTTCTGGGATTCGCCAACTATTACCGCCAGTTCATCCCTCACTTCTCTGCTCTGACTGCTCCTCTCTCCGCCTTGACCAAGAAGTGGGCTAATCCAAAGGACTGGTCACCTGCTGCCGACGCCGCGTTTGGCTCTCTGAAGCGGGCATTTGCCTCCTCTCCTGTGCTCCACCGTCCGGAGTTAAACCGACAGTTCACCTTGGAGGTGGATGCCTCCTCCTCGGGAGCCGGAGCAGTGCTCATGCAGAAGTCCTCCTCCGGGAAGATGGTGACTTGCGGTTTCTTCTCCAAGAGCTTCTCAGCGTCTGAATGCAACTACACCATCGGTGACCGAGAGCTATTGGCAGTCAAACTGGCTCTGGAGGAATGGCGCTACCTTCTGGAAGGAGCAGTGTACCCCGTTATTATTTACACGGACCACAAGAACCTGGAATACCTGCGGTCTGCTCAGCGACTGAACCCACGGCAAGCCAGGTGGTCCTTGTTCTTTGCCAGATTCGATTTCCAGCTCCATTTCCGACCCGCGGACAAGAATGTACGCGCAGATGCCTTGTCCAGGTCTTTCATGCCCATGGAGCAGGAGGAGGAGACATCCCAGCCCATCATCTGCCCTAGTAAAATCATTCCGGTGACTTCTGTCACCCTGGCCCAGATACCGCCCGGGAAGACCTATGTCTCTGAGACTGACAGGCAAAAAGTGTTACACTGGGGCCACGCCTCGAAAATAGCCGGTCAGAAGAGAACATGGAGTATGATTGTACGTCATTACTGGTGGCCATCCCTTCGCACGGACGTCGCTTCTTTTGTCTCAGCCTGCTCCTCTTGTGCCAGGAACAAGACGCCCAAACATCCGCCATATGGCCGTCTTCTGCCTCTGCCTATACCCTCAGTACCGTGGCAACACATTGCGATGGACTTTATTACGGACTTGCCATTGTCCTCTGGACACACAGTCATATGGGTCGTGGTGGATCGGTTCTCTAAAATGGCTCATTTCGTCCCTATGGCTGGACTGCCCTCTGCCCAGGAACTCGCTGACGCCTATGTACAACACATCTTCCGGTTGCATGGCTTTCCATCACACATTGTGTCCGACAGAGGAACTCAGTTCATCTCCCGCTTCTGGAGGGCTCTCTGCAAACATCTGGGAGTGACTCTGGACTTTTCTTCAGCCTACCATCCTCAGTCGAACGGCCAAGTGGAACGGGTCAATCAGATCTTGACCTCCTTCTTACGTCACTACGTCAACGCCCATCATGACGACTGGTCCACGCTTCTTCCTTGGGCTGAATTCTCCCATAACCACCACGTCAGTGAGTCCTCCTCCAGCTCTCCCTTCCATGTCGTTTACGGACTTCAGCCTTCCGTCCCATTGCCTGTATCCTCTTCCTCGGATGTCCCTGCTGCTGATGCTGTAGCCCGTGACTTTGCAACCATTTGGGACTCTGTTAAGGCGTCCCTTGAACGTGCTTCCCTGCGGATGAAGAGACACGCAGACAAGAGGCGTCTGGACCCTCCGTGTTTCTCTCCAGGAGATCTCGTCTGGCTTGCTTCTAAGTACGTCCGATTGAAGCTACCATCCTACAAGCTGGGACCTCGCTACATCGGGCCGTTTAAAGTCCTCAGCAAGATCAATGAGGTCTCCTACAAGCTGCAGCTCCCGGCCACGATGAGGATACCCAACTCCTTCCACGTCTCCCTGCTCAAGCCGGTTATCCTTGGTCCCTTCTCCGCTGCTGCCAGTTCGGCTCCTCCTCCTATTGCCGATGACGACATCTATGCGGTAAGGGATATCGTGGCCATGAAAACCGTACGGGGCCGACAGTTCTTCCTGGTGGACTGGGCAGGGTATGGTCCTGAGGATAGGTCCTGGGAGCCCCGGGAGAATGTGGGTACTCCTCTGATCCGTGCCTTCCTGTCCCGGTTGCGGGGAGGGGGGTGTGGGGGGGGTACTGTCACGCTCCCCGGGTCCCCTGCTCTGCTCCCCGGCTCACCTGCCACGCTCCCCGGCTCCCCTGCATCGCTCCCCGGTTCTTCTGTCCGGTCTCCGCCGCTCCCCGGTCTCCATCCTCCATTGCCTGCGGTTCCCAGGCGTCCTGGTCCCCGCTACCGGCACCCGTCGGCTACTCAGCCCCAGCCCGGCTCTCCTGCTTCCTCCTCACCGCTCCCTGCCCTGGCTTCTGGCACCCGGGCCGCGCGCATGCGCATTAGGGCGCGCGCGCGGTCATTGACCCTTTCTTAAAGGGCCAGCGTCCACTGACAGGAAATTGAGCACACAGGTACAGGGTATAAAGGGGTTTAATGTCCAAGTGGGCGGGGCCTGTTCTTCGTGTTTCCCAAACTAGGAGTCAGGTCTCCTTGTGTTCCTGTGAGATACTCACCTCTCTCTCTTCTAGAGCCGATCCTGCCTCGCCATCCGGTCCTGCCGAATCCCGAACCCCGAACGCTGCCTATCTGCCATCCTGACAGTCCGTTCCATCTCTGATCCCTGCGGTGACCCGTCCTCTCGCTCCATCGGTTCCGGACTCCGCCTGACAACATCTCGGCTTCCGAACCTGAGCTCCGTCACCCGGACTACCATCAGTGACTCCGTGGTCCCAGGGACTTCTCCATTCTACTCTTGTGCACGGACTGTCCTGCTACCTGTAGTGCATCAGCTACCGGACCCCTTACCATCATCAAGGAGTTCGGCCCAGTGGATCCACCTCCTGGGTCTGTCCGTCCACCTGGCCCTAACAAGTGTGCAATGCAGAGGTGCTGCAGATAAATTTGCACTAATGGGACACTAATGGAAGTCCAACTGCAACTTTTTGGATGCCACTAAGTTTACTCAGTGTTTGCTAGTATAATGGCTTAGTAACAATGAGTTTGAGTGTGCAATGCAGAGGTGCTGCAAATAGATTTGCAATAGTAAGACACTAATGGAAGTCTAACTGCCACTTTTCGGATGCCACTAAGTGTACTCAGTGTTTGCTAGTATAATGGCTTAGTAACAATGAGTTTGAGTGTGCAATGCAGAGGTGCTGCAAATAGCTTTGCACTAGTGGGACACTAATGGAAGTCTAACAGCCACTTTTAGGATGCCACTAAGTTTACTCAGTATTTGCTAGTAGAATAGCTTAGTAACAATGAGTTTGAGTGTGCAATGCAGAGGTTCTGCAAATAGCTTTGCAATAGTGGGACACTAATGGAAGTCCAACTGCCACTTTTAGGATGCCACTAAGTTTACTAAGTGTTTGCTAGTATAATGGCTTAGTAACAATGAGTTTGAGTGTGCAATGCAGAGTTTCTGCAAATATATTTGCACTAGTGGTACACTAATGGAAGTCCAACAGACACTTTTAGGATGCCACTAAGTTTACTCAGTGTTTGCTAGTATAATGGCTTAGTAACAATGAGTTTGAGTGTGCAATGCAGAGGTGCTGCAAAAATATTTGCACTAGTGGGACACTAATGGAAGTCCAACAGCCACTTTTAGGATGCCCCTAAGCTTACTCAGTGTTTGCTAGTATAATGACTTAGTAACAATGAGTTTGAGTGTGCAATGCAGAGATGCTGCAAATAACTTTGCACTAGTGGGACACTAATGGAAGTCCAACAGCCACTTTTAGGATGCCACTAAGTTTACTCAGTGTTTGCTAGTATAATGGCTTAGTAACCATGAGTTTGAATGTGCAATGCTGAGGTGCTGCAAATAGCTTTGCACTAGTGGGACACTAATGGAAGTCCAACAGCCACTTTTAGGATGCCACTAAGTTTACACAGTGTTTGCTAGTATAATGGTTTAGTAACAATGAGATTGAGTGTGCAATGCAGAGGTGCTGCAGAGAAATTTGCACTAATGGGACACTAATGGAAGTCCAACTGCAACTTTTTGGATGCCACTAAGTTTACTCAGTGTTTGCTAGTATAATGGCTTAGTAACAATGAGTTTGAGTGTGCAATGCAGAGGTGCTGCAAATGAATTTGCACTAGTTTGACACTAATGGAAGTCTAACTGCCACTTTTCGGATGCCACTAAGTTTACTCAGTGTTTGCTAGTATAATAGCTTAGTAACAATGAGTTTGAGTGTGCAATGCAGAGGTGCTGCAAATAGCTTTGCACTAGTGGGACACTAATGGAAGTCCAACTGCCACTTTTAGGATGCCACTAAGTTTACTCAGTGTTTGCTAGAATAATGGCTTAGTATCAATGAGTTTGAGTGTGCAATGCAGAGGTGCTGCAAATAGCTTTGTACTAGTGGGACACTAATGGAAGTCCAACTGCCACTTTTAAGATGCCACCAAGTTTACTCAGTGTTTGCTAGTATAATGGCTTAGTAACAATGAGTTTGAGTGTGCAATGCAGAGGTGCTGCAAATATATTTGCACTAGTGGGACACTAATGGAAGTCCAATTGCCACTTTTAGGATGCCACTAAGTTTACTCAGTGTTTGCTAGTATAATGGCTTAGTAACAATGAGTTTGAGTGTGCAATGCAGAGGTGCTGCAAATAGATTTGCACTAGTGGGACACTAATGGAAGTCCAACAGCCACTTTTAGGATGCCACTAAGTTTACTCAGTGTTTGCTAGTATAATGGCTTAGTAACAATGAGTTTGAGTGTGCAATGCAGAGGTGCTGCAAATAGCTTTGCACTAGTGGGACACTAATGGAAGTCCAACAGCCACTTTTAGGATGCCACTAAGTTTACTCAGTGTTTGCTAGTTTAATGGCTTAGTAACAATGAGTTTGAGTGTGCAATGCAGAGGTGCTGCAAATAGATTTGCACTAGTGGGACACTAATGGAAGTCCAACAGCCACTTTTAGGATGCCACTAAGTTTACTCAGTGTTTGCTAGTATAATGGCTTAGTAACCATGAGTTTGAATGTGCAATGCTGAGGTGCTGCAAATAGCTTTGCACTAGTGGGACACTAATGGAAGTCCAAGAGCCACTATTAGGATTCCACTAAGTTTACTCAATGTTTGCTAGTATAATGGCTTAGTAACAATGAGATTGAGTGTGCAATGCAGAGGTGCTGCAAATAAATTTGCACTAATGGGACACTAATGGAAGTCCAACTGCAACTTTTTGGATGCCACTAAGTTTACTCAGTGTTTTCTAGTATAATGGCTTAGTAACAATGAGTTAGAGTGTGCAATGAAGAGGTGCTGCAAATAGATTTGCACTAGTGGGACACTAATGGAAGTCTAACTGCCACGTTTCGGATGCCAATAAGTTTACTCAGTGTTTGCTAGTATAATGGCTTAGTAACAATGAGTTTGAGTGTGCAATGCAGAGGTGCCGTAAATAGCTTTGCACTAGTCAGACACTAATGGAAGTCCAACAGCCACTTTTAGGATGCCACTAAGTTTACTTAGTGTTTGCTAGTATAATGGTTTAGTAACCATGAGTTTGAATGTGCAATGCTGAGGTGCTGCAAATAGCTTTGCACTAGTGGGACACTAATGGAAGTCCAACAGCCACTTTTAGGATGCCACTAAGTTTACTCAGTGTTTGCTAGTATAATGGCTTAGTAACAATGATATTGAGTGTGCAATGCAGAGGTGCTGCAGATAAATTTGCACTAATGGGACACTAATGGAAGTCCAACAGCCACTTTTCGGATGCCACTAAGTTTACTCAGTGTTTGCTAGTATAATGGCTTAGTAACAATGAGTTTGAGTGTGCAATGCAGAGGTACTGCAAATAGCTTTGCACTAGTGGGACACTAATGGAAGTCCAACTGCCACTTTTAGGATGCCACTAAGTTTACTCAGTGTTTGCTAGTATAATGGCTTAGTATCAATGAGTTTGAGTGTGCAATGCAGAGGTGCTGCAAATAGATTTGCACTAGTGGGAGACTAATGGAAGTCCAACTGCCACTTTTAGGATGCCACTAAGTTTACTCAGTGTTTGCTAGTATAATGGCTAAGTAACAATGAGTTTGAGTGTGCAATGCAGAGGTTCTGCAAATAGATTTGCACTAGTGGGACACTAATGGAAGTCCAACTGTCCCTTTTAGGATGCCACTAAGTTTACACAGTGTTTGCTAGTATAATGGCTTAGTAACAATGAGATTGAGTGTGCAATGCAGAGGTGCTGCAGAGAAATTTGCACTAGTGGGACACTAATGGAAGTCCAACTGCAACTTTTTGGATGCCACTAAGTTTACTCAGTGTTTGCTAGTATAATGGCTTAGTAACAATGAGTTTGAGCGTGCAATGCAGATGTGCTGGAAATAGCTTTGCATTAGTGGGACACTAATGGAAGTCCAACAGCCACTTTTAGGATGCCACTAAGTTTACTCAGTATTTGCTAGTATAATCGCTTAGTAACAATGAGTTTGAGCGTGCAATGCAGAGGTGCTGGAAATAGATTTGCACTAGTGAGACACTAATGGAAGTCCTAATGCCAATTTTAGGATGTCACTAAGTTTACTCAGTGTTTGCTAGTATAATGGCTTAGTAACAATGAGTTTGAGTGTTCAATGCAGAGGTGCTGCAAATAGCTTTGCACTAGTGGGACACTAATGGAAGTCTAACTGCCACTTTTCGGATGCCACTAAGTTTACTCAGTGTTTGCTAGTATAATGACTTAGTAACAATGAGTTTGAGTGTGCAATGCAGAGGTGCTGTAAATAGCTTTGCACTAGTGGGACACTAATGGAAGTCCAACTGCCACTTTTAGGATGCCACTAAGTTTCCACAGTGTTTGCTAGTATAATGGCTTAGTATCAATGAGTTTGAGCGTGCAATGCAGAGGTGCTGCAAATAGATTTGCACTAGTGGGAGACTAATGGAAGTCCAACTGCCACTTTTAGGATGCCACTAAGTTTACTCAGTGTTTGCTAGTATAATGGCTAAGTAACAATGAGTTTGAGTGTGCAATGCAGAGGTGCTGTAAATAGCTTTGCACTAGTGGGACACTAATGGAAGTCCAACTGCCACTTTTCGGATGCCACTAAGTATACTCAGTGTTTGCTAGTATAATGGCTTAGTATCAATGAGTTTGAGTGTGCAATGCAGAGGTTCTGCAAATAGATTTGCACTAGTGGGACACTAACGGAAGTCCTAATGCCACTTTTAGGATGCCACTAAGTTTACTCAGTGTTTGCTAGTATAATGGCTTAGTAACAATGAGTTTGAGTGTGCAATGCAGAGGTGCTGCAAATAGCTTTGCATTAGTGGGACACTAATGGAAGTCCAACAGCCACTTTTAGGATGCCACTAAGTTTACTCAGTATTTGCTAGTATAATCGCTTAGTAACAATGAGTTTGAGCGTGCAATGCAGAGGTGCTGGAAATAGATTTGCACTAGTGGGACACTAATGGAAGTCCAACTGTCACATTTAGGATGCCACTAAGTTTACTCAAGTGTTTGCTAGTATAATGGCTTTGTAACAATGAGTGTGAGTGTGCAATGCAGAGGTGCTGCAAATAGCTTTACACTAGTGGGACACTAATGGAAGTCCAACAGCCACTTTTAGGATGCCACTAAGTTTACTCAGTGTTTGCTAGTATAATGGCTTAGTAACAATGAGTTTGAATGTGCAATCCAGAGGTGCTGCAAATAGCTTTGCACTAGTGGGACACTAATGGAAGTCCAACTGCCACTTTTAGGATGCCACTAAGTTTACTCAGTTTGATAGTATAATGGCTTAGTAACAATGAGTTTGAGTGTGCAATGCAGAGGTGCTGCAAATAGCTTTGCACTAGTGGGACACTAATGGAAGTCCAACAGCCACTTTTCGGATGCCACTAAGTTTACTCAGTGTTTGCTAGTATAATGGCTTAGTAACAATGAGTTTGAATGTGCAATGCAGAGGTGCTGCAAATAGCTTTGCACTAGTGGGACACTAATGGAAGTCCAACAGCCACTTTTAGGATGCCACTAAGTTTACACAGTGTTTGCTGTTACGAGGGGGACCCGGGGAAGCGTGCCAAGATGGGAAATGGACTTCTTCCGCCGGTCAAGGTCCACTGTGCGGTGTAAGGGACCGCCGCTATGGTGGGTGAAGAGTGAGCGGGTTGCTGCTAGCGATCGTCTGGAATGTCACAGACGATCTATGTACACCGATCTGCCCTAACCCGTGAGGGTTGTATGGCACAGATCTCACGGCTCGGTGTACCTGTTGCACGGGGAAGCACAGAGGTGCCCACGCACGTGTGCCAGTGGAAGTCACGAGAATATGGCACGAGGGTAGCACAGAGGTGCCCACGCACGTGTGCTTTCAATAACCAGGTGAGTCCAATGGAGACTTGAGGAGCTCACCTGGGACAGGAACACGGCCTGTTGACGGGGGTACTGCCGGAGCAGCAAGGCAGGAACACGGCCTGCAAACGAGGTACTGCCGGAGCAGCAAGGGCCAAGCCCACAAGAGACAGTAATGCCTGAGCAGTGGCGTGGCAGCACGCTGCCAGACATCCAAACATAGAAGGACGGTCGCGCGCCGCCATGATGGCAGGGGGAGCTTTTAAGGAGGTGCAGCTCCACCCGAGGGCGGGCGCGAGGCAGAGATGACGGACTTGACCCAAACAGGGTCCACGACGTCCCAGCCTGGCCAGTCAGGATTCACCACGTCACCAGCCTTGTCATCAAGCCATGTGACGTCAGTGAGCGAATCAGAACCCACCACGCATTGCACATGCTCACCCTCCTGCCTCTGGGAAATAGAGGCGGGATCCTCGGTCTCACAATGTGCAGAGATAACGGGAATCTCACTGCTTCCCTGAGCAGTAAATCTCTGCACATTGCGCAGCCTCGCAGACCTTCGGGGCCGCTGAGCAGGAGAGTCTGCGGCAGGCCAGGAATGGGAGACCGCTTCACTCCTTGTAACAGGAGAACCACTAGGTGTCACCCTTCTGCTGCCTCTCTGAGAAGGTATCTCCTGCACACTGCGCAGTCTGGCAGACCTTCAGCGCTGCTAAGCAAGAGTGCTCGTGGCAGGCAAGGAATGGGAGACTGCTTCAGTCCTTGCCTCAGGAGTGCCACGAGATGTAACAGTTTGCTAGTATAATGGCTTAGTAACATGGAGATTGAGTGTGCAATGCAGAGGTGCTGCAGAGAAATTTGCACTAATGGGGCACTAATGGAAGTCCAACTGCAACTTTTTGGATGCCACTAAGTTTACTCAGTGTTTGCTAGTATAATGGCTTAGTAACAATGAGTTTGAGTGTGCAATGCAGAGGTGCTGCAAATAGCTTTGCATTAGTGGGACACTAATGGAAGTCCAACAGCCACTTTTAGGATGCCACTAAGTTTACTCAGTATTTGCTAGTATAATCGCTTAGTAACAATGAGTTTGAGTGTGCAATGCAGAGGTCCTGCAAATAGCTTTACACTAGTGGGACACTAATGGAAGTCCTAATGCCAATTTTAGGATGTCACTAAGTTTACTCAGTGTTTGCTAGTATAATGGCTTAGTAACAATGAGTTTGAATGTGCAATGCAGAGGTGCTGCAAATAGCTTTGCACTAGTGGGACACTAATGGAAGTCCAACAGCCACTTTTCGGATGCCACTAAGTTTACTCAGTGTTTGCTAGTATAATGGCTTAGTAACAATGAGTTTGAGTGTGCAATGCAGAGGTTCTGCAAATAGATTTGCACTAGTGGGACACTAATGGAAGTCTAATAAATCGTATAGACCTGGCTCACTATATATATTCGGGTGCTCTGGAGAAACAATCAACTCAACTCCAAAATTATCCCCGGCACTCCAAGAAGAAAGAAAACAATGTCTGGGTATCTTTGATGTTTTTTATTGTGTAATAGTCTTATCTCAACGTTTCGGTCACACCTTGACCTTTATCAAGAGAATATATCAGACTATAAAGAAAACATAAAAACAAAATTAATACATAACACAAGAGATAATTACCAGGAGACACAGCTCCGGTCACTTATATACAATGTACAAAAAAGAACATGTAACACGCATTACAGTTGCAGGGTGAAAAAAGTACAAACATATGGGGTAATAGCATATATATACCCAGGGAGAAGATTAGGACATCATCCGAAGAAATTTGTGTGCAAACTGAAAGTTTATCATGCGTATGTATGAAGAGACGAACAAATGCACATACCTATGAGGCAGAGGAGTCAATATATGAACACTACTCGAAAAGGAGCGATACGAGTCACCACTCAAAAGGAGAGAATGATTGGTGCGTGTGAGCACTAGGTGAAAAAACAGGATAATCGTATTAAAAATCATGCAGTGAATCATGACATGTACACGACTATTGAGTGATTTGTGGGTACCTGTGACTAAACGATTGAAAGTCGGGGTCAGCCAGTCAAAGTCTTAAGGAAATCATGTAATGGTATATTACCAGGGTAGAAGATCACATGTCAAAGCTAGATATAAGTAAAAGAAGAGTGAAATGTAAAAGAAGAGAAAAGATTGTGGAAGGGGAGAGGGGAGGAGGGAGGGGAAGAGGGGGGGAAAAAAGTTCTCAGGGTAAGGAGAGATGTATAAGATATGTATAAGAAAAGGTACCTGTCCAATAGAGATAAAGAGTTTCAGTGGCTACCGTATAGGTACAGCGCCAATCTCATCCGGGAGGAGACAGCCTAATAGAGGAAGATGGAGTGAACATATCAGTAAGTGGAGAAATGTGTATGTAAGGATAATTATACTATGTTCACTACCTGTCAACCGGCGTGGGAAGGTGTACAAGATATAATATGTATCCGGAAACCAGTGAAACTGATCTGGAATTGGCACAAGTTATCCAGTGGGTAATGCAAGTCTCCTATACTTGCTTTAAAACATATAGCCCATAATGGCGCAGGTTAATATTCTATAAGAGAGAAAAAAATCTCTTTGAATAAGCAGTTCCACAAAATATGCAGCATAAGGTGAGGTAAAACCTCCATAGGAAATGACTCGCGCTTACTCACAATCTATAAACAGCCGTGAGGAGGAATTGTATAGGAGTCCTTGTTAAAGGTGGTAGTGGGATAGCAGGAGTTATCCTGATTGCCAATATCAGTGTCCTATATTCGTTGCGGACTTATGACATAAGAAACAAAGGTTTATGCAATGGTATGCCAACAATTTCTCAACCATAAGCAAAAATGGGTGAATCAAATAACAGTACCTCTGAAATGAAACAGCCTGTGTGAAGACAATGCCCTGTGCAGTAGGTTATTCCCAGGGGGGTTGCTTGGAAATGGAACGGTCAAAAAGACCCATGAGGAGCAAAGGGAACCTATAGTTGTAGAGACATAGATTATGGGTGAGCGAAATGAGGAAGTCATGTTAGGGAAGCCCGATGTATGGGGTGATACAGACCTGTGTCCAGTGGAGAAAGTGGCTGGCTGCTGCGCTGGTCTGTGCATTAACGCTGTCTTAAATGCAGGGTTAAATGAGAAGATCAGCTGCAGGTGAAGGTGACTTCCTCCTTTGTTATGTCTTGCATAGGGACGGTAGTGGTGAGAATTGGTACTGCGGCGCTATATCACACTGTGGACTGCTGGACACTGTGTGTCGCTACATTATACGGTGAGGAGTGGTATACAGACCTCCGTGATGTGAGGGAGTAAGTGCCTTTCATGTGACCGCTAGGACAGAAGAGTGAACCAGTGGTGTGTAGAAATCACGTGGTGAAAGGAGCCTAAAAGGAAGAAAAACAGATTAGTAGGCATCTGACAGGGAAGAAAAAAAAAAAAAAAAAAACTTAAAATAGACAGGAGTACAAAGAATTAAAAAAAAAAAAAAAACAACAACAAGTACCTTTTTAATTGCCATGGATCTAAATCTAAAATCACTTACATATAATGATGTTATGTATTATATAGCTGTGAACATGTGGGTAGATAACACACAAAAACATACGAAACATAAAAATAGAGAGGTTTCTATGGACAGGAATCAAAGAGGACCACAACCAGATCCTGAATGTATTAAGTGTATCACAGATGAACCTCATATTCTCGGTTCAACCCACGGGGTTCCAGAGTACCCAGTGTGAAAATCCAGAATGCTTCTCTTTCTTTGAGTCTGCGGACCCTATCACCGCCCCTGCGCATTAATGGAACATGCTCAATGACCTGGAATCTCAGTTGGGCTACTGTGTGATGGAAAGTGTCAAAGTGATGGGGGATGGGTAGTAAAAGCTGCTTACATCTAATGGTTGATTTGTGTTTACTTATGCGGTCTCGGATATGTTGGGTAGTCTCCCCAACATATCCGAGACCGCAAGGACACTTGATAAAGTACACCACATAAGAAGACTCACAAGTATGGTACCCTCTAATAGTAACGTTTTTGCCAGTATGAGGATGTGTGAATTTATTGCCCTTGGTAAGATTATTACATTGAAGACAGTGTAGACATGGAAAATTACCAGTTTTGGGTGGTCCCAAGAAGGTCTGTCGTGGTGAAATGGACGACCCTATGTCGGCTCTAATCAGACTATCCCTCAAGTTCCTCGCTCGTTTGTGACAAAAAATCGGGAGCTTCCCGAACTCCTTGATGGAAGGGTAAGCCTTCTGTAACAATGGCCAATGTCTTGTAATGATCTCCTTAAAAAGTGGCGCAAAAGGGTGATATGTCTGGACACAATGGATTCGTGGGGTATTGGCACCATCATCGCGGGCACGGGTTGTACGGTTAAAGGCCACAGAGAAAGGGTAGCCTCGTGAGAGGAATTTCTCTCCCATCTCACGAAACCTAGATGATTGTGTCTGAGGGTCAGAAACGATCCTTTCCACTCTCTTATGCTGTGAAATGGGTAGTGATTTTTTGATGTGTGGAGGGTGGCAGCTTGAATACAGCAAGAGGCTGTTTTTGTCAGTGGGTTTGACGTATAGATCGGTTGTAATGGTCCCTTCAGAGGATAAGATGACGAGGGTGTCCAGAAAGTTGATTTGGAAGGGATCGCTGTGTACCGTGAAGGTAAGTCCCGGACGGGCGGAAGAGATATATTGATGAAAGGTGTCTAGGGATAGAGGATCACCTTGCCAAATTACGAAAATGTCATCAATATATCTCCTCCATCCAATGGCATGTTGTTTCCAAAGTGAGTGATTGTACACAAATGTATCCTCGAAATGCGCCATGTAGATATTTGCATACGGGGGCGCTACGTTAGAACCCATTGCTGTACCACGTTGCTGCATATAAAACTGATCCTCGAAGAGGAAGAAGTTATTACCCAATACTAGTTGCAGAAGGTCAAGACAAAATGAGTGTTGTAGAGGGGACAATGACCCATAAAGTTCCAAAAACCAGTTGACGGCTTGGATGCCATCACTGTGTGCTATGCTTGTGTAGAGACTATCTACATCAAATGTTACCAGAAGACAGTTGGGGGGCAGAGAAGTGAAGGATTTGATGTGAGAAAGAAAATCGGACGTGTCCTTCAGGTATGACGGTATCACAGGAATTAGTGGTGTGAGAATTTTATCCAAGGAAATGGCCAATGGTGAAAGAATCGATTCGGTGGAGGCTACAATGGGTCGTCCGGGAGGTTGCTGTAAATTCTTGTGGATCTTAGGTAGAACATAGAAGACGGGTGTTACGGGGTTAGATTTGATAAGATACTCAGCCAGTCTCTTATCAATCGTACCTTGTGAGAAGTGGTAATCCACAATGTCCCTGATCCGATCACGTATTTGAGAAGTAGGGTCTCTAGGAACGGGCAAATAGGTAGAGCTGTCACGTAATTGCCTGTAAATCTCGGAAAGATAATATGTTTTGTCAAGAATGACAATAGAACCCCCTTTGTCGGCTGGTTTAATTACTATACTTTTATTATCTTTGAGTCCCCTGATGGCTTTGTCTTCCTCAGGAGTATTGTTATGTCTGATCTTATACTGACCCTTATCAATATCCTTCAAAATGCTATTCATGTCATTGGAGACCAGAGAAATATAGGTCTCAACGGGATGATATGATCTGGGGGGATGAAAGGTACTAGTGAGACTGAGTTAAGATCCCTGAGACTGAATGTGCCAGAACCTTGACTTACATCCTCAGGGGTTGTGTCTCCCTCTGAGGAGGCAAAACGGGCTTTAAGACGAAGATTCCTGAAAAAGCGTCTCATCTCCTGATCTAACTGAAAGGGATTGAACTTAGGGGTAGGACAAAACGAGAGACCTCTTTGCAACACCTGTGACTCAATGGGTGAAAGATTATATGATGAGATGTTAAACACCAAGTTATCACCAATGTTATCATTTGCAATGGTCATACCTGAGATCGAGTCTGCATGCGAGGGAAGTGACCTGGTCTTCCTCTGGCTCCTCCTCGTTTTTCTCCTGGGGTGTGTCTGGCCTCTAAAAAACGATTGGATGACGTGGGATAGGAGTCACTGTCAGAACCAGAGGAGGCCGAGAATCTGTAAAAATTGGAGCGGCGGGGAGGATTAATGTCCTGTGAACGCCACCTGTAGACACGATCTTTGAGGTAATCCTCTTGGTCCCTGATGAACTTAGTTCGTTTGCGTTCTTGTAAGTTCTTCTGGAAGGCGTCAATAGACTCCTTAGTTTTCTGTCTCAGTCTGTCCCACTCGGCACTTGGTAAGGTGTTAGAAAATTGATCTTCAATGGATTTAATTTTGGGTTCCAACTCACTTATCTCTTTCTGGAGAAATTCAATGGTCAATATGATTACGTCCATCGAACATTTGTTTAAGATACTTTCATACTTGGTACAATACTCGGAGTTATCCGAAAATAAGGTGGGACGGAGGGGTACTCTGAGGCCTCTCGGGATTCTTTGTACTTTGTGGTACTCCGCTAATGTAGCGCAATGTAAATCCAGGGCTGTGTATCTCTTTAATTCCTTTTCATAGTCTCGAGTACGAATCTCTTCAGTAGGAACTGATAAAAACGTGCGTGGTGTGGTGACTCTGGAAAGAATATTGGTCACCTCTTCATTAGCATATGAAAAAGTATTGAAAGACATTGATGTGAAAAAACGCGGATTATAGGAGCCCAGGAAAAAATAAAGTCCAATAAATCGTATAGACCTGGCTCACTATATATATTCGGGTGCTCTGGAGAAACAATCAACTCAACTCCAAAATTATCCCCGGCACTCCAAGAAGAAAGAAAACAATGTCTGGGTATCTATACGATTTATTGGACTTTATTTTTTCCTGGGCTCCTATAATCCGCGTTTTTTCACATCAATGTCTTTCAATACTTTTTCATATGCTAATGAAGAGGTGACCAATATTCTTTCCAGAGTCACCACACCACGCACGTTTTTATCAGTTCCTACTGAAGAGATTCATACTCGAGACTATGAAAAGGAATTAAAGAGATACACAGCCCTGGATTTACATTGCGCTACATTAGCGGAGTACCACAAAGTACAAAGAATCCCGAGAGGCCTCAGAGTACCCCTCCGTCCCACCTTATTTTCGGATAACTCCGAGTATTGTACCAAGTATGAAAGTATCTTAAACAAATGTTCGATGGACGTAATCATATTGACCATTGAATTTCTCCAGAAAGAGATAACTGAGTTGGAACCCAAAATTAAATCCATTGAAGATCAATTTTCTAACACCTTACCAAGTGCCGAGTGGGTCAGACTGAGACAGAAAACTAAGGAGTCTATTGACGCCTTCCAGAAGAACTTACAAGAACGCAAACGAACTAAGTTCATCAGGGACCAAGAGGATTACCTCAAAGATCGTGTCTACAGGTGGCGTTCACAGGACATTAATCCTCCCCGCCGCTCCAATTTTTACAGATTCTCGGCCTCCTCTGGTTCTGACAGTGACTCCTATCCCACGTCATCCAATCGTTTTTTAGAGGCCAGACACACCCCAGGAGAAAAACGAGGAGGAGCCAGAGGAAGACCAGGTCACTTCCCTCGCATGCAGACTCGATCTCAGGTATGACCATTGCAAATGATAACATTGGTGATAACTTGGTGTTTAACATCTCATCATATAATCTTTCACCCGTTGAGTCACAGGTGTTGCAAAGAGGTCTCTCGTTTTGTCCTACCCCTAAGTTCAATCCCTTTCAGTTAGATCAGGAGATGAGACGCTTTTTCAGGAATCTTCGTCTTAAAGCCCGTTTTGCCTCCTCAGAGGGAGACACAACCCCTGAGGATGTAAGTCAAGGTTCTGGCACATTCAGTCTCAGGGATCTTAAACTCAGTCTCACTAGTACCTTTCATCCCCCCAGATCATATCATCCCGTTGAGACCTATATTTCTCTGGTCTCCAATGACATGAATAGCATTTTGAAGGATATTGATAAGGGTCAGTATAAGATCAGACATAACAATACTCCTGAGGAAGACAAAGCCATCAGGGGACTCAAAGATAATAAAAGTATAGTAATTAAACCAGCCGACAAAGGGGGTTCTATTGTCATTCTTGACAAAACATATCATCTTTCCGAGATTTACAGGCAATTACGTGACAGCTCTACCTATTTGCCCGTTCCTAGAGACCCTACTTCTCAAATACGTGATCGGATCAGGGACATTGTGGATTACCACTTCTCACAAGGTACGATTGATAAGAGACTGGCTGAGTATCTTATCAAATCTAACCCCGTAACACCCGTCTTCTATGTTCTACCTAAGATCCACAAGAATTTACAGCAACCTCCCGGACGACCCATTGTAGCCTCCACCGAATCGATTCTTTCACCATTGGCCATTTCCTTGGATAAAATTCTCACACCACTAATTCCTGTGATACCGTCATACCTGAAGGACACGTCCGATTTTCTTTCTCACATCAGATCCTTCACTTCTCTGCCCCCCAACTGTCTTCTGGTAACATTTGATGTAGATAGTCTCTACACAAGCATAGCACACAGTGATGGCATCCAAGCCGTCAACTGGTTTTGGGAACTTTATGGGTCATTGTCCCCTCTACAACACTCATTTTGTCTTGACCTTCTGCAACTAGTATTGGGTAATAACTTCTTCCTCTTCGAGGATCAGTTTTATATGCAGCAACGTGGTACAGCAATGGGTTCTAACGTAGCGCCCCCGTACGCAAATATCTACATGGCGCATTTCGAGGATACATTTGTGTACAATCACTCACTTTGGAAACAACATGCCATTGGATGGAGGAGATATATTGATGACATTTTCGTAATTTGGCAAGGTGATCCTCTATCCCTAGACACCTTTCATCAATATATCTCTTCCGCCCGTCCGGGACTTACCTTCACGGTACACAGCGATCCCTTCCAAATCAACTTTCTGGACACCCTCGTCATCTTATCCTCTGAAGGGACCATTACAACCGATCTATACGTCAAACCCACTGACAAAAACAGCCTCTTGCTGTATTCAAGCTGCCACCCTCCACACATCAAAAAATCACTACCCATTTCACAGCATAAGAGAGTGGAAAGGATCGTTTCTGACCCTCAGACACAATCATCTAGGTTTCGTGAGATGGGAGAGAAATTCCTCTCACGAGGCTACCCTTCCTCTGTGGCCTTTAACCGTACAACCCGTGCCCGCGATGATGGTGCCAATACCCCACGAATCCATTGTGTCCAGACATATCACCCTTTTGCGCCACTTTTTAAGGAGATCATTACAAGACATTGGCCATTGTTACAGAAGGCTTACCCTTCCATCAAGGAGTTCGGGAAGCTCCCGATTTTTTGTCACAAACGAGCGAGGAACTTGAGGGATAGTCTGATTAGAGCCGACATAGGGTCGTCCATTTCACCACGACAGACCTTCTTGGGACCACCCAAAACTGGTAATTTTCCATGTCTACACTGTCTTCAATGTAATAATCTTACCAAGGGCAATAAATTCACACATCCTCATACTGGCAAAAACGTTACTATTAGAGGGTACCATACTTGTGAGTCTTCTTATGTGGTGTACTTGATCAAGTGTCCTTGCGGTCTCGGATATGTTGGGGAGACTACCCAACATATCCGAGACCGCATAAGTAAACACAAATCAACCATTAGATGTAAGCAGCTTTTACTACCCATCCCCCATCACTTTGACACTTTCCATCACACAGTAGCCCAACTGAGATTCCAGGTCATTGAGCATGTTCCATTAATGCGCAGGGGCGGTGATAGGGTCCGCAGACTCAAAGAAAGAGAAGCATTCTGGATTTTCACACTGGGTACTCTGGAACCCCGTGGGTTGAACCAAGAATATGAGGTTCATCTGTGATACACCTAATACATTCAGGATCTGGTTGTGGTCCTCTTTGATTCCTGTCCATAGAAACCTCTCTATTTTTATGTTTCGTATGTTTTTGTGTGTTATCTACCCACATGTTCACAGCTATATAATACATAACATCATTATATGTAAGTGATTTTAGATTTAGATCCATGGCAATTAAAAAGGTACTTGTTGTTGTTTTTGTTTTTTTTTTTTTTTTTTTTTTTTAATTCTTTGTACTCCTGTCTATTTTAAGTTTTTTTTTTTTTTTTTTCTTCCCTGTCAGATGCCTACTAATCTGTTTTTCTTCCTTTTAGGCTCCTTTCACCACGTGATTTCTACACACCACTGGTTTACTCTTCTGTCCTAGCGGTCACATGAAAGGCACTTACTCTCTCACATCACGGAGGTCTGTATACCACTCCTCACCGTATAATGTAGCGACACACAGTGTCCAGCAGTCCACAGTGTGATATAGCGCCGCAGTACCAATTCTCACCACTACCGTCCCTATGCAAGACATAACAAAGGAGGAAGTCAGCTTCACCTGCAGCTGATCTTCTCATTTAACCCTGCATTTAGGCCGGCGTTAGTGCACAGACCAGCGCAGCAGCCAGCCACTTTCTCCACTGGACACAGGTCTGTATCACCCCATACATCGGGCTTCCCTAACATGACTTCCTCATTTCGCTCACCCATAATCTATGTCTCTACAACTATAGGTTCCCTTTGCTCCTCATGGGTCTTTTTGACCGTTCCATTTCCAAGCAACCCCCTTGGGAATAACCTACTGCACAGGGCATTGTCTTCACACAGGCTGTTTCATTTCAGAGGTACTGTTATTTGATTCACCCATTTTTGCTTATGGTTGAGAAATTGTTGGCATACCATTGCATTAACCTTTGTTTCTTATGTCATAAGTCCGCAACGAATATAGGACACTGATATTGGCAATCAGGATAACTCCTGCTATCCCACTACCACCTTTAACAAGGACTCCTATACAATTCCTCCTCACGGCTGTTTATAGATTGTGAGTAAGCGCGAGTCATTTCCTATGGAGGTTTTACCTCACCTTATGCTGCATATTTTGTGGAACTGCTTATTCAAAGAGATTTTTTTCTCTCTTATAGAATATTAACCTGCGCCATTATGGGCTATATGTTTTAAAGCAAGTATAGGAGACTTGCATTACCCACTGGATAACTTGTGCCAATTCCAGATCAGTTTCACTGGTTTCCGGATACATATTATATCTTGTACACCTTCCCACGCCGGTTGACAGGTAGTGAACATAGTATAATTATCCTTACATACACGTTTCTCCACTTACTGATATGTTCACTCCATCTTCCTCTATTAGGCTGTCTCCTCCCGGATGAGATTGGCGCTGTACCTATACGGTAGCCACTGAAACTCTTTATCTCTATTGGACAGGTACCTTTTCTTATACATATCTTATACATCTCTCCTTACCCTGAGAACTTTTTCCCCCCCCTCTTCCCCTCCCTCCTCCCCTCTCCCCTTCCACAATCTTTTCTCTTCTTTTACATTTCACTCTTCTTTTACTTATATCTAGCTTTGACATGTGATCTTCTACCCTGGTAATATACCATTACATGATTTCCTTAAGACTTTGACTGGCTGACCCCGACTTTCAATCGTTTAGTCACAGGTACCCACAAATCACTCAATAGTCGTGTACATGTCATGATTCACTGCATGATTTTTAATACGATTATCCTGTTTTTTCACCTAGTGCTCACACGCACCAATCATTCTCTCCTTTTGAGTGGTGACTCGTATCGCTCCTTTTCGAGTAGTGTTCATATATTGACTCCTCTGCCTCATAGGTATGTGCATTTGTTCGTCTCTTCATACATACGCATGATAAACTTTCAGTTTGCACACAAATTTCTTCGGATGATGTCCTAATCGTCTCCCTGGGTATATATATGCTATTACCCCATATGTTTGTACTTTTTTCACCCTGCAACTGTAATGCGTGTTACATGTTCTTTTTTGTACATTGTATATAAGTGACCGGAGCTGTGTCTCCTGGTAATTATCTCTTGTGTTATGTATTAATTTTGTTTTTATGTTTTCTTTATAGTCTGATATATTCTCTTGATAAAGGTCAAGGTGTGACCGAAACGTTGAGATAAGACTATTACACAATAAAAAACATCAAAGATACCCAGACATTGTTTTCTTTCTTCTTGGAGTGCCGGGGATAATTTTGGACTAATGGAAGTCTAACTCCCACTTTTCGGATGCCACTAAGTTTACTCAGTGTTTGCTAGTATAATGGCTTAGTAACAATGAGTTTGAGTGTTCAATGCAGAGGTGCTGCAAATAGCTTTGCACTAGTGGGACACTAATGGAAGTCTAACTGCCACTTTTCGGATGCCACTAAGTTTACTCAGTGTTTGCTAGTATAATGACTTAGTAACAATGAGTTTGAGTGTGCAATGCAGAGGTGCTGTAAATAGCTTTGCACTAGTGGGACACTAATGGAAGTCCAACTGCCACTTTTAGGATGCCACTAAGTTTACTCAGTGTTTGCTAGTATAATGGCTAAGTAACAATGAGTTTGAGTGTGCAATGCAGAGGTGCTGTAAATAGCTTTGCACTAGTGGGACACTAATGGAAGTCCAACTGTCCCTTTTAGGATGCCACTAAGTTTACTCTGTGTTTGCTAGTATAATGGCTTAGTAACAATGAGTTTGAGTGTGCAATGCAGAGGTTCTGCAAATAGATTTGCACTAGTGGGACACTAATGGAAGTCCAACTGTCCCTTTTAGGATGCCACTAAGTTTACTCAAGTGTTTGCTAGTATAATGGCTTAGTAACAATGAGTGTGAGTGTGCAATGCAGAGGTGCTGCAAATAGCTTTACACTAGTGGGACACTAACGGAAGTCCTAATGCCACTTTTAGGATGCCACTAAGTTTACTCAGTGTTTGCTAGTATAATTGCTTAGTAACAATGAGTTTGAATGTGCAATGCAGAGGTGCTGCAAATAGCTTTGCACTAGTGGGACACTAATGGAAGTCCAACAGCCACTTTTAGGATGCCACTAAGTTTACACAGTGTTTGCTAGTATAATGGCTTAGTAACAATGAGATTGAGTGTGCAATGCAGAGGTGCTGCAGAGAAATTTGCACTAATGGGACACTAATGGAAGTCCAACTGCAACTTTTTGGATGCCACTAAGTTTACTCAGTGTTTGCTAGTATAATGGCTTAGTAACAATGAGTTTGAGTGTGCAATGCAGAGGTGCTGCAAATAGCTTTGCATTAGTGGGACACTAATGGAAGTCCAACAGCCACTTTTAGGATGCCACTAAGTTTACTCAGTGTTTGCTAGTATAATCGCTTAGTAACAATGAGTTTGAGCGTGCAATGCAGAGGTGCTGGAAATAGATTTGCACTAGTGGGACACTAATGGAAGTCCAACTGTCACATTTAGGATGCCACTAAGTTTACTCAAGTGTTTGCTAGTATAATGGCTTTGTAACAATGAGTGTGAGTGTGCAATGCAGAGGTTCTGCAAATAGATTTGCACTAGTGGGACACTAATGGAAGTCTAACTCCCACTTTTCGGATGCCACTAAGTTTACTCAGTGTTTGCTAGTATAATGACTTAGTAACAATGAGTTTGAGTGTGCAATGCAGAGGTGCTGTAAATAGCTTTGCACTAGTGGGACACTAATGGAAGTCCAACTGTCCCTTTTAGGATGCCACTAAGTTTACTCAAGTGTTTGCTAGTATAATGGCTTAGTAACAATGAGTTTGAGTGTGCAATGCAGAGGTGCTGCAAATAGCTTTACACTAGTGGGACACTAACGGAAGTCCTAATGCCACTTTTAGGATGCCACTAAGTTTACTCAGTGTTTGGTAGTATAATTGCTTAGTAACAATGAGTTTGAATGTGCAATGCAGAGGTGCTGCAAATAGCTTTGCACTAGTGGGACACTAATGGAAGTTCAACTGCCACTTTTATGATGCCACTAATTTACTCAGTGTTTGCTAGTATAATGGCTTAGTAACAGTGAGTTTGAGTGTGCAATGCAGAGGTGCTGCAAATAGATTTGTACTAGTGGGACACTAATGGAATTCCTAATGCCACTTTTAGGATGCCACTAAGTTTACTCAGTGTTTGCTAGTATAAAGGCTTAGTAACAATAAGTTTGAGTGTGCAATGCAGAGGTGCTGCAAATAGATTTGCACTAGTGGGACACTAATGGAAGTCTGCATGAGAGGACACACACAAGCTAGGGACCTTAAGGTAGAGAAATACTTTGGCGTAGTGTTGGGGCTCTATTGCATTGATCAATTCAGTAGCTAAATTTCTCTTGATTCATATGTTCATTGCAGTAATGCAGATTCCATTTTTCACATATTCACTCTTGCATATAGCTATTGGATTTTTCAAGTCAGTATTCACACAGCAGTTTCTGCTATTTCATGTATTCCCCTTACATAGTCACTGGTGTGCATACCTTATCTCCCCATAGTGATGTTTTTTAGGTTTTTGCACCCAGTTCGGACTTAGAATGGTGTTCCAAACGTTATTCCTATTTGTTAGTATTTTTTTCGTTTGTGAACCCTCCCCAACCACACCTATTGCCAATCCATATCATATGCATAAATAGCCTGGGTCTCAGCTTCCCATACACGGTAAGTTTTTTAACTGCATGAGAGGACACACACAAGCTAGGGACCCCAACGTAGAGAAATACTATGGCGTAGTGTTGGGGCTCTATTGCATTGATCAATTCAGTAGCTAAATTTCTCTTGATTCATATGTTCATTGCAGTAATGCAGATTCCATTTTTCACATATTCACTCTTGCATATAGCTATTGGATTTTTCAAGTCAGTATTCACACAGCAGTTTCTGCTATTTCATGTATTCCCCTTACATAGTTACTGGTGTGCATACCTTATCTCCCCATAGTGATGTTTTTTAGGTTTTTGCACCCAGTTCGGACTTAGAATGGTGTTCCAAACGTTATTCCTATTTGTTAGTATTTTTTCATTTGTGAACCCTCCCCAACCACACCTATTGCCAATCCATATCATACGCATAAATAGCCTGGGTCTCAGCTTCCCATACACGGTAAGTTTTTTAACTGCATGAGAGGACACACACAAGCTAGGGACCCCAACGTAGAGAAATACTTTGGCGTAGTGTTGGGGCTCTATTGCATTGATCAATTCAGTAGATAAATTTCTCTTGATTCATATGTTCATTGCAGTAATGCAGATTCCATTTTTCACATATTCACTCTTGCATATAGCTATTGGATTTTTCAAGTCAGTATTCACACAGCAGTTTCTGCTATTTCATGTATTCCCCTTACATAGTCACTGGTGTGCATACCTTATCTCCCCATAGTGATGTTTTTTAGGTTTTTGCACCCAGTTCGGACTTAGAATGGTGTTCCAAACGTTATTCCTTATTGTTAGTAGTTTTTCGTTTGTGAACCCTGCCCAACCACACCTATTGCCAATCCATATCATACGCATAAATAGCCTGGGTCTCAGCTTCCCATACACGGTAAGTTTTTTAACTGCATGAGAGGACACACACAACCTATTTACCCCAACTTATAGAAATACTTTGGCGTAGTGTTGGGGCTCTATTGCATTGATCAATTCAGTAGCTAAATTTCTCTTGATTCATATGTTCATGGCAGTAATGCAGGTTCCATTTTTCACATATTCACTCTTGCATATAGCTATTGGATTTTTCAAGTCAGTATTCACACAGCAGTTTCTGCTATTTCATGTATTCCCCTTACATAGTCACTGGTGTGCATAACTTATCTCTCCATACTAATGGAAGTCCAACTGCCACTTTTAGGATGCCACTAAGTTTACTCAGTGTTTGCTAGTATAATGGCTTGGTAACAATGAGTTTGAGTGTGCAATGCAGAGGTGCTGCAAATAGATTTGCACTAGTGGGACACTAATGGAAGTCCAACTGCCACTTTTAGGATGCCACTAAGTTTACTCAGTGTTTGCTAGTATAATGGCTTAGTAACAATGAGTTTGAGTGTGCAATGCAGAGGTGCTGCAAATAGCTTTGCACTAGTGGGACACTAATGGAAGTCCAACTGCCACTTTTAGGATGCCACTTAGTTTACTCAGTGTTAGCTAGTATCATGGCTTAGTAACAATGAGTTTGAGTGTGCAATGCAGAGGTTCTGCAAATAGATTTGCACTAGTGGGACACTAATGGAAGTCCAACAGCCACTTTTAGGATGCCACTAAGTTTACTCAGTGTTTGCTAGTATAATGGCTTAGTAACAATGAGTTTGAGTGTGCAATGCAGAGGTTCTGCAAATAGATTTGCACTAGTGGGACACTAATGGAAGTCCAACTGCAACTTTTAGGATGCCACTAAGTTTACTCAGTGTTTGCTAGTATAATGGCTTAGTAACAATGAGTTTGAGTATGCAATGCAGAGGTTCTGCAAATAGATTTGCACTAGTGGGACACTAATGGAAGTCCAACAGACACTTTTAGGATGCCACTAAGTTTACTCAGTGTTTGCTAGTATAATGGCTTAGTAACAATGAGTTTGAGTGTGCAATGAAGAGGTGCTGCAAATAGATTTGCACTAGTGGGACACTAATGGAAGTCCAACTGCCACTTTTAGGATGCCACTAAGTTTACTCAGTGTTTGCTAGTATAATGGCTTAGTAACAATGAGTTTGAGTGTGCAATGCAGAGGTTCTGCAAATAGATTTGCACTAGTGGGACACTAATGGAAGTACAACTGCCACTTTTAGGATGCCACTAAGTTTACTCAAGTGTTTGCTAGTATAATGGCTTAGTAACAATGAGTGTGAGTGTGCAATGCAGAGGTGCTGCAAATAGCTTTGCACTAGTGGGACACTAATAGAAGTCCAACTGCCACTTTTAGGATGCCACTAAGTTTACTCAGTGTTTGCTAGTATAATGGCTTAGTAACAATGAGTTTGAATGTGCAATGCAGAGGTGCTGCAAATAGCTTTGCACTAGTGGGACACTAATTTAAGTCCAACAGCCACTTTTCGGATGCCACTAAGCTTACTCAGTGTTTGCTAGTATAATGGCTTAGTAACAATGAGCTTGAGTGTGCAATGCAGAGGTGGTGCAAATAGATTTGCACTAGTGGGACACTAATGGAAGTCCAACAGCCACTTTTAGGATGCCACTAAGTTTACTCAGTGTTTGCTAGTATAATGGCTTAGTAACAATGAGTTTGAGTGTGCAATGCAGAGGTGCTGCAAATAGATTTGCACTAGTGGGTAGAGTTGAGCACGGTTCGCGGTTCGCGGTTCTCCAGTTCGCGGCTCGAGTGATTTTGGGGGCTGTTCTAGATCGAACTAGAACTGAAGCTTTTTGCTGAAGCTCGATAGTTCTAGATACGTTCGAGAACGGTTCTAGCAGCAAAAAGACAAGCTAATTACTAGCTGGCTTTCCGCTGTAAAAGTGTAAGACACTCTGTGACTTACACTATTATGAAATTTCAGCGTATAGTGTGCGGGAACAGCGCATTTAAATCACTATTGTTTGGATAATGGCGATCGCCATTTTTTTTTTCCTTGTCTTCCTTCCCTAAGCGCGCGCGTGTAGTGGGGCGGGCCAGCATGTCAGCCAATCCCAGACACACACAGCTAAGTGGACTTTTAGCCAGAGAAGCAACGGCATGTGTGATAGGATGTCCATGTCACATGTCCATGCATTATAAAAACGGACATTTTCCTCCAGCACGCCATTATCTGCCTTCTGCGTCTTGGTGTCAGTCACCGCTGGCGTAGCTCCTGTCTCCGATACTGCTGTGTACGCTCTATACACAGCGCTATACAGAATAGGGATAGAATTTTCTATTAGTCCTTTTAAGGGCTAATACCGGCAGGGTCAGAGCCATAGGTGAAAGTCAGGTCCGTGAAAACAGATTTTAACAGCTACACAAGATGACAGCGTCTGTGTAGCTAAGGTCAGGGATTTCCTCGCTTCATTTCCCCATTAGGAGGGATAGAAAGGGAGGCTTCCTTTCCTGTACCCAGACCCACAACCCTGCCACTGTACCCTCCTGCCCTTTGCACACTCAAACTCATTGTTACTAAGCCATTATACTAGCAAACACTGAGGAAACTTAGTGGCATCCTAAACGTGGCTGTTGGACTTCTGTATTGTCCCACTAGTGCAAAGATATTTGCAGCACGTCTGCCTGCATTGCACACTCAAACTCATTGTTACTAAGCCATTATACTAGCAAACACTGACGAAACTTAGTGGCATCCTAAAAGTGGCTGTTGGACTTCTGTATTGTCCCACTAGTGCAAAGATATTTGCAGCACGTCTTCCTGCATTGCACACTCAAACTCATTGTTACTAAGCCATTATACTAGCAAACACTGAGGAAACTTAGTGGCATCCTAAACGTGGCTGTTGGACTTCTGTATTGTCCCACTAGTGCAAAGATATTTGCAGCACGTCTGCCTGCATTGCACACTCAAACGCATTTGTTACTAAGCCATTATACTAGCAAACACTGAGGAAACTTAGTGGCATCTTAAACGTGGCTGTTGGACTTCTGTATTGTCCCACTAGTGCAAAGATATTTGCAACACGTCTGCCTGCATTGCACACTCAAACTCATTGTTACTAAGCCATTATACTAGCAAACACAGTGGCATTCTAAACGTGGCTGTTGGACTTCTGTATTGTCCCACTAGTGCAAAGATATTTGCAGCACGTCTGCCTGCATTGCACACTCAAACTCATTGTTACTAAGCCATTATACTAGCAAACACTGAGGAAACTTAGTGGCATCCTAAAAGTGGCTGTTGGACTTCTGTATTGTCCCACTAGTGCAAAGATATTTGCAGCACGTCTGCCTGCATTGCACACTCAAACTTATTGTTACTAAGCCAGTATACTAGCAAACTATGCTGGCAGTTTAAGGGCCGTAGTTGCATTGTCAGGGATAATTATTGTTGTTTATTCTGCTGTTAATAAAGCTAGACCACCGCTGAAATCTACACCACCTCTCAATTTTTACTACCACATTTTAAGTGCACAATCTTGTCGCAATCAAAATGAGTGGCAAAATGACAGATGCTGGTGGAAAGGGGAAGAGGCGTGTTGGAAAAGGAAAAAAAGGGTTTGTCCGTGGGGAAGGTGGCAAAGCTCCATTAACATCTGCTGAAGATAGACCATCTTCTAGCAAAAGTAAGATGTCTACTGCTTACCGTGGACAATCCGATGTGCTCCCTTTTTTACGGACACGAACAACTGGAACAAAGGTAGATGATGGCCAAAAAAGGAAAATGCTTGAATGGATCTCAAGTGGTCCAACAAGTGCCCTCTCTGCCACCTCAACTACCGCATCCAAAAAACACCAGTCCCCTGAGTTGTCATCCCAATCACACTTGCATTCTCCCAGCTCTGAAGTCTCCATCCACCCTGCACAGTATGGTGGAACAGAGATGGCTGAGTCTGCAGAGCTGTTCAGTCACACTATAGCCTGGGAATCAGAAGTCTGCTCCCAAGCTACAGTGAGTACAGACCAGGAAATGGTCTGCAGTGATGCCCAGAACCTTTGTGACTCAGATTCAGGCCGTGAGGACCAAGTTTCTGAGCATAATGTTGACCCTTTTTCACAAACTGTAACACCTGTTGTTATAGACAATGAGGAACATACTGATGACGATGAGACGCAGATACCAGATTGGGATGATAACTTAAATTTTCGGTCAGGGCAAGAAGAGGCTCGGTCTGAGGTTGAGGGGAGTGCAAACACAACAATTGATGAGGAAGTTCTAGATCCCACCTACTGTCAACCCACAGTCAGGCACTCGAGGAGGTCAACAGAGGCGGTGGAGGAAGATGCAACCGACGACGAAGTTACCTTGCGCCTTCCTGGACAGAGTCGGAACACTGGTAGCACGTCTACAACTGCATCCTCAGCCACCACTCTGCCTCTGAGCACTAGTCGGGGGGGCTCAGCAGGTCGCATGCCCTCTAAGCCTTGCCTAGCCTGGTCCTGTTTTGACAAAGCAAAAGATTGCCCAAATTATGTGATCTGTAAAATTTGTCGTGATTCTGTTAGTAGAGGGCAAAACCTCAGCAGTTTGACAACTTCTTCCATGAATCGTCACATGAATACATATCATATGTCCCAGTGGAAAGCTCACGGTGCTGCAATGCGGCCTAGCGGAGCGAACCATCCACCGCCTGCCCCTTCCAGTGCATCCGCGCGCTCTTCATCTTCTAGGACTGTGGGGACAGCTGTCACACCTGGTTTTCCATGCACAACTTCCACCACTGTAACCGCAACAGGCAGTTTGCTTGGTAGGTCGTCAGTTGGTTTGGAAGGGGAAACAAGTACGTGTGTACAGCTCTCTCAGACATCGATAGCACCAACGTTGGATGAAGGCAACATCATGTCTACGCCTGCACTTTCCTCACAAAGCTGCATTTTTCCAGGGACACCCTACTCAACACCGTCTACACACAGCAGCCAGATCTCTGTCCCTCAGATGTGGACAAATAAAAGGCCATTTCCTGCGACCCATGACAAAGCTAAGAGGTTGACTTTATCCCTCTGTAAGCTCTTGGCTACCGAAATGCTGCCTTTCCGCCTGGTGGACACACAGGATTTTAGAGACCTTATGTCTGTCGCTTTGCCCCAGTACCAGATGCCCAGTCGCCACTACTTCTCTAAGAAGGGTGTGCCCGCGCTACACCAGCATGTCGCACACAACATCACCGCTTCCTTGAGAAACTCTGTGTGTCAACGGGTGCATTTCACCACCGATACTTGGACCAGTAAGCATGGACAGGGACGTTACATGTCGCTGACTGGGCACTGGGTAACTATGGTGATAGATGGTGAAGGGTCTGCTGCACAAGTCTTGCCGTCCCCACGACTTGTGTGTCAATCCTCTGTCTGTCCAAGTTCCGCCACTGCTTCTGCCTCCTCCACCTCATCTGGGTCCTCCACCTCCGCCCCAAGTATGCCTGGTCAGGCCATTAGCATTCTCACTGCGCAGAAGGAATCACGCACCCCTCATTACTATGCTGGCAGCAGAGCGCAACGGCATCAGGCGGTCTTTAGCTTGACATGTCTTGGAAATAGGAGTCACACAGCGGCTGAGTTGTGGGCAGCTCTGGAGACTGAGTTTAATAAATGGTTGTCTCCACTCAACCTGCAGCCTGGTAAGGCTGTGTGCGACAATGCTGCAAACCTAGGTGTGGCCCTTCGCCTGGGCAAGGTGACACACGTGCCTTGTATGGCTCACGTGTTGAACCTTGTTGTCCAGCAATTTTTAACACACTATCCCGGCCTAGATGGCCTTCTGACCAGGGCACGAAAACTGTCTGCTCACTTCCGCCGTTCAACCGCCGCAGCTGAGCGACTTGCATTGCTCCAGAAGTCTTTCGGCCTGCCGGTTCATCGCCTGAAATGCGATGTGCCGACACGCTGGAATTCGACACTCCACATGTTAAAGCGACTGTGGCAGCACCGCAGAGGCCTGGTTCAATACGTCATGACGTATAGCCGGGGCCAACGAGATGCAGAGGTGGGGCAGCTCACCCTGATGGAGTGGTCTCAGATCAAGGACCTATGCACCCTTCTGCACAGTTTCGACATGGCAATGAATATGTTTAGCGCTGGCAATGCCATTATCAGCATGACAATTCCAGTCATTTACATGCTGGAGCACACGCTAAACACTATTCGGAGTCAGGGGGTGGGACAACAGGAAGGGGAGGAACTACAGGAGGATTCATATGCGCAAGACACAACAACATCACCAAGGTCCAGACGTTCATCATCACCAACGTGGCAGGCATGGGACCATGGGGGGCAGGGATCAACAAGGGCGCATGTTAGCAGGCGAAATGTTGAGAAATGTGCAGGGGAACATGAA
Organism: Anomaloglossus baeobatrachus; assembly: GCF_048569485.1. NCBI lineage: Eukaryota > Metazoa > Chordata > Amphibia > Anura > Aromobatidae > Anomaloglossus > Anomaloglossus baeobatrachus. The sequence goes on from NC_134360.1 coordinate 138,635,128, forward strand.
GAAATGGAGGACGAACTGTCCATAAACATGGAAGACTCAGCGGATGAGGGAGACCTTGGTCAAATTTTAGTTGAAAGAGGTTGGGGGGAGATGTCAGAGGAAGAAAGAACGGTTAGCACCTCTATGCCACAAACACAGCGTGGACTTGGTCCGCATGGCTGCGCAAGACACATGAGCGCCTTCTTGCTGCACTACCTCCAACATGACCCTCGTATTGTCAAAATTAGAAGTGATGATGACTACTGGCTTGCCACACTATTAGATCCCCGGTACAAGTCCAAATTTTGTGACATAATTCCAGCCATAGAAAGAGACGCACGTATGCAGGAGTATCAGCAGAAGCTGTTACTTGATCTTAGCTCGGCTTTTCCACCAAACAACCGTGCAGGTGCAGGGAGTGAATCTCCCAGTTGTAACTTGACAAACATGGGACGGTCTCGTCATCTTCAACAGTCTACCCATACCAGTAGCACCGTATCTGGTGCTGGTAACAGCAATTTTATTGAATCTTTTCATAATTTTTTTAGACGGTCCTTTGCAAGGCCACCAGAGACAACAAGTCTGACACATAGTCAACGTCTGGAGAGGATGATACAGGAGTATCTACAAATGAACATCGATGCCATGACTTTGCAAATGGAGCCTTGCTCATTTTGGGCTTCAAATCTTGAAAAATGACCAGAGCTCTCCACTTACGCCTTGGAGATTTTGTTTTATCCAGCTGCCAGCGTTGTCTCTGAACGTGTCTTCAGTGCTGCTGGGTGTGTGCTGACAGATAAGCGCGCGTGTCTGTCCAGTGACAATGTGGACAGACTAACGTTCATCAAAATGAACAAGTCATGGATCCACAAGTAATTTACTATGTCATCCTGGGGAGAGTAAATGCTTGTGGATTTGGAATGTGCTTGATGCAAATCAAAACATCCTGTTTGCAACTAGGGCACAAGTGCTGCCACTGATGGAGTGTCTGTGTGGCCCAATTTTTGGAAAAAAAGGGAGACTCCGCTTGGCGTAACCCTTGCTTGCTGTGTTTTTTAAAAGGAGCCAAGATGAACAAGTCATGGTTCAGCAAAGACTTAGCTAACTACCCCGTTGTCATCCTGGGGATGGTTAAGTATGGCGTATTTTTGAATGTGCTTGATGCAAATCTACCTGTGAAGTGTACAACTGGGGCACAAGTGCTGCCACTGAAGGGGTGGGTGTGTGTGTGTGGCCCAATTTTTGGAAAAAAGGGAGACTCCGCTTGGAGTAACCCTTGCTTGCTGTGTTTTTTAAAAGGCGCCAAGATGAACAGAGCTGGGATCAGGAAAGACTTAGCTACCTACCCCGGTGTCCTCCTGGGGACGGTTAAGTATGGTGTATTTTTGAATGTGCTTGATGCAAATCTACCTGTGAAGTGTACAACTAGGGCACAAGTGCTGCCACTGATGGGGTGTCTGTGTGGCCCAATTTTTGGAAAAAAGGGAGACTCCGCTTGGAGTAACCCTTGCTTGCTGTGTTTTTTAAAAGGAGCCAAGATGAACAAGTCATGGTTCAGCAAAGACTTAGCTAACTACCCTGGTGTCCTCCTGGGGACGGTTAAGTATGGTGTATTTTTGAATGTGCTTGACGCAAATCTACCTGTGAAGTGTACAACTAGGGCACAAGTGCTGCCACTGATGGGATGTCTGTGTGGCCCAATTTTTGAAAAAAAAAGGGAGACTCTGCTTGGCGTAACCCTTGCTTGCTGTGTTTTTTAAAAGGAGCCAAGATGAACAAGTCATGGTTCAACAAAGACTTAGCTAACTACCCCGGTGTCATCCTGGGGATGGTTAAGTATGGCGTATTTTTGAATGTGCTTGATGCAAATCTACCTGTGAAGTGTACAACTGAAGCACAAGTGCTGCCACTGATGGGGTGGGTGTGTGTGGGGCCTAATTTTTGGAAAAAAAGGAGACTCCGCTTGGAGTAACCCTTGCTTGCTGTGTTTTTAAAAGGAGCCAAGATGAACAAGTCATGGTTCAGAAAAGACTTAGCTAACTACCCCGGTGTCATCCTGGGGATGGTTAAGTATGGCGTATTTTTGAATGTGCTTGATGCAAATATACCTGTGAAGTGTAAAACTAGGGCACAAGTGCTACCACTGATTGGGTGTCTGTGTGGCTCAATTTTTGGAAAAAAGGGAGACTCCGCTTGGAGTAACCCTTGCTTGCTGTGTTTTTTAAAAGGAGCCAAGATGAGCAGAGCTGGGATCAAGAAAGACTTAACTACCTACCCCAGTGTCCTCCTGGGGACGGTTAAGTATGGCGTATTTTTGAATGTTCTTGATGCAAATCTACCTGTGAAGTGTACAACTAGGGCACAAGTGCTGCCACTGATGGGGTGTCTGTGTGTCCCAATTTTTGGAAAAAGGGAGACTCCGCTTGGAGTAACCCTTGCTTGCTGTGTTTTTTAAAAGGAGCCAAGATGAATAAGTCATGGTTCAGCAAAGACTTAGCTACCTACCCCGGTGTCATCCTAGGGATGGTTAAGCATGGCGTATTTTTGAATGTGCTTGATGCAAATCTACCTGTGAAGTGTAAAACTAGGGCACAAGTGCTGCCACTGATTGGGTGTTTGTGTGGCCCAATTTTTGGAAAAAAGGGAGACTCCGCTTGGAGTAACCTTTGCTTGCTGTGTTTTTTAAAAGGAGCCAAGATGAACAGAGCTGGGATCAGGAAAGACTTAGCTACCTACCCCGGTGTCATCCTGGGGATGGTTAAGTATTTCGTATTTTTGAATGTGCTTGATGCAAATCTACCTGTGAAGTGTAAAACTAGGGCACAAGTGCTGCCACTTATTGGGTGTCTGTGTGGCCCAATTTTTGGAAAAAATGGAGACTCCGCTTGGAGTAACCCTTGCTTGCTGTGTTTTTTAAAAGGAGCCAAGATGAACAGAGCTGGGATCAGGAAAGACTTAGCTACCTATTCCGGTGTCATCCTGGGATCGTTAAGTATGGCGTATTTTTTAATGTGCTTGATGCAAATCTACCTGTGACGTGTACAACTAGGGCACAAGTGCTGCCACTGATGGGGTGTCTGTGTGGCCCAATTTTTGGAAAATGGAGACTCCGCTTGGAGTAACCCTTGCTTGCTGTGTTTTTTAAAAGGAGCCAAGATGAACAAGTCATGGTTCAGCAAAGACTTAGCTAACTACCCCGGTGTCCTCCTGGGGACGGTTAAGTATGATGTATTTTTGAATGTGCTTGATGCAAATCTACCTGTGAAGTGTACAACTAGGGCACAAGTGCTGCCACTGATGGGGTGTCTGTGTGGCCCAATTTTTGGAAAAAAGGGAGACTCTGCTTGGCGTAACCCTTGCTTGCTGTGTTTTTTAAAAGGAGCCAAGATGAACAAGTCATGGTTCAGCAAAGACTTAGCTAACTACCCCGGTGTCATCCTGGGGATGGTTAAGTATGGCGTATTTTTGAATGTGCTTGATGCAAATCTAGCTGTGAAGTGTACAACTGGGGCACAAGTGCTGCCACTGAAGGGGTGGATGTGTGTGGGGCCCAATTTGTGGAAAAAAAGGAGACTCCGCTTGGAGTAACCCTTGCTTGCTGTGTTTTTAAATAGAGCCAAGATGAACAAGTCATGGTTCAGCAAAGACTTAGCTAACTACCCCGGTGTCATCCTGGGGATGGTTAAGTATGGCGTATTTTTGAATGTGCTTGATGCAAATCTACCTGTGAAGTGTAAAACTAGGGCACAAGTGCTGCCACTGATTGGGTGTCTGTGTGGCCCAATATTTGGAAAAAAGGGAGACTCCGCTTGGAGTAACCCTTCTTGCTGTGTTTTTTAAAAGGAGCGAAGATGAACAGAGCTGGGATCAGGAAAGACTTAGCTACCTACCCCGGTGTACTCCTGGGGACGCTTAAGTATGGCGTATTTTTGAATGTGCTTGATGCAAATCTACCTGTGAAGTGTACAACTAGGGCACAAGTGCTGCCACTGATGGGGTGTCTGTGTGGCCCAATATTTGGAAAAAAGGGAGACTCCGCTTGGAGTAACCCTTGCTTGCTGTGTTTTTTAAAAGGAGCGAAGATGAACAGAGCTGGGATCAGGAAAGACTTAGCTACCTACCCCGGTGTCCTCCTGGGGACGCTTAAGTATGGTGTATTTTTGAATGTGCTTGATGCAAATCTACCTGTGAAGTGTACAACTAGGGCACAAGTGCTGCCACTGATGGGGTGGGTGTGTGGGGCCCAATTTTTGGAAAAAAAGGAGACTCCGCTTGGAGTAACCCTTGCTTGCTGTGTTTTTTAAAAGGAGCCAAGATGAACAAGTCATGGTTCAGCAAAGACTTAACTAACTACCCCGGTGTCATCCTGGGGATGGTTAAGTATGGCGTATTTTTAAATGTGCTTGTTGCAAATCTAGCTGGGAAGTGTACAACTGGGGCACAAGTGCTGCCACTGAAGGGGTGGGTGTGTGTGTGTTGCCCAAATTTTGGAAAAAAGGGAGACTCCGCTTGGAGTAACCCTTGCTTACATTGTTTTTAAAAATGATCCAAGATGCACAGCGCTGGGATCAGGAAAGACTTTGCTACCTACCCCGGTGTCATCCTGGGGACGGTTAAGTATGGCGTATTTTTGAATGTGTTTGATGCAAATTTAGCTGTGAAATGTACAACTGGGGCACAATTGCTGCCACTGAAGGGGTGGGTGTGTGTGTGTGTGGCCCAATTTTTGGAAAAAAGGGAGAACTCCGCTTGGAGTCTCCTTGTGGTGTTTTACATGATTTTAGAAGGGCGTGCCATGCCTATATCTGTGTCTCCTCCTCTTTTTCCTTGTCCAGCTCTTTTGTTTTCGCATGAGTAAATGTCCTTGTCACTTTCCCATGTGTTTGTGTTGTGTTGTGTGTTGTTTTTCACCTTTTGGACACCTTTGAGGGTATTTTCTAGGTGTTTTTATGTGTTTGTGATTGCCTGCCATTGTTTCCTATGTGGTTCGAGTTCGGTTCGCCGAACGTTCGCCGAACTGAACTCGAACGAGACCTCTGTTCGACGAACCGAACTCGAGCCGAACCGCGGCTGGTTCGCTTATCTCTACTAGTGGGACACTAATGGAAGTCTAACTGCCACTTTCAGGATGCCGCTAAGTTTACTCAGTGTTTGCTAGTATAAGGGGCACTTTGCACACTACGACATCGCAGGCCAATGCTGCGATGCCGAGTGCGATAGTCCCCGCCCCCGTCGCAGCAGCGATATGTGGTGATAGCTGGCGTAGCGAAAGTTATCGCTACGCCAGCTTCACACACACACTCACCTGCCGTGCGACGTCCCTGTGGCCGGCGACCCGCCTCCTTGTTAAGGGGGCGGGTCGTGCGGCGTCACTGCGACGTCACATGGCAGGCGGCCAATCGGAGCGAAGGGGCGGAGATGAGCAGGATGTAAACATCCTGCCCACCTCCTTCCTTCCGCATATCCTACGGAAGCCGCAGTGACGCTGGTAGGAGATGTTCTTCGCTCCTGCGGCTTCACACACAGCGATGTGTGCTGCCGTAGGAGCGAGGAACAACATCGGACCATTGCGTCAGCGTAATTATGGATTACGCCGACGCTGCAGCGATGATACGATTACGACGCTTTTGCGCTCGTTAATCGTATCATCCAGGCTTTACACACTGCGATGTCACCTGCGATGCCGGATGTGCGTCACTTTCAATTTGACCCCACCGACATCGCACCTGCGATATCGCAGTGTGCAAAGTGCCCCTAATGGCTTAGTAATAATGAGTTTGAGTGTTCAATGCAGAGGTGCTGCAAATAGCTTTGCACTAGTGGGACACTAATGGAAGTCCAACTGCCACTTTTAGGATGCCACTAAGTTTACTAAGTGTTTGCTAGTATAATGGCTTAGTAACAATGAGTTTGAGTGTGCAATGCAGAGGTGCTGCAAATGGCTTTGCACTAGTGGGACACTAATGGAAGTCCAACTGCCACTTTTAGGATGCCACTAAGTTTACTCAGTGTTTGCTAGTATAATGGCTTTGTAACAATGAGTTTGACTGTGCAATGCAGAGGTTCTGCAAATAGTTTTGCACCAGTGGGACACTAATGGAAGTCCATCTGCCACTTTTAGGATGCCACTAAGTTTACTCAGTGTTTGCTAGTATAATGGCTTAGTAACAATGAGTTTGAGTGGGCAATGCAGAGGTGCTGCAAATAGATTTGCATTAGTGGGACTCTAATGGAAGTCCAACAGCCACTTTTGGGATGCCACTTTTAGGATGCCACTAAGTTCACTCAGTGTTTGCTAGTATAATGGCTTAGTAACAATGAGTTTGAGTGTGCAATGCAGAGGTTTTGCAAATAGATTTGCACTAGTGGGACACTAATGGAAGTCCAACAGCCACTTTTCGGATGCCACTAAGTTTACTCAGTGTTTGCTAGTATAATGGCTTAGTAACAATGAGCTTGAGTGTGCAAAGGGCAGGAGGGTAGAGTGGCAGGGTTGTGGGTCTGGGTAGAAGAAAGGAAGCCTCACTTTCTATCCCTCCTAATGGGGAAATGCAGCGAGGAAATCCCTGACCTTAGCTACACAGACGCTGTTATCTTGTGTAGCTGTTAAAATCTGTTTCCACTGACCTGACTGTCACCTATGGCTCTGAGCCTGTTGTAATTAGCTTTTACAAGAGCTGAAAGAAACTGCTATCCCTATTCTGTATAGCGCTGTGTATAGAGCGTACACAGCAGTATCGGAGACAGGAGCTACGCCAGCGGTGGCTGACACCCAGACGCAGAAGGCAGATAATGGCGTCCAGACGGGCAGATGCCCGTATTTATAATGCAGGGACATATGACATGGACATCCTATCACACATGCCGTTGCTTCTCTGGCTAAAAGTCTACTTAGCTGTGTGTGTCTGGGATTGGCTGACATGCTGGTCCTCCCCACTACATTATCCCAGCAGCAGTGATCTGAATGCGCTGTTCCCGCACACTATAAGCTGAAATTTCATAATAGTTTGAGTCATAGAGTGACTTACACTATTACAGCGGAAAGCCAGCTAGTAATTAGCTTGGCTTTTTGCTGATAGAACCGTTCTGGAACGTAACTAGAACTATCGAGCTTTAGCAAAAAGCTCGAGTTCTAGTTCGATCTAGAACAGCCCCCAAAATCATTCGAAACGCGAACTGGAAAACCACGAACCGCGAACCGCGCTCAATTCTAGTGTGCAAAATATATGCAGTGTCTCTTCTGCCTCTTCTGTTGTTCCACTGCTCACTAAATTCTGTAGCACTTGTTTTGCATTTCTTTGTATATTGCGTTGTGTACCTGGCCTCTCTCCAGAAATACATATTTGCCACATCCTCAGTGGAAACAAATATATTTAAATGAAGAAATTCCAACAAATGAAGGAGAAATTGGCCAGTATTCTTAAGCCTGCTTTAGGCCTTGTGCACACTATGTGTTTTTGCTGCGTTTTTAGCGGCGTTTTTACCGCGTTTTTGCGCTGAAAACGCAGTGACATTGCTTCCCCAGCAATGTCTATGAGTTTTCATTTTTGCTGTCCGCACACAGCGTTTTTTTGTAGCTGCGTTTTTGTGGTGACCACAAAAACGCAGCATGTCAATTATTTCTGCGTTTTTCATTGTTTTTTTCACCCATTGAATTCAATGAGATGTTCAAAAACGCAATGAGAAACGCATATAGCTGCGTTTCTATGACTAAAAACGCAGCTATAAACGCAAGGGGTGGGTACTACAGTGACGTGTAATGGAAGAGGATTCCTTCTGTTGGTAAACACAGAAGCACGAATCCTCCCGGTACCGTCACCACCGCTTCCACCTCTAGTCCTGTGCATGTCAGCTCCCGTGCGGCGTCATGGCTGGGCGGGAGGTGGAGGCAGCGGCGAAAACAAAAGTGAACAGTAGAAAAAAAAAATGTCATACTCACCTGTCTGCAGGGTCCGGGTGCCATGTCCGCTCCCAGCTCCTGTCCCGGTACAGCCGCTTCGGCTGTGTGCTCTCAGGCACGTACGAAGCCTGCAGGACCTGGCGATGGATCACCTGATGCAGTCACCTGACGCATCAGCTGATCGTAATTCTCGCGGTGTCGCCGGCTTTTTAGCGCCCGGCCGGCTTAAGTTATCAGCTGATTCTGCCGTCAGGAGACTTCATCAGGTATTTACCGACAGCTCCTGCAGCGATGGGACAGGATCAGACTCTCATCCGATCGCTCCAGGAGCTGCCGGTAATCAGCACGGACGTGACTCAGTATTTTTTTTTTTTTGCACTGATGCATCATCTGATTGTATAATTGGCTTTTATGCAATCAGCTGATGTGTGATGTGATTCACGTCCTTTAACCTGACATCATCTGATCGGTATGCCTTCCAGCAAACCGATCAGATGATATTGGATCCGGATTGGATGGCGCGGGACCCTTAACCCAGGATTACTGTGGAGGGGGGTTCTTTATTTCAATAAAGATGGAGTCACTAATTGTGTTGTGTTTTATTTCTAATAAAAATATTTTTCTGTGTGTTGTGTTTTTTTTTTATCTTTACTAGAAATTCATGGTGGCCATGTCTAATATTAGCGTGACACCATGAATTTCGGGCTTAGGGCCAGCTGACAATATACAGCTAGCCCTAACCCCATTATTACCCAGTGAGCCACCGTCACCAGGGCAGCTGGAAGAGTTGGATACAGCGCCAGAAGATGCCGCTTCTATGAAAGCGCCATTTTCTGGGGCGGCTGGGGACTGCAATTCGCAGCGGGGGTGCCCAAAAAGCATGGGCACCCTGCACTTTGTATTCCAATCCACAGCTGCCTAGTTGTACCTGGCTGGACTCAAAAATTGTGCGAAGCCCAAGTAATTTTTTTTTTTATTATTTCATGAAATTCATAAAATAAAAAAAAAGGGGGCTTCCCTATATTTTTGGTTCCCAGCCGGGTACAAATAGGCAGCTGGGGTTGGGGACAGCCCGTACCTGCCTGCTGTACCTGTCTAGCATACAAAAATATAGCAAAGCCCATGTCACTTTTTTTTTTTTTGGGCAAAAAACTCCTGCATACAGTCCTGGATGGAGGATGCTGAGCTTTGTAGTTCTGCAGCTGCTGTCTGCTCTCCTGTATACACTAGTTCTGCAGCTGTCTGCTCTCCTGCATACAATGAAGAACATATTGATGAAGGAAATGACATCAGACCTTTTTTTTTTTTTTCATCAACAATCTTTAATGGCATTTGTTCACTAATTAGAAACGCAGTGAGCAAAAATGCAGTAAAAAATGCACCAAAACGCGGTAAAAACGCACTCGTTTTATTGCCGCGGGTGTGTTTTTGAAGAAAAAAACGCACATAAAAACGCAGCGTGAAAAAAAACACCTAGTGCGCACATACCCTTACACCTAACGATCCAGCATACGATATCGTATGCGATCGTAATCACCCCCATCGTATGTGCGGCACGTTCAATTTGTTGAATGTGCTGCACATACAAGTAACCCTCCGTCACACATACTTACCCGTCCATACGACCTCGATGTGGACGGCGAACGTCCACTTCCTGGAGTGGGAGGGATGTTCGGCGTCACAGCGACGTCACGTGGCAGACGGCCAATAGAAGCGGAGGGGCGGAGCTGAATGGGACGTAAACATCCCGCCCACCTCCTTCCTTCTGCATTATCGGGCGGGAGCCGCAGATCGCAGGTAAGATCTGTTCATCGTTCCCGGGGTGTCACACACTGCAATGTGTGCTACCCCAGGTATGATGAACAATCTGATGTTCAATTCATGAGGAATGAAAGGCGTGCGTGCGATGAACATTTTACCGTTCAATCGCAATCACACGTAGCTGTTACACACTGCATTGTACCTTACGATGCCGGATGTGCGTCACTTACGACGTGACCCCGCCGACACATTGTAAGATACATTGCAGCGTGTAAAGCGGGCTTTAGATTTTTCTGTGACAAAAATTTTACCAGAGTTGATTGCAAACCTACTGCAACAGAAGAAGTTACCAGTGAACCTTCCAAATATACACTACTGGCTTTTGGGTGAAATTTCAAAACGATTTTCAAATGCTTTCTAACTTTCTCAGGGGAACTTATTGGGGCCTTCTCTAAACTTTTAACCTCACCTGTCTAACTGTTCAATGTTTCAGTACTTTTTGCACAACTTGCTGTCCACTAACAAGGAAATTAATGGCAAAATTCACAACAGGTGTTTGACCCATGAATCTCCCAAATTCCTGGGCTCAATTAGGATTGATATTTAAACATTCCTCCTTATCATGCTGTTTACATTTTAACATCAGGAGACCAAGACGACACCCAACAATTGATCATCAGTACCTCACGATTGCGAGGACTCAAGTGGGATGTTCTCAGACGGAAGTGGTCACTGAGCTTAGAGTATCACAGAGCATCATCAGCTGGTGGCAACAGAGATACAGTGAGACTGGAAGAGTCACAGAGAGACAGAGAAGTGGCATCCTTTGGCCACATCCCACACTGATGACTGCTTCATTGTGAACAAGAGACTTTGGAACCAGAATATGAATGCCACACAACTCCAGGCACATGTAATAGAGATAAGGGGCACCCAAGTGTCACATCAGATTATTCAAAATGTTTACATCAGTGTGGTTTGCGTGTTAGATATCCTGCAAGGGTATCAATGGCCCTCAGTGCTATTCAGTGATAAAAGTCAGTTTAAGCAGAGCAGAAATAATGACCACCAACTATGTCGGAGTCATCAAGATCACGTTATGCATCAGCCACTGTTGTCACTAGATGAGCCTTTGGTGGTGGTGTTACAGTGTAGGCATATGTGACAAGTCAATAGAGAACTGCCCTACACCTTGTGAATGGTACAGTGACAAGCCCCTATTACTTGACTGACATCAATAATCCAGTCATTGTGCCTCTGCATGAACACCAACATGACTTTTATCTGTGATTACATATTGTCTTATCATTGCATTACTTCATAATTGCTCTGGGCATGTGTGTGTATTCTTTCAGACATTCTTCTCATTATGTATCTATTTTTGTTGTAGAGAGTGTTTGTACTAGTGGACTTATCATAGTCTCGCATATGTCCTTTCTATCATGACCTTTTTGTGGTTTTAATTGTTTTTAGTGAGTGTTTTGTATTCAATAAACTTATTTGTATATAGTATCTCAGTGTGCACAATATACGCAGTGTCTCTTCTTCCACTTCTAGAAATGGATTTCTGGATCACATGTTTGCAGTGTCTTGAAGAAGTATTCATACTGCGGGAACTTTTCTACTGTCTTTATGGACAGCAGTGCTCCAGCTCATCGAGGTCACATCATTAGGGAGTGGCTACTGGAGACTGGGGTACCTCAAATGGAGCGGTCTACACTTTCTCCAGACCTGGTTCCCATAGAAAACCTATGGAATCAGCTGAGGCACCGTGTAGAGAAACTGTACCTCAGAACCTCAATGACTTGAGGGCCACTCTTCAAGAAGAGTGGGATTCCATGCCTCTGCAGACAATAACTCCACTTGTGTACAGCATGGGCAAAGGACAAAATTAGCAAAAGTTCCAGACTTAGGTTAAAACAGGGATTCACAAAAGTTTTTCATGATGTAAATGGAAATTGGAGTTATAAAGATACATAGTATAAGGTGTACAAAAAAGAGAAGGTAGGTTACTGATACAGTAATTAGAACCTATTGTTTTAACAAAATCATGGTTCCAATAGACACACAGCAAGAGACAAAAAAGAGAGTATGAAGGGGTTCTCCAAGAAATTTCATAGAGCACTTCATCCATCAATTTACGATCCAGTAATTCATAAAGGTATGGCCGACATTCAAGTCCTAGAAAAATCAAAAATAAAGTTTTAAATAAAAATAAGTACAAAGGAAATAAAATGTTTCCTATTGTGTCGAAAGGAGAGCAGATAGAAGGAGGAGGGGAACAAGGGGAGAAGGAAGAAGGAAAAGGGAGGGGGTGGGGCAAGGGAAACACCAGACAGCCTAGCCCAAGAAACCAGTAAACGGAAGTTCTTTGTTTAGACCGCTTGGTGTAACACTATTGAGGCACCAAATCCAGCGGGACTCTAGTTGAAGCAGGCGTTTGGTAGTATCCCCACCTCTAATGTTTGTCCTAAGCCGATCTAAGCCCACCACTCTTAATCCATTTGGTCTGCCATGGTGATGAAGTAAAAAATGTGAGGCAATGGAAGTGAGCTTTTTACCCTTAGTTACAGTGCCTACAAGTAGTCTTCAACCCCTTGCAGATTTAGCAGGTTTGATAAGATGCAAATAAGTTAGAGCCTGCAAACTTCAAACAAGAGCAGGATTTATTAACAGATGCATAAATCTTACAAACCAACAAGTTATGTTGCTCAGTTAAATTTTAATAAATTTTCAGCATAAAAGTGTGGGTCAATTATTATTCAACCCCTATGTTTAATATTTTGTGGAATAACCCTTGTTTGCAATTACAGCTAATAATCGTCTTTTATAAGACCTGATCAGGCCGGCACAGGTCTTGGCCCACTCCTCCATGCAGATCTTCTCCAAGTTATCTAGGTTCTTTGGGTGTCTCATGTGGACTTTAATCTTGAGCTCCTTCCACAAGTTTTCAATTGGGTTAAGGTCAGGAGACTGACTAGGCCACTGCAACACCTTGATTTTTTCCCTCTTGAACCAGGCCTTGGTTTTCTTGGCTGTGTGCTTTGGGTCGTTGTCTTGTTGGAAGATGAAATGACGATCCATCTTAATATCCTTGATGGAGAAGCGCAGGTTCTTGGACAAAATCTCCAGGTAGGCCGTGCTATCCATCTTCCCATGGATGCGGACCAGATGGCCAGGCCCCTTGGCTGAGAAACAGCCCCACAGCATGATGCTGCCACCACCATTCTTGACTGTAGGGATGGTATTCTTGGAGTCGTATGCAGTGCCATCCAGTCTCCAAATGTCACGTGTGTGGTTGGCACCAAAGATCTCGATCTTGGTCTCATCAGACCAGAGAACCTTGAACCAGTCTGTCTCAGAGTCCTCCAAGTGATCATGAGCAAACTGTAGACGAGCCTTGACATGACGCTTTGAAAGTAAAGGTACCTTACGGGCTCGTCTGGAACGGAGATCATTGCGGTGGAGTACGTTACTTATGGTATTGACTGAAACTAATGTCCCCACTGCCATGAGATCTTCCCGGAGCTCCTTCCTTGTTGTCCTTGGGTTAGCCTTGACTCTTCGGACAAGCCTGGCCTCGGCACGGGTGGAAACTTTCAAAGGCTGTCCAGGCCGTGGAAGGCTAACAGTAGTTCCATAAGCCTTCCACTTCCGGATGATGCTCCCAACAGTGGAGACAGGTAGGCCCAACTCCTTGGAAAGGGTTTTGTACCCCTTGCCAGCCTTGTTACCCTCCACGATCTTGTCTCTGATGGCCTTGGAATGCTCTTTTGTCTTTCCCATGTTGACCAAGTATGAGTGCTGTTCACAAGTTTGGGGAGGGTCTTAATTAGTCAGAAAAGGCTGGAAAAAGAGATAATTAATCCAACATGTGAAGCTCATTGTTCTTTGTGCCTGAAATACTTCTTAATACTTTAGGGGAACCAAACAGAATTCTTGTGGTTTGAGGTGTTGAATAATAAATGACCCTCTGAATAAACTTTTTACAATTTAAAAAAATAAAAAAAGAAATAACATTCTTTTTTGCTGCAGTGCATTTCACACTTCCAGGCTGATCTACAGTCCAAATGTCACAATGCCAAGATAATTCCGAATGTGTAAAGCTGCTAAATCTGCAGGGGGTTGAATACTACTTGTAGGCACTGTATATCATTTGAAGCAAGATTGATTGTGGATACATGTTTTTGTATTCATTTTCTGAGTTCTTGGGTAGTTTCCCCTACATAGATTTTAGAGCAGGGACAGATAATTGCATAAATAATGCAGGTCGTTTTGCAATTGATATAAAATTTCAATCGATGATGACTTCCCTCATTTGGATGGTGAAACACATCATGAGTAGGCAATACATATGGACATACATTACATTCACCACAGGGAAAAGATCCCATGATGATCCTACCATGTCTCAATCGTTGTGTGGGTCTTGTAAAATGGCTCTTGACCAATCGGTCTCCAAGGTTCGGTGCTCTCTTGGCCGTAATTAGAGGGTGTTCACTCACGATGTCCCGTGTTCTAGGGTCTGTTTTTAGAATCTTCCAATGGTCTGCAATAATACCTCCAAATCTCTTCCATTGGTTATGGAAGTTAGTTGTTATTCTAGGTCGTTGATCCTCAGTCCATTTCCTAGAAGAGAGAAGAGAGTCTTGTGATTCTGCTTTAGCTCTCATAAAGGCATTAGAAAGAGTCTTTTTTGGATACCCACGCTCAATAAAACGATTGGTAAGTCCACAAGCCTGTATCCGAAAGTTCCCCTCTGTTGTGCAGGTCCGCCTAACTCTCAGGAACTGGCCAACAGGGATCCCCATTCTCAGATGTTGTGGATGGAAACTGGTAAAGTGAAGTAGTCTGTTTGTCGCTGTTGGTTTCCGGAAAAGATTAGTGTGCAGACGTCCATCCTGAACTGTAAAGGCCGCTTTACACGCTGCGATATCGGTACCAATATCGCTAGAGTGGGTACCCGCCTCCATCTGTTGTGCGACACGGGCAAATTGCTGCCCGTGTCGCACAACATCGCCCAGACCCGTCACACGTACTTACCTGCCCGGCGACGTCGCTGTGACCGGCGAACCGCCTCCTTTCTAAGGGGGCGGTTCGTTTGGAGTCACAGCGACGTCACAGCAGCGTCACTGAACTGCTGCCCAATAGAAGCGGAGGGGCGGAGATGAGCGGGACATAACATCCCGCCCACCTCCTTCCTTCGCATTGCGGCAGGGAGGCAGGTAAGGAGAGCTTCCTCGTTCCTGGGGTGTCAAACGGAGCGATGTGTGCTGCCGCAGGAACGAGGAACAACTTCGTTACTGCTGCAGTAACGATAATTGAGAATGGACCCCCATGTCACCGATGAGCGATTTTGCACGTTTTTGCGACGATGCAAAATCGCTCATAGGTGTCAAACGCAATGGCATCGCTAATGCGGCCGGATGTGCGTCACAAATTCCGTGACCCCAACGAGTTCGCATTAGCGATATCGTAGCGTGTAAAGCCCCCTTAAGTGTCAAATCCAAAAAGGTTCCTCCTGTTGGTGAAATTTTAGAGGTCAAAAATATATTGCATGAAATGTGATTTAGTGTGGTCAAGAAATCCCTATAATCCAGCTCTGAACCACGCCAGAAGAATGCCACGTCGTCTATAAATCTGAACCACCCCAAGATGTTATTAGAGTATTGGACAGAAGTATAGACGCTCGTGGCCTCCCACCAGCCGAGAAATAGATTCGCTACGGACCGTGCACAACGTGCCCCCATAGCTACACCCGATGTCTGCCAATAGAAGGTTCCATCAAAAACAAAATAGTTATGCTGGAGCACGAATTTCAAGAGATCTATTATAAAAGAATCGTGTAGTCTGTCCGATTTTTTTGCTGTTCCAAAAAGTAACCAACCACCCTAATAGCATCCTGATGTGAAATATTTGAATACAGAGACTCCACATCACAGGTGACAACCAGAGTAGCCTCCGGTAAGTTGATGTTCCTGGTATTTTGGATAAAATGGGTGGTATCTCTGATATGTGATGGGACTCTCTGTACAAATGGTTGCAAAAAATAATCAATGTATGCGCCCGCCTTTTCACAAAGACTGCCAATACCTGAAACAATAGGGCGTCCTGGTGGTCTTTGTTGGTCCTTATGTATCTTTGGTAGAAGATAAAACGTTGCTACAGTTGGTTTCCGGATCCAAAGAAATTACTTCTGCTTTTTTGTGATTATGCACATGTCCAATGCTGTATCCAATAACCGTGCAAATTTTGTTTGAAAGGTCAGGGTAGGGTCAGATGGTAGCCTAGAATAGAAGCGTAAATTGAGGAGCTGTTTTTTGGCCTCATTAAGATACATGTCAGTGGGCCACAGAACCACGTTCCCGCCTTTATCGGCCTCTTTAATGACAAACATTTTATTTTCACTCAGTTCTTTTAGTGCTTTCTTCTCACGTGAGTTCAAATTATATCCCACAATCGGTTGGTCAGGTAGATTCATAATGTCCACCTTGGTTAATTCAAAGAATAATTCCACCGCTGGCACCATAGACAAGGGTGGTGAGGCTTTAGATTTATTCCTCAGTGGGCATGGTGTCCTACCTGGAGAAGATTCCGATTCTTTAAGTAGATCTAAAAGATCATCCAAAACCTGTCGGTCCGTTTCATCAAGGCCATCCAATAATTTAGGCTGTTTATAGATGACCCGAAACAGAAGTCTTCTACAAAAGAGGTATACATCTTTTATTAGTGTGAACTTGTCCACTCCATAGGTGAGAATGAAAGCCCTCTATCAAGAACAGCCTCTTGATCTTTAGTAAGAAGATGGTCAGATAAATTAATGACTTGTAGCTTACCTTCATTATTGATATGGGTCGAGGTTGTTGTTGTTTGTTGTTAATACCTCCAAATCATCATCCACAACTGTTTGCGTCGAGAGTTCTTCTGTTTGTAGGCATCCCTCCAAGTTAGATTCCTTTACCCTTGGTCTGGCTTTCTTAGATTTTTTCTTGCCTCGTCGGGTGTGGCATCTATATCGCTGTTTTCTGATAAAAAAATCACTTTAACTTGTGACTCCACTGCTAGAATATCCAGTAGTCGAGTTTTTAGCAGTCATCATTATGATGGGGTATGCGGCAGAGCAGTAAGAGATGCCAGGCCAAGGAACAATCCAAAGGGCTTTATTGGAACCACAAAGATAAAGCACCAAATAAATATAAATCCTTAAAGTCTGCAAGGAGTCCACAAAAAAACAAAAGATCCAGGGGCGTCTCCCGGTATTCCAACGCCAGGGAAAATATGGCAATGGTCCTTATATGAGTTCCTTGAGTCCAACAGGGTGAACAACAAAATGCAATCCCACGTGGCCACTGATCTCCAGTCTGTGACAGTCCATACACAGGCTCTAGGATCCAGCCTCAGCCATAGATCCTAGTCCTTCTCCAGCCGAGATCCAACTAACTGACCTAACATGGGTCTCATTGTTCTTGTCTCCTGGGATTAGCCCCTTTGGTGGGCAGAGGAGTCCAACTCCGCCTGGACACTTGATACATGAATGGACTTTAGAAGTCCTGGCTCTTTCTTGTTTACCAAGTTGTGGATTGGAGAAGTCCCATGCTGTGCAGAACAAACGATCCCCAACCAGTAGTACATACAGGACAGTCAAGGAGAGACCGACTATTACACCATGAGCAAAGAAAGGCGGGTGAGGGACAAACTGTTACAACCCCTTCCCCCCTCAATTTGTGTATGGACTAGTGACCTCAACAGGTCGCTTGTCAAGTACACATAAACATGCCGACCCTGACTCAGGGCTCATCTTGCCTGGACAATCCATCTGCATTTTGGTGTTGGCTGCCCCTTTTATATTGTATTGTAAAGTTATAGGATTGAAGAGCTAGGCTCCATCGTAGTAAGCGTCCATTGTCCCCAGAGACTCTGTTCAGCCAGGTGAGGGGATTGTGATCAGTAACCACAGTGAATTCTCGTCCATACAGATACGGCCTTAGTTTCCTAAGGGCCCATACTACAGCCAGACATTCCTTCTCAACAGTTGCATAGGCCACTTCTCGGTCCAGCAGTTTCCTGCTGAGGTAGGCAATGGGGTGCTCCTCCCCGGCTGCATTCACCTGGCTGAGTACAGCTCCCAATCCATAAAAAGAGGCATCTGTCTGCACAATGAATCTCCTCTTATAGTCTGGAGCAGCCAGAACAGGGTTGTAGACCAAGGCGTCCTTCAGCCGGTTAAAAGCCTCATCACAGGCTGGAGTCCAGATCACCAGCCGGCATCGTTTTCTTTGTGAGGTCTGTTAGGGGCTTGGCTACAGAGCTGAAATGAGAAACAAATTTTTGGTAATAACTGGCACTACCCAAAAAAGCCATAACTTGTTTCTTAGTTTGGAGTACAGGCCAGTCTCTAATAGCCTGGATTTTGGCAGGTTCAGGACGTAACTTCCCTCCTCCTACTTGATGCCCTAGGTATTGGATTTCACCCATCCCCAATTGGCATTTATCAGGTCAAATAGTTAGGCCTGCTGCGAGAATCCGGTCAAGAACAACAGCTACTTGATTCAGATGTTCCTCCCATGTGTGGCTGAAGACGGCGATATCATCCAGGTAGGCACAAGCGAAGTCGCCACATCCCCGGAGGATCTGGTCCACCATTCTCTGAAAGGTTGCAAGGGCGTTTTTCATTCCGAAAGGCATGTTTAGAAATTCATACAGACTAAAGGGGGTTATAAAAGCCGACCTTTCTCTACCTTCCTCCATCAGGGGAATTTGCCAGTATCCCTTACTGAGATCCAAAGTGGTGACGTATCGTGCCCCAGCTAGCCAGTCTAGAAGTTCATCAATGCGGGGCATTCTGTAAGCATCACTGATGGTATGGTCATTTAGTCGTCTGTAGTCCACACAAAATGGAGTACTCCCATCTTTCTTGGGTACTAACACAACAGGAGAGGCCCAAGGACTATGGGAGGCCTGAATCACCCCAAGCTGTAACATCTCCTCCAGCTCATGCTGCATGGTGTTTCTAACTGATTCTGGTACCCAGCAGGGAGCCTGCTGTATGGGATGGATGCCCTAAGTGTCCACATGATGTTGAGTTACTGTGGTTCGACCTGGTCGGGATAAGAAAGCAGCCTGTCTCTGATGGAGCACTCCCAACACTTGTTTTTTCTGTAAGGAATCTAAGTGATCTATCAGAGGAAACTGTTCCACAGTGGATGGGGATCTGGCTGCTTCAACAAGATCAGGTAATCGGTCCTCATCCTCCTGACCATCTTCTGAAGCCAGCCGACAGCTTGCTATTATAGGTAATGTCCGGTCATGGTACTCCTTAATCATATTCACATGGACAGTCCTTTGCCTTAGACCCTGATCATCTAGAGCAAGAAGGTAATTGGTGTCGTTTAGTTTTCTGAGAACCCGGAAGGGACCCTCCCATGTTGTCTGGAGTTTATTTTGCCGATGGGGAACAATCATTAAGACTTGTTGTCCCTCTACAAATTCTCGATAGCGTGCTTTGCGGTCATACCATGTCTTCTGTCTGTTTGAGCCATCCGCACATGATCCTGAGCCAAACTAGCAAGTTGAGCCAGGATTTCACGAAGCTTGAGGACATATGGAACAACAGGGGTTCCTGTATCTTCAACTTGCCCCTCCCAGTATTCCTTTAGCAGAGTTAAGGGTCCTTTGACTTTTCTTCCATAGAGTAGTTCAAAGGGGGAAAACCCAGTGGACTAGTGGGGAACTTCCCGATAGGCGAACAGGAGATGAGGTAAGTACTTCTCCCAGTCGGAATCCCTGTCAGTGAAGGCCCTTAGCATAGGTTTCAGTGTTTGATTAAACCGTTCACAAAGTCCATTGGTTTGAGGATGGTATGCTGTAGTTCAAATTGCTCGTACTCCACAGGTGCGCCACAGACACTGCACCAACTCTGACATGAACTGGGAGCCTTGGTCCGATAAAATCTCACTTGGGAATCCTACTCGGGTGAAAATGGTAACAAGGGCCCCGGCCACCTTGACTGCAGAAATACTTGACAAGGCCACGGCTTCTGGATATCGGGTGGCGTAGTCCACAACAGTGAGAATGTACTGCTTTCCAGATTTACTTGGTTTACACAGAGGTCCAATGATATCAACAGCTACTCTTTGAAAGGGTTCTTCTATGATAGGAAGTGGTTGCAAGGGTGCCTTTGGGTGATCTCCAGGCCGCCCTCTACGCTGACATATGTCGCAAGTTTGGCAGAAATGCGCCACTGCTTGAGAAATTCCAGGCCAATAGAAAATTTGAGTCAATCATCTCTCTGTGGGGGTTTTCCCTTGATGGCCGGCAGTAGGAATGTCATGAGCAAGGTGTAATAGGGAAACTCTATATTTCTGAGGAAAAATCAGCTGTTTGCTATAAGTCCAGGGTTTATATAGGGAGTCAGCATTGGTAACCCGATATAGAAGTCCATTTTCTCTGATAATTTTTTCCCCATTTTCTCCTAACTGCCCTACTTCAGCCCGAGCTCTAAAGCTAGCCAGGGTGGGGTCAGTCTCTACTAGAGTTGAGCGCGGTTCGCGGTTCGAGGTTCTCCAGTTCGCGGTTCGAGTGATTTTGGGGGCTGTTCTAGATAGAACTAGAACTCGAGCTTTTTGCTAAAGCTCGATAGTTCTAGATATGTTCGAGAACGGTTCTAGCAGCAAAAAGCAGGGCTTTTTACAGCTACAGTGTGCAGGAGCCATCGCTGGCAGCCTGCCAGAAGCTGGTAACCAAGATAAACATCGGGTATCCAAGCAAAGCGCTTTGGTTAGTAACCCGATGTTTATCCTAGTTACGTGCAGGAAGCCCACACTTCTCCGCTCAGCTCGCTCCGACCCCTCCTGCACGCGGCATGTACACATACATACACACACACACACATGTCCCCAGCCATGCAGTCCACGACACTGACGTCCTCCTGGCACTCTGCACACATGGTCCCACTCGGCTTACCTGCGGTGATGAAGTCCCGACTTCAGCGCTGTCACTGTCTTCCATGGCCGCCGCTTGTCACATCACCTTCTCTCGCTTCCGACCCGAGACTGACTAGCGGTGACGTCACGGGCCTCTCGCGATACTTGGCTGTGAAGGCGGCGGTCATTGAACTCAGTGACAGGTGCTGTCGGCAGTGCAGGAGATCAGCACAGGTAATGTACCTCGCTGACAGCAGCACTTGTCATCCCCTGCAGTGACCTGGGCTGACCCATTGATGTTAGCTCAGGTCACTGCACTGCTCTCCCAGCCAATGGGGAACATCCTGCTCTTCATTGACTGGGACAGTGTGGATCGTCATGGCAACCCCTTGGATTACACCAGACCTGGATTTGTTTTTCTCTCTAATAAATTGGTTAAAGAGGGAATGTATTTGGGAGTATTTTTTCAAATAAAAATGTGTTTGTCGTCTATTTTTTTTTATTACTGACTGGGTTTTGTGATGTCGGGTATCTGACAGACGCCTGACCTCACCAACCCCAGGGCTTGATGCCAGGTGACATTACACATCTGGTATTAACCCCATATATTACCCCGTTTGCCACCGCACCAGGGCGCGGGATGAGCTGGGGCGAAGCACCAGGATTGGCACATCTAATGGATGCGCCACTTCCGGGGCGGCTGCGGCCTGCTATTTTTAGGCTGGGGAGAGTCCAATAACCATGGACCTCCCTAGTCTGAGAATATCAGACCCCAGCTGTCTGCTTTACCTTGGCTGGTGATCCAATTTTGGGGGGACCACTACGTGTTTTTTTTTTAATTATTTATTTAATTTAAAATAACAGCGTGGGGTGCCCTCAGTTTTGGATTACCAGCCAAGGTGAGGTTGCCAGCTGTGGTCTGCAGGCTGCAGCCGTCTGCTTTACCCTAGCTGGTTACAAAAGTAGGGGGAACTCTACGTCATTTTTTTTTTCATTTTTTTGGCTAAATACAAAGCTAAGCACCCCTTAGTGCCACATGAAAGGCACCAACGGGTGCAAAATTACAAAATGCAGGAGAGTGGGACATGATGTGTCTTTCTGCCATTATAATGACAGAAAAGACTGATATGAAGTGTACAAGCACAGGAAAATCACCAGAGCGCTCTACGCTGTGAAAAGCAGTAGAAAATGGCACTGGAGTGAACATGTGACCGCTTCATGTAGGATGAAGCTATGGATCCTGGGTAAATTTATGCATTTACCCTCCTTCAGTTTTTTTGCAGTACACAAAAAAAACGGAAGGCACACGGATGACAAACAGATGACATACGGACCGTCTACGGAACGGAAACGGATGCCACACGGATGCACCCGTGAAAAAAAACGGACTGTTTTTTGCAGACCGCAAAAATGGATCAGTCGTGTTAATGTAGCCTTATTCTGATCTGCTATTTTATAAACAGCAGGCAGAAATAAGTGAATAACGCCCCCCAGCGTCAGAAAATCTCCGGGGTTTCAGGGATAGCTGAGACCCTGGAGATCATGATTCAGGACGTTTTTTCCGGTCCCCGCTCACGTGATCACAGGTATACACCGTACACCGATGATCACGTTACAGTAAATGACAGCGCCGGTAAATAATTATTTATCTCCCCTCTGGCATGAACAAACATGATAAATCTCCTACCCGGTCCCCTCCGGTCCCCCGGTGTCGCCAAAGTGCCCCCCCTGATGCCCTCCCAGAAATCCAAGATGGCCGCGCGCACAGCAGCGCGCCGGCCGCATTCACCCTACTCCTCTGATTTCTGTCGCATGTGCCATGACACATGCGACAGAAAACTCCTCCCCAGGCCCTGCCAGGTCACCCCCTATAACCCCACCGGTGTTCCCCGGTGTCCCACGGTACCTGTGCAGCGTTGATCCCCCCACGGCCCTCTCCTTCACAATAGATGCTGCCGCATGCACAGAGCGGCTGTCAGCTCAGCTTCCTGTGTTCACACACAGTGAGTGGTGGTTATGCATCTGTAAGCTAAATGGGCGGCACGGTGGCTCAGTGGTTAGCACTCCAGTCTTGCAGCGCTGAGGTCCTGGGTTCAATTCTCACCAAGGACACCATCTGCAAGGAGTTTGTATGTTCTCCCTGTGTTTGCGTGGGTTTCCTCCCACACTCCAAAGACATACAGTGCTATGGAATTAATAACGCTATATAAATGAATAAATTATTATTATTACTGCAATGCCCTGCTCATGAGCTAAGGAACATAATTGATCAGGAGAGCTATATACTACATTTCCAAATGGAGGGATTTGCTTTTATAGTTTCCCTGCTGAGCGACTACCAAACATGAGAGTCCATTATACACCACAAGAAAACACATCTAAATAGCGAGCTCTGTTGTTAAGTATTCATTCAGCTGGATAACTGGACTTAAAGGGGTATTCCATCTCCAAGATCCTATCCCCAATATATAGTAGGTGGAATAGCAATAATATCAGCAAATACCAATATTTGGAAATGTCGAATAGTTCTCCTGATTAGGCATGCCCTTACCTCATGAGCAGGGCATTGCAGCTTTGGTAGCAACCATTACGACATGGACTCTGCTGCTGTGGACCCGGGGAGAGTGAGTGCAGATTCATTGCACCCACACTCCTCACATGAAGGGTCTGCACTCCTAGAAAATGGGGGATACGTTCCCTGAGTGTCTTCCCCCCATATTCTAGACGGTCCAGAGTCGTCGTGGGACCCCTTTTATTTTTTTTCTTACAATAAATTGGTGAAAGAGGAAATGTTTTGGGGACTGTTTTTTCAAATAAATTTCTTTTGTCGATTTTTTTTTTTGATAGTACTGACAGTTTATGATGTTGGGTATCTAATAGATGCCATGACATCACAAACTTCTGGGCTTGATGTCAGGTGACCTTACAGCTAGTATCAACCCGATTTATTACCCCGTTTGCCACTGCACCAGGGCACAAGATGAGCTGGGGTGAAGCGCCAGGATTGGCGCATCTAGTGGATGCGCCACGTCTAGGGTGCCTGCGGCCTGCTATTTTTAGGCTGTGAAGGCCCAATAACTATAGACCTTCCCACCCTGAGAATACCAGACCACAGCTGTCCGCTTTACCTTGGCTGGTGATCCAATTTGGGGGGGACCCTACTTTTTTTGTGTAATTATTAATATTTATAAAATAATTATAAAAAAGAGCCTGGGGGGACCTCCACATTGGATCCCCAACCACGGTAAAGCTGCCAGCTGTGGTTTTCAGGCTACAGCCGTCTGCTTTTCCCTAGCAAGCTATCAAAAATGGGGGGACCCAACGTCATTTTTTTTAACTATTTTTTAAATAGAAAAAATTAATGGGCTTCCCTGTATTTTGATTGCCAACCAAGGTAACGGCAGGCAGATGGGGCTGGCAACCCATAGCTCTCTGCTTTATCTGCGCTGAGAATCAAAAATATCGCGGAGCGCTACGTCATTTTTGTTAAAGATTTAATTTTACAGCACTGTGATGTCCAGCAATCAAAATACAGGGAAGCCCATTTTGTTTTTAGTTATGTAAATAAATAATTAAAAAAAATATATATGGGCTCCCACTGCATTTTTTGTATTGTGTAAGGGTAATCCATGCAGCTACTGGCTGCTAACCCCCACTGCTTGGTGTTACCTTCACTGGCAATGGAAAATCCAGGGAAGCATTTTTTATTTTTTTTGCCAAAAAACTACAAAAAAAGGACGTGAGCTTCGCCATAGTTTTGTATGCTAGCCAGGTATAGCAGGCAGGTGCTGGAAGAGTTGGATACAGTGCCAGAAGATGGCGCTTCTATGAAAGTGCCATTTTCTTAGGCGGCTGCAGACTGCAATTCGCAGCAGTGGGGCCCAGAAAGCTCAGGCCAACCTGTGCTGCGGATTCCAATCCCCAGCTGCCTAGTTGTACCTGGCTGGACACAAAAATGGGGCGAAGCCTACGTCATTTATTTTCTAATTATTTCATGAAATTCATGAAATAATAAAAAAAGGGCTTCCCTTTATTTTTGGTTCCCAGCCGGGTACAAATAGGCAACTGGGGGTTGGGGGCAGCCGTACCTGCCTGCTGTACCTGGCTAGCATACAAAAATATGGCGAAGCCCACATAATTTTTTCAGGGGGCAAAAAACTTCTGCATACAGTCCTGGATGGAGTATGCTGAGCCTTGTAGTTCTGCAGCTGGTGTCTGTATGGAGAAGAGCAGACAGCAGCTGCAGAACTACAAGGCTCAGCATACTCCATCCAGGACTGAATTTTAATTGAGATTTTTTAAAATAAAAAATCCCCAATAAACCAGCGCTGATAAGAGTTTTTTTTATTAATATTTTATACTTTTTATTGCTATCCTTGTTTTAGACACAAATTTATTCAAAACAATTCACACAATAGAACAAGGAAAAAGAAAGAAGAATAAACCACATATGGTAGAAATAAAAATAAAAGTAAAAATAAAGAATAAGTAATTGATAGTGCAGCAAACAGATACCAGGTGTCTGGTTGCAGTACCCTGGCCGGTAGTAGAGCAATTATTAAATCTAGTATAGTATATTAAGTGATGCTTCAAGGCATATGATATTTAATGCCAATTGAAACTATCACTGCAATATGATTTTTCAGATACCTGGAGAGTTTTTTTCAATCTATAAGCAAAAAGGTTTTTAATAGAGGCTTACATTATAAGCAGCAATTTCAGCGTTCCAAGTGCCTTTAAATGAATTTGAAGAAACTGCACTTCAGGATTGTAGTGAGGATGAGGTGCCCCAGCTCATCAAGTGTTCCAATAGGAGTTTACCTGCAGTCAAGTTCAGGCAGCAATTTCAGCGTTCCAAGTGCCTTTAAATGAATTTGAAGAAGCTGCACTTTAGGATTGTAATGAGGATGAGGTAAACTCCTGTTGGAACACTTGATGAGCTGGGGCACCTCATCCTCACTACAATCCTGAAGTGCAGTTTCTTCAAATTCATTTAAAGGCACTTGGAACGCTGAAATTGCTGCTTATAATTTAAGCCTCTATTAAAAACCTTTTTGCTTATGGATTGAATAAAACTCTCTAGGTAGTTTCAATTGGCATTAAATATCATATGCCTTGAAGCATCACTTAATATACTATACTAGATTTAATAATTGCTCTACTACCGGCCGGGGTACTGCAACCAGACACCTGGTATCTGTTTGCTGCACTATCAATTACTTATTCTTTATTTTTACTTTTATTTTTATTTCTACCATATGTGGTTTATTCTTCTTTCTTTTTCCTTGTTCTATTGTGTGAATTGTTTTGAATAAATTTGTGTCTAAAACAAGGATAGCAATAAAAAGTATAAAATATTAATAAAAAAAACTCTTATCAGCGCTGGTTTATTGGGGATTTTTTATTTTAAAAAATCTCAATTAAAATTCATTTCTGATTCCAGGCAAATTAAAGGGGATTTTTTGCCTACAAACCTAGCTGCAGATTTAATGGTTATTGGGGTCAAGCGCTAACAATTGTCTGTAGACTACTTGGTGTATCCATCCAGGACTGTATGCAGAAGTTTTTTGCCCACCAAAAAAATGACGTTGGCTTCGCCATATTTTTGTATGCTAGCCAGGTACAGCAGGCAGCCACGGGCTGCCTCCAACCCCCAGTTGCCTATTTGTACCCGGCTGGGAACCAAAAATATAGGGAAGCCCGTTTTGTTTAATTATTTCACTTATTTCATGAAATAATTAAAAAACAAATGACGTGGGCTTCGCCTTTATTTTTGTGTCCAGCCAGGTACAACTAGGCAGCTGGGGATTGGAATCCGCAGCACAGGTTAGCCCGAGGTTTCTGGGCGCCTCTGCTGCGAATTTCAGTCCGCAGCTGCCCCAGAAAATGGCGCTCTCATAGAAGGGCCATCATCTGGCGCTGTATCCAACTCTTCCAACAGCCCTGAAACCGGGTGGCTTGTTGGGTAATCATGAATTAATACTGGCTTTGTTTTACTAGCCAGTATTAAGCCAGAGATTCTTAATGTCAGGCACGTTTGACCCGGCCATTAAGAATCTCCAATAAAGGGTTAAAAAAAAGACACCACACAGAGAAAAAATACTTTAATAGAAATAAATACACAGACACATTAGAGACTCCATCTTTATTACCCCCCTGTCAGCCCTCCACAATCCATGGTCTTCTGTCTTTCTCGTTCAACAAATGCAGCTCTGCTACATCACTGCTGCATGGGGGAAGACGCTGCTGCTCCCCGTGCAGCCTTCACTCCGTGAGAGAGCAGTGCTGCTGGCTGTCAGCGGTAACGCTGACAGACGCGTTACCATAGCAACGGTGCTCCCGGAGCCGCGGTTAGTGGTGACGTCACCGCTAACTGCGTTGCTATGGCAACGGTGATCTCCGTTAATGACCGGCTGTGTCAGCCGGTCCCTAACGGAACGGGGAGTCGACCGTGTGCTAGAGCATGTCGCCGGTACACGGCGATACACAAATTTGCACCGTGTACCGGAGAGATGCACTCGCAGGTCCTACATGACGCGTCATAGTCATGTGACCAGTCTGTAGCCAATGAGATAACAGGCACGTGACTGGTCACATGGCTATTTTGACGTCACGATAGGTCCTGCATCACTGCTGGCAGTGCTGGTCACCGGGAGGATTCAGCGATCATCGGATGGAATAGCGGCAGGAGACAGAGTGCAGGAGGGATCGCGGGGACCGGTAAGTGTTATGGCAATGTTTATTAACTGTTTGTGTACATTTATCATGCATTTTTATGTGTTTGTGATTGCCTCCCATTATATCCTATAGGTTTGAATTTGGTTCGTCGAACGTTCGACGAACCAAACTCGAACGAGACCTCCGTTCGACGAACCGAACTCGAGCCGAACCACGACCGGTTCGCTCATCTCTAGTCTCTACCTTTTGTCTAAACTGAACTTTATCCCAAGTGACATTCATATGAGAGCCACAAGAAGAATCACTCACCGGCTGTGATGGCAGTTTGGGTGGCCTCATTTCCATTGATGGGTTGAACACGTCCACATCTGCTGATCTCTTGGCTTGACGTCTGGTTATCGCACCGACATGGCGGCTGTGGCTTGCACCCCATAGACTCCTGGTAGGGAAGTCAACATATCAGAGTCTTTTGTCGAATCATTAGGGAGTGAATCCAGCTGTTCTCCTGTTGAGGTTGTCTGTAGATAATGGACAGGCACAGGGGGTCTGTAACTGTTTTGCCTCCCAACATCTAGACAGTGAGCTTGCAGATGACCCAGCTGCCCACATCCATAACATCTACGTTCTATGAGTCGTTCTCCACGTCGTACTCCCAAAGAGGAGGCAGGAGTAGTAGGAGGCACATTCACACAGGGTCCGTCATGTGTTGGTAGTCTAATGGGACGGTGAACATTGGAGGCCAAAGGACAAGGGACCACTGGTGTTGGGGAGGTGGTAGTTTTTTCTCACTAACTAGTAGCCTTTTCCATTGAGGCTTGATGGTGAGAAGCTCATCAGCTAGAGCAGCAGCTTGTTCCACTGTCTTTGGTCTCCTCTCGTGCACCCATTCACTGATTTCAGCAGGGCACCTGGCATAGAACTGCTCTTTCAGGATGACCTGGAGGAAGGTCTCCCAAGTTAAGGCCTCCTCTCCCTCCAGCCAGCGATGGCATACTTGTTTCAGTCTGTGGGCATACATCTTGAAAGACACTTCCCCATCACAGGCTATCGTACTAAACTGAGTCTTATAAGTATCTGGGGTCACGG
The DNA here is from genome assembly GCF_048569485.1 of Anomaloglossus baeobatrachus. Taxonomy (NCBI): domain Eukaryota; kingdom Metazoa; phylum Chordata; class Amphibia; order Anura; family Aromobatidae; genus Anomaloglossus; species Anomaloglossus baeobatrachus. The sequence continues at coordinate 138,663,454 of NC_134360.1, forward strand.
CATAATGTTCTAGAATGGTCTGTTTTATCTCCCCATACTCACAATTCCACTGAGGGTCCATAGCTCTATAAGTGTCGGCAGCTCCCTCCTCCAAGAGGCCCACCAGGTGTCTGAGTCGCTCTATTTCTGGGACTTCCATTAATCGGCACTGATGCTCAAAGTCCTGGAAGAAGCCCTCAATGTCGCCTGCAGCTTCATAAAATGGCTTAAAGTTCTTGTGGGACACTCTGGAGAATTCCCTCATAGTAGGTGCTGTGGTTACAGTTTGTCTGGAGCCTCTAGCTGCTTCCACAGCAAGCATCCTCTCCAGCAATGCTGCCCTCTCTTGAGTTCTGCGAATGGCCTCCTTCTTATTTTCTATGGTGGCCTCATCTCCAAGCAGTGCCATCTCCTCCTCATACCACATAACCCATTGACTTTTTTGGGTATTTACCTCCAGCTCCCGTCTTTCCTCCCCTTGCTGTGGAAATCCTTCCTCTGTGCCATCTTGCAGGCAAGCGTTTTCCAATGCCTCAATTAGTTGCTCCTTAGAGAGTCCTTTGTAGCCGACTCCTAATTCACGGGCCTTTGTTTGTAGGCTCACCATAGTCCAGTTCTTGTACTCTGAGGTTCTGATTCCAGATGTTAATGGGCCGTTGTCCTCCATTCTTTCTGCTCTGATCCTGCCGCTGCCAACCAGTTTGTGACAGGGTATGCGGCAGACCAGTAAGGGATCCTCAGCATCTGCCATTTGTGTGCAAATGCTGAGGACCAGCATCTGCACACAAATCTCTATCATAAACCTACGGCTACCAATAGATTAATACACTTTTCCAGTTTCCATCCACATCATCTCAAAATGGGTATACCTGTCAGTCCGTATTTGAGGGCAAGACGAAACTGTACCAATGATAATGATTTTCAAGCACAGGCCGATGATCTCACTATGCGTTTTACCCAACGGGGCTACCCCAAGAAACCTCTCTCCAGGGCTTTTCGTCGAGCAGGATCGCCACTCAGGATTCTCTTCTCACTCCAAAGGCACGTTTTGAAGATCATCAACTCCGTCTGACTACCAATTTCCATAATCAGTGGGCCAAATTTGAGAAAATAATAGCAGACCATTGGAAGGTCATTAAGATTGATCCAAGAATCTCTGATTTAATTGGAGACAAACCACTGATCACTGCCAAAAGAGCGCCGAGTCTCAGTGACCATCTAGAGTTAAAGTAGCCCTGGCACACCGTTTATTTCCCAATAGTAATAACGAAGAAAATGAAAATCTCTTTTGTATTTTTATTGAAGAAGATGATACAGATGCAGAAAGTCCGCCTATGACAACGTTTCGGCCTTCATTTTGGCCTTCATCTGGTCGGACAGACTGACTATTTGTGGATGGATTTGTAAAATCCTAGGATAATCGCGGAGTCCCGTCAATATTTCAGATTATACTTATAGACCTATTCTGTGATACAGAAGTAATACTTCGCTCTATGCGAGCGTCTGACCAATCCGTACATGTGTGGCCGGATGTATACACAATCTTTAGACAGGGCTGCTGTGTGGCAGATGGCTATCCAAGGAAATATAAGTATCAAAGAACTTGGTTTTAGTTCTTAGTTCATTTCTACATAGTAGAGACGAAGGGTAGTGGTGCCACAAGTTACATATTGCATGAGATCCGGGGTACTATGTCTAAGATTAGTTCATATGCACAAGGCAGAAAGAGTGAATGATTGGAGTCCACAGGTGCCTGGGAACAGGAGCTCTATGCCTCAGAAATCCGGTTTGTTTAGTTGCCAATGGGGCTTGGGGATACAGCGGTGAGGCAGGTAAGGAAATCAGTGTGTGTGAAGACCGCTTGCGTGCCCTGTGCGTCCGGTGAGGTCCTCACCGGATGCACAGGGCACGCAAGCGGTCTTCACACACACTGATTTCCTTACCTGCCTCACCGCTGTATCCCCAAGCCCCATTGGCAACTAAACAAACCGGATTTCTGAGGCATAGAGCTCCTGTTCCCAGGCACCTGTGGACTCCAATCATTCACTCTTTCTGCCTTGTGCATATGAACTAATCTTAGACATAGTACCCCGGATCTCATGCAATATGTAACTTGTGGCACCACTACCCTTCGTCTCTACTATGTAGAAATGAACTAAGAACTAAAACCAAGTTCTTTGATACTTATATTTCCTTGGATAGCCATCTGCCACACAGCAGCCCTGTCTAAAGATTGTGTATACATCCGGCCACACATGTACGGATTGGTCAGACGCTCGCATAGAGCGAAGTATTACTTCTGTATCACAGAATAGGTCTATAAGTATAATCTGAAATATTGACGGGACTCCGCGATTATCCTAGGATTTTACAAATCCATCCACAAATAGTCAGTCTGTCCGACCAGATGAAGGCCGAAATGAAGGCCGAAACGTTGTCATAGGCGGACTTTCTGCATCTGTATCATCTTCTTCAATAAAAATACAAAAGAGATTTTCATTTTCTTCGTTATTACTATTGGGAAATAAACGGTGTGCCAGGGCTACTTTAACTCTACAAAAAATTTTTTCCTGAGCACCCGTGAAGGTGACGCTAGGTCCCTTTTGTTCTTGTTCAGTGACCATCTAGTCAGGAGCTATTTCTCAAGACCCACCCATCGTGTGGGGCATGGCTCCTCCTATGCTGGCTCCCACCCCTGTGGGGATTGTAATGTGTACCCTTATATGCGACCTTCTCGGGATACATTTACACACCCCACGGTGGGTACCCAGGATAAGTTGAAATCCTACATACTGTAAATTGTAAAACCTCTTGCGTTATTTACGTGATTATTTGTCCTTCTAACAGGCTATATGTAGGAGAAACCACTCAAGAATTGAGAAAACGTATTCAGAAGCACATCTCCACCATTAATTTGGCGTGTGGGGATCTATTAAAAGGTAGGAAACTCACCTCCGTGGCATCCCACTTTCTCACACATCATGGGGGAATCCCAGGGGTCTACGGGTAGTGGGCCTGGAGCATTTAAAATATAACATAAGGGGTGGGGATATAACCAAACGGTTATTACAACTGGAATCCCGGTGGATTTTATGTCTTAATACCGTTTCCCCAGCAGGGCTCAATAAGGAATTGCTGTTTATTGTTTTTTTGGGGTAATTCCAGTGTTGTGTTTTCCTTGTCATGTTCCCTATTAATATATTTTCTCCAGCCTTCTGATAGGAGAAAAGATACTCTTCTCTTTTTTATATGCAAGATGTACACCCCACCCTCAGATACCCTCTTGGCTCAAGCTGGATGGATGAACGCTGGCTCATTGAAATACACCGTGTGTTCTGCGATATGCACCATCATGACTGCTATTTGAAGAAAAATTCCTCATCTTAATTATATCTACATGGACTATTTATTTTTTTCATCATTTTTTTCATCATTATTTCATTGGGCTGGACATCTATCCCAAGGACATATGCTTATTTTTCCAATTGTATTCTATAGCAATAATTGCTGTTTTTGACTTTTGTATATGTGGCTGTTGTCTTTTATTCAACCTGGAGGTCATTCCCCACCATTGGGTTATGCTCATATATATTGAGGTATCTTGATAGCACACTTGCCAGTATCCAGTCTGATGATCTTGCATTTCAGTACTCCATTGTATTTTTCATATTGCCTCCTTGCTATGTAGGTCCTATATAATATATAATACATAATTTATATGGTTTAATTATGAACACATCCTGCTGCTCTATGTGCCAAATCCTTTTGTATACACATGCTTGTTTTTCTACCCATACTAAATTAATTTCCATTCCATACTGTGAGGCAGTGACAGGGGTAATATTTGAAGACGGCTATGTGTCCCCCAGAATGTGTCTGGAAACCCTCTGAGTTTGCTATAGCTATTACTGGGAGTATAGCACAAAGGGTAACAGGGAGACAGATCCCTCCTCCCAGTCCAGGTTTTGTAGCAATCCTCATGTCCGGCATTTTCGTTTAAATCATGCAGAGCACAGCAGGGTGTGTCTCAGTTGAGAGCCAGGCTTGGTGAAGCTAACACATGCTGTGTGAGCTGGGCTGGCTCTGTGTGGAGTGAACACAGGCCAAGAGTGTGAGCCTAGGAGAACCTTACACAGATCCCTGCGGTTAACGGGGTCCTAAGGTAACAAGACTTTTTGATGCAAAGAATTTGTCTATATGCACCGGCTGTGATCCGGAAGAGACTTTGACAGTGGGAAATTGGATCTATTTATGCTGCAACAATAAATAGACTGTTGGTGTGAACACGCTGCTGCCTCACTGCCTCACGTTTTTGCCCAAGCAACGCTGCTACCTCACAATACATACTTATGTTATATCTCGCTATATGCTGTGTTGTGCCTCATTAATTGCATGGTTGCTCTAATTCACGAGCGCTTCTATAATTCCTTTTCTTACATCTTCGCTTTTCTTTACTGAGTGCATGGCTGCTTTAAAATCTTGAGCGCTGCTGTATTCCTTCTGGCGCCTGCGCAGTAAACAACGCGGCTCTATTGTGCTGATATACTTATACCCATTATACCTTCCCAGGTGATTTACCTTTCATTCCTTGTATTAGAGCTATTCTGCTCAGACCTTGGTCATTCTGGTTTATTTCTAAGGTTGTACCAATTTTTCATTTATGTATGCTGTTCAGGATATTGCTATTATATTGTTATATTGTATGGTCTAGGTCCTACCTTTTTGTTTGGTCCATGGGACAAGTGGCTTGTTTTTAATTGCTTTTATTGATGTGTGCACTGATTTATTAATAAATTATTCTGTCACATTTTTTGCATAATTCTAGTGAGTTGAGTGCTTTTTACCTACACTTTTCCTCTTGTCCCAAAATTATTATTAACATGCTTTTGGAACATGATCAGGTCCTGTTAGAAAGTACAAAATCCAATATAAAAAATTTGGAAGCTAAATTAACAAGCTTTGACTTTGAAAAAGTAGTACGTCCCTTTCAGATAAAATTAAAATCGGAACTGGATAAATTTGAACGGGATATTATTGAGGAAATTCCATGGAGATCGAGTTGAATTCACCAATCAGGTGGTGGGACAAGAGGAAGGGGAGAAAGTACAGGAGGATTCATATGCAGAAGGGATACCAATATCTACAACGTCCAGACGTTCAGCATCACCAAGGCGGCAGACATGGGACAATGGGGGAAAGGGATTTACAAGGGCGCATGGTAGCAGCCAAACTGTTGAGGAAGGTGCAGGAGCCCAGGAAGAAATGGAGGACGAACTGGCGATGGGCATGGAAGACTCAGTAGATGAGGGAGACCTTGATCAAATTTCGGTTGTTTGAGGTTGGGGGGAGATGTCAGAGGAAAGAAGCACGGTTATCACCTCGCCGACACAAACACAGCAAGGACTTGGTCCGCATGGATGCGCAAGACACATGAGCGCCTTCTTACTGCACTACCTACAACATGACCCTCAAATTGTCCGAATTAGAAGTAATGCTGACTACTGGGTTGCCACACTCTTAGATCCCTGGTACAAGTCAAATTTTGCTGAAATAATTCCATCCATAGAAAGGGGAGCACGTATGCAGGAGTATCAGCAGAAGCTGTTATGCAATCTTAGCTCGGCTTTTCCACTAAACACCAGTGGTGCACAGAGTGAATCTCACAGTTGTAACTTGCCAAACATGGGACTGTCGAGTCATCATCAGTCAAACCATACCAGCAACACCGTATCTGGTGGTAACAGCAATTTTATGGAATCGTTTCATGATTTTTTTAGACCATCCTTTGCAAGGCCACAAGAGACAAGAAGTCTGACACATAGTCAACGGCTGGAGAGGATGATACAGGAGTATCTCGAAGTGAATATAGATTCCATGACTCTGCAACTGGAGCCTTGCTCATTTTGGGCTTCCAATCTTGAAAAATGGCTTGAGCTCGCCACTTACGCCTTGGAGATCTTGTCGTGTCCCGCAGCCAGCGTTCTCTCGGAATGTGTCTTAAGTGCTGCTGGGTGTGTGCTGACAGATAAGCGCACGCGTCTGTCCAGTGACAATGTGGACAGACTAACTTTCATCAAGATGAACAAGTCATGGATCCGCAAGGACTTTGCTACCCCTGTGTCATCCTGGGGAGAGTAAAGGCTGGCGTATTTTTGAATGTGCTTGATGCAAATCAACATGTCAAGTTTGCAACTGGGGGACAAGTGCTGCCACTGAAGTGGTGTCTGTGGCCCAATGTTTGGCAAAAAGGGAGTCTCTGCTTGGAGTCCTCTTGATGTGTTTTACATGATTTTAGAAGGGCTTGATATGCCTATATTTGTGTCTCCTCCTCCTTTTACTCGTCCAGCTCTTTTGTTTTTGGATGAGTATATGTACTTGTCACTTTTTCATGTGTTTGTGGTATCTTGTGAGTTGTTTGTCACCTTTTGGACACCTTAGAAGGTGTTTTCTATGTGTTTGTATGTGTTTGTGTTTTCCTGCCATTGTTTTCAGTGGGGTTTGAAGGTGTGCGTCGAAAGTTCATCGAACGTTCGCCGAACTGAGCCGCCGTTCGACGAACCAAACCGAACTCGAACACTAGGGGGGTGGCTCAACACTAGCACTGAGTTAGTTCACTAACCGGCAGATAATAATTCTTTCAAACTATTTTTAGAAATGACATTAATTTTATGTGACAATCTCTTTAAAAAACAAAAACAAACAAAAAATAAGTGATAATTGATTTATTAGACTGTGTGCATCATATCATAAAATCAGCATTTCTGTTGTGGCTTCTTCATTAGTTTGGATTCAGACATGGTTAATTTTAGATCCTTACAAACAATTTCACACAAAATATACATGCCTTTGAAATTAATTTGTAATTCTATGGTATATAATATGTCTGTAGATTTGCCATGGGCATACAATTCTGGCCCACCGTAATGTAAAATCAGCTTGTAATGCCCAGTGAAATATAGTACAACATAAGATCAGAAATATGTACTGTGTCAGAGACAAAGATATAACTACCGCGGTTGCAGAGGTCGCCACTGCGACCGGGCCTGAGAGTACAAGGTGCCAGCCGGCCTCAGCCCCTGATTCAGAAAGATGTGTGATAAAACTAGAAAACAGAAGCGCTGATAGGGTCTTACCAGATAAACAAAAGGGCAATAATATACGCTCAACCAATATGGTTGTGAGGGTCACAACCACCACAGACAACATACAGATAATAGCGGCTGCCGCAGCCCCACGTGGATAAGTCTTCAAAGCAGGAGAGGAGTAAGGGTTAACGCCGCATTCGCCAGAAAAGATGTAATATTGTTGATTCATTAATAATTCTATTATTCCATAGGTCTACGCGTTTTGAGGTATGCAACCTCTTCCTCAGGACCAAAATATCAACAATTGTTGTTGATATTTTGGTCCTGAGGAAGAGGTTCCATACCTCAAAACACATAGACCTAAGAAATAAAAGAATGAATAATTAATCAACAATTTTACATATTTTCTGGCGAATACACGGCGTTAACCCATTCTCCTCTCCTGCTTTGAAGACTCAGATGTATGTCAGAGGCTGCGCACGCAGCTGAAATACATGGCAGCATGGAGACCCATCTGGTCCCTGTACTGCGATGTACCGGCCGCTGATTAAGGCCTTGAATATTGCTCCTCACGCACACAATCCTGGGCATGGGGAAAGAGAATACGCTGATAGCTGACACTGCCATAAGTGGTCGCGCATGACACTGACGTCATGCACTGTGCCGCTTACATGCTGGTCAGTTCCCAGCATCGCAGGAGGATGCCAGGGGAGTGCAGGGTAGGTGACTACCATGGCCACCAGTTGCAAAGGTTCCCTTCCGGCAGACAACAGATGGGGCACCGCAGTGAGCAGCAGTTCACTGTCACTTGCTGCTCCTGCGTTGCACATGCTCCAGCACAGGACGCCCCCCCCCTCCTGTGTGTCCGGTCTGCTCCTGTCTTCACCACAGAGAGGGGGAAGGGGCGTATGCACTGCTGCAGCCGGAGAAGCTACTTCTAAAGACCATGTGAACTCCAGGAGGCCAAGAAGGAGGTGAGTATAATGTGAGTCATGTGTTATGTGCTTTCTGTATGTGTTATGTATAAAAAATGTGTGTCCTGTATAGTGTGCAATATGTAGTCTATCCTGTCTGTCTGTCTATCCTGTCTGTGTATACTGTCTGTCTGATTGTGTGTGTATACTGTCTGTCTGACTGTCTGTCTATGTATACTATTAATGAGGTAGACCTGGCTCACTCAACGTGGGGGTGCTCTGGAATAAAAAGTCCAGTATTACAAAAATATATCCGGCACACCACAATGTAAGAGAGGAATCTTTGGTTTGGTTTGAAAAAAATGTTGATTTATTGTGTATATACAAGCAAGTCCGTCCAACGTTTCGATCCAAAAGTATCTTTCACAGGGACAATAGGACTAGTGTGAGAAAAAGAAAAAGAAAAAACATACATAAAATTAAAAACAGTATCAGTAATACACTGTTGTGATTACATGATCAGGCAAGTCATAATTATAAAGAAAATGGCAGAAACTGCAGAGACAAAAGAAACAAGAACACTTAAATCCATTAATTTCATAGGCACCAATGGATGAAGCATGAAAATCTCCATTAAGATATAAGATAAATGACAATCTGTTGAGACATGAAAGAGACCATTAGAGAAGTGACCATACATGATTATATATAAGACACGTACCTAGAAGTATAGAAGGATTGTCAAATACAGATAATGATGTTCATCAAAATTTATCAGAAGAATGCGTAAGCAGTCTATGAAAAAGGTAAACAAGGAGATCAAGTTATACTTTGAAAAAAAGTGGAGCAAAAAAAGTAAAACAAAAAAGTCTGGTTACACAAGTCAGAAGGAATGGGGACATACCTCAGTAATTATACTCAATGATAAAGTGCTAAGGGAATGTCCATCAAGGACGTGTTGTGGTGTCGTGCACAACAGGGAGGAGTCCTAAAGGGGATAAAACGAGGAAGAAAAGGGAAGGTGAAGGGTAATATTATGGTCCTAATTTATATAAGAAACGTAATGTCAATATTACAGGGTGTAACAGGAACCTGTATGTATCAACCTACCAGATCAGTGGTACTAATTAATGTTAGGTAGCACAATATCGGATGGAAGACCCAAACATGTCACAGAGGAGTGACACTAATGCAACTCTTGATGTAACGTGATCTGTGTAGGTTAATGAAATGTAGAATATAAGTAATAGAAAGGTAGGGAAAAAAGAAATCAAAGTAAATAGGTGAACCTACCAGAGAAGGAGGAATCTCACTAACAGATAGAGCATTAATATTAGACGTGGAGTGAGTCTCTGAGGGTCACTACGATTTGGAAGAAAAAGAGCAAAATATGAAACATGACCATGTGCGCCAATGAAATTTACAGATAACAACAATTAGGGGTAGCTAGTTCCATATGTACCTGTTATATACGTATCGCTGAGTGTATGTCTGTAAATTAGGGGTTTTTTTTGGGTTTTTTTGGAAAAACGTATAGATGTGCCCTGCAGGAGAGAGGTCCAGTTTGTCTAAGGGAAATTCCCCTATAGCGAACAGTGCAGGGTATCTAGATCAAAGAGAAAAAAACTATAATAACTATACATATGCCGTACATAGTGCATATAGGTCAGTCACATAGAAGGGTCACATAAAAGCGGAATATATAGATGAGGGATATATAGTAATATACCTTCCAGGGAGGAGAAGTGGCAGTACTGCCAGTTGAGGTTAGGTAAGAGGAAGCCTGCAACTAGAGGTAATATAATTGTAAATAATTCGCAAGACAGCATAGAAGTATAAAATAGTATGAATGGATTATAAGGTGCCATTCATGTAATACCTGCGTTGGTGGGGATGTGGGTCTCCAGTAATGGCGTCAGCGCGGTGTGTGTCTAGCCGGGGGCTCTTTATATGCGCCTGTGATGAACGCTGCGTCCACTTCCTGTATCGGAGTGGAACGCAGTGAGGTAAGTGGAGCGCACGCCAGCGCATGCGCATAGGTCTCATAACCCGTGCATGCGCAGAGCGGATGTGGAGATGTGTTTGTTGCTGAATGAAGGGGGTTGTAGCGTTAGCGTGGTATGATTGGTGCTTGTAATCAGCTGACAGGAGGGATGGATAGATAATATAGGTGGATAGCGGCAGGGGCTGTGTGGACAGTAAAGGGATCGTGACGATCAGATAGAACATGTAACATGAAAAGAACAATGGGAGAGTAACGTGAAATATGTGCAGGGACACATGAAGTGGCAGGCCACATGGGGTTATAATATGACAGCAATATGAATATAAGCAAGTATGAGAAGAAAAAATGTCTATGTATACTGTCTGTCTATACTATCTGTCTGTGTATACTGTCTGTCTGTGTATAATGTCTGTCTGTCTGTACATCCTATCTATCCATCCTAACTGTTTGTCTGTACATCTATCTATATATACATCCATCCTATTTATCTGTACAAAATTCCATATGCCTCATTATTAAAGTAAACACATAGTACAATTGTTTATTTTTTTTGTTTTACTGTGTGCGACACGCTGGGGGGGGCTATATACCAGGATGAGGGGGCTATATACCAGGATAGGTGGCTATATACCACAATGGAGGTTATATACCAGGATGAGGGCCTATATACCAGGATAGAGTGCTATATACCAGGATGGGGGGCTATATACAAGGATGAGGCCATGATGGGGCCATATATACCAAGATGGGCCATGATGGGGTCATATATACCAGGATGAACAATGATGGAGACATCTATACCAGGGTGGGGCCATATATATCAGGCTATATCCATGATCAGGGTTATACACTAGAATGGGGCCATATACGAGGATGGGACCATATATACCAGGATATAGGCATGATGGGAGTCATACACCAGGATGGGTCCATGATGGGTAGATATACCATGATGAGGTCATGATGGGAATATATATATATATACCTAGATGGGGCCTTGATAGTGGACATATGTACCAGGATGGGGCCATATATACCAGGATATAGCCATGATGGGGTCATACACCAGGATGGTGCCATGATGTGGACATATTTACCAAGATGGGGGACATATTTACCAGGGAGTGGCCCAGGATGGGGGGGCCCAGGCTCAAACTCTGCATCAGGGCCCATCAGACAGTAGTTACGTCACTGGTCACAGAGATGTAAACTCCTCCAGTCTTAAGGATGTCGGGCATCATAACTAGAGTTGAGCGCGGTTCGTGGTTCGAAGTTCTCCAGTTCGGGGCTCGAGTGATTTTGGGGGCTGTTCTAGATCGAACTAGAACTCGAGCTTTTTGCTAAAGCTCGATAGTTCTAGATACGTTCGAGAACGGTTCTAGCAGCAAAAAGCAGGGCTTTTTACAGCTACAGTGTGCAGGAGCCATCGCTGGCAGCCTGCCACAAGCTGGTAACCAAGATAAACATCGGGTATCCAACCAAAGCGCTTTGGTTAGTAACCCGATGTTTATCCTAGTTACGTGCAGGAAGCCCACACTTCCCCACTCAGCTCGCTCCGCCCCCCTCCTGCCCGCGGCATGTACACACACACACACACACACATACACACACACACTCTGCACACATGGCCCTGCTCGGCTTACCTGCGGTGATGAAGTCCCGCCATCCCGACCTCAGCGCTGTCACTGTCGTCCATGGCTGCCGCTTGTCACATCACCTTCTGTCGCTTCCGACCCGAGACTGACTAGCGGTGACGTCACGGGCCTCTCGCGATACTTGGCTGTGAAGGCGGCGGTCATTGAACTCAGTGACAGGTGCTGTCAGCAGTGCAGGAGATCAGCGCAGGTAATGTACCTCGCTGACAGCAGCACTTGTCATGCCCTGCAGTGACCTGGGCTGACCCATTGATGTTAGCTCAGGTCACTGCATTGCTCTCCCAGCCAATGGGGAACATCCTGCTCTTCATTGACTGGGACAGTGTGGATCGTCATAGCAACCCCTTGGATTACACCAGCCCTGGATTTGTTTTTCTTTCTAATAAATTGGTTAAAGAGGGAATGTTTTGGGGAGTGTTTTTTCAAATAAAAATGTGTTTGTTGTCTATTTTTTTTTTATTACTGACTGGGTTGGTGATGTCGGGTATCTGATAGACGCCTGACCTCACCAACCCCAGGGCTTGATGCCAGGTGACATTACACATCTGGTATTAACCCCATATATTACCCCGTTTGCCACCGCACCAGGGCGCGGGATGAGCTGGGGCGAAGCACCAGGATTGGCGCATCTAATGGATGCGCCACTTCTGGGGCGGCTGCGGCCTGCTATTTTTAGGCTGGGGAGAGTCCAATAACCATGGACCTCCCTAGTCTGAGAATATCAGACCCCAGCTGTCTGCTTTACCTTGGCTGGTGATCCAATTTTGGGGGGACCCCTACGTGGTTTTTTTTTTTAATTATTTATTTAATTTAAAATAACAGCGTGGGGTGCCCTCAGTTTTGGATTACCAGCCAAGGTGAGGTTGCCAGCTGTGGTCTGCAGGCTGCAGCCGTCTGCTTTACCCTAGCTGGCTACAAAACTAGGGGGAACCCTACGTCATTTTTTTTTCATTTTTTTGGCTAAATACAAAGCTAAGCACCCCTTAGTGCCACATGAAAGGCACCAAAGGGTGCAAAATTACAAAATGCAGGAGAGTGGGACATTATGTGTCTTTCTGCCATTATAATGACAGAAAAGACTGATATGAAGTGCACAAGCACAGGAAAATCACGAGAGCGCACTACGCTGTGAAAAGCAGTAGAAAATGGCACTGGAGTGAACATGTGACCGCCTCATGTAGGATGAAGCTATGGATCCTGGGTAAATTTATGCATTTACCCTCCTTCAGTTTTTTTGCAGTACACAAAAAAAACGGAAGGCACACGGATGACAAACAGATGACATACGGACCGTCTACGGAACGGAAACGGATGCCACGCACATGCACCCGTGAAAAAAAACGGACTGTTTATTGCAGACCGCAAAAATGGATCGGTCATGTTAATGTAGCCGTATTCTGATCTGCTATTTATAAACAGCAGGCAGAAATAAGTGAATAACGCCCCCCCAGCGTCAGAAAATCTCCGGGGTTTCAGGGCTAGCTGAGACCCTGGAGATCATGATTCAGGACGGTTTTTCCGGTCCCCACTCACGTGATCACAGGTATACACCGTACACCGATGATCACGTTACAGTAAATGACAGCACCGGTAAAAAATTATTTATCTCCCATCTGGCATGAACAAACACTTCTTCTCCACTTTTTCTCCACTTTTTCTCCACTTTTTCTCCATTTTTTTCTCCACTTTTTCTCCACTTTTTCTCCACTTTTTCTCCATTTTTTCTCCACTTCTCCATTTTTTCTCCACTTTTTCTCCACTTTTTCTCCATTTTTTCTCCACTTTTTCTCCACTTTTTCTCCACTTTTTCTCCATTTTTTCTCCACTTCTCCATTTTTTCTCCACTTTTTCTCCACTTTTTCTCCACTTTTTCTCCACTTTTTCTCCACTTTTTCTCCACTTCTTCTCCACTTTTTCTCCACTTTTTCTCCATTCTTTTTCTATGGTCGGTCTACCCATTAGCTCTGCCATGCATAGTGTAGCTCTACACCTACTGCACATGTTACTTTATGATTGACATCTCTTTCGTACCAGAGCTGTCTAAGCCTACTCTGACCCCATATTTGTCATTACTATATTGTCCTTGTACTGTATTATGACATTTGTATCATGTGTTTCATTTCTTGCTGTGTTGCAATTTTTTTGCTGCATCCCAATTGTACCCCTACATTGTTCGAGTTTATGTTATTGTTCTCTCACTCTTTTGTGATACTGATTATTGTCATTTTTCATGATTACATGCAGATAAGTCCAATCTGACAAAGGCTCAGGCCGAAACGTCATTTGTAACTTGTTTTGGACAAAAACATATATGCTTATGAAAAATTTTTTTTTCTTAATACGGACCAATAAAGAGTGATTTTGCATTACTATCCATTGTGACTTACTGACTTAGTCTGGGAGATTTAGAGTGCCGAGGTTACTCACTAATTTTATCTATTATTACCTCTGAGCACCTATATACCAGTGAGCAGAGCTTCCTCTACAGTAGTTCTCCTGATTAGGCATGCCCTTACCTCATGAGCAGGGCATTGCAGTTTTGGTAGCAACCATTACGACATGGACTCTGCTGCTGTGGACCCGGGGAGAGTGAGTGCAGATTCATTGCACCCACACTCCTCACATGAAGGGTCCGCACTCCTAGAAAATGGGGGATATGTTCCCTGAGTGTCTCCCCCCCATATTCTAGACGGTCCAAAGTCATCGTGGGACCCCTTTATTTTTTTTCTTACAATAAATTGGTGAAAGAGGAAATGTTTTGGGACTGTTTTTTCAAATAAATTTCTTTTGTCGATTTTTTTTTTTTTGTTAGTACTGACAGTTTATGATGTTGGGTATCTAATAGACGCCATGACATCACAAACTGCTGGGCTTGATCTCAGGTGACTTTACAGCTAGTATCAACCCGATTTATTAACCCGTTTGCCACTACACCAGGGCACGGGATGAGCTGGGGTGAAGCGCCAGGATTGGCGCATCTAGTGGATGCGCCACGTCTGGGGTGCCTGTGGCCTGCTATTTTTAGGCTGTGAAGGCCCAAAAACTATGGACCTTCCCATCCTGAGAATACCAGACTACAGCTGTCCGCTTTACTTTGGCTCGTGATCCAATTTGGGGGGGACCCTACGTTTTTTGTGTAATTATTATTTATAAAATAATTATAAAAAAAGAGCCTGAGGGGACCTCCACATTGGATCCCCAACCACGGTAAAGCTGCCAGCTGTGGTTTTCAGGCTACAGCCGTCTGCTTTACCCTAGCTGGCTATCCCTAGGGGCCTACGTGTCCAAATCTTTCCCTCCTTTGAGATTTATGACCAGGAGATCAAGGATGAATTGGAGGATGTGGCAGCTAAATGTTCAGTGGGTTTCATGAAACTACTCATCAGATGTAATGAGAATACTTTAAGGGATTTTGATCAAGAAATTGAGGGTGTACAGGACGACATGAACAAGGAGTTGACTCCTGAGGGTATGTCTAAAATGAAGGGGGATTTGGAATTGGAGTTCCAAAAATGGGAGAAAGAAATTGTGATGGCTAAATCCAAAAAATATCAACGGGATTTAAGTGACTTTCAGAAGAAGCAAGTCTATAAGTGGAGACGTTCCCGCCCCAGGGGGCGTGGCCCATCTATCAATCGTTCAGAATCACATACATCTATTTCATCTATTGATGATGATCTGGTGGTTAGACCCAAGAATCCCAAGCAACTTGGACCAGGAATCAAGTCTGTTGGAAATATTTCATCTACCACAAGGAGTCATTCTAGAAACAAACGTATGATTACTCCTCCCCCCAATGATCCAAAGCAGAATAGACTCGAGGTGATTAATTTATCTACAGTTCAAATATCCAAAACACAACATGATGTATTGAGTTTGGGTCTGACGTTTGTGCCTTGTAATAATTTCAACTTTTTTACAGCAATAAAAGACCTCCATTTATTTGCGAGAAAGTTGATCTTGAAAAAACTCCATTCCAGACCCTCTGAGGATGTTGGTTTAAACTCTACCATGGAGCAAAATGCTTTGCGTATTCTAGAGGATTTGGAGTATGAGTCGGAATCCAGTGCTCAAGGTAAATTTCCGTATGATACCCGGCCCAGATGTATGACCTTTCCCTCCTTGTCCTTATGCCCGCAAGTAGACATTTTTACGAAGCTGGTAACTGAGGATCTAAAGAAATTAGATATAAAATCGAAAAAAGATAATCTTACACCCTCACAGAGACGTGCTTTACGTGATCTTCAGTCCATGGAGGGTATTGTTATCAAACCAGCGGACAAGGGGGGAAATATCGTCATCTGGCCGACTGACAAGTACGAAAAAGAGGCATTAAAACAATTGCGTCAAAAAGACACGTACTCTTTACTACCATCTTGTCCCCTTGAGTCTTTTGCTGAGGAACTTGGGGTAATTTTGGAGGCAGCGTTTGACTCTGGAACAATCACAAAAAAAGTCTTTGAGGGGCTGACGACTAAATTCCAGTCTGTTCCCACCTTCTATCTGCTGCCAAAAGTGCACAAGGATCGCCAAAACCCCCCTGGGCGTCCGATTGTCTCTGGCATAGGAGGGCTATGTGATCCACTATGCAAATTTATTGATTACTATTTGAAACCTCTTGTTGAGACGATCCCCTCCTATGTCAGGGACACTACTGACGTCCTGAGGCGGGTGGATGGGTTACACCTTGATCCTTGTGCACTTTTGGTTACGGCAGATGTGGAGTCACTATATACGATCATTGGTCATGCGGATGGCATTGCAGCTGCCGCCTTTTTCCTTAGGATGAGTAATATTGATGGGGCTCTCTGTGATTTTGTCCTGGAACTTTTAGAGTTTATTCTGACGCATAATTTCTTTACGTTCCGTGATAGATATTACTTGCAACGAAGGGGGACCGCAATGGGGGCGGCGTGCGCGCCTTCCTTTGCAAATCTTTTTTTAGGGTACTGGGAACGTGAGATCTTTCAGGATGGTGCCCATGACGTCTCCCATATATCCGGATGGTTTCGTTATATTGACGATCTGTTCTTTATCTGGCAAGGCACGATTCCTGAATTACATGAATTTATGTTAGGTCTAAATAATAACAGGTTTAATATTAGATTAACATATAAATTTGACCCCCTCTCGATCGAGTTTCTAGACATTAAATTTCATGTACAGGAGAATGGATTAATTCAGACCGACGTGTTTCGTAAAGATACGTCGGTCAATTCTTTTCTTCATGCGTCATCGGCCCATACCAGATCAACCATCCGTGCAATCCCAACAGGACAATTTCTCAGAATGCGCCGCATTTGCTCCTCTGACTCTAATTTTGAAAGACAGGCTTGTGACCTGAGATCACGTTTTTTGGAAAGAGGTTACAGTAAAAGGACAATTAAGCAGGGATATATGCGGGCTAAGCATTGTAACCGTAGTGACCTACTTAACCCCAACCTTAAACGCAAAAGTGATGCTGGCAACATTAGGTTCATTTCTACACTGAATCACCAATGGGGTAACATGAGGAGCATTTTGTCCAGACATTGGTCGGTTCTTAAGACCGAGCCTTCCCTCACCGATTTCCTTCCGGATGCCCCATTGATGACAGCTCGGAGGGGTAAGAACCTGAAGGATTTTTTAGTGAGGAGCCACTATGTGGCCAAACAACCAGGCATTTTTGGGGCTGGCAAACAAAGATGGGGATGCTACCCATGTGGGGATTGCCTGGGCTGCAAGAATATCGTTAGAGCTACCACATTTTCATCAGCTGATCGGTCTAAGGAGTTTAAAATCACAAATTATATATCATGCCGAACATCTTGCGTGATTTATTATGCTACGTGCACATGTGATTTGATTTATATTGGGTTAACCTCTCGCGAATTACGTGTTCGTACACGTGAACACGTCCGCGATATTCTTGCAGCCCGTGATGCGGAAGATGTCACTATGTTGAAAACCCTACCAAGACATTTCTATAAATTTCACAGTTGTAACCCCAAGTTTCTTAAAATCAGGGGGATTGATCGTTTGCATTGTGGGATTCGGGGTGGTGATATACAGCGCCGTCTGGCCCAGTTGGAATGTAGATGGATCGTCACTGTGGGTTCAATGGCGCCCAATGGTTTAAATGAGAAGCTTACCTTTTCATCATTTCTGTAGTATCTACATGGGATGTCTAGTGCTCTCAGTGAGTAGTGCACATGCATGCATATGTATTTATGTGGTGCATGTGTGCATGTACAGACATATATGTGTATGTATGTGTAAGATATATATGCATGTTTTATGGAGATCTAATTATGTCCTCTGCCCCCATCTCCCATGTATATATTATACATGACATGCTCTTTTGTGTCCTCCCCTTGTTCATCGTTCATTTTTTTATGTGTTTACGTCTGTACATGCCCATTGGTGTTGCACATGTACCTACATGCAATTATATATTTTTATCCCTTCCTCCTGTCTGATTTTAATTTGTGTGTTTTTATTTTTGTTTTTAGTGCGTCCTTTTGGTGCCGATGTCTTTTGATTTCTGTTTCTATTACCCGGTCCTCCATTAAAGCCAGCCTACGGTGGAAAATCCGTCCTCAATCAAATTGAATGCATAGATGTTTGAGTTTGGTTTCTACATATATGTATCTCTGGAAGGGTTTTGCATTTTACTACCATATGTTGGGATACTTTGTACACTATGTGACGTAACGCTGACCTTCCTGATATGGCGTTCTGTCACGTCCATTGTGGCCGGTTCTTTCCCCTTCCAAGATGGCGTTTGCATTATAACCAAACCCACCTGTTGAAATGCGCATGCGCGGCCCGTGATTGGCGGACGAGTGCTGCTGACGCCCTCCTATTGCCACGGACTGTTGTTGACGTCACAGGGGATTTCCCCTTCACAGTTCCGTCGCTGGATGGCTGACGCGGCTTCCGCCCGCCGAGTATGTGCGGACTGCGCATGCGCTAAAACGCTAATGGCAATATGGATGGACCCAGGGTACTGGGACTATTTAAACCCCATCGAACACACTAGCCATACGACCCCCGGAAGAAGCCCACGCGAAACGCGCGTAGGGGTCTTGGTGGGACTCTTATCGCTGGACACACAGGGAATTATGGGTAAGTTTTCAACCATATGATGCAAACTTTGCTCTTGGTTGAATTCTATCTTTTTGCACTTTACTTCCAGCGGTGGTTGGCAGTACCTTTCTTCATTACAATTACTATATACCCTGCTGCTATATGTTGTTGCTGCTATTTGCATGTGCACTTTATACCCACCCTACTGATATATATATATGTGTCCTGCGCTATCATGTCCCCCTAATCTTGGACTCCTCTTTGAGCACCCTTTTGTTGTTGTTGTTGTTTATATTAATATGTATTTAATAAATTACAATTTTTGCATTCAATTTTTGGTGGATTTCTGACTCACTCTCTATAGGTTTATAATTGCTCTTCGAGTCACTACCTATTACCACTCTTACTCTTGGTATCACTCCAGAGGTGCATGTTGGGCCCAGATTTCTGTGGCCCCTTATTCCATCTTTCCCTCTGTCAGTTCAGATGTTGTTAACATTAATAATTATAAAAAAAGAGCCTGAGGGGACCTCCACATTGGATCCCCAACCACGGTAAAGCTGCCAGCTGTGGTTTTCAGACTACAGCCGTCTGCTTTACCCTAGCTGGCTATCAAAAATGGGGGGACCCAACGTCATTTTTTTTTAACTATTTTTTAAATAGAAAAAATTAATGGGCTTCCCTTTATTTTGATTGCCAACCAAGATAACGGCAGGCAGATGTGGGTGGCAACCCATAGCTGTCTGCTTTATCTGCGCTGAGAATCAAAAATACCGCGGAGCGCTACGTCATTTTTTTTAAAGATTTATTTTTACAGCACTGTGATGTCCAGCAATCAAAATAAAGGGAAGCCCATTTTGTTTTTAGTTATTTAAATAAATAATTAAAAAAAAAATATATGGGCTCCCGCTGCATTTTTTGTATTGCTAGCTAAGGGTAATCCAAGCAGCTACTGGCTGCTAACCCCAACTGCTTAGTGTTACCTTCACTGGCAATGGAAAATCCAGGGAAGCATTTTTTATTTTTTTTGCCAAAAAACTACAAAAAAAGGACGTGAGCTTCGCCATATTTTTGTATGATAGCCAGGTATAACAGGCAGGTGCTGGAAGAGTTGGATACAGTGCCAGAAGATGGCGCTTCTATGAAAGTGCCATTTTCTGAGGCGGCTGCAGACTGCAATTCGCAGCAGTGGGGCCCAGAAAGCTCAGGCCAACCTGTGCTGCGGATTCCAATCCCCAGCTGCCTAGTTGTACCTGGCTGGACACAAAAATTGGGCAAAGCCTACGTCATTTGTTTTCTAATTATTTCATGAAATTCATGAAATAATAAAAAAGGGCTTCCCTTTATTTTTGGTTCCCAGCCGGGTACAAATAGGCAACTGGGGGTTGGGGGCAGCCGTACCTGCCTGCTGTACCTGGCTAGCATACAAAAATATGGCGAAGCCCACATAATTTTTTCAGGGGGTAAAAAACTTCTGCATACAGTCCTGGATGGAGTATGCTGAGCCTTGTAGTTCTGCAGCTGCTGTCTGTCTGTATGGAGAAGAGCAGACAGCAGCTGCAGAACTACAAGGCTCAGCATACTCCATCCAGGACTGTATGCAGAAGTTTTTTGCCCACCAAAAAAATGACGTGGGCTTCGCCATATTTTTGTATGCTAGCCAGGTACAGCAGGCAGCCACGGGCTGCCTCCAACCCCCAGTTGCCTATTTGTACCCGGCTGGGAACCAAAAATATAGGGAAGCCCGTTTTTTTTAAATATTTCACTTATTTCATGAAATAATTAAAAAACAAATGACGTGGGCTTCGCCCCATTTTTGTGTCCAGCCAGGTACAACTAGGCAGCTGGGGATTGGAATCCGCGGCACAGGTTAGCCCGAGGTTTCTGGGCGCCTCTGCTGCGAATTTCAGTCCGCAGCCGTCCCAGAAAATGGCGCTCTCATAGAAGCGCCATCATCTGGCGCTGTATCCAACTCTTCCAACAGCCCTGGAGCCGGGTGGCTTGTTGGGTAATCATGAGTTAATACTGGCTTTGTTTTACTAGCCAGTATTAAGCCAGAGATTCTTAATGTCAGGCACGTTTGACCGGGCCATTAAGAATCTCTAATAAAGGGTTAAAAACAAAGACACCACACAGAGAAAAAATACTTTAATAGAAATAAATACACAGACACATTAGAGACTCCATCTTTATTACCTCCTGTCAGCCCAATAAATCCCCAATAAACCAGCGCTGATAAGAGGTTTTTTTATTAATATTTTATACTTTTTATTGCTATCCTTGTTTTAGACACAAATTTATTCAAAACAATTCACACAATAGAACAAGGAAAAAGAAAGAAGAATAAACCACAAATGGTAGAAATAAAAATAAAAGTAAAAATAAAGAATAAGTAATTGATATTGCAGCAAACAGATACCAGGTGTCTGGTTGCAGTACCCCGGCCGGTAGTAGAGCAATTATTAAATCTAGTATAGTATATTAAGTGATGCTTCAAGGCATATGATATTTAATGCCAATTGAAACTATCACTGCAATATGATTTTTCAGATACCTGGAGAGTTTTTTCAATCCATAAGCAAAAAGGTTTTTAATAGAGGCTTAAATTATAAGCAGCAATTTCAGCGTTCCAAGTGCCTTTAAGTGAATTTGAAGAAACTGCACTTCAGGATTGTAGTGAGGATTGTAGTGAGGATGAGGTGCCCCAGCTCATCACTTGATGAGCTGGGGCACCTCATTCTCACTACAATCCTCACTAGTGTAGTAGTAGTGACGATTGTAGTGAGGATGAGGTGCCCCAGCTCATCACTTGATGTGCTGGGGCACCTCATCCTCACTACAATCCTCACTAGTGTAGTAGTAGTGACGATTGTAGTGAGGATGAGGTGCCCCAGCTCATCACTTGATGAGCTGGGGCACCTCATCCTCACTACAATCCTTACTAAAATCGGGAAGCAGCGTGCAGCCTTCACTCCATGAGAGATCAGTGCTGCTGGCTGTCAGCGGTAACAGCGGTAACGCTGACAGACGCGTTACCATAGCAACGGTGCTCTCGGAGCCGCGGTTAGCGGTGACGTCACCGCTAACTGCGTTGCTATGGCAACGGTGATCTCCGTTAATAACCGGCTGTGTCAGCCGGTCCCTAACGGAACGGGGAGTTGACTGTGTGCTAGAGCATGTCGCCGGTACACGGCGATACACATATGTGCACCGTGTACCGGAGAGTGCAATGACAGGTCCTACATGACGCGTCATAGTCATGTGACTAGTCTGTAGCCAATGAGATAATAGCCACGTGACTGGTCACATGGCTATTTTGACGTCACGATAGGTCCTGCATCACTGCTGGCAGTGATGGTCACCGGGAGGATTCAGCGATTATCGGATGGAATAGCTGCAGGAGACAGAGTGCAGGAGGGATCGCGGGGACCGGTAAGTGTTATGGCAATGTTTATTAACTGTTTGTGTACATTTATCATGCATTTTTATGTGTTTGTGATTGCCTCCCATTATAGCCTATTGGTTCAAGTTTGGTTCGTCGAACGTTCGACGAACCGAACTCGAACGGGACCTCCGTTCGGCGAACCGACCTCGAGCCGAAAAGCGACCGGTTCGCTCATCTCTAATCATAACTGGAGAAAAGGTAAGAAGAGTTTGGCTTGTTTATAGGTTTGAACATTACGTTTTTCTATTACTACTCCGTGATCAATATACTTGTCACTGGATAATGCTTAAATACAAACCAAATATGTGGTTTTACCTGGTTAAGTTGCTTTTTGCTGCCCTATAAATCACTCTGATGTTTTCCAGTGATTTCTTGCAGTTTCTGCTATCTAGCCAGCAAATATCAGCAACATTTTCTTATCAATAGCAATTACTGTGCCTTTCTGTCTTAAAACCTCTTTAATAATGCATCACTTCCTAATGATTTAACAAGCATGACAGACACTGATGAATTTCAATTGCGGTCAGAACGTGCTGTTGTATAAGTGGATATTGAGTTACGTCAATCTGTGGAACTAATTTTTTGCTTGTTTGGAATTCCACCAATGGTCTTTGGTTTCATATAAATGGTAGTGGTCTTCTTATTTGTTTAAGAACTCGATGATAGAATCATTTAGAACTGATTTCTGACACAAACCAGCATGTCCCTTTGCAGCAATATATCATTGCCTAAATAATTTGCATTTGCATTGATTCAGAATTTTGTGTGCATTCGTTTTGTAAATTACATATCCCGTGCTTTAACTGCCAGCTATCCTCAAGCCTTCATGAAAGGGAGGCAGGTATGAAAGGATGAATGATTATAGTAATTGTGGCAAATGCCATTTAACATATTCAAATACCATATAAATCAGTATGGAAAGGGAAGACACATGATTAATGATTCCACCAACCATAAGAAGACTATGCGGTGTATTTGGTAAAACGAAAAAGCCAAAAAGAAAAGGCATCACAACCATAAGTTTGAGCTACGATTTAAAGTTAAACATATGTAAGAATTAAAGCAAAAAAATGTTGTTGAGTAATTTCACATGATTATTTCACTGTTATGTAGATAATGAATATTTTGTAATCTACACAATGAAGGGATTGGCCAGACATTTTTTATTGAATGCCTGAAAACCCTCGCCCTTCATTGTCACTGTAGACTTGTCTGCTCCTTCACCCCTGCAGGACATGCCTTTTAGATGAACACAACGGCCTCACCACAGAGGGTGAAAGCAGATGAGGTCACAGATGTGTCATTATAGGCAATCCACAATAGGTTAGAAACAGGAGACAACAAACGTCTCTCATCTTGTGGAGCTCTATACAGAAAGCTTCTACCTATGCCAAGTGTATTGCAACAAATGGCCTTGTAAAGGTAGAATTAACATGAGTTTTATGTGTCAAAATCTATACTGAACAAATATATAAACCCAACACTTGTTTTTGCTCCCATTTTTCATGAGCTGAACTCAAAGATCTAAGACTTTTTCCATGTACATCAAAGGCCTTTTTCAGTAAAATATTGTTCGCAAATTTGTCTAAATCTGTGATAATGAGCTCTTCTCCTTTGCCAAGATAATCCATCCACTTCACAGATGTGGCATATCTAGGTACTGATTAGACAGCACGATTATTACACAGGTGTGCCTTAGGCTGGCCACAATAAAAGGCTTCTCTAAAATGTGCAGTTTTACAGTATAGTTGGTTACGAGGGGTCAGTATCTGGTGTGAGCACCATTTACTAGTTTGCCATCTGCCTTGTAAATTGAAAACTGGGATTAATTTGTGAAGATAACATGCAAGACACCATAGACTATGAGCATTTGCCCACTCAAGTCAGTTACGATGATGAACTATAATCAGGTGGAGACCCTGATGAGGATGACAAGCTTGCAGAGGAGCTTCTCTAAGATGGTTTCTGACAGTTTGTGCAGATATTTTCTTTATGTGAACTGATTGTTGCAGCAGCTGTCCAGGTTAATGGTCTCACTGATGAGGATGACAAGCTTGCAGAGGAGCTTCTCTAAGATGGTTTCTGACAGTTTGTGCAGATATTTTCTTTATGTGAACTGATTGTTGCAGCAGCTGTCCAGGTTAATGGTCTCAGACAGTTTTTGAGGTAAAGATGCTGGATGTTGAGGTCATAAGCTGGTGTGGTTGCACGCGGTTTGCAGTTCTTATGCTGGTTGCATGTACTGTGAAATTCTCTGAAGTGCCTTAGGACATGGCTTATGGTAGAGAAATGAACATTCAATTCACATCAATAGCTCTGGTAAACATTCTCGCTGTCAGTATGACAATTGCACACCCTCAAAACTTGTGACATTTCTGTCATTGTGCTATGGAGGTGGATGGATTATCTCAGCAAAGAAGAAGTGCTCACTAACACAGAGTTAGACAAATGTGAACAATACTTGAAAGAAAAAGTCTTAGATTTTGAGTTCAGCTCATGAAAAATGGGAGCAAAAACAAAATGGTTACATTTATACTTTTGTTCAATATATAATTAGGGATGAGCGAATCCAAACAGTAAAGTTTGGAGTTCAGACCGGACACCAGTTGTCCGAGTCTTGAACTTGAACATGGACTTTTAAAAAAAGTCCATGTCAGAGTTCAGAATTCGGATGGCGTTCATATTCTAATAAAGTTTGTTGAAAGGCTGCAGCGCAACCAATCAACAAGCTTTATTGCATGTAGAAGATGCCTGTACACTACTGTGTATAATAAATAAAGAAAAAAAAAATGAACTGTGAAACTGCCTATTTTTGATAACCAATATTCAAAGGGAAGGAATACGGGTTAAGCCACGCTAAAACCACAGGATTCAATGGATTAATTAATTTCATTTTATTTGTTTACAGGTCTACGCGTTTCAGAGATATATCCATCTCCTTCATCAGGACATCCAAAAGGAATCATGTATTATCACTTAGAAGACAAAGCTCATATATATATACGTATGCATTGCCACTTTAGCAGACCGCCCACCACGATTCAATTCCTGGTGGGATAGTCATCCGTCATATAAATGGTTAAAAAAAGAGTCAAATGTCAGATTACTTGGTGCGGCTTGTTTAGAAATTCAAAATGATAATAAAAATTGTGAAAAATGTGAAGTTTCAACAGATTTATATGTAGAAATAAAAAAGAAAAAAAAATTGCGCTCTTATTTCCCCAGCTCATTCTTTTGATTCTCTGATAAGACCCTATTCCACTCTTATTTTCACAGCTCATCCTTCTTATTTTTGATAACCAGCATAGGTAAAGAAGGTAACTGCAAGCTGCAGCCCTCAGCTGCCCACTTTACCTGGGCTTCCTGTTAAGAAATAGAGGGGAGCCCATGCCATATTTTGAAAATATTAAAATAAAATAATTTAAAAAAATGGTGTGGGCGCCACCCTATTTTTGATAGCCAGCCAAGGTAAAGCACATAGCTGCGGGCTGGTATTATGAGGCTGGGAAGGCTCATAGTTATTTGACCCATTTTACCGCCATTTTACAGCACAGAAGTTCAGGTCTTCATTGACGTATATAGATTTTGCATTCCGATGTCAAGCTTGGGTCTAGTCTGGGTCCCTAGCTGGACTTTTAACTAAAGTCCGTCCAAACCTTGTGAATCCAAACCTCTACATGTCCGCTCATCCCTTTATGCAGTTGAAACCAGACATTTAAATACAGTATCTAAATAGACACATATGCATGTTCTTTTAGGTTTTCATTGACTTATATGGATTTTGGGCTCTAGGGTCAAGTTTGGGTCAAGTCTAGGTCCGAAACTAAACTTTTAACTAAAGTCCATCCAAACCCGATAAATCCGAACATCAATGTGTCTGCGTAATGTTCCCTTATACAGTTGAAACCAGAAGTTTACATACACCATTTAAAAAGACACATCTGCAGGTTTTTTTACTATCGGACATGAAATCAGAATAAACCTTTTTCTTTTAATTCAATTAGGATTAACAAAATTATTTATATTTGTCAAATGCCAGAATAATGAGAGAATGTCTTAAGGCAATTTTATTACTTTCTGCAAAGTCAAACGTTTCCATACACTAAAGGGTGTTTTACACGCTGCGACATCGCTACTGATATATCGTCGGGGTCACGTCGTTAGTGACGCACATCCGGCGCCGGTAGCGACATCGCAGTGTGTGACACCAAGGAGCGACGATCGCAAAAACTTCAAAAATCGTGGATTGTTGACACGTCGCTCCTTTCCTTAATATGCTTGCTGCCACAGGTACGACATTGTTCGTCATTCCTGCGGCACCACACATCGCTATGTGTGACACCGCAGGAACGACAAACATCTCCTTACCTGCCTCCACCGGCAATGCGGAAGGAAGGAGGTGGGCGGAATGTTACGTCCCGCTCACTTCCGCCCCTCTACTTCTATTGGGCGGCCGCTTAGTGATGTTGCTGTGACGCCAACCGAACCGCCCCCTTAGAAAGGAGGCGGTTCGCTGGTCACAGCGACGTCGCTAGGCAGGTAAGTAGTGTGATGGGTCCGAGCGATTTTGTGCGCCACGGGCAGTGATTTGCCCATGGCACACAAATTATGGGGGTGGGTACGCATGCTAGCAATCTTGCTAGTGAGATTGCAGCGTGTAAAGCGAACTTTAGAGTACTATACCTTTAAACAATATGGGACAGCCCATATGATCATGTCATATCTATGGAAGCTTCTGATAGGTTTATTGGCAACATCTGAGTTAATTAGAGACACACCTGTGGATATATTTTAATGCACCCCTGAAACACACTGCTTCTTTATATAGCATCATGGGAAAGGCAATAGAAATCAGCCCATATCTCAGGAAGGAGATGGATGTTTTCTGGTTGACTGCCCTGCTGTTGGAAAAATAGCTGTTCCACTCTGTTGTACTGTTTAATAGCAGCTTTATTATGCGTTTCAAGTGTGTACCGAACTCCATTTTTTAAAAAAAATAAAATAAAATAGACTACATACATAGATCAATGCAACAGTGTGTGGTGTAAATAGACAAAGTAGGAAAGTCAGCATTCAAAACTGTGGTATACATAAGAGACAATGATGACATAAAATGTATAAAAGAAAAAAAAAATAATATAGACATAAGCACAAGCACATAATTATTCCCTGTACTATAGTAAATAGACAAAAAGCAAAACAAAACTAAAATTGATAAAAAAAAGCAAAAAACATAAAGGGACACTTAATTCATAACTGTCATTGTGTAAAAGAGGTAAATTAAGTCATTGCTTGGATTAGTATGAGCAGCGAAATTAATCAGAGGAAATGGTCATTGCTGGTGCTCTATTGACAAAACACGTATAAAGAGCAATAAAAAAAAATTGTAATGTGAGTGCATTCCTGTGTTATAAAGTGGGGAAATAATATTTGAGCTAAGTATCTAGAAGTGAGCAGTAACAAGATGCTGCATCAGAGTCAACAAGGGCAAAGTTGTTTGAAAACCTTGTAGGGTTGTGCACGTGTGAATAGACCGTCAATGTTACCACCATTTTAAATTAGACCACTCTCTATTTACAAGCAACTGAATACTGATCACAGGCTGTCACTGCGGAAGAACAATATTCCTTCCCCAGTAATGTACTGCAACTGGCCCTCCTGTTAACTACTAGTCACCACCTGGGCAAATTTGCTCAAGATATGGAAACTAAAATGGTGGGAAATTTCCCACTAATTTTAACCCCTTCAGTAAAGAACACGTTGTATAGTAATACCATGTGTTCCCCTCATAAATGGTTCAGGGACCATCATGGCATTACAGAACACAATATTATTATATTTTACATAAATTATAAATAAGACTGAAACATTGATTCTAGTGGAAATCATTGGCCACTGCCTTCTATTGCAATTATTCAAACATATAAAGATAATAATCAAAAACCAGCTTTTATATTATAACTAGTGATCAGTGAATACTAAATATTTGGGTTTGAGTAGTCCAGTATTCATCTCGAATAACGAACCTAATGCAAATCAATCAGAAACCCGAGCATTTTCAAGAAAAATGCTTGGGTTCCCCATTGAATTGCACAAGGTTGATTATTCATGATAAAGACTGTAATAGTACTAGGTATTTGATACGAATACCTGAACCCGAATATTAAGTGTTCGCTCATTACTAGTTATAACCTTTAAAGCTTATTAAACACAGCTTAGAAAAGTACCCTCAAGCCCGTTAACGATCAACTTATGTCCATTCGGTACCTGAAGAACTAACCGCAACTGTCCATCTTGCCTTCAAGAAGGCAAACATGGCTTCGACCTAGCAAGGGCCAATTCTATCATAGCTTGTAAGTTAAGATTAAATATGTAATTCTCATTGTCTCATAAATGCACCATACCCTGCTGGTAAAGACTGGGTACACTTCCAGATCAAAGTGTCTAAAGGAAAAGCCCCCAAATGACGGCATAAATTTATACATGCTTCTATTCAACCACTTCCTATTGTTATCACAAAATTAGAGAGCAGATGAGTTTAACCATGACAATCTACAAACAATTTCAGAAAAAAATATCTTGGCCTTAAGAAACAAGCTTTTTATTTCTACTTGACTCCTCTTCATTCAGAACAGTAAATCCACCGTTTAAATTTTCCCAACATTGTTTCCACCGAATTTCATAATTAGAACATCAGGGTCTGCAAACCGATCACTCATCAGGAAGACTTGGTCAATTGGTCAATTAGCATTTCCCAATGTTGACCTCCGACCCCTAGCCAGCAGAGCCTTACTTGATCTTTTGAATACAAGAAAGACAAAAAAGGTAGAGGGGTGTGTATATTTATCAAATCAAACTTAAGACCTGTCCTGAATGATAACAATGGGGGAGCTACAATAAGGTAGAGTCAGTATGGGTACATTTACATGGGGAGGGCAATAATGGAAAGCTGCTAATTGGAGTTTGCTATAAGCCACCTAACATAGCTGAACAGGTAGAGGGTGAAATGCTGCAACTGAAAAGGCAGATAATAATAATAATAATAATAATAATAATAATAATAATCGGGTCCTTATGGGGGATTTCAACTATCCAGACATACAGTGGGACATATAATCTTCTGGTTGTGCTAAAAGCTGCAAGTTTATATCTAGAATTCTAGAATTCAAGACAATTATATCTCTCAATTGGTAGATGAACCAACCATGGAAGATCATTTGTTGGATTTGGTCCTGTCAAATAGACCAGAAATAATTTCAGGTCTACAGGCCCGGGAGCACTTGGGCAGCAGTGAAAATAATATGTTAAGTTTCAGTGTAATATTCAATGGATACTCACAGCAGGATAAAGCAGTGGTGAACTGGTCAGACCAAAAAACTAATGCACTACCAGGATGCAACCAGACCCCCAATAGATGGAGACATCACAGGTGCAAGAGGAATAAATCACTCACATAACTCACAAACATGGAGGGGGTGATCGCTAGATGATAAAATTGTACACTAGTGACTTGCATAGGGAGCTGTTCCACTTACAGGTGCATAGTATCCTAGTCAGCAGCCTAATACACACCCATACTATTCGACCAGGCGGGCTGCCCGGTATTTATGTGCACCATATAGGGATGGGGACTCCAATATGCAAGTCCAAACATTAAGGGGCCTGGCTGCACCCTGTATTAAAAGTTATGTGCAAAAAAATATATACAAAATATCTGAGGTATTAGTTGATATTATGGCCAAAATAACGGTAGCCTACAAACCACGTCACAGTTCCTCATACTTGTAGGTCCCTACACTAATCATTATAAATAGAATAACAACAACAAGATGACTAAATATCCTCCCCAATATGCAAGCAACTAAGGTGCAATTTTATCATCTAGCGATCACCCCCTCCATGTTTGGGAGTTCTGTGAGTGATTTGCTCCTCTTGTACCTGTGATGTCTCCATCTATTGGGGGTCTGCTTGCACCCGGGAAGTGCATTTGTTTTTTGGCCTGAACATTTCACCACTGCTTTATCCTGGTGTGAGTATCTTAAATTATGGAGGATATTTAGTCCTCTTTTTGTTGTTTTTCTATATATAATATTCAATAGAACATTTTAAAAGGAAAATGCTAAAACCTGCAATTTTAAGAAAGCTGATTTCAACAAATTAAAGGAAAAGCTTAATTGTGTAAATTGGGACAATGTCATAGTAAATGGGGATACAGAACATAAATGGGGTAAGTTTAAGGATATACTCCTGGAGTCCTGCAAAAACTTATATCTTCTGGTAATAAAATGTTCAGGATTATAAAGAAACCACTATGGATAAATAAGACAGTACAAAGTATAATAAAACAAAAACAAAGGGCGTTCAAAATCTTGAAGGCTGATAATACAGAAATAACATTTCAGAAGTATAAAGATATCAATAGGAAATGTAAAAATGAAATCAAGTAAGCAAAATTAGCCACTGAAACAAAAATCACCAAAGACATTAACCCCTAAATGACCTAGGACATAACGGTACATGCTAAATCATGAATGCGTGATCACTGCCGGCTGTTACAGTGAGCAGGCAGTGATCCCTACACATGACTGCTGATTTGAACAGCAGACATGTGTGCCTCGCAGGAGCAGGTGATCTGCGATCAACCCGCACCTGTTAACCCCTTAAATTGTGTTGTCAAAATATGACAGCACAATTTAAATCACTGCAGTGGGAAACGCACCGTTCACTGCCACCATCGGAGGCCGAGACGATGGTTGTCATGGTAGCGACGGGTGATGTGATGACTCCTGTCACTATCATGACGCAGTTCCTGTTACAGCCGGCAGAGCAGCAGCTGTAACAAGAATGCAGCATTTCTGCTGATCACAGCTGTGCTGCTTTGGTCAGCAGAAATGAATGAAATATCAGACACTTATGAACCTTATAGTCTCCTCGGAGAACTAGTAAAATAAATAAAAAAAGTTTTAAAAATAAAAAAATAAAAAAACCTTAAAAGTTCAAATCACCCCCATTTGCCACAGTGAAAATTAAAAGGTTAAAAAAATAAAAAATTTACACATATTTGATATCACCGCTTTCAGAAATGCCCGATCTATGAAAATATAAAATCTATGAATCTGAACGGTAAACGGCATAGTGGCCCAAAAATTCCAAACGCCAAAAATGTGTCATACAGGGACAGGAACTCTAATATGCAAGGCCTAACAAAAAGGGGCCTGGCTGTATCCTGTACAAAAAAATTAGGTTTTCAGTTGGTGTTATGGCCATAAGATGGAAGCCTACAAGCTTCGTCATGGGAACCTCATCCTTGTAGGTCCCTACACTATATATATAATATAAAAAAATCAACAAAAAAAGAGGAATAAATATCATTACTTACAGCAAAGATGGAACTGCAGCTGTACATTGCCTAGGCCAAAAACTAATACTCCAGCAGAATACAGCTAAGCCCCTACTAGGTGGAGGCATCACAGGTGCAGGAGGAGCAAATCACACACATGCTTCCAAAACATGGAGGGGGCGATTGCTGGATGGTTAAACTGCACTCTGATGGCTCTAATATGCAAGGTCTAACAAAAAAGAGCCTGGCTCTTTCCTGTACACATATATAGTGTAGGGACCTACAAGCATGAGGTTCCCGTGACGAGGGTTGTAGGTTTCCGTCTTAGGGCCATAACATCAACTAAAAACTGAAAACCTCATTTTTTTGTACAGGATATAGCCAGGCCCCTTTTTGTTAGGCCTTGCATATTAGAGTTCCTGTCCCTGTATGATGTATGATGCAGCCCGCCTGATCTAATGGTATGGGCGTCACCTAATAGGCTGCGGGTTTGTGACTGTGCATCTGCATCTGTAATGTTTTGGAAGCGTGTGTGTGATTTGCTCCTCCTGCACCTGTGATGCCTCCACCTAGTGGGGGCTTAGCTGTATCCTGTTGGAGTAGTAGTTTTTGGCCTAGGTAATGTACAGCTGCAGTTCCATCTTTGCTGTAAGTAACAGTACTGTAAATGGTAAAACTTATGGTTCCACTTAAAAAACAAGTTGTCTCACAAAAAACATGTCCTCATATTGCAAGATTGACAGAAAAATAAAAAGTTACGACTTTTGAAAGAAGGGAAGCAAAAAAAAACCCAACAAAAAATGGATGGGGTGAAGGGGTTAAATAACCCCCCAAATTTTTTATAAATACATCAATGCCAAAAGGAAGAGAAAGTATGGTATCGGACTGATAAAAGATTATAACAGGATAATTGTAGAGGACAAAGTAAAGACTGAGATATTAAACAGACACTTTTCATCTGTGTTCACTAAGTAACTGACTATTCCAGGGATTATTCAACAAGGCAAAAACCAAAGTACCTTTCTGAGATAACTAATTTATCACATGAAAAAGTACGCCTGCATCTGAGTAAATTAAACATTGCCAAATCCCACAGTAGAGATGGCATTCATCCACGGATATTGAGGGAATTGAACTCAGTAATTGACAGACTGCTGTATCTTATCTTCTTAGACTCTCTTGTAACAGAGTTGGTACCTCAGGATTGGAGAATGGCTGACGTGGTACCAATATTTAAGAAAGGTAAGAGAGTGGATCCAGGCAACTACTGTTCGGTAAGTCTGACATCAGTGGTGTACAAGGTTTTTGAGGGCTTTTTAAGGGATGACATGTAAAAATATATTGCAGAAAATAATATAATAATATAATTACTGACAGACAGCATGAATTCATGAAAGATAAATCGTTTCTAATCAACATGTTGGATTTCTAAGAGGCGGTAAATGCAAATCTAGATATTGGTAATGCAGCTGATTAGATTTATTTGGACTTTTCAAAATACTGTACATTTTATACTGTGCCATAAAACAGTCTTGTAATGAAGCTCCAGTAGCAAGGACTAGGGGAACCTATATGCAACTGGGTAAGGAATTGGCAAAAAGATAGGAAACAAAGAGTAGTTATAAATGGTACATTCTTTATTAGGGCTATAGGCAGCAGGGAGGTACTGCAGTGATCTGTGCTAGGCCCGATTCTTTTTAATCTCTTTGTTAATGACATTGTGGTTGGGACTGTTGGTAAAGTGTCAGTCTTTGCTGATGACACCATACTATGCAGGATATTAAAAACAGACCTTAATAGTACAATATTACAAAAAGATCTGGATAAGATGTCAGAATGGGCAGATACTTGGCAAATGAGATGTAATGTTAATAAATGTAAAGTAATGCACCTAGGACGGAGTAATCCTATAACTGCGTATACATTAAATGGAAGTAAACTCAGGACTACAGAACAGGAGAAGGACTTGGGTATTCTGGTTACAAGTAAGCTGATCAGCAGCACTCAATGTCAGGCAGCAGCTGCAAAAGCATGCAAGATTTTATGGTGTATAAAAAGAGAGAATAGATCCTGTGATCCCAATGTATTGTTACTCCTCTATAAAGCACTTGTAAGGCCACGTCTGGAATACGGGATGCTTGTCAGAGTAGATCTCATTTATATGTATAAATACATGTGTGGTTAATACAAAGGACTGGCACATGACTTTTTCCTTCCAAAGACAATACTACGGACCAGGGGGCATCACTGCAAGTGGAAGAAAGGCAATTCCGGCAGCTAAATAGGAAAGAGTTCTTTATAGTTAGAGCAGTCAGATTGTGGAATGCCCTACCACAAGAGGTAGTAATGGGAGATACTATAACAACTTTTAAAAAAGGGCTGGATAATTTCCTCAGTACTTATAACATTGTCAGTTATAAATTACTTAGTGACAAAATCTATACTGTAATTAGTGGAGGAAGGTTGAACTAGATGGACCTAGGTCTTTTTTCAACCTATGTAACTATGTAACACGATAGGTTTGAACTACAGTATAAAAGTATTCCTGAGCTCTAATCTGAATGAATGAATGTCCTAGGATCCAAACTGTATAACCTGTAAAAACTATAAGGCTGGCTTCACACTTGCGATTAACTCGCACGAGTGCAATGCGAGAAATTCTTGCATTGCACTCAGACCCATGTTAATCAATGAGGCAGCTCCCATCTGCTATTTTTTTCTCAGTCCAAATCGGACTGAGAAAAAAATCGCAGCATGCTGCGTTTTGGTGAGTTTCTCGTGCGAGTCTCTCCAATGCAACTCTATGGGAGCGGGTAAATAAGTGGATGTCAAACGGATGGCACACACACCATCCTAGTGACATCCGTTTTTCTAAATACATCTATCGCATGTTTCAGAAAACACTGGAAATGAGTGAGGTCTCACAATGTCAGTCAATCTCTATCTCTGTCAGTCGGTCTCTCCCTCTCGGTCCTTATTCTCTCTCTGTCGGACGGTCTGTCGGTCTCTCTCTCTGTCTCTATCTCTCTCTGTCCATGTCGGTCTATCCTTCTCCCACCCCCTCTCTCATACTCACTGATCCCCGATCACTGGCGCTGCACGGCGTTCACACTATGGCGGCTTCTCCTCTTTTGATAATGCCGGCCGCTCTTATTAATCCATCACATATTCCCTGCTTCCACCGCCCACCGGCGCCTATGATTGGTTGCAGTCAAACACGCCCCCATGATGAGTGACAGCTGTCTCACTGCAACCAATCACAGCTGCCGGTGGGCGGGTCTATATCATGAAGTAAAATAAATAAATAAATAATTTTAAAAAAATGGCGTGAGGTCCCCCCAAATTTGATACCAGCTAGGGTAAAGTCACATGGCTGAAGGCTGGTATTCTTAGGATGGGGAGGTCCACATTATGGGGAGCCCCCCACCCTAAAAATATCAGCCTGCAGCCGCCCGGAATTGCCGCATCCATTAGATGGGACAGTCCCGGGACTGTACCCGGCTCATCCCGAATTGCCCTGGTGCAGTGGCAATCGAGGTAATAAGGAGTTAATGGCAGCAGCCCATATCTGCCACTAAGTCCTAGGTTATTCATGGCAGGCGTCTCCCCAAGATACCTTCCATGATTAACCTGTTAGTTAAAGAAAATAAACACACACATCCAAAAAATCCTTTATTTGTAATAAATGACAAAAAACTACAACCTCTTTCACCATTTTGTTAAAGTCCCCGAATACCCCTCCAGGTCCGACGTAATCATTATTATTATTACTATTATTATTATTTATTATTATAGCGCCATTTATTCCATGGCGCTTTACAAGTGAGAGATGGTATATGTACAACAATCATTAACAGTACAAGACAGACTGGTATAGAAGGAGAGAGGACCCTGCCCGCGAGGGCTCACAGTCTACAGGGAATGGGTGATGGTACAATAGGTGAGGACAGAGCTGGTTGCACAGTGGTCTACTGGACTGAGGGCTATTGTAGGTTGTAGGCTTGTTGGAAGAGGTGGGTCTTGAGGTTCCTCTTGAAGCTTTCCACGGTAGTGGAGAGTCTGATGTCCTGAGGGAGAGCGTTCCAGAGTATGGGGGATGCACGGGAGAAATCTTGTACGCGATTGTGGGAAGAGGAGATAAGAGAGGAGCAGAGAAGGAGATCTTGTGAGGATCTGAGGTTGCGTGCAGGTAGGTACCGGGAGACTAGGTCACAGATGTAGGGAGGAGACAGGTTGTGCATGGCTTTGTATGTCATGGTTAATGTTTTGAACTGGAGTCGTTGGGCGATGGGAAGCCAGTGAAGGGATTGGCAGAGTGGCGAGGCTGGGGAGTAGCGAGGGGAGAGGTGGATTAAGCGGGCCGCAGAGTTTAGGATAGATTGGAGGGGTGCAAGAGTGTTGGAAGGGAGGCCAGAGAGCAGGAGGTTGCAGTAGTCGAGGCGGGAGATGATGA
Source organism: Anomaloglossus baeobatrachus (assembly GCF_048569485.1). Taxonomy (NCBI): domain Eukaryota; kingdom Metazoa; phylum Chordata; class Amphibia; order Anura; family Aromobatidae; genus Anomaloglossus; species Anomaloglossus baeobatrachus. The sequence goes on from NC_134360.1 coordinate 138,699,398, forward strand.
GGGCATGCACTAATGTTTTTGCTGATTCTTGGTTAAGGAAAGCACGGATCCGGGAGATGTTTTTGAGTTGTAATTGGCATGAGGTGAAGAGGGCTTGGATGTGTGGCTTGAAGGATAGAGTAGAGTCGAGGGTTACTCCAAGGCAACAAGGTTGTGAGACTGGGGAGAGTGAGCAACCATCAAGTTTGATGGAAAGGCTTGTTGGAAGAGATGAGTGAGGAGGAGGAAAGACAATGAACTCTGTTTTGTCCATGTTAAGCTTTAGGAATCGCGCAGAGAAGAAGGATGAAATAGCAGACAGACATTGTGGAATTTTGGTTAGTAGAGAGGTAATGTCAGGTCCAGAGAGGTAGATCTGTGTGTCATTGGCATAGAGATGATACTGGGACTAATCCACAGAGGCCCCACGATGCTTTCAGTTCTGCTACATCAGAAGCTTACAGAGAGCGGTCACAGACCCCGACCGCTCTCTGTGAGGTCCCCGCAGCGACTGAAGTGAGTTGCACTATCAGCGATGACGTCAATCAGGTTACCCGCGGCCACAGATCTCAGCTGGAGGACTTCTGCTGTGGCTGCGGGTAACCTCTGTGACGACACCGCTGATAGCGCAGATCACTGCGGTCACTCAGGGGATTTGCAGTCACCGGTGAGACCTTCACCGGTGACCGAAAATCAGGCCATGCCACTCAGACAGAGCCACGGGATGACAATGAAGTTGGGTGAAGTTCATCCGACTTCATTCTGATCGCGCGGCTCTGTCTGTGTCTGCTGTCAGCGGCCATTCAGCTCTGCTACATGGCTCTGTCTGTGTCTGCTGTCAGCGACCATGTAGCAGAGCTGAATGGCAGATGACATATCTGCTGAGAATAAAAACGGATCCCATACGCATCAAACATGGATTGCACACGGACTGCAATCATGAGAAAAATCCCAGGATCGCATTGCTGTTGCATTGCACACTGATCATAACGTGAACAGAGCTCATGCTACTTTCTAGCATGAGACTCGGACCGATTTTACACGCATAAGTGTGATTCCAGCCTAAGAAAATTGAGAAACGTCATTATTTCCCAATATAACACTGATAAAAGTCTGAATTCCATCTACCCAACTTCTTAGTAACATCTTTACTCAAGGCCAACCTAGCGGTTTCAGTAGCTTCACCAATACCTGTGAGTGAGAGGAAAAATATTTAGCTCCTAGACCCAACCGCATTAAATAATTGTGTAAAACATTCCTGAACTGATATTTTGTTAATGGCTCACTTGATTGATGAAAAAGCAGGTGTCCTTTTCCTGCTGAATTATATCTTATATATTATTTTAAAAAACATACTGGACAGATGTGATAGTCAGAAACACACATCAACTTCAAACAGCTTCCCTCACCAGCTTGGTCAGTTTTTGACTTGATAATCAACAAATAATCACATCCTGCTAGCACATTCCTAAAACCTCAACCTTTACCATTAAATCTACTCTGTGCAATAATCCCCTTATGCACAAAGCACCAAAAAACAATAGTGAACAAGCTGTGGAAAACAAAAACGTCCCAAATGGATTGAAACAACAGGACTGCAAAACTGTACATAAATTTCTCAAAATCTCAGGTATAATTGGACATCTCCCATCTTTTACGCAATGATCTTTCTTATAACCTTCCAGTATTTGTTTACTAAGGAAATAACTATTTAACGTCTGTTCCGCGACCAATATCAGAAAAAAGGGCAGATTTAATTTTATATACTGTAGATTAAGCAAAATCATGCTCAAATAGATACATAGAGAATATTAGAGCAATGTTCTCAAAACTTTTGAACTTATCTAACAACCTGAGCAAAAATTAGACCACCGTTTCCATGCAGCTACATATCCTGTCCAGGTTGCAGATGCTACCGACAGCTGCAGGAAATCAAAAACTATGAGATAAGTAGTCCAGACAATCTTGTCACAGTGGATCCGCCTACAGCACAAGGCTGACGAATTTGCTGAACTGAAACCGAGAAAGTGATTCAGCTCCAGTTTTGTAATCCTCAGGAATGTGCACTGCCTTTTACCACATACTTAGCTTCAAGCATAACACTAAATGCCTTAATAAATTTACTACTATACTGCACTTAAATGGAAAGCTGTCTACTGCAAAAACACACCTTTGTTATCTGATCTGAGCAGAATCTGTTTATTTTGAAAAATGTTGACCCCATAACACCACAGTTCCTACTGTGCCACATAAAAGGGTAACCATTTGTTGAACTTTTGGTTTTCATGCTCTTTATCTCACCATCCAGAAACATCTTTGACTGTGAAACTACCTTCATTTTATAAACAATCATCTTGGCTATCTCAAATTTGACCTGCAATTGTTTAGCATATAATTAGTTATGCAGATTCTTGTGATGTCATTGCAATGTGTTACAGTCACCGAGGGGTGGTCCAACTGGACCATGCACCGGACTCCCCGGAATACAGAAATGAAGATGAAAGTATTGGAGTGAATACCATATTAGCCGTCCGATAGCAAATACCTCGAATATCCCATTATCCGTCGGATACCGAATAGTGGCGAATACATTCGCTCATTACTAGTTATTAAAGATCATTATTAGGGATGATCGAATACCCTATTATTCGATTCGACGAATATCCGACGAATACCTCTCCGCTATTCGAGTATTCGTGAATATTCGACCCCCAATGTAAGTCTATGGGAAACCAGAATAATTTTACGTCGGACCTGTCGGTGACCTCTGGTGACTGAGGAAAAGGCTGAAATGGATGGGAAAAGGTTGAAACAGTATGGGCACAGTCTGTAGAAGGTGCCTCACTGCATTTATGGTGTCTTTGAATAACGTAGTTTACGTAGTTGCCAGAACAGCTCTCAAACCAAAGTTAAAGAGGGGAAATTGCTAAGAAACAGTTTCTAGTGCCTAATAACTGTAATAAAACGTCAAATCAAGCCCCTACCTCCCAAAAAACCCCACTTTAGCAAATGTTCAAACGTTTCATTTTTTACATTTTTCCTTCTTTTTCGATTAGAAAGGGCTGTAACTTATACATTATATTGGTGTCTGTCTTACACCTCCTTTTTTGGGACATATTTGACAGTACTTTAAAATGTCAGCTACAATGTGCCCATTGGGATGTTGACCTTGCCCTCCTCTGCCTCCACCAGCACCACCGGCTCCAGTGACCCTCTACTGAAATGTAGGAAGGGCCACTGGCTGTCCTTAAATCTCAGGTGGCTGAGGGCTCTCAGGTGGGCCCTGTAACATACAATGGGAAGGGATGGCAGTCATTTGTAGTTTTCTGCATCCCCTATATCATTAGTGTGAAAGTTGGAATACGTACTCCATAACACTTTACATTGCTATTGCCAATGTGGCCATTTGGGTGTTGGCCTTGCCCTCCTCTTCCTCCTCCTCCTCCTCTACCAAGACCACCGGCTCCAGTGGCCCTCTATTCAAATGTAGAAAGGGTCACTGACTGTCCTCAAATCTCAGACTTCTGAGAGCTCTCAGGTGGGTCCTGTAACATACATTAGGGAGGGATGGCAGTCATTTGTAGTTTTCTGCATCCCCTATATCATTAGTATGAAAGTTGGAATACGTACTCCATACCACTTTACAGTGCTATTGCCAATGGGGCCATTTGGGTGTTGGCCTTGCCCTCCTCCTCCTCTTCCACCAACACCACCAGCTCCAGTGACCCTCTATTCAAATGTTGAAAGGATCACTGGCTGTCCTAAAATCGCAGACTTCTGAGGGCTCTCAGATGGACCCTGTAACATACATTGTGAAGGGATGGTAGTTATTTGTAGTTTTCTGCGTCCCCTATATCATTAGTGTAAAAGTTGGAATACGTACTCCATAACACTTTACAGTGCTATTGCCAATGTGGCCATTTGGGTGTTGGCCTTGCCCTCCTCCTCCTCCTCCACCAACACCAACAGCACCGGCTCCAGTAGTCCTCTATTCAAATTCTATTCAAATGATTCTGTAATGTATGTTTTATGGACAATTGAACGCCATGCTGGGACATTGAAGCTGATGTCTTTGATGATTGAATCTGACCAAAAGCAGGTTGGGAGCAGGAGGCATCATCGCCTGCTTCCTAAACCGCAGTTTGTGAAGCATGCAGCACCCTGGAAGTGGCAGTTGTTTCACTCTGGAACTCAGGCTTTATTCCACCAGCTAACACCGATGATTTAAAAAAAATTCAGTTTCCCCAGGGGGGAATGGTTCAAACACCATGGAACACATCATCAGAAGGTACTCCCAATAACTCTCAACAGCTCTTTTTTTAAAAAAATTGGTAGGATTTGCAACAGGGCATAACATACCAAGGAGTTTAATAAATTCAGTTCCCCAAGGGGGAAAGGGTTCAAACACCATGGAGCACTGCATCAGTGCAACAGCAACAGTGCAACAGCTTTTTTTAAAAAAATTGGTAGGATTTGCAACAGGGCATAAAATGCCAAGCAGTTTAATAAATTCAGTTCCCCTAGCATGTCATGCTTCAGACACCATGTAGCACAGCATCGCAAGGTACGCCCAACAGCTCCCAACAGCTTTTTTTTAAAAAAAAACTTGGTAGGATTTGCAACAGGGCATAACATGCCAAGGAGTTTAATAAACTCAGTTTTCCCAGAGGGGAAGGGTTCAAACACCATGGAGCACTGCATTAGTAGGTATTCCCAACAGATTTTTTAAAAAAATTGGTAGGATTTCCAACAGGGCATTATATGCCAAGGAGTTTAATAAATTCAGTTTCAAACACCACCAAAAGGTCGCGGAAAGCCTTTATTCCCACAAGCCGATATGGCAACATCTCAAGGGCTATCAATCGTGCAATGTGTGCAGTTGTGGTTTCTGCCCTTGGGTGCATAACGGGGTATTTTCGCTTATTTTCAAAGGTCTGCGGTATGGACAACTGAACGGAACGCTGGGACACCGAAGCGGATGTGGTCGTTGTTGATTGAGCATGGCCAACATCAGGTTGGGAGAAAGAGGCATCAGTGCCACCTTCTTGCACATCAGTTTGGGAAGCAGGCAGCCAAGGGGAAGTGGTAGTTGTTTCACTCTGGAACTCAGGCTTTATTCCACTAGCTAACACCGAGGATTTAAAAAAATTCAGTTTCCCCAGGGGATAATGGTTCAGACACCATGGAGCACTGCATCAGTAGGTACTCCCAACAGCTTTTTTTAAAAAAAAATTGATTAGATAAGCAACAGGGCATAACATGCCAAGGAGTTTGATACATTCAGTTCCCCCAGGGGATAATGGGTCAGATACCATGGAGCACTGCATCATATACTCCCAACAGCTGTTTTTAAAAAAATTGGTAGGTTTTGCAACAGGGCATAGCATGCCAAGAAGTTTAATAAATTCAGTTCCCCTAGGTTGTAGTGGTTCAGACACCATGTAGCAAAGCATCATAAGGTACTCCCAACAGCTCCCAAGAGCTTATTTTAAAAAAAATTAGTAGGATAAGCAATAGGGCATAACATGCCAAGGAGCTAAACAAAATTCAGATTTTGCAGGGGGCCATGTGTAACACACCGTGGAGCACAGCATCAATAAAGAACACAAATAAAGACTGCCTGACGAATTGTTCTAGATAGTGTAGCCTCGACAGTGGTTGTGCCAGTGCATAATGTACTAAGGATTGAAAAATATTGCCCTCGGTGATTGGGCCAAACAATTACATCGTAACTGTATAACAAGTTAGATTAGTCATGCGGTCTAATTAGATGATAGAAGACAAAATAGTCTTGAATGAGAAACAATGGAACTTATTTGAACTTAAGAAATCCAAATTTTGGGGCTACTCTTATTATTGGATATTGTTAACAGGCGGCCTGAGATACTTTGGGGCAATCCATCTATGGTTCATTTTGATCATCAACAAACTGTCTGCACTTTCCGTGGATAGTCATGTGCGACTATCTGTTATTATTGACCCCGCTAAGCTGAAAACACGCTCAGACAACACTCTCGCAGCAGGACAAGCTAGCACTTCTAAAGCGTATAAGGCGAGGTCTGGCCAAGTGTTGTGCTTAGCAACCCAATAGTTAAAGGGAACAGTAGACTCTGAAAGCACGCTGATACGGTCACCTACATAGTCCCTCACCATCTTACTTAACTGTTCCCTCCTTGTCATAGTTCCCCCAACCGTTATGTTATTCGCAGTTGACGGTTTGTGGAAAATGGACCAGTTTTGGCACATTAGTCCCCCGCCTGTGTTGCTCCTACTATGCGTAGCCCTCTCTTGTATTCCTGTTGCGTGAGATGACACGCTACCTCTGACACCAGCATGATCTGAGGGTAATTGTTTCATCAACTGCTCCACTACAGCTCTCTTGAATGTTTCCGTAGTACAATCCTTATTTTCCTCCACAAGCAGCGAAGTAAATTTGTCTTTGTAGCGTGGGTCAAGGAAGGTACATAACCAGTATTTGTTGTCTGCCAAAATGTGGACTAGCCGACAGTCATGAGTAAGGCAGTGTGACATAAACTGTGCCATGTGTCCCAGACTCTGAACTGGAAACCTTTGTGTGTCACTGCTAAGAATACATTCTGTCTCCCTAAACCTCCTCTCCTCCTCAGTCTCTCTCTCCTCCTCCTGCTTCTCCTCAGGCCATCCATGCTGGACAGCCCTGAAGCTTGGGTTGTCAATCCCTTGGTTACCAACTTCAAAGCATTCCTGTTCTTCACCATCCTCCTCATCCTCATGCCCCTGATGCTGAGCAAAGGTGGCCTGATCTTGTTGGCCGAGTTTTTGTGGATTACTAGGAACTATTGTGAAGTCTGGATCCACAGACAACTCAGGTGCATGAGCACTTTGGTCAGTCAGATCATCCAGAGAGTGTTTCAATAAACAAATCAGTGGAATGGTAATGCTGATAACAACATCCTCACTGCTCACAATGTTGGTACAGTAATCAAAATTCTCCAAAACCTGACAAATGTCTGCAATCCACACCCACTCGGCAGTACTTATGTCTGGCAGCTGCGTCTGACGGGCATGTTCCAGCTGGAATTGGGATACTGCCCTTTGCTGCTCATGGATCCTGGCCAACATATGATAGGTTGAATTCCATCTCGTAGGGAGGTCATACAGTAGTCTGTGATGAGGCAACCAGGGATTGTGTGGTGGTCCAAACGAAAGGCCTAAATGCATGGCAGCAAAGGACCAGAGAAGACAGTCTCTACGGACAGTTAAAGTCTCAATGTCCAGTGCAGAAGTCCACAGAAATGGTGACACAGAGGTGGAGGCTGAGATGACATGGCACTGTTTTGATGGTTCAGATGAGACGGCACTGTGGTGATGGTTCAGGAGTGGTGATGTGCCGCCCCCGTGCCAGCAGCTGGTGCAGCTCGGATCCGGATCTACGGTATGGCTCGATGGGTTCTCCGGACCCGGGGGTCACGCAGACACTTCAAATAAAAGGGGACGTATATGTACGGGGATTTGCAATAAACTGTCTGTGACGCCACCCATGGTGTGTGGTGAGATGTAGCTCCACCGCTGCTGTTGTGGGATACCCGGGGGAGATGTGATGGCAGCTGGATGTTAACCGCTCCGTGGATAGGGATGGATGTCCCTGGGCCCTGTATTGTGCAAAGTTGCAGGGATCAGCACACTAAGACGGGCTTTGCACACTACGACATCGCAGGTGCGATGTCGGTGGGGTCAAATTGAAAATGACGTACTTCCGGCATCGCATGCGACATCGTAGTGTGTAAAGGTTCGATGATACGATTAATGAGCGCAAAAGCATCGTAATCGTATCATCGGTGCAGCGTCGGCGTATTCCATAATTACGATGACGCAACAGTCCGATGTTGTTCCTCGCTACTGCGGCAGCACACATCGCTGTGTGTGAAGTCGCAGGAGCGAGGAACATCTCCTACCGGCGTCACCGCGGCTTCCGTAGGATATGCGGAAGGAAGGAGGTGGGCGGGATGTTTACATCCTGCTCATCTCCGCCCCTCCGCTCCTATTGGCCGCCTGCCGTGTGACGTCGCTGTGACGCCGCACGACCCGCCCCCTTAATAAAGAGGTGGGTCGCCGGCCAGAGCGATGTCCCAGGACAGGCGAGTCCATGTGAAGCTGCCGTAGCGATAATGTTCGCTACGGCAGCTATCACAAGGATATCGCAGCTGCGACGGGGCGTGGACTATCGCGCTCGGCATCGCAGCATCGGCTTGCGATGTCGCAGCGTGCAAAGTACCCCTTACAGTTCAGTTGTTCTGGTGCTGGATGAAGCTGCACTGAAGTATAGAGTCAATAAACACACAGTTCATTTGGTAAACCAAGGTGATGGTGGCTGGCCTCCACAGACGGGTGTATCTGGTCCCACACCCGGGCTAGTAGTCAATGCCTCTCTCCTCTGCACTTTGTGTTTTTCTGGGATAGACTTCCCGGTATGTAACACGGGAGTCCACTCCCGGTCATTTGGTTGGGGGCCGTGCCCGTCAGACGCTGACCCGTGGGATCTACCGGACCCAGGCAGATGCCCTATCCCTCTCTGTGGGTGGTTGTCTACTTTTCGGGACTTAGGTTAGGACAGGACCTATAATCCTACCCTCAATTGGTTAATTAGCTAGGCCGTTGGTGCCGGTCTTGGCTTCAGGGTCCAAGCACCCCCTTTGTGCATGGTTTCCGGGTCGGTTCTCCAGTGTCGGTACCGTCGGGCTACAACCCTGCCCCGGTCCACCTCGGATCTCCGGCAGTTGTCTTCCCGTCTCCTGCTGGCTCTGACTACTGTCTGCCACCTAGCCAATGCACCAGGGCTCCAACCCCGGCGCAGCTGCTCTTTGCACAAAGCTACAGACTGAACTGCCCTAGATCTAATTCATGACTGTTCTGACTGTTCTCCTGCCCTGGGCTCTCCAGACCCCTAGGTCGGCGTTCTCCATCCACCTGGTCCCGCTCACTGGTGTGTCTGTCCTTCCCTGAGGGGGTGACTAGGGTTTCAGGTCGGCTGTTTTAACCCTGTGTGGGAGAGATGTTATGCGGGGACCTAATCTGTGTGACTACCTGGTTTTGCCAGGGTGTCACATTCCCCCTTGGTTTAATGCAGACCATCTGTGGGCTGTCCGACCACCACCGTTTATTTTTAACCGGAACTAGAAAAATAGAAAAAGGCAAAATACAAGTATAATAACAGTTTTACAATTTCTTCCCTTACGGGAGGCACAGATCTTAAACGTTGCACTTGTAGCAAACGGGCTATCTATACCGCTTGTTGTTGTTGCTGTTCCTTCTCCTTTGCATCCAGGGGACATCCTCGGGGCTGTCGGCGAGCTGGATCTTCTCTGCTGGCTTGGCCTTTGGCGGAAGCTGGAGGGTTGCGAGGATCCTAGCGACATCCTGGCTCAGGCGCTGTACTTGTGATGATAAGTCCTCGGGAGTCTCGGGCATCGCTGCAGGTGCCGGCAAGGCTAATAAAGGGGGCGCCACTGAGACTGGAGCAGTGTCAGCCGGCCAAGGTGGCGGTTCGGTGCCACCGGCTTCAGATGTTTGTAAGGCTTTAATGGCTCGGTCCTTTAGGACCGCAAAGTCCAAGTCCGGATGCTCCAGGGCCCACAGCTGCAGATGTTAGCGGTCTTCAGTGGACCCCAGCCCCTGCAAGAACTGCTCCACCACCATCTTATTGCTCTCAACTTCGGTGATGGAGTCCGTTTGTCTCAGCGTACGCAAAGCGGTCTGCAGCCTCAAGGCGTAGTCCTGGATGCTTTCCTGAGGACGCTGTCGGCAATGGTAAAACTGCATCAGTAATTCCGCTTCTGTGCGGGTTTCAAAAGCAACTTGCAATTTGTCAAAAATGGCGGCTACCGAGGCCCTGTCGGTGTCGACCCAAGTCTCCACCTCCTGTTCAGCAGCGCCAATCAGCTGTCCCAACACCACCGATGCGCGCTGCTTGCCGGTCATGGCGTACATATCAAGAACAGTGCATATCTTCTTCTTGAATACCTGCAGGGCATCGGGCCGTCCATCATACTGCGGCAACCGTAAGGTGCCGGGCACGTAAGGTAAGGTAATTGGCATAACTTGGGTGACTGCCGGAACCACAAGCCCCACCGCTCCTGCGACCGGAGCGGGAACCGCTGCATCTACGCCAACTGCCTTGTTCGCGGGCGCTGCCGCTATGGCGGCGGGTGCTACCCCGCCTCCCACATTTGGCGCCGACATCTTCCACTTCTCCCCCCTGGTTTTTCGGGAATTAGTCTCTAGACGCAGCTTGCTAGTTTCGATCTCGGCCTCAGGGTTTTCCTTCCGCCCGTGTTCCCAGGGGGCGGGGCTTCATCTTTGCTCCCTTTCTCGGGGAAGAAGACGCTGGGTTGTTGTTTTTCGCGCCTAAAAATGGTACCAAAAATGGCGGTTTTCAAAATTTTGCAGCGGAGCACCGCTGACTGTCCAAAACAAGTCGCACTTCCACCAGGTAAGTGGATGGGTAAAAATCCTGTTCGTGACGCCAAGTTTATGAGGTGTGCCACCCCCGTACCAGCAGCTGGTTCTGCTCAGATCCGGATCTATGGTATGGCTCAAGGGGTTCTCCGGACCCGGGGGTCGCACGGACACTTCGAATAAAAAGGGACGTATGTGTACGGGGATTTGCAATAAACTGTCTGTGACGCCACCCACGGTGTGTGGGGAGATATAGCACCACCGCTGCTGTTGTGGGATACCTGGGGGAGATATGATGGCAGCTGGATGTTAACCCCTCCGTGGGTAGGGATGGATGCCCCGGGGCCCAGTGTTGTGCAAGGTTGCAGGGATCAGCACACTTACAGTTCAGTTGTCCTGGTGCTGGATGAAGCTTCACTCTGATGTGTAGAGACAATAAAACACACAGTTCTTTTGGTAAACCAAGGTGATGGTGGCCGGCCTCCGCAGACGGGTGTATCTGGTCCCACACCCGGGCTGGTAGTCAATGCCTCTCTCCTCTGCACTTCGTGTTTTTCTGAGATAGACTTCCCGGTGTGTAACACGGGAGTCCGCTCCCAGTCATTTGGTTGGGAGCCGTGCCCGTCAGACGCTGACCCATGTGATCTACTGGGCCCTGGCGGATGCCCTATCCCTCTCTGTGGGTGGTTGTCTACTTTTCGGGACTTAGGTTGGGACAGGACCTAAAATCCTGCCCTCAATTGGTTAATTAGCAAAGCCGTTGGTGCCGGTCCTGGCTTTAGGGTCCAAGTACCCCCTTTGTGCACGGTTTATGGGTCGGTTCTCCGGTGTCGGTACTGTCGGGCTACAACCCTGCCCCGGTCCACCTCGGATCTCCGGCAGCCATCTTCCCATCTCCTGCTGGCTCTGACTACTGTCTGCCACCTAGCCAATGCACCAGGGCTCCAACCCCGGCGCAGCTGCTCTTTGCACTCAGCTACAGACTGAACTGCCCTTGAACTAAGGCATGATTGTTCGGACTGTTCTCCCGCACCGGGCTCTCCAGACCCCTAGATGGGCATTCTCAATCCACCTGGTCCCACACCCTGGTGTGTCTGTCCTTCCCTGAGGGGGTGACTAGGGTTTCAGGTCGGCTGTTTTATCCCTGTCTGGGAGAGGTGTTATGCGGGGGCCTAATCTGTGTGACTACCTAGTTTTGAAAGGGCATCACAGTGGCACCTGGGGAAGGCTCAGACGTGACAGCACTGCGATATTGGCTCAGATGTGGCGGCACTGTGATGATGGCTCTGATGTGACAGCACACAGGCAATGGTGGAGTGCAGGCTCTAGTATGTGGCAGAGGTTAGCAACAGAAGTCTGGTACTTGGACTAAACAAAGAAACGTACAGGGACCTGAGAACTAGCAACGTATTATAGGTAACTTTGCTCAGGCCCTTCCTGTCAGGGCAGGCAGACTTAAATACCTTTAAGGTAATAGATGACCTCTAAAATTGCTTTCGGGTGATAGAACGCTGGCCCTTTAAGAAAGGGTACATAGCTGAGCACGCAGCCTAAGGGGATACACTGAAGGCCTGCATGCTGCTATCATGCATTGAGAGGCTGTGGCAGACCCCGGGGCAGGAGAAGGGAGCATGGAAGCACTGGGCAGGAGAGGAGAGCGGCGACCCTGCCGAGGCCTGGGAGTGGGAAGGTGCCAGGATGCCATGCTGGGACTGGGCACGAAGCACATGGAGCCAGGAGACAGGTGAGGAAGAGGGTGCTCCCTCTGGCAACCAGGAAGGGGACCGTGCAAAGGACCTGGCCAGGAATCGGGTGCTACACATTGTTACTGATTTGCTTTTCATGTTTGAATTTTTTTTTCTTCCTGTATACCACAAATTACAATCTGTTCCCACATTTCCTAATAGCTGAGTGTGTTGTTACTAGGTTTATTCCTAAGTGAAAGGTCACTGGTTTGAATTGAGAAGCAGCCATGAAGAAGATTACCCAAGAAAAGAGAAAGATCATCATCCAGTTCATCAAATAGCGGTCTCTAGGCCAAGAAAATTGCCAAACTGCATCGTGTGTTTGCTATGACAGTTGGAAGGATATGAAATGAAGTCCATCCATCCACTCAAAAGCCAAGAAGTGGATGCCCAGGCAAAATTTCAGAGTCAAGAAGTTGGCTCATCATAAGGTCTATCAGTTCTGGCGCGACAAACCTAACAGTCGAGGTGGCTCATATAATTTGTAATAGTGACATCACAGACATCCATGCAAGCACCATGCAATGCACATTACACCAGTCTGGAATGGTGACCCAAAAAACAGGAAGAAACCTCAACGTCAATACCAAAATAAGAAGTGTCTGCTCAGTAGAAGACTGGAAATGGGTGATTTGGAGCGATAAGCTGAAAGTCAATAGACTAGACTGTCATGCATGCAAATGGGTTTGGAAGAAACAATGAAAAAAGGGGCTAACAAATTGAAAAATAGAAAAAAACATCAAGTTTGGTGGAAGCCTGATGATATTGGGTTGTTTCATAGCCAACGGCATGGGATACTTGAATTTCAAGTGGTGGTCTCAATGTTGAACTATATGTGAGTATCCTACAAAACAAGTTATTTTATACTTTTGAGTACTATGGGTCTAAAAAGGATGTGATAGTGTTCCAGCATGACAATTACTTCAATCATACATCAAGATTAGAAAATAAATGGTTCAATGACAATGAAGGAGAGGTGCTGGATTTTCCCGCATAGTCCCTATACCCTAAATCTTATTGAACTCTTTTGGGTAGAGTTGAAGAAAAAGCTCTACTGTATACATACCCAAGTAAGTCAACCAGTATGCACCAACAATGGGAGCATGTAAATGAGAACTGGGATCAGATTTTGGTCAAGACTTGTTGAACTTGGTCAAGAGTATGCGCAGAAAGATTTAGGCAGTGTTAAGTCAAAGGATATTTACAAAATACTAATAAAATAATAAATATTACACTTTAGATTTTTAGGAGCAAAATAGTAACAATGCAGTGACATGACAAGAATCTGCATAACTAATTATATCCCAAATATTTTTAAATCAAATTTATGTATGAGATAGTCAAGATGATTGTGTATACAATAAAGGCAGGTTCACTCTCAAAGTTATAGTGGATAGTGAGATATGAAGCCTGAAAATCAATCGTTGCAAACAATGTTACTTGTGATGAGCAAACTTGTGGATATTTGTGTTTGCCGAACCAGCATGGACTAAAACTAAAAATATTGGGTTTGGCAGCAGAACGTGACCACATACCCTGAGCCCCATATAAGTATAAGGGACCTGAACTTATGTGATGTGTTATAAAGTGGTGTTTGTAAGGGCTAGGGGGGCTGCAAAAGAAAAATATAAAGAATAAAGCAGGACAGTTATACATACCGACCTTCCCCACGGCTGTAATACTGCTTCCAGGTCCGATGATTAGCAAGCATATTTACTGCTTCCCCTGCCCACTGTCAGACCCAGCCAGTGACTGTCAGCAGCCCCCAGCCGTGTGCATTATCTTGGTTGCATATCAAAATATGAGGGACCCCATGCAGCTTTTTTTTAATTATTTAAATAAATAATTAAAAAAATAACTTGCAGTCCCCCACAATTTTGATACCCAGCTAAGATAAATTTGACAGCCTGGGAAGGCACATGGTTATTGGGCTAAAAATAGCAGCCGGCAGCTAACCGGGAATTGTCACAGCCATTATAAGCCAACAATTCAGGCACTTTACTCAGGTCATCCTGATTGCCATGGTACTGTGGCAATTGAGGTAATATAAGGAGTTAATTATAGCTGTGATTTGTCAAAAATCACAGCTATCACAAAGCTCTTCATAGTAATGGGGAGGGGGTCTATGAGACCTTGTATTACTAACCCTGTAACTAAAATAAAATAAACTCAAAACACAGGGAAAAATCGTTTATTAAAAAAGACACCCTCTTTCTCCAATTTTTTAACCCCCCAAAGAAACACTGAGGTAATCCACACCACAATGTCCCACAACGATCTCAACTCGCACGTGGGCATATTAAAAAATATGACCACCCGCTGTGGCTTCAAGCAGACACAAACTGAGCCGCAACTGTGAGCAGTGACATCACTGAGTTTACCCTACCTGTGACCACAGGAAAACGTATTGATCACATCTGCTGGCAAAAAACTTTGCATCAAAATGCCATGCGGTTTGATGCGTTTTTTTTTTGCCAGGAAATGCATATTTGAAGCTGAACTGTCTGCACCAGATTTCTGCATCAAATTTGCATCTGCTGGCAGAAAACCGCAGCAAAATGGCATCAAAGCCACGTTTTTTATGTGGTTTTCTGTTAGGTGATGAAGATATGGTGCTGAAATTTGTACACCCAATTCCTCCACCAAAGCTGTCAAAATACTGCATCAAAACCGCATTGCCTGTTGATGCATTTTTTTTGCAGGAGATGCAGTAATTTGGTGTATAAATTTTAGCACGAAATTTGCATCTCTTGGCAAAAGCACTGAAGCCACAGCGGACGGTCATGTTCTCTAATGTGCCCCCGTGTTGCAACTTCAGTATGTAGCAGAGTCGGGATCGTCGTGGACCTTATGTGGATTACGTCAGATCTGGTCTTTTGGGGGTTAATAAATTGGAAAAAGAGGGTGTTTTTTTAAATAAAGGATTTTTGTGTGTTTGTGTTCATTTCTTTTTACTTTTAGGGTTAGTAATTAGGGATCTCATAGACCCCTACAAATTACTAATTCAGGGTTTAGTGGCAGCTGTGTTTTTTTATAAAGTTGTCAAAAACCCCTTATATTACCCTGAGTGCCACGGCACCAGGTCAACTGGGATGAGCCAGGAGAAGCGCCATAATTGTTGCATCTAATGAATGCAAAATTTCAGGGTGGCTGCGGGCTGCTATTTTTAGGCTGGGGGGCAATAACCATGGGCCTCACCAGCCTGAAAATACTAGCCCCCAGCTATTGGCTTTATCTTGGCTGAGTAACAAAATTTGGGGAGGACCACAAGCTTTTTAAATAAAATATTTTTTTAAATATTATTTAACCCCTTAACGACCCATGACATACTGGGTACGTCATGGATCGTGTGCGGTTAATTCCCGCCCCCTGCTGTGGGCAGGCGGCGGCAATCCGCGCACATATCAGCTGTTTTCAACAGCTGACATATGTTCCTGCTGATCGCTGGTGGAATCGCTTCCACCCGCGATTATTAACCCCTTACATCTCGCTGCCAAAATCTGGCAGCGAGATGTATATGCGCGCTGCCATTACAGTGACTTACCCCGCCCCTATCGGAAGTCATGTGACATGATCACGTGACTTTCGGTGGTTGCCATGGTAGCACAGGGTCATGTGATGACACCTGTAGATAACATGAATCACTTCCTCTCAATGCCGGAATACTGCCGGCATTTAAATTAAAGCACCATATTCTGCAGTTCTCAGCTCTGTAGCTGTGATCTGGAGATAGGGCAGAGCGATCGGATTGTTGATCCATATAGCCCCCTAGGGGGACTAGTAAAATAAAAAAATAGTTAAAAAAAGTTTTAAAAAATGTTAAAAAGAATAAAAAAAACTAAAAGTTCAAATCACCCCCCTTTCACCCCATTGAAAATTAAAGGGTTAAAAAAAATAACAAATATACACAGATTTGGTATCGCCGAGTTCAGAAATGCCTGATCTATCAAAATATAAAATAATTAATCTGATTGGTAACTGTTGTAGCGGCAAAAAAATTCCAAAAGCAAATGTTACGTTTTTTGGTCGCCGCAAATTTTGCGCAAAATGCAATAACAGGCAATTAAAACGTAGCATCTGCACAAAAATGTCAGCTCGAGATGCAAAAAATAAGCCATCACTGAGCAAAGATCCAGAAAAATTATAACGCTACGCGTTTTGGAAAATGGCGCAAAACATGTGCCACTTTTTTTTGGACAAGCTTGCGATTTTTTTTTTAACCGCTTAAATACAAGTAAACCTATTCATGTTTGGTGTCTACAAACTCGCACTGACCTCAGGCATCACAATGACACATCCATTTTACCATATAGTAAATACGGTGAATAACATATTCCAAAAACTATTGTGCGATCCAACTTTTTTTGCAATTTTTCCACACTTGGAATTTTTTTGCCTTTTTCCAGTACACAATATGGTAAAACTTATGGTTTCATTTAAAATTACAACTCGTCCTGCAAAAAATATGCCCTTGTATGGCAAGATTGACGAAAAAATAAAAAAGTTACGGCTCTCGGAAGAAAGAGAGGAAAAAAACAAAACGGAAAAATGCAAAATGCCTGGGGGCTGAAGGGGTTTAAAAAGCAGCAAGGGGTCCCTCATATTTTGATACACAGCCAAGATAATGTGAACAGCTAGGGGCTGCAGCCTGTAGCCATCTGCTTTATCTGCGTTGGGTATCAATACATTGGGGACCCTACTGCATTTTATTTATTTATTTTTACACTCCATTAGGGGACCTAGATAGCCTCTGTGAGGGCAACCAATGAGAGTTGCTGGCAAACTGGCAGTCTGACTGCAGCCAATCACAGACGATGTTACATACGATGGGCGGGGGAAGCAGGGAATGTGCATGAGATGTAATTAGCATAACTGGAAGCAGTGTGACAGGTGCGCTCGGAGGCTGGTATGTCTTACTTTAAACATTTTGCTGCCTTGTTTTTGTTATCTGGGTGATCAAACCCAAACAGGAACCGAACATATAGTTAAAAGTCTGTGTTCGGGTTCTGGACCCAGACACTTGGTGTTCGGTACGAACCCTGAAATTTTACAGTTCAGGCTCGCTCATCTCCAATTTGTACCCTTTTGCTTGTCACTGTACCATAGGGAAAAGTTCAAACATAACAGTTTTTTAACAACCCCATTCCTATTCAGGACTGATGCCACCTACTTTTATACCATCTACCATTCCAAAATGCACCGAAACCTTCTGAACGTGCTGCATCTGTAAATAGATTTTAATCCTCTGAATCTATATAAGAATGTCATAAAGCCTTTCCAATAAAATCCATAACTTTCAGCCATACATCCTACATACATATTCTCTGAGAATATGCACATAGAAAACTATATTTCTAATACCAATCTCCTTCAAAATATCCTGCCCTTAGGCATGACCCTAGAAGCAAGAATCCAACTTCTCTAACTGTAGCTTTTCTCTTAGAATGCGACCTAAGTAATGCATCTTTACATTTAGGCTATGTGCGCACTTTGCGTTTTTACCTGCGTTTCTGCAGCGTTTTGAACTGCAGCATTTTCATACTAAAATGCATGCTTTTGATTTTCCAGCAAAGTCTATGGGAAATGGTGATTTCTTGTGCACACTTTGGTGTTCAAAACGCTGCGTTTAATTTGCATAATTTTGGGCAAAAACTCAGCGTTCAAAGAAGCAGCATGTCAATTGTTTTTGCCATTTCGGCTACGTTTTGCTAACATTGAAGTGAATGAGAAGTTGCAAAAAGCAAGCAACATCAAAATTTCAGCGATTTACATGCTTTTTAGCTGCAGAAAGCATGCGTTTTGGACTACATAAACGAAGCATTTATGACATCAAAATAATGGAATAATATGTCCCTTTACACACACACACATAGTCCATCAATTAAATTAATGGAAAAAAAAAAATATTTTTATTTTACCCATAAATAGTATAAAACCGCTATAATTATATTAAAAAAAACTATTTTCGTTATGATTTATAAAATTATATTTGTTTTCATTTTTTTTTACTTTTTTCATAGTGTTTGTATGTTACAACTCTATTTAGTAGTGTGTTTGTAATCAAAACGCATCTGTCTTTAAGCAATGGAAAAGCATGTAAAAAGCGCTAAAAACGTGTCTAAAACGTGGTAAATACGCACGCGTATTTATCGCGTTTTCGTGGTCAAAAGCAACTGTGGCAAAAACCATTTCTGCCAGAGGATGTGTTATCAACTGCAACTACCTCGATGCAAAGTGCGGACACAGCCTTAGTCATTTCTTCATTTTTTGACTGGATCTAATACAATACCCAAAAATATTTTTTACAACTATGGGGCAAAACCATTTTGTCCTTAGCTAATGGAATACCAAAATGTTGACAAACAGCCATAAATACATTTAGCAGCTGACCACACACTTCTAACTCCGTAGTAGAGATGAGTGAACTTGTTCTATAAAGGCTTGCCAATCTCAATTTCAATTTGCCAGTGAACCACAATTCAAGATATGGGTGCTTTTAGTGCCTTCCTAATATTGCCATCTCAGGCAAGAAAAAAATAATAATTTATATTTTGTATCATGTGTGTGACACGTGTGGGCATATGGTTGCAAAACATCTGTTTCAAAGAGTAAGGGTACATCAACCATAAGTGTTAACACTAGAACTACTGGACTCATGACACCTATATAGAAATACATGGTGCAAAGTAGTCAAAATGACTACCTCAGTAGTTCTAGTGTTAAATCATGACGAGGTTGTGGTGGAAAGGTGAATTGGTTGGGTGCTCGAGGTGTATGTGTGGGACATTGTAATATTAGTCAAAGCTCTACTGATCTAACTTCATCCTATCCCAAGAGAATTGAGAACAACTTCCGTTACTGGACAGCCTACTCCACTAGGTTTCCTTGGCAGCTGCACATCGCTTCAACTTCAAAATGAGGGTGAAAAACAGCATGTGCTAGAGAGGATGGCAAGCACTGCAATCAAGTAGCCTCTCATCCTCTTTCTGCACCTCAACATCACACACAGTTCATTCCTCAGAGGTACCACACCAATTACACTTGTCACAAATCTTCAACTGCCAAACTGACTTTGGGGAACCACACATTCTATCCTATGGGCATCAGAGGTCTTCCCCAAAAATCCCAGACTCAAAAGGACTAAAGCATCTGCACCGATGCCCAAAACCTTTGTCCTTGGATGCTGGCCCGGAGGAAGTAGGGTCCGAGCAGGATCCTAGTCCTCATCAACTGACATTACCCACTGCGGGTGGAGGTGATGATGATGAGACTTAGATACCTGAGGCACACATATACTGTTCTGTGACATTAGGTCAGGAAGAGGAGGAGTGGGAGAACATAGAGCATGATGATGTAGTTGCATATCCCAAATGGGGTTAGATGACGTTCGGAGTTCGGTTTAAGCGAACAGTTCAGGCGAACGTAGTGTTTGTACGTCAAGGCTTGGCGAACTGAACTTTGAAGGTTTGACTCATCTCTAGTTGCAGCTGCCATCTTTTAATATGGCATCATGTAGTTAGGACCTGTTATGATTGAGATGCAATCAATGTGCATTCACCACATTCCATCTTTATTAATGTTATATTATTTTAATCACACACATGTGTATTGCAGTGGCCATCATGGCAATTTGGTGTTGGGATTATCTTTCAGGATTAAATTTATTAAACGTACACTAAGATGTATCAACATGAAAAGAGGTCAATTTATATTAAAGGACACTCCCAACATCAAATGTATTACAAATATGAGAAAATATACATCTATTTCCTCAAAAAAGGAGAACTCATGTCCATAGTAAAAAAATAATTTTTATTAAATAAATGTAAACAATCAATATCGAATGTACCACACAATAAAAATGAGATATATGCAGGAAAAATACAAATACAAAGGGCAAGCAGCATTATTCATATTGCACGTGACATTGTCCATAGATGAACATATAAAGTGACTGGTGCTCACCTGAAGCTACGGACATAGAAGGTAAACCAGTAGCCATACCATATATACAAAGTGTCTTAGTGCCTATTCATTGCACATATCCCTTACATAGAAAGGCTACTACCATATGTAACCGCAAGTCCAAACGGAACTTATGAGCCCGTCACTGCTAATACCACAAATATGACACGTGTTACCACCCAGCACGCAAGAAATCCATGCCGGTGGCATAAACAACAGCTGATCCAAGGAGCTATCACAGCTCCAATGTACATGCCGTCAGAATCGATTTCACATAGTTAGACAAAGTGTATCAACAATATTCGCTCAATTGTATTGGCATCCTTAGACTAATACTTGTTTTGCACAACCTTTAGCCAAAATAACTGCGAACAACCGCTTCCGGTAACCATCAATGAGTTTCTTACAATGCTCTCCTGGAATTTTAGAAAATTCTTTTTTGGCAAACTGCTCCAGGTCCCTGAGATTTGAAGGGTGCTTTCTCCAAACTGCCATTTTGAGATCTCTCCACAGGCGTTCTATGGGATTCAGGTCTGGACTCATTGCTGGACACTTTAGTAGTCTCCAGTGCTTTCTCTCAAACCATTTTCTAGTGCTTTTTGAAGTGTGTTTTGGGTCATTGTCCTGCTGGAAGACCCATGACCTCTGAAGGAGACCCAGCTTTCTCACACTGGGCCCTACATTATGCTGCAAAATTTGTTGGTAGTCTTCAGACTTCATAATGCCATGCACACGGTCAAGCAGTCTAGTGCCAGAGGCAGCAAAGCAACCCCAAAACATCAGGGAACCTCCGCCATGTTTGACTGTAGGAACCGTGTTCTTTTCTTTGAATGCCTCTTTTTTTTCCTGTAAACTCTGTTGATGGCTTTTCCCAAAAAACTCTACTTTTGTCTCATCTAACCACAGAACATTCTTCCAAAATGTTTTAGGCTTTCTCAGGTAAGTTTTGGCAAACTCCAGCCTGGTTTTTTTATGTCTCAGGGTAAGAAGTGGGGTCTTCCTGGGTATCCTACTATACGGTCCCTTTTCATTCAGATGCCGATGGATAGTACGGGTTGACACTGTTGTACCCTCGGACTGCAGGGCAGCTTGAACTTGTTTGGATGTTAGTCGAGGTTCTTTACCCACCATCCGCACAATCTTGCATTGAAATCTCTCGTCAATTTTTTTTTTCCTTCCACATCTAGGGAGGTTAGCCACAGTGCCATGGGCTTTAAACGTCTTGATGACACTGCACACCGTAGACACAGGAACTTTCAGGTCTTTGGAGATGGACTTGTAGCCTTGAGATTGCTCATGCTTTCTCACAATTTGGATTCTCAAGTCCTCAGACAGTTGTTTGCTCTTCTTTCTTTTCTCCATGCTCTATGTGGTACACACAAGGACACATGACAGAGGTTGAGTCAAGTTTAATCCATGTCAACTGGCTGCAAGTGTGATTTAGTTATTGCCAACACCTGTTAGGTGCCACAGGTAAGTTACAGGTGCTGTTAATTACACAAATTAGAGAAGCATCATATGATTTTTCAAACAGTGTCAATACTTTTGTCCACCCCTTTTTTATGTTTGGTGTGGAATTATATCCAATTTGGCTTTATGACAATTTTTTTTTTTCATTGAAGACAAATTAAATGAAGTTAATAATACCAAAGAATTTGTGATTGCAATAATTTTCAAGAAGAAACTGAGAATTATCTGACAGAATTGATGGGGTGCCAATACTTTTGGCCAGCACTGTATATGCTGATTTTTGTTTGAATCTTAGTTTTTCTTTCTTTTAAATGACCACAGTGTATACATGCTCCTACATTTTCTATGTACATCAACATAAGCTCCAGTTCATTGCTTTGTCCAGCAGATGTCTGCTACTATATGTGAAATGTGTAGGTGCAAACTCACACTGTGGCTATTACAGACACAATATAGAATAAAAGTAATGAGCAAATACCTTGCAGTAAATAAATACATAGTAATAGTAAATGTAAATAACATAGGTTACTTAGTTGACACTGTTTGATCAAAATAGCATTAAAGCCATCATACCGTGAGAAGGTGTACCCAATCAGTATGACCCTAACACTAGTGACTCACCTCAATATGTACCTCAAAATTGATGGAGGCAGACAGTGCCACCATCAGAACATGACAACCATAACTGGTGCATGGGGCCCGGTGAAGAGGGGGGCCCGGCCAGGGCCTGTGGTAATTACTTAGCTTTATTAAGAATCGGGCTTGGGCCAGCCTGTCTCTTTTCACTGGGCCTCAGTCTAAGCCGCAGCAGAGGGGCCCGGCAGTGTCACTTCAGCCACTACACTGGCTAATTTTCATGTAAGGGGGTAATGCATGTAAATTAGCCATTTAGTGGAGGCAGAATCAGTGGGGAGAGCAGGGTACCAAATAATCATCCTGCGGCCCTGCATGTAGCAGGGTGATGAGGTCGTCACTCTGCGACTTAAACACACTACTGCAAAAAACGCAGAGTCATGGGGGTGGCGAGGAAGCTGCAGCTGGTGGGGAAAGGTAAATGCTCCATGACCTGAATACAGGAGTGGGAGATTGCCGTGGGTAGGGGTCCACTGACCTTGATCCCTGCCTTGCTTCAGCTGGATGCACGTTGGAGGGCACACATCCAGGTGAAATGCATCCCAGCTCAGAGAGTATGCTGTGCAATGTGGGAGCTGGGGAGGATGAGTAAACATTTTTTCTTTTTGCGGCAAACAAATATACCTGAAGGGGACCAGGAAGGGGACACATATACCAGGAGAACGATATCTACCAGGAAGGGGACAGAAACCAGGATGAGGACATACATACAGGAATGTGCCCAGGAAGGGGACATATATACAAGGAGGGGGACATATATACCAGGATGAGGACATATATACCAGGATGATATTATGGTTGGTGTGTGGGGGGATAGTATGCAGAGGGGTAGTGTGTGGGGCAATATACAGAGGGGAAGTGTATATAGGAGAGTATTAAAAAGAGGAGCAGCTTGTGTTGTGGATAGTATACAGATGGGCAGCGTATGTGAGGGATATTATACAGAGGGGCAGTGTGTCTGGGGGATATTATACAGAGGAGCAGTGTGTGGGGGATATTATACACAGGGGCAGCGTATGTGAGGGATATTATACAGAGGGGGAGTGTGCCTGAGGGGATATTATATAGAGAGGCAGTGTGTGTGGGCGGATATTATACAAAGGGGCAGTGTGTGAGGGCATATTATACAGAGGTTCAGTGTTAGTGGGGATATTATACAGAGGAGCACTGTGTTTGGGGGATATTTTACAGAGAGGCAGTATGTGTGGGCGGATATTATACAAAGGGGTAGTGTGTGAGGGCATATTATACAGCGGTTCAGTTTTAGTGGGGATATTATACAGAGGAGCAGTGTGTTTTGAGGGGATATTATACAGAGGAGCACTGTGTTTGGGGGATATTATACAGAGGAGCAGCGTGTGGGAGGGATATTATACAGAGGGGCAGTGTGTGTGGGGCATATTAAACAGAGGAGCAGTGTCTGCAGGGGAATTATACAGAGGAGCATTGAATGTGGGGGATATTATGCAGAGAAACAGTGTATGGGAGAGATATTACACAGAGGGGCATTGTGTGGAGGTTTATTACACAGAGTGGCAGTGTGTCGGGGATATTATATTTAGGGGCAGATATTATGAGAGATATTATGGAGAGGGGTGGTATAGAGGGTGTATTATGGAGAGGAGCAGTGTAGAGGGTGTATTATGGAGAGGGGAGGTGTAGGGGGTGCATTATTATCCTTCTGAAGGAAATACTTCATTTTCAAAGGTGTGAACCCTTTAGGCTATAACTGTGTGTGTGCATGTAAATATGTATATATATATATATATATATATATATATACGCACATACACGTTTTTTCAAGAGTGACAGTGAGACTGTGGATGATTTGAGGCATGGAGGCGAAGCTGGGTTGGAGCCTGGGCGGAGTCTCGAGGAGGCCCAAAAATGTTGCCAGTTTGTGGCCCTGAAATTCCTAGTGGCAGCCCTGCCCTGGGAGCAGAGCAGGCCCTAGACCTGATTGCTTTGCACCTGCCTGTGGAAAGCAAATTAGACAAGATGTGCAGCCCAAAGGGTAGGGAGAATATTTCAGACTTAGCATTTTATCAATTTTGGGATAGATTCACTGTGCATAATTGATTGAATAAGGTCAGATGTTGTTATTCCTTATGTGTGTGTATTGTGGTGGCTATCTTTAATTAGTTAAACATATGATGTCATTTCTTTTGTCCCTTTCTGGATTGAAATTGTCTGATATATATTCATTGTTCATGTGATATCTGGGAATCTGTCACTGGGGTTTTCCCTTATGAGCTGTGGCCACCACCAGTGAGTCCTTACATATAGAATTCCGGAATGCTCTCGGTCCGGTGCCTCCTCCATCTTGTAGGATCAGTGTTCTCTTGTCCAGCCCTGTGTGTCTGACACATCCTGTGTCATTCACAAAGAGGCCTCCATTGCACTGTGCGCATGCACACTTTGATCTGCCCTGCCGAGGACAGAGCAAAGTACTGTAATGCACAGGCACAAGAAAAGGTCAAAGACTGCCTGTGCAGCTGAACTACAGTACTATGATCTGCCCTCAGCCAGGCAGATCAAAGTGCACATGCACAGGGGCGCAATGGAGGCGCCAGGCTGACAGTAGTGACAGTTATGCGTCTGAACCACCCCCTAGCTGAGTATTATAAAGTTTTTTTGTTTCCTTTCTAAAGAGCGTCCTGGGATCGAATGCAATATATAAGGGCTCACTGGTGTTGGCAGCAAGTCATAAGGGAAAATCCTGGTGACAGGTTCCCTTTAAGGTCATACTTGGTTATTCCTTATATATGTGTACACCATGTGCAGAATTATTAGGCAAGTTGTATTTTAGAGGATTTTTTTTATTGATCAACAACTATGTTCTCAATCAACCCAAAAGACTCATAAATATTAAAGCTTAATATTTTTGGAAGTTGGAGTGGTGGTATTTTTAGATTTGGCTATCTTAGGAAGATATCTGTTTTTGCAGGTAACTATTACTGTGCAGAATCATTAGGCATCTTAATAAAAACCAAATATATTCCCATTTCACTTGTTTATTTTCACCAAGTAAACCAATGTAACTGCACACAATTTAGAAATAAACATTTCTGAAATGCAAAAACAAAACCCCAAAAAATTAGTGACCAATATAGACACCTTTCTTTATGATGACACTTAACAGCCTACCATCCATAGATTCTGTCAGTTGGTTGATCTGCTTACAATCAACATTGCGTACAGCAGCCACCACAGCCTCCCAGACACTGTTCCGAGACGTGTACTGTTTTCCCTCCCTGTAGATCTCACATTTTATGAGGGACTACAGGTTCTCTATGGGGTTCAGATCAGGTGAACAAGGGGGCCATGTCATTATTTTTTCATCTTTTAGACCTTTACTGGCCAACATGCTGTGGAGTAGTAGGATGCATGTGATGGAGCATTGTCCTGCATGAAAATCATGTTTTTCTTGAACAATACCAACTTCTTCCTGTACCACTGCTTGAAGATGTTGTCTTCCAGAAACTGGCAGTAAGTCTGGGAGTTGAGCTTCACTCCATCCTCAACCCGAAAAGGTCCCACAAGTTCCTCTTTGATGATACCAGCCCATACCAGTACCCCACCTCCACCTTGCTGGCGTCTGAGTCGGAGTGGAGCTCTCTGCCCTTTACTGA
The DNA here is from genome assembly GCF_048569485.1 of Anomaloglossus baeobatrachus. NCBI lineage: Eukaryota > Metazoa > Chordata > Amphibia > Anura > Aromobatidae > Anomaloglossus > Anomaloglossus baeobatrachus. The sequence goes on from NC_134360.1 coordinate 138,725,256, forward strand.
TCCAGCCTCTGGCCCATCCATCTGGCCCATCGAGAGTCATTCTCATTTCATCAGTCCATAAAACCTTTGAAAAATCAATCTTAAGATATTTCTTGGCCCAGTCTTGACATTTTATCTTATGTTTCTTGATCAAAGGTGGTAATTTTTCAGGCTTCCTTACCTTGGCCATGTCCCATAGTATGGCACACCTTGTGCTTTTTGATACTCCAGTACCGTTGCAGCTCTGAAATATGGCCAAACTGGTGGCAAATGGCATCTTGGCAGCTTCAGGCTTTGTTTTTCCTCAATTCGTGGGCAGTTATTTTGCGCCTTCTTTGCCCAACACGCTTCTTGCGACCCTGTTGGCTATTTGCCATGAAACACTTGATTGTTCGGTGATCACGATTCAAAAGTTTGGCAATTTCAAGACTGCTGCATCCCTCTGCAAGACATCTCATGCATTTGGACTTTTCAGAGACCGTCAAATCTCTCTTCTGACCCATTTTGCCAAAGGAAAGGAAGTTGCCTAATAATTAAGCATACCTTATATAGGGTGTTGATGTCATTACACCACACCCCTCCTCATTACAGAGATGCACATCACCTGATTTACTTAATTGGTAGTTGGCTCTCAAGCCTATACAGCTTGGAGTAGGACAACATGTATAAAAAGTATCATGTGATAAAAATACACATTTACACCAATTTTTTTTTTAAATATATAGGAAAAAACCACAATGAAATTATAAATCACCAACAAGAAAAGGAATCAATATAAAAAATTAATTTTTTTTAGTTATAAAAAATAAAAATATACACAGGATGTTTCAGGAAAAGTAAGCCCCACAGAAGGGGTAAAAAATATAGTTCTTAATATAATGTTGGGAACACCATAATTTCACATAGTAAATAACTATCAACCCGTGTAAAGAATAGTAAGAATGTAACTATAGCGATATATGAAAACACAAGTGTGCTGTAATGATAGAAAGCTAAAACAAAAGTAGCAGAGTCACAATCAAATTACCTACGGGGTATAACAAGGAATGAATGGCTGTCCCGCACCCTCTCCGACGCACGTTTCGCGCTGTGTAGCCCTTTTTCCAGGAGTGCATCAGTTTATGACTCTTTATTAGAGTTGAGCGCGGTTCGCGGTTCGAGGTTCTCCAGTTCGCGGCTCGAGTGATTTTGGGGGCTGTTCTAGATCGAACTAGAACTCGAGCTTTTTGCTAAAGCTCGATAGTTCTAGATACGTTCGAGAACGGTTCTAGCAGCAAAAAGACAAGCTCATTACTAGCTGGCTTTCCGCTGTAATAGTGTAAAACACTCTGTGACTCACACTATTATGAAATTTCAGCGTATAGTGTGCGGGAACAGCGCATTCACATCCCTGCTGTTTGGATAATGGCGATCGCCATTTTTATTTTTTTTTCCTTGTTTTCCTTCCCTAAGCGCGCGCGTGTAGTGGGGCGGGCCAGCATGTCAGCCAATCCCAGACACACACACAGCTAAGTGGACTTTTAGCCAGAGAAGCAACGGCATGTGTGATAGGATGTCCATGTCACATGTCCATGCATTATAAAAACGGACATTTTCCTACAGCACGCCATTATCTGCCTTCTGCGTCTTGGTGTCAGTCACCGCTGGCGTAGCTCCTGTCTCTGATACTGCTGTGTACGCTCTATACACAGCGCTATACAGAATAGGGATAGAAGTTTCTATTAGTCCTTGTAAGGGCTAAAACCGGCAGGGTCAGAGCCATAGGTGACAGTCAGGTCCGTGAAAACAGATTTTAACAGCTACACAAGATGACAGCGTCTGTGTAGCTAAGGTCAGGGATTTCCTCGCTGCATTTCCCCATTAGGAGGAATAGAAAGGGAGGCTTCCTTTCCTCTATCCAGACCCACAACCCTGCCACTGTACCCTCCTGCCCTTTGCACACTCAAACTCATTGTTACTAAGCCATTATACTAGCAAACACTGAGTAAACTTAATGGCATCCTAAAAGTGGCTGTTGGACTTCCATTAGTGTCCCACTGGTGCAAATCTATGTGCAGCACCTCTGCATTGCACACTCAAACTCATTGTTACTAAGCCATTATACTAGCAAACACTGAGTAAACTTAGTGGCATCTAGTGATGAGCGAGTACTAAAAAGCTCGGGTGCTCGAGGCTCGGGCCGAGCATCCCAAGATACTCGTGTACTCGGCCCGAGCACCGAGCCCAATGTTATCCTATGGGAGACCCGAGTATTTTTGTGAAATGACCCCCGGCAGCATGTAGAAACCCTAAAAATGACACAAAAGTCTCAGAAGAGTGCTCAAATGACATGGCAACAGCATGGGGAAGACCCCTTGAAGCATTTATCACTCAAAAGTCACAGCTGTGAACAATTTTGTCCGCGTTTTACGCCATTTTTACGGACTCACCAGAAAACCTTCAAAAATGACACCAAAATGACTTTTCATGGCGGAAATGTTAAGGGCACATACCCAATAGTGAGATAGAGCTAATCTATGTTGCTTTTTGAGATTAATACATGAAAGATTTTACGTAAAACATTGTGTGGCACTCCGATGTCCCTGAGAAGAGACGTACATAAAGGCCTCTGGGAAAAGCAAATGTTTTAAATACTTTTTTCTCAACTGTGTTCACACAGGAAAAACATATGCCAGGGGAAATGCAGAGTGATCATGTAAATGCCCCATTAAGTATGACCTGCCTAACCCAGGAAGAAGTGCAGAACCGACTTAGTAACATTAAAATTGACAAATCACCAGGCCCTGATGGCATTCACCCTCGGGTATTAAGGGAGTTAAGTAATGTGATAGACAGGCCTCTATTCCTTTTATTTAAAGACTCTATAGAAACTGGGTCTGTTCCACTGGATTGGCGGCTAGCAAATGTGGTACCAATATTCAAAAAAGGGTGCAAAAGGGAACCTGGAAACTATAGGCCGGTAAGCTTAACATCTGTTGTGGGTAAAATGTTTGAAGGGTTTTTAAGGGATACTATTATGGAATGTCTCAATGTTAATAACTGTTTAACTCCATATCAACATGGATTTATGAAGGATCGCTCCTGTCAAACTAACCTGATCAGCTTCTATGAGGATGTAAGCTCTCACATGGACCGAGGAGAATCATTGGATGTCATTTATCTCGACTTCGGTAAAGCATTTGACACTGTCCCACATAAAAGACTGCTAAGTAAAATGAGAAAGCTTGGGCTCGGGGAAAATGTGTGTAGATGGGTAGGTAGCTGGCTTAGTGGTAGAAAACAAAGAGTGGTTATTAATGGTGCATACTCAGATTGGGCCAGGGTTACTAGTGGGGTGCCACAGGGGTCTGTATTGGGCCCCCTACTATTTAATATATTTATTAATGATCTGGTGGATGGTTTACAGAGTAAAATATCAGTATTTGCAGATGATACAAAACTATGTAAGGTAGTTAACACAAAGGAGGACAGTTTGCAACTACAGATGGATTTGAGTAAATTGGAGAATTGGGCTGAAAAATGGCAAATGAGGTTTAACACAGATAAGTGTAAGGTTATGCACATGGGAAGGAGAAACAGATGCTACGATTACTTACTAAATGGGAAACTGCTGGGGAAATCAGACATGGAAAAAGACTTAGGCATCTTAGTGAATAAGAATCTAAATTGGAGTGCCCAGTGTCAGGCAGCAGCCACCAAAGCAAATAGGGTGATGGGATGCATTAGAAGAGGTCTGGGGGCACGAGATGAAAACATCATTCTCCCTCTGTACAAATCACTAGTCAGACCACACTTGGAGTATTGTGTGCAATTTTGGGCGCCGGTGCTGAAGAAAGACATTACTGAACTTGAAAGGGTTCAGAGGCGGGCTACTAAAATAATAAATGGAATGGGTGCATTACAATACACGGAAAGGTTATCAAAATTAGGTCTATTTACTCTAGAAAAGAGAAGACTTAGGGGAGACCTAATAAATATGTACAAATATATCAGAGGGCCATATAGAGATCTCTCCCATGATCTGTTTGTACCAAGGACTATGACAAGAACAAGGGGGCATTCTTTTCGATTGGAGGAAAGAAAATTCCTACATCAGCATAGAAGAGGGTTCTTCACGGTAAGAGCAGTGAGGCTCTGGAACTCTCTTCCTGAGGAAGTGGTGATGGCCAACTCACTGAATGAATTTAAGAGAGGAATGGATGCATTTCTTGTTAGCAAAAGTATAGAAGGTTATAAATAGCATAATCTTACAGGTAGATAGAAGAGCGACCTAGATTATTAGAGGAATGGGGGGGGCTGCAATACCAAGACAGGTTATTAAACTTGGGGTTAGTTAGTTAGGAAAAACAAAGGCTTAGGGGGATCTAATCACAATGTATAAATATATGAGGGGACAGTACAGAGACCTTTCCAAAGATCTCTTTACACCTAGGCCTGCGACTGGAACACGGGGGCATCCGCTACGTCTTGAGGAAAGAATGTTTATTCATAATCACAGATGAGGATTCTTTACTGTACGAGCAGTGAGACTATGGAGCTCTCTGCCGTATGATGTTGTAATGAGGGATTCACTAGTAAAATTTAAGCAGAGCCTGAACGCATTTCTTGAAAAATATAATATTACCAGTTATGTATATTAGATTTTATGACAGGGTGTTGATCCAGGGAACTAGTCTGATTGCCATATGTGGAGTCAGGAAGGAATTTTTTCCCCCATTGGAGCTTATTTGACTCATTGGGGTTTTTTTGCCTTCCTCTGGATCAACATGTTAGGCTACGGGTTGAACTAGATAGACTTAGAGTCTCCCTTCAACCTTAAAGACTATGAAACTAATGTGCCCATTTTGAGGAAGTGAGTCTTTGTAGTATTTTCCTTTGCCAGGGCAGTCCAAAATTGTGAGGTTCACCAATGCCCCTGCATACAGACGTGCATGAGGGCCTGTAAACCTGAAGTGCCCATTGTAAGGTAGTGGGTCTATTGTAGTATAGCCCTTAGGCAGGGCAGCCAAAAATTGGGAGGCTCCACGTTGTCCCTGGATAGAGACGTGCATGATGGCCTGTAAACCTGAAGTGCCCATTGTAAAGAAGTGGGTCTATTGTAGTATAGCCCTTAGGCAGGGCAGCCAAAAATTGGGAGGCTCCACGTTGTCCCTGGATAGAGACGTGCATGATGGCCTGTAAACCTGAAGTGCCCATTGTAAGGAAGTGGGTCTATTGTAGTATAGCCCTTTGGCAGGGCAGCCAAAAATTGGGAGGCTCCACGTTGTCCCTGGATAGAGACGTGCATGAGGGCCTCAAAACATTAAGTGTCCATTGTCAGGAAGTGGGTGTATTATAGTATAGCCCTTAGGCAGGGCAGCCAAAAATTGGGAGGCTCCACGTTGTCCCTGGATAGAGACGTGCATGAGGGCCTCAAAACATTAAGTGTCCATTGTCAGGAAGTGGGTGTATTATAGTATAGCCCTTAGGCAGGGCAGCCAAAAATTGGGAGGCTCCACATTGTCCCTGGATAGAGACGTGCATGAGGGCCTCAAAACATTGTTCCCATTGCAAAGGAGCGGGTCTCCTGTCGTTGTAATGTCCATTCTGCAAAGAATGGGCGAAAAAATTTACCACTGGGGGTATACCTGAAACAAAGGCCTAACTATTGTAACGGTCATCATGGTGGCGAATGAGGAGAAGGAGGAGCAGTCCAGCGATTATCCAAAGTCCAGAAGTGTGTACCCATGGGTGAGTGGAGGTACATGGCAAATTCCCGTTACAAACTTTAAATTCCGCTCTCATTTGCTGGTGGTGGGGTGAAGTCTGGCCCAATCCAACCCTTGTTCATCTTGATCAGAGTCAGCCTGTCAGCATTTTCAGTTGACAGGTGGGTGCGTTTATCTGTAATGATTCCACCTGCGGCACTAAAAACACGCTCTGACAAAACGCTAGCGGCAGGGCAGGCCAGGACTTCCAAGGCGTAGAGAGCCAATTCATGCCACGTGTCCACCTTGGATACCCAATAATTGTAAGGCACAGAGGAATGTTGGAGTACAGTTGTTCGATCTGCAAGGTACTCCTTGAGCATCTGGGCAAACTTAGGATTTCTTGTGGCACTACCCCGCACCTCAGGGGCTGTGGTATGTGAGGGGCTGAGAAAACTGTCCCACATCTTAAAGACTGTTCCCCTACCTCTGGCGGATTGGACTTGTGCCTCTCTCGGCTGTACGCCTTGGTTGTCCACTGATTCCTGACCTATGCCGCTAGCGTTTTGTGAGGGGAATGCTTTGCCTACTTCCGTGACTATGGCCTTCCGGAACTGCTGCATTTTGGTTGACCTCTCCGCCTCGGGAATAAGAGACATAAAGTTCTCCTTGTAGCGTGGGTCTAACAGTGTTACCAACCAGTAATGATTGTCGGCCAAGATGTTCTTAACGCGAGGGTCACGAGACAGGCAGCTTACCATAAAGTCAGCCATGTGCGCCAGACTCTTAACAGCCAGGACTTCAGTAGCCTGACCAACACGATGACTGAACATGCTGTCCTCCTCCTCCTCCTCCTCATCTACCCTGTCCTCTGGCCAGCCACGCTGAACCGAGGATATGACTGGTGTGCATGTCATATCCTCAATTTGGCCGGAGAGATGCTCCATGTCTTCATCCTCCTCCTCGTCATAGTCCTCCACTGCACGTTGTGATGAGACGAGGCTGGGCTGTGTGTTATCACCCACACCCACTACTGTTTCTTGCTGCAACTCATCGCGCTCCGCCTGCAATGCATCATGTTTGTTTTTGAGCAGAGACCGTTTTAGAAGGCAGAGTAGCGGTATGGTGATGCTAATAATGGCGTCATCACCACTCACCATCTTGGTGGAGTCCTCAACGTTTTGGAGAATGGTACATAGGTCGGACATCCATCTCCACTCCTCAGGTGTTATGTGTGGAGTTTGACCCATTTCCCGACGGTTTAGGTGCTGCAGGTACTCAACAACTACCCTCCTCTGCTCACATATCCTGACCAACATGTGCAGAGTTGAATTCCAACGCGTGGGGACATCACACACCAGTCTGTGAGCCGGAAGATGCAAACGGCGCTGAAAGCCGGCAAGGCCGGCTGAAGCAGTAGGTGACTTTCGAAAATGTGCAGACAGGCGGCGAACTTTTACCAGCAGATCAGACAGCTCTGGGTATGACTTTAGAAACCGCTGAACCACGAGGTTGAGCACATGGGCCACGCATGGAACATGTGTCAGCTGGCCTCGCCTCAAAGCCGCCACCAGGTTCCGGCCATTGTCACACACGACCTTTCCTGGCTTTAGGTTCAGAGGTGTGAGCCAGTGATCTGCCTGCTGTTTCAGAGCTGTCCACACCTCTTCTGCATTGTGGGGTTTGTCACCTATGCAGATTAGCTTCAGCACAGCCTGTTGCCGCTTCGCCGAGGCAGTGCTGCAGTGCTTCCAGCTTGGGACTGGTGTGGAGGGTAAAGTGGATGAGGATGCGCAGGAGGAGGAGGAGGCTGAAGAGCATGACATTCCGGAGCTGTAGAGTGTGGGTGAAACCCTGACTGAGGTAGGGCCTGCAAACCTTGGTGTGGGAAGGACGTGTTCCATCCCTCTCTCAGACTGGGTCCCAGCTTCCACAATATTAACCCAGTGTGCCATCAACGAGATGTAGCGGCCTTGCCCACAAGCACTTGTCCACGTGTCTGTGGTTAGGTGGACTTTGGGTGAAACAGCGTTGTTCAGGGCACGTGTGATGTTTTGTGACACGTGGTTATGCAACGCGGGGACGGCACACCGGGAGAAATAGTGGCGGATGGGGACCGAGCAACGTGGGACAGCTGCCGCCATCAGGTCGCGGAATGCTTCTGTCTCCACCAGCTTAAAAGGCAACATTTCCAGCGCAAGCAGTCGCGAAATGTTAGCATTTAGAACTGTGGCATGTGGGGCGTTGGCAGTGTATTTGCGCCTGCGTTCAAAGGTTTGCTGAATGGATAACTGAACGCTGCGCTGGGAGAAGGACGTGCTTGATGATGGTGTTATTTCTGCATAGGCAACTGCAGGTGCAGGACCGGATGAGGCTTGTTCGCAGGCAGCATGGACAGGGGATTGGCTCGCATGCACAACCAGCGAAGACGTAGCAGTGACATCAGCAAGCACTGCTCCTCGACTCTGTTGTACTTCCCACAAAGTCGGGTGCTTGGCTGACATGTGCTTGATCATGCTGGTGGTGGTCAGGCTGCTAGTTTTGGTACCCCTGCTGATGCTGGCACGGCAGGTGTTGCAAATGGCCTTTTTAGAATCATCTGGAGCCAACTTAAAAAACTGCCAGACTCGGGAAGACCTAACATTTGTACAGGCACCTTGTGTCGTGTTGTTGTTCCGGGGAACGGTTGCCTGACTTCTGCCTGGAGCCACCACCCTGCTTCTTACTGCCTGTTGGGATGCTACGCCTCCCTCCCCCTGTGCACTGCTGTCCTCGCTCTGCCTATCCTCCTGCCAGGTTGGGTCAGTTACTGGATCATCCACCACGTCGTCTTCCTCTTCCGCACCCTGCTCCTCCTCCTGACTTCCTGACAATTGTGTCTCATCATCGTCCACCCCTTGTTGAGACACGTTGCCAACTTCGTGAGAACGTGGCTGCTCAAATATTTGGGCATCTGTACATACGATCTCCTCATGACCCACTTCAACATGAGCTGGCGAGAGGCCAGAATGTGCGAATTGAAACGTGAACAGCTCTTCCGAGTGTCCAAGTGTGGGATCATTAATGTCCAAAGACGTGTACTCAGCCTTGTGGTAGGAAGGAGGATCAGGTTCTGAAATGTGCGGTGCAGTATCACGGCTACTGACACTTGACCGTGTGAAAGACAGAGTGTTTGTGGTGGTGCCAATCTGACTGGAAGCATTATCCGCTATCCAACTAACAACCTGTTGACACTGGTCTTGGTTCAAGAGCGGTGTACTGCTACGGTCCCCAAGAATTTGGGACAGGACGTGCGAGCGACTAGATGTGGCCCTTTGTTGTGGCGAAATTAGAGCTTGCCCACGACCTCGGCCTCTGCCTGCACCACCATCACGTCCACTTCCTTGTTCCTTGCCAACGCCCTTGCGCATTTTGCAATGCTGTGCTGACGTGTATTCACTAGACTTGTGCGTTATATCCAAGTTTGTGCAAATCGTGCACCTGTACGCTGCCACCGACAGGCACACACGTGCGGTTTTTAAATGCAAGCACGGACGCACTAAGAACCTAACAGGTTTTTAGGAGCGACAATTACTGAGAAGTCTGACACGATCAGCCACTGCTGACTGACGTGTATTATACACTACACTTGTGCGTTATATAATAGTTTGTGAAAAACGCGCACAAGTGCACCTGTACGCTGCCACCGACAGGCACACACATGCGGTTTTTAAATGCAAGCACGGACGCACTAAGAACCTAACAGATTTTTAGGAGCAAAAATTACTGAGAAGTCTGACACTATCAGCCACTGCTGACTGACGTGTATTATACACTAAACTTGTGCGTTATATAATAGTTTGTGAAAAACGCGCACAAGTGCACCTGTACGCTGCCACCGACAGGCACACACGTGCGGTTTTTAAATGCAAGCACGGACGCACTAAGAACCTAACAGGTTTTTAGGAGAAAAAATTACTGAGAAGTCTGACACTATCTGGACTGTTTTAGACTGTGTACACCAGCCCCAGATATGATGAAGGCTGGTATACGGTCACCACTAGGAATGGCTATATACCCTGCCTGCCTGCCTGCCTGTATACTGCTACAATAGTCCTGACAAGGACTCTTCTGGTCACTAGCCTGTATTCCGACCTGGCTATACCCTGCCTGTATATAGCAACAATAGTCCTGAGAAGGACTCTGCTACTGTACTCCGACCTGGCTATACCCTGCCTGCCTGTATACAACTAGAATAGTCCTGAGAAGGACTTCTGGTCACACTGTTTGCAGCCCTGCTACGGAAATAGCTATAAAGGGCCCCAAACCTTTCCCTGAAGCAGCAACACTCTCCCTGCACTGACTGTCTGGATGGCTGTGAGCAGAGCACAGCACGCCCGCCGGTATAAAGGCTCGGTCACGCTGTGCGGGCCGGCCAATCACTGCAATTCCACAACTAACAGGGCTGTGGCATTGCAGTGGTCTGTCAGCCAATCCCTGCATGAGGGCTGGCTCTCAAAAGAGCGCCAACATGCAGGGATGAAGACCACGAGTACAGCACGAGTATCGCGAGATTACTCGGTCCCCGCCGAGTAGCCCGAGTACAGTGATACTCGTGCGAGTACCGAGTAGTAACAAGCATACTCGCTCATCACTAGTGGCATCCTAAAAGTGGCTGTTGGACTTACATTAGTGTCCCACTGGTGCAAACCTATGTGCAGCACCTCTGCATTGCACACTCAAACTCATTGTTACTAAGCTATTATACTATGTAACGTTGCGCCCTGCAACGTGGGGGTTTCACTCGCTTGCAGCGGTGTGAGGTAGCTTCAGCAACACACGTACACAGTCTCTTCATAGAAATTCTGGCAGTTTATTTAAAAACACTCAGCATAAACTGCCCTCAAACATAAACAATAAGTGCATAATGGAAGTTTAGCAACTTCCCCACTCTCTGGCTCCTGCCAGCGTACAACTCTAGCCAAGGTTCCTTCCAGCACCTAGGGCCCTCTGCAGACCCCTGTCTGTCTCTCCTCCTGGAGAGATTCGGCCCTACAGCCCTGGCTTGGCTGCACTCACCTCGGACTCTATATCAGAGCCTTGTGATCAGCTTCCATGCAGGCTGAAACACCCAGAGCTCTCGGCTCTGCTCTCGCTTGTTTCCAGTCCACACACTGGACGTCTGGAGCTAGTCTCTCTCTAGACTGCCCTAGACACACTCCTCCCAGGTTCAGAGACAGGATTGCTTTAACCCATGGAGCCACACCCACAGGTGGTAAGGAGTGTGTAATCAGCATCACACACCCTTCCATGGCTCTGCATGTAATGCAATCCTGTGGAACCACAGGTCCCAGCCAGCTTCACATTGCAGAGCACCCACGCTTCTGCAAAACATACCGGCCCTTTGTAATACAGCCGGTTGATACCTCACATACCCTGCCCCTCTGTTCAAACCCGTAGGGGAGAACACTTGCCAATGACCTGGGGCCGCGAGACAGGGCATCCCCGCTGCCATGCCCCACCAGTCGAGAGGGCCGTCCAAGAGCAGTAGTCCCTGAGACATCGCCCAACACTGTCACCAAACTCTGTCTTGTCAACCTAGGGTTAAAGGATGTCCCATTTCCAGACCGTTCTCTCCCTGACCCCCTCCCAGGGTCACCGCAGTAGAGAGACACGTCCCCAGTCAAACCTACAGTCTTGTCCGAACCTAGGCTTTCTCGAGTACCCCCAAGGCTACTGTCGGGAACTCTAAGCTCATAGCGGCCACTATCTACAGTACATTGTAGGTTACCTCTCTGTCGGCGATTCCTTTTGTCGCGCGTCTGAACTACTGGACCGACACGCCATCTTCCACTTCTTTCCACTGAACAACGGGTGGAAGACGGCTGCTGTCCCCCACACAGTTGGCGAAGCTGCTCCTTAATTTTCAGGTTGTCTTGCCACAACCGCTCCATGTCACGTACATGGTGTACCCGATATTCAATAAGGCTTCGAATGTTTCCAAGACTCTCTACAGTCCCGACACAGACGAATGGAACCATACCAGCTTCCCTGGGTATCTTTCTCTCATTAGCAGCAGGGATTCTTAATCTCACCAATCCCGACTTATTCACCATGTCTTGCATGACTCGTCCGGTTTTTCCAATGACTCTCCCCACCAGAGCCCGGGGTACTTGGACGATATCTTTCGCCAGACTCTGCGCTTTCCTTTTATACTCTAGCTGTCTAGTGGCTTCTTCCTTTTGCAGTTGGACCTGCCACTTCATACGAACACATCTGAAGTGCATGTCCTTTAGAATAGCCACCCGCTGCCCAGTAATTTTACTGGTAGACAATATCACTAACTGTTCAGCCCCTGGGGTACAGTAGACCTCACACGCTTCCACAGCTCTCTTAAATTCGTCATGCATGCACTCGGTGGCACACGCTTCTCTTAAGTCCTTAGGTATATCCACCATGCACTTGACTACAGAAGTCTCATTCATCCCTGCCACATGCTTGTCAAGTTTAGCTTCCAGAGTCAGCTCTCTTTGGGCCTCCCCTGCTTCAACATGTTTGGTCAGGATTGACACTCGCTGCTCCATCTGCTCCAAGGCTCCCTGGGACTTGGACTGGTACTCTGCCAAGCGACTTCGGAGCTCAGCCACTTCTTTCTCCAGCTCCCTTACTTGACTCTCAGTAGCCTGCCTAAGAAGTATCTCTTGTTGCAGATGGTCTTTGCTCATCCTCTTGAATGAGTCTTCACTTGCGGACCTCTCTGGTCTACGACACACTATTTCTGAGGCTTCTTCCATCTCAGCTTCAGAACGTTTGGGTTTCAGGCTCTTAGCTGAGCCAATCTTCTTGTCTGCGATCTTGGTCTTACCCACTGAGTCAGTCAGGCTCTCAGCTTCTGATGAGACCTCATGTCCAGACTTCACCTCTTCCTCAGAGGCTCTTTCCGCTTTTACAGCACCTGCTGTGTCTTGGGACTTCACTGCATTCCCTCCAACTTCCACTTGGGTCTCTGCAGTGTCACCCTCTGCCTTCTCTTGGGCATTTACAGCATCGCCTTCTACCAGGGTGTTATGCCCTTCAGCACGGTACTCTGTTCTTCTTAGAACCTTGGCACCATTTTCAACATTCATCACTTCACCACTGGGTAGCTTACCAGTCTGCTCACCATGACCTTTGTGGATTTGTACTCCACCAACACTGCCCTGGATTCCTTCTCCTATATTGTTCTGTAGGATGTCATCTCGTACAGCGCTATCATCCAACAGACCTCCAGCTTCATGCATGGAAATTATAGGAGACACCGCCATTACGTCTTTGGTCGGTTCCTCCCCTGCAATTTCACCCTGCTGGTTTCTGTCGTGACAATGTGTCAGTTCAGTCTTTGATTCCTCTTTCTTTTGCAGGATATCACTGTCTGACTCTTCCGTAGCAGGTGTTACTAGCACCATGTTTTCATTAACCAGGCATATCACTTTCTCTGCACCCTCAGACGGCCTACACTGTGCCCCCTCTCGGCGCTTATTACGTCTTCGGCGTCGGGAGGAAGTTTTGCCCTTCTCGCCCGTCTGTACCACACTGTACTCGTTTGTCACCTTACTAGAGTCAGTGTCTTTACTGGAGTCATCATCACTCCCCCTGGCATCCTGGACTATCATGTCCCCACTTAACCAGATATCTGCCTCCCTTTCTGGAGCTACCCCGTTTTTAACGGTCACACTATCGGTTATTCCCTTAGTCCTTATGACACTAAGTTGGGTCTGTCCATCATTTTCTTTGGTCACCCCTAACTTAGGACAGTCAATTTTAGGAGGTGCTATCTCCTCCTTACCACACATAACTGCACAACAAGGACCCCTTTTCACCTCCCAATGTGGTGGGGTTTCCTTTGGGCTGTTCCGGCTCTTACACAAGCAACCGTATACGTCCCCCTGCTTCCACAAGTGCACAAATAATTTAGAGTCCCAATCTATAATAATTGGGTGCAGTAAATCTGAGACTACAGCAACACCATGAGAACCACTGTCCCAGGCTGTCTTAATGACCACTCTGGAGACCGGGTATTCTGTCTCATTACTGTGGGTGCAGCCGACGTGGATCTTCCTTCCAGGAATCAAGTGGACATCAGAGGTGGCCCTCACCAGGGTCACCAAGCTCCTTGAGTCTACGACTCCTGTTACAGATTCCCCATCCACTTCCACGGAACACAGACGTGGCTTCTCGTCGGATGGGTGGTCTATATTGCAAACAGGACACTTAAGGCATGAACACTGTTGTCCCTGGCTACAGTCCATCTGCACCACTTCACCCTTGGATTTGGGATGCTCCGCTCTCTTTTGGGGGACCACCGCTTTCTGGGACTCCACCCCCTTATGGGCAACCACCCCTTTATGGGACTCCACCCCCTTATGGGCAACCACCCCTTTATGGGACTCCACCCCCTTATGGGCAACCACCCCTTTATGGGACTCCACCCCCTTATGGGCAACCACCCCTTTATGGGACTCCACCCCCTTATGGGCAACCACCCCTTTATGGGACTCCACCCCCTTATGGGCAACCACCCCTTTATGGGACTCCACCCCCTTATGGGCAACTATTCCCTTCTGGGACTCCGCCCCCTTTTGCGGTTTCCATGCAATGTCCTTAGCCCCCAGTTCACACCGTTTGCCCTTGTCTCCTTGGGCACCCAGTGTCCATACTGGCCCCTGAAGGGAACGCTCAAACTGGTCCATGGCTGTGACATCGCTACACACCGACAACTCCTGCTGTCCCCGGACCAGGAACTGGTACAGCTCCTCCACAATGTCCGCAGGGACCATTCCCTCTTTTTGGCTTTCAGCCCCCACTGCTGTCACTGGACCTCCAGGCACATGCTGTTGGTGCTGCTGACTCTGCAGCAGCTGGTTCAGGAGCTCCTCCATGCTGTAACGAAAAAGAGGCACAGGAGGGGCGCTCCAATGGGTAATACCCGGTGGTCAAAGACGGGGGGGGGGTTAGAGAACCACTAACCTTTCCGGGTTGTACCGCCCGTACAACCAGGATCTCCAGCCTGTGGTGTATCACTGCTCACCAAGCAGGGCCTTGCAATTCCGGCTGGCCTGGAACCTCCAGTCGCTGGACTCTCGCCACTGCAGCACGGGTCCCCAACGACCTGCTGATTCACCACCAGGTGCTTGAGAGCGCTGTCCCTGTTCGTGGACCCGCCGATCCACCGCCAGCTGCTTGAGTGCGCAGACAATTTTCGTGGACCCGCCGATCCACCGCAAACCGCTTCAAAAAATTTTCGTGGACCCGCCGACCCACCGCAAGCAGTCCGTATCCACAAGAATATGTTCTATGCCGTTGACCCTAGCAACCAGGCTGCGTTGCCCCTAGCAACCAGACCGCATGCCCGCATTCTCCACCATATGTAACGTTGCGCCCTGCAACGTGGGGGTTTCACTCGCTTGCAGCGGTGTGAGGTAGCTTCAGCAACACACATACACAGTCTCTTCATAGAAATTCTGGCAGTTTATTTAAAAACACTCAGCATAAACTGCCCTCAAACATAAACAATAAGTGCATAATGGAAGTTTAGCAACTTCCCCACTCTCTGGCTCCTGCCAGCGTACAACTCTAGCCAAGGTTCCTTCCAGCACCTAGGGCCCTCTGCAGACCCCTGTCTGTCTCTCCTCCTAGAGAGATTCGGCCCTACAGCCCTGGCTTGGCTGCACTCACCTCGGACTCTATATCAGAGCCTTGTGATCAGCTTCCATGCAGGCTGAAACACCCAAAGCTCTCGGCTCTGCTCTCGCTTGTTTCCAGTCCACACACTGGACGTCTGGAGCTAATCTCTCTCTAGACTGCCCTAGACACACTCCTCCCAGGTTCAGAGACAGGATTGCTTTAACCCATGGAGCCACACCCACAGGTGGTAAGGAGTGTGTAATCAGCATCACACACCCTTCCATGGCTCTGCATGTAATGCAATCCTGTGGAACCACAGGTCCCAGCCAGCTTCACATTGCAGAGCACCCACGCTTCTGCAAAACATACCGGCCCTTTGTAATACAGCCGGTTGATACCTCACAACTAGCAAACACTGAGTAAACTTAGTGGCATCCTAAAAGTGGCTGTTGGACTTCCATTAGTGTCCCACTGGTGCAAATCTATGTGCAGCACCTCTGCATTGCACACTCAAACTCATTTTTACTAAGCCATTATACTAGCAAACTATGCTGCCAGTTTAAGGGCCGTAGTTGCATTGTCAGGGATAGTTATTGTTGTTTATTCTGCTGTTAATAGAGATAGACCACCGCTGAAATCTATACCACCTCTCAATTTTTACTACCACATTTTAAGTGCACAATCTTGTCGCAATCAAAATGAGTGGCAAAATGACAGATGCTGGTGGAAAGGGGAAGAGGCGTGTTGGAAAAGGAAAAAAAGGGTTTGTCCGTGGGGAAGGTGGCAAAGCTCCATTAACATCTGCTGAAGATAGACCATCTTCCAGCAAAAGTAAGATGTCTACTACTTACCGTGCACAATCCGATGTGCTCCCTTTTTTACGGACACAAACAACTGGAACAAAGGTAGATGATGGCCAAAAAAAGAAAATGCTTGAATGGATCTCAAGTGGTCCAACAAGTGCCCTCTCCTCCACCTCAACTACCGCATCCAAAAAACACCAGTCCTCGGAGTTGTCATCCCAATCACACTTGCTTTCTCCCAGCTCTGAAGTCTCCATCCACCCTGCACAGTATGGTGGAACTGAGATGGCTGAGTCTGCAGAGCTGTTCAGTCACACTATAGCCTGGGAATCAGAGGTCTGCTCCCAAGCTACAGTGAGTACAGACCAGGAAATGGTCTGCAGTGATGCCCAGAACCTTTGTGAGTCAGATTCAGGCCGTGATGACCAAGTTTCTGAGCATAATGTGGAGCCTTATTCATAAACTGAAACACCTGTTGTAATAGACAATGAGGAACATACTGATGACGATGAGACGCAGATACCAGATTGGGATGACAACTTAAATATTCGATCAGGTCAAGAAGAGGCTCGGTCTGAGGGTGAGGGGAGTGCAAACACAACAATTGATGAGGAAGTTCTAGATACCACCTACTGTCAACCCACAGTCAGGCCCTTGAGGAGGTCAACAGAGACGGTGGAGGAGGATGCAACTGACGACAAAGTTACCGTGCGCCTTCCTGGACAGAGTCGGAGTACTGGTAGCACGTCTACAACTGCATCTTCAGCCACCACTGTGCCTCTGAGCACTAGTCGGGGTGGATCAGCAGGTCGCATGCCCTCTAAGCCTTGCCTAGTCTGGTCCTTTTTTGACATAGCAAAAGATCGCCCAAATTATGTGATCTGTAAAATTTGTTGTGATTCTGTTAGTAGAGGGCAAAACCTCAGCAGTTTGACAACTTCTTCCATGAATCGTCACATGAATAAATATCATATGTCCCAGTGGGAAGCTCACCGTGCTGCAATGCGGCCTAGCGGAGCGAACCATCCACCGCCTGCCCCTTCCAGTGCATCCGCACGCTTTTCATCTTCTAGGACTGTGGGGACAGTTGTCACACCTGGTTTTACATGCACAACTTCCACCAATGTAACTGCAACAGGCAGTTTGCTTGGTAGGTCATCAGTTGGTTTGGAAGGGGAAACAAGTGCGTGTGTACAGCTCTCTCAGACATCGATAGCACCAACGTTGGATGAGGGCAACATCATGTCTACGCCTGCACTTTCCTCACAAACCTGCATTTTTCCAGGGACACCCTACTCACCACCGTCTACACACAGCAGCCAGATCTCTGTCCCTCAGATGTGGACAAATAAAAGGCCATTTCCTGCGACCCATGACAAAGCTAAGAGGTTGACTTTATCCCTCTGTAAGCTCTTGGCTACCGAAATGCTGCCTATCCACCTGGTGGACACACAGGATTTTAGAGACCTTATGTCTGTTGCTGTGCCCCAGTACCAGATGCCCAGTCGCCACTACTTCTCTAAGAAAGGTGTGCCCGCGCTACACCAGCATGTCGCACACAACATCACCGCGCTTCCTTGAGAAACTCTGTGTGTGAACGGGTGCATTTCATCACCGATACTTGGACCAGTAAGCATGGACAGGGACGTTACTTGTCGCTGACTGGGCACTGGGTAACTATGGTGATAGATGGTGAAGCTGCACAAGTCTTGCCGTCCCCACGACTTGTGTGTCAATTCTCTGTCTGTCCAAGTTCCGCCACTGCTTCTGCCTCCTCCACCTCATCTGGGTCCTCCACCTCCGCCCCAAGCCTGCCTGGTCAGGCCACCAGTGTTCTCACTGCGCAGAAGTAATCACGCACCCCTCATTACTATGCTGGCAGCAGAGCGCAATGGCATCAGGCGGTCTTTAGCTTGACATGTCTTGGAAATAGGAGTCACACAGCGGCTGAGTTGTGGGCAGCTCTGGAGACTGAGTTTAATAAATGGTTGTCTCCACTCAACCTGCAGCCTGGTAAGGCCGTGTGCGACAATGCTGCAAACCTGAGTGCGGCCCTTCACCTGGGCAAGGTGACACATGTGCCTTGTATGGCTCACATGTTGAACCTTGTTGTCCAGCAATTTTTAACACACTATCCCGGCCTAGATGGCCTTCTGAACAGGGCACAAAAACTGTCTGCTCACTTCCGCCGTTCAACCACCGCAGCTGAGCAAGTTGCATCGCTCCAGAAGTCTTTCGGCCTGCCGGTTCATCGCCTGAAATGCGATGTGGCGACACGCGGGAATTCGACTCTCCACATGTTACAGCGACTGTGGCAGCACCGCCGAGCCCTGGTGCAATACGTCATGACGTATAGCCTGGGCCAACGAGATGCAGAGGTGGGGCAGATCACCCTGATGGAGTGGTCTCAGATGAAGGACCTATGCACCCTTCTGCACAGTTTCGACATAGCGACGAATATGTTTAGCGCTGACAATGCCATTATCAGCATGACAATTCCAGTCATTTACATGCTGGAGCACACGCTAAACACTATTCGGAATCAGGGGGTGGGACAACAGGAAGGGGAGGAACTACAGGAGGATTCATATGCGCAAGACACAACAACATCACCAAGGTCCAGACGTTCATCATCACCAACGCGGCAGGCATGGGACCATGGGGGACAGGGATCAACAAGGGCGCATGGTAGCAGGCGAAATGTTGAGGAAGGTGCAGGAGAACATGAAGAATTGGAGGACGAACTGTCGATGGACATGGAAGACTCAGCGGATGAGGGAGACCTTGGTCAAATTTCAGTTGAAAGAGGTTGGGGGGAGATGTCAGAAAAAGAAAGAACGGTTAGCACCTCTATGCCACAAACACAGCGTGGACTTGGTCCGCATGGCTGCGCAAGACACATGAGTGCCTTCTTGCTGCACTACCTCCAACGTGACCCTTGTATTGTCAAAATTAGAAGTGATGATGACTACTGGATTGCCACACTATTAGATCCCCGGTACAAGTCCAAATTTTGTGACATAATTCCAGCCATAGAAAGGGACGCACGTTTGCAGGAGTATCAGCAGAAGCTGTTACTCGATCTTAGCTCGGCTTTTCCACCAAACAACCGTGCAGGTGCAGGGAGTGGATCTCCCAGTTGTAACTTGACAAACATGGGATGGTCTCGTCATCTTCAACAGTCTACCCGTACCAGTAGCACCGTATCTGGTGCTGGTAACAGCAATTTAATTGAATCTTTTCATAATTTTTTTAGACCCTCCTTTGCAAGGCCACCAGAGACAACAAGTCTGACACATAGTCAACGGCTGGAGAGGATGATACAGGAGTATCTCCAAATGATCATTGATGCCATTACTTTGCAAATGGAGCATTGCTCATTTTGGGCTTCAAATCTTGAAAAATGTCCAGAGCTCTCCACTTACACCTTGGAGATTTTGTCGTGTCCAGCTGCAAGCGTTGTCTCTGAACGTGTCTTCAGTGCTGCTGGGTGTGTGCTGACAGATAAGCGCACGCGTCTGTCCAGTGACAATGTGGACAGACTGACGTTCATCAACAAGTCATGGATCCACAAGGAATTTACTACCCCTGTGTCATCCTGGGGAGAGTAAATGCTTGTGTATTTTGAATGTGCTTGATGCAAATCTAGCTGTGAAGTGTACAACTGGGGCACAAGTGCTGCCACTGAAGGGGTGGGTGTCTGTGTGGCCCAATTTTTGGAAAAAAGGGAGACTCTTCTTGGAGTAACCCTTGCTGTGTTTTTAAAAATGATCCAAGATGCACAGCGCTGGGATCAGGAAAGACTTTGCTACCTACCCCAGTGTCATTCTGGTGACGGTTAAGTATGGCGTATTTTTTAATGTGCTTGATTAAAATCTAGCTGTGAAGTGTACAACTGGGGCACAAGTGCTGCCACTGAAGGGGTGGGTGTGTGTGGGGCCCAATTTTTGGAAAAAAGTGAGACTCCGCTTGGAGTAACCCTTGCTTACATTGTTTTTAAAAATGATCCAAGATGAACAGAGCTGGGATCAGGAAAGACTTTGCTACCTACCCCAGTGTCATCCTGGGGACGGTTAAGTATGGCGTATTTTTGAATGTGCTTGATGCAAATCTAGCTGTGAAGTGTACAACTGGGGCACAACTGCTGCCACTGAAGGGGTGGGTGTGTATGGGGCCCAATGTTTGGAAAAAAGGGAGACTCCGCTTGGAGTAACCCTTGCTTGCTGTGTTTTTTAAAAGGAGCCAAGATGAACAAGTCATGGTTCAGCAAAGACTTTGCTACCTACCCCGGGGTCATCCTGGGAACGGTTAAGTATGGCGTATTTTTGAATGTGCTTGATGCAAATATAGCTGTGAAGTGTACAACTGGGGCACAAGTGCTGCCACTGAAGGGGTGGGTGTGTGTGTGGCCCAATTTTTGGAAAAAAGGGAGACTCTGCTTGGAGTAACCCTTGCTTACATTGTTTTTAAAAATGATCCAAGATGCACAGATTTGGGATCAGGAAAGACTTTGCTACCTACCCCGGTGTCATCCTGAGGACGGTTAAGTATGGCGTATTTTTGAATGTGCTTAATGCAAATCTAGCTGTGAAGTGTACAACTGGGGCACAAGTGCTGCCACTGAAGGGGTGCGTGTGTGTGTGGCCCAATTTTTGGAAAAAAGGGAGACTCCGCTTGGAGTCACCTTGCGGTGTTTTACATGATTTTAGAAGGGTGTGCCATGCCTATATTTGTGTCTCCTCCTCTTTTTCCTTGTCCAGCTCTTTTGTTTTCGCATGAGTATATGTCCTTTTCACTTTCCCATGTGTTTGTGTTGTATTGTGAGTTGTTTGTCACCTTTTGGACACCTTTGAGGGTGTTTTCTAGGTGTTTTTATGTGTTTGTGATTGCCTCCCATTGTTTCCTATGCGGTTCGAGTGGTTCAATGAACCGGTTAGCCGAACCGAACTCGAACGAGACCTCCGTTTGGCGATCCGAACTCGAGCCGAACCGCGACCGGTTCGCTCATCTCTACTCTTTATTCATTAATTTTGATATTTTGATATATGCATTGGTGATCATTGATTTCTCTTCATTATGCCACATGTAATATTTAGGTATAATCATTTTTTTATTTTACTTTTTGTCTCTGCTTTTTTATTGTGTTATTTAGTATCTTTATTACAAGTGCATCCCAATAAAATAGAATATATCCCCAAAAAGTTAATTTAATTCAGTAATTCAATACAAAAAGTGTAGCACAGATATTATATAGCGTCATTATACAAGATATTATATAGAGTCATTACACACAGATTGATCTATTTAAAGTGTTTATTTCTTTTAATGTTGACAATTATGGCTTACAGCCAATGAAAAGCCAAAAGTCATTATCTCAGAAAATTAGAATAATTACAACAAAACACCTACAAAGGCTTTCTAAGTGCTTAAAATGGTCTCTTAGTCTGGTTCAGTAGTCTACACAATCATGGGGAAGACTGCTGACTTGACAGATGTCCAGAAGGCAGTTACTGACACACTCCACAAGGAGGGTAAGCCACAAAATGTCATTGCTAAAGAAGCTGACTGTTCACAGAGTGCTATATCCAAGCATATTAATGGAAAGTTGAGTGGAAGGGAAAAGTGTGGTAGAAAAAAGAGCACAAGCAACCAGGATAACTGCAGGCTTGATAGGATTGTTAAGAAAAGGCCATTCATAAATTTGTGGGAGTTTCACAAGGAGTGGACTGCTGATGGAGTTAGGGCTTCAAGAGCCACCACACAGAGAAGTATCCAGGACATGGGCCACGACTGTCGCATTCCTTGTGTCAAGCTACTCATGACCAATAGACAACGCCAGAAGCATCTTACCTGGGCCAAGGAGAAAAAAACTGGACTGTTGCTCAGTGGTCCAAGGTGTTGTTTTCAGATGAAAGTAAATGTTGCATTTCATTTGGAAATCAAGATACCAAAGTCTAAAGAAAGAGCGGAGAGGCCACAATTCAAGCTGCTTGAGGTCTAGTGTGAAGTTTCCACAATCAGTGATGGCTTGGGGAGCCATGTCATCTGCTGGTGTAGGTCCACTGTCTTTTATCAAGACTAAAGTCAACACAGCCATCTACCAGATAATTTTGGAGCACTCATGCTTCCCTCTGCCAACAAGCTTTTTGCAGATGGAAATTTAATTTTCCAGCAGGACTTGACACCTGTCCTCAATGCCAAAAGTACCAATACCTGGTTTAATAACCACAGTATCTGTTGTGAATTCATTCAGAGATGGTGCTGTCCCTGGGAGTGTTTCTGGACTCCCTCTGGTGGCTATTGCTAGTAGTGAGTCTGATTCTGCATCTGTCACCCAGACAGGTGTAGAAGATGATTGCTATTTCAGGTAGACTATTGAGTCCAGCCTGGGGGTATCAAGGAAAGCTTTCTCTGTCTAACCTTTGCCCGGGATAATTGTTTTTGTCTCATGGGAAGATGTCCTGAATTTTTATCCTCCAGCCTTTTGGCTTTTTGCCTGCCTCTTTAGGTTTTTGTTTTACCTTTTGAGCCTTTTTTTTGATTCCCAGGAATGCTTCCAACAGTGTTTTTTTGTTCCTTTGTATCGGTTCTGTTTCCATGTCATCCTGAGTTTGCAGGAATGCCTGATAAGTATTTTGCTCTCTGGGTCTGGGCTTGGTTGGGGCTGAATTTGCACTGAAGGGGTTTCCTGCTTGATTTATGCTTTTTCCTGAACCAGTGTTTGAGAATATTATCTTTTGTTTCTTGCTGGTGAATAAGTGCTTTTCCTGCACCATGTTTGGAGAGCAATTTATGCCCAGCAAGAAAGGGAGCTGTTAAGCCTGCTTTACACGTTACAATTAATCGTGCGATCGCATTTGCAATCGCACCCGCCCCCATCGTTTGTGTGGCACGGGCAATTTGTTGCCCGTGTCACACAATGCTGTATCCCCCGTCACACGTACTTACCTTCCAAACGACCTCGCAGTGGGCGGCGAACATCCACTTCCTAAAGGGGGAGGGACGTTCGGCATCATAGCGACATTACACAGCGGCCAGCCAATAGAAGCGGAGGGGCGGAGATGAGAGGGACGTAAACATGCCGCCCACCTCCTTCCTTCCACATTCCCGGAGGGACGCAGGTAAGCTGCAGTTCATCGTTCACAGGGTGTTACATGGAGTGATGTGTGCTGCCTCGGGAACAATGAACATCCGGACGTTCGATTTTTAGAAAATGAGTGACGTGTCAACGATGAACGAGAAGGTGAGTATTTCGGCTCGTTCACCGTCGCACGTAGCTTTTCACATGCTACGATATCACTAACGATGCCGGATGTGCGTCACTTACGACGTAACCCCGCCGACATCTCGTTAGATATATCGTAGCGTGTAAAGCCCGCTTTACTCCCTGTCTGATCAGGATTTGTATTTTTGGATCTCATGTATTTTTATAGTTATGATCCTTTCTATTACATTTGCATTTTCCATTTAAATGTATTTGCACAAGAGTTCCTGATATAGCGGGAGGAATATCGTGTGATCTTTAAGGGAATATTTTTATTATCAGGTATTGGTATTTTTTCAGGGTTTTTGCTGGCTGCAACCAGTAATCTATCCTATCCTTTTGTATCTAGCTAGCAGGGCCTCACTTGGCTTAACCCCATACTTTCCATCTGTGTATTGTTTTTTCTTACATCACCGTTGTTATATGTTGGGTGCTTTTTACTTTCCTTTGGGGCTCTTCCGAGGCAAGTCAGGATTCCTCATTTCATCTTTGAGGTTAGCTAGCTCTCCGGCGGTGACGAGGCGACTAGGTTGGTTAGGAACGTGCCACCGCTACTTCTAGCTGTGTTGTTGTAGTCAGGGGATTGCAGCCAGCTACGTTTCCAACTACTCTTTGTGCATTATCATCAACCTTTTAATGTTTTTTTTGTTGATCTTTTTGCGGTCTCGTGACCATAACGGTATAGCTGAGCTTGATTGACCAGCAAACTCGCCTGACCTAAACCCCCTTAGAGAATCTATTGGGTATTGTCAAAAGGAAGATGAGAGACACCAGACCCAACAATGCAGACGAGTTGAAGGCTGCTATCAAAGCAACCTGGGCTTTCATAACACCTCAGCAGTGCCACAGGCTAATCGCCTCCAAGCCGCACTGCATTGATGCAGTATTCATGGAAAACATACTTTTCAGTAGACCAACATTTCTGAGCTTAAAATCATTTTTTCAGTTGGTCTTATATAATATTCTAATTTTTTTGAGATAATGACTTTTGGGTTTTCATTGGCTGTAAGCCATAATCATATATAATGGCAAATAAGACATTTTCTGCATGATCTGGGGAAACTTGATGTGTCTTACTTGACCACACTGAGGGCTTTTCAAAGCCACCACTTCCTGCCATTACTGCCTTTGAAGTAGAGAAGAGCTGAAGTGTAGGAGCCCAAAAGCAGTGAAGATTTTAATGGGAGCAAAATTTCTCACATAAAATTCCCTAGACTAGTCATGAGTGAACCTAAATAGTAAAGTTTGGAGTTTGTACCGAACATTTAGAGTCTGTGTTTCAAATTCGTACAGGGACTTCTCAGGGAAGTTTGGCTTTTGGAAAACGAACAGATTTTTTAAAAATCATTATTAAGGTTTGCGGAGTGCAGGAAAATCAGTGAAATAGTAGAAAACAACACTCAAATGAATAGGAACAGTAAAGAACAGACAGCTATTACGATTTGCTGGGTACTGACCACAACACTCATCAGAGCAGCAGCTCAATAGTGTGCTCAGCTAGATGTTGCAGCTCTGTAGTGAATTGTAGTCAGTACCCGGAAAATCTTAATAGCTGTTCTTTACTATTCCTATTCATTTGGGTGTTGTTTTCTACAATATCACTGATTTTCCTGCACTCCTCAGCCCTTAATTTAATTTTTCTTTAAAATGACATGGGGTCCCCTCTATTTTGAAAACCAGCCAAAGGGAAAGCAGCAGCTGCAAGCTGATATCAGGGTGGGGATGGGCCATTCCCTTACTGATAATATTATCCCCCAGTTGTCAGCTTTACCTTGACTTGTTATCAAAAATAGGGGGGGGCCCACATCTTAAATAAATAAATAATTGAAAAAAAAAAAAAAAAAACGTTATGAACTTTCAACTATTTTTTATAACAAGACAAGGTAAAGAGGACAGCAAGGGGCTGGTATTATCAGGGTGGGAAGGGCCATGGTTATTTAGCCATTTCCAGCCTAAAAATAGCAAGCTGCGGCCACTCCAGAAGTGACAAATCCATTAGATGCGCCAATTCTGGTGCTTTGCCTGGCTTTTTTTTAATCCACTTCACCAGAGCAATCAGGAATATTTTGGGGGTTTTATTTCAGCTGTGAATTGACAGCTGTCAAGAAGCACAGGGATTAGTAATTGAGAGACTTCTATCAGACACCCCAATACTAACCCTGTAAGTGTAAAATTAAAAACATAAACACAGGAAATATATTTTATTTTAAAAAACACTCCCTGACTCTCTTGTTCACCAATTTATTATATAAAACAAAAATAAACAAAAAAAACTGATGATCAGACATAATCCACGGAATCAGATGTAGTCCAATAAAGGGAACCTCAAAAAGATAAAAAAGAGAAGTTAAATAAACAAAAACATGACACAGTTCCTCATTCACCCCTTTATTAGCACTGAATGAAAAATCCCATGGGTCCGACGCAATCTATAGTGAATAGCAATCCCACGACATCTCTTTAGTGGATCCTACGGAGCCTGTTTCAACTGAACAAGGTTCCATAGGCGACCTGTGGTCATTTCTTATCAGCGGTGACTTCAGTAACCTTACTTGACCCCACCTGCTTTGTGGGACTCCCCCCATTACTAACTTGCAAGTGAATAGAAATCAAACACAGAGACTGACAAATCCTTTATTTGAAATAAAATGCACACACCCTCTTTCACCCCTTTATTAACCTCCCCTTTATTTTGATACTTAGCCATGATAAAGCTCACAGGTGGGGGCTGCAGCCTGTCGCTGTTGTTTTACCCACACTGGTAATCAAAATATGGGAGGAGCCTACGTCTTTTTTAAAATTATTTATTTATACACTACTATACAGCAAACGGACTGCAACCAATAACAAATATGGACACAGGGTGGGGAGCGTCTATAGCAGTCTGCAACCAGTCACTGATACTGGCACAGCATGTGGGCAGGGGAAGCAGTGAATATTCATGAACCTTAATTAGCGGGCCCAGAAAAGACTCTGACTGCAATGTGATCCTCCGGAAAACTCCTTCCAACACGGTATGTATAATTATCATGCTCTTACTACCATTTAACTTTCACCACAGCCCCCAAGGCTTTACTATTGCCATTTTGCAGACATTTTAAAGCCTTGAGGATCTTGTCCCCATTGTATGGGGTTCTTTGTTTGGGGCTAAGTTTGACGTCAATTTCGATCCCGATTTTTTTTTTCCCATGCTGGATCAAAGAACTTGAATATCCACAGGTTCACTCAGCATTAGTTATAGGTACTACTGATGGAATAGTGGTCATAATTGTCAGTCGCCTTTAGAACTTGGGTAGACGACCATATTTTCAGTCTGAGTGTGATCTAAGAAAGCATCAGATTGCACCAAGAGCAATGTTGTCCAATGAGACCGAGTGATCCAAGGAAAAAAGTTGCAGTAGTCACGGTTTGATTCTGTAAAACGAATTGCACCTGGCCATGCAAGTCTATAGGTCTGTGAAAAAATTTAACAGCACAATTGGTCAGATTTTCATGGACTGACAGAATGGAGAAGGTAGAGAACTTTTCCTTAATCTTCTCCACACCAGAGAAAAATGGATCTCACTCTGATCAAACTTTGATAAAACTCGATTCAGAGTCTGATTAATTTAATCGGATTGTTTTTCTTGGATGATGAAAATATAGTTATGTGACCTTAGCCTTATAGTTCCTGTTTTCATTTGGAGGACGGTAGAGATGAGTGTCATTTTACTTTCCATCTTAGGCAGTAGAAAGAATATAATTGCCTCTGGATACACAGACTCAATCATCCTGCATTATGCAGTTTGTAAAACTTGGATAGCATTAGTACACCAATAAGATCATCATCAAAGTTGCACCTCATTACCAGAAGAAATGGCACCACAGGTTGAATAATCACTAGGCACAGCTTGTTTGCGTGAAATGAAGCTGGAGCTAATCTCTGCTAGTATAAGACATGGTTGCAGAACAGATAAAGGGACTGATTAATAAAGCACATGGAAGGGATAAGTGAAGTGCTATACACGCTGTGCCAGTATGGCTTGATTTCTATTTAAAATAAAGTATGAACAATCAAAGGCAACCTCATAACAAAGGTACAATACACCAAGGCCAGCATAATGACAATGCAGCTACAAGGAGGTTATTTAGTAACATTGGTAAAGCTAAAACTCTGCAATAAAACCATAGCAACTACTCAGCGGCAGTTTCTATGTTTACAGTTCAAGATGAAGATTAAAGACATATAGCTAAATAATTGATATTATAGACTGATAACATCTTTAACCAATGTTGGTAAATAACCCAATTTAGAAAGAAACATGAGACGCTTGTGTGAAGCCCCACAGGTGTTGTGTCGGTGTCGGTGCATTACCTTCAGGGACTCCACGTTGCTGGATCTCCGTCACTGGTAGGAAATCTTCTTGTTTGATCGTGACGCCACTCTCAGTATTGCGGTCAGTGGGGACCGCCACTGCAGGTTAGGGGACGCCTGGGGCTGATGGTGGGTGCAGTCGGATGTAGTAGCCTCCTGAGAGTGAGGCAAGCCCCAGAGCCCTGTGTAGGTTTGTAGTACCACAAGTCGCAGAATAACCACACAGGCAGGAATGTCTTTCAAGGGCTTTACTCACATTTGATGGCAGGGTGAGTAGCCCGGGCGTAGCTGGGATGAACCAGGTGGGAACCAGGTATCCTTCAGGCTGACTTTATGAGGGTGACTACTGACTCGCCTTCCTTAGCCCTTGGTGGTTTGGGGTAACCCCGACTTTGAGTCCCTATGGGGGTCACCCAGGGAAGATGCTCCAAGCCTCTCTCCCCTTCTTGTTTCGCCGTGTGCTTGTTCCCCGAACCAGGCCACTCCAGCCTCTTGCCTCCTATGACCTATGGGCCCTCACTGCGGTTACGTGGCTGCGGCTTTTGTGGTGTTGTGGTGTGGGCTTTAAGAGCCCCACACCGGCAGGTTTAGCAGGGAAAGGTGAATCTATCCTCGCTTCGGGATCTGCCGCCCGGTTGGGCCTGGTGCTCTCTAGCAGTCTCCTTACTTCCCACTCCGTTGCACTCTCTAGCTGAAGCTGGCTTTCAGGCAGCACTCCTAGTTGACCGTTCTCCCCCGTCTGTAGCCACTGCACGGGCGCTGTTAGACAGCAACAGCCCCACAGGTCTGCTCCTCACTGAGCCCTATGGAGTTCTGCTCTAACTGACTCACTGCTCCTCCTCTCCTGTTCTTGCCTACGCCACCTAGCAACCAGACTCTCTTACCACACCCCTTGAGAGGAGATGGAGGCTCTACCCCCTCCACTATTCCAGTGAAGGTGAAGGCTTGCCCCCTCCTGGGATCCCCAGGGGTCCTCTCATGGGTACATGTGTGAGACCTGGTCACTATGCGCCTGTGTTCCACACCCCAGTCAGCCTTCTGGATTACCTGTATTGTACTGTCCCCAGCATGGGTGCAGTACTCAGTGGTGCCTGACCAGGTCAGGGGCGCCACATTCCCCCTTAGTTATCACCAGCACGTCCTCGGGCTGCAAGACAACATTTTAAAATGCATAAAACATTAAAACATGTAAAACATTTTTAAAACCACCAGATATCAGACATCACCACCCTCCACCCACAAGTCCGTTAACCCACCCAAAACCCTCTCAGGAGGCAGGTCACCGGTCCTGTTGGTAACCAGATCTGGGCCATCTACTTCCCCAGACCTTTCCTCCAATCTTCCTCTCCCGTTGGCCGCGACTTCAGCCACTTCTGGCAGGATGTAGAGGCGGCTTTCATGGGCTGGTGGTTTCAGGGTATACCTGGCCTGGTGGATCCGCGCCGTCAGCCTCTTCTGGCAGGATGCAGAGGCGGCCTCCACAGTTGGTGCTGACCAGGTACCCTCTTTGTGGTGGTGAGCCAAGGCCCCATAAACAGGCGTGCTCTCTGGTCGCAGGTGAGCCAAGGCCCTTTTCTACGGACGGGCCCCTCCTGGTTGCAGACGAGCCAAGCCCCTAAACAGGCTGACTCTGGTGGCGGTGGTGCCCTCTGGTGTAACTATTTACACTGCGAGAGTTTGTGGCTATAGCAAGTTCATAGCCTTAAAGTTTATTTCTCACAATAGTTTTTGTGGGCGCATTTCTTAAACGTTGCAAACAAAACTTGTCAAAACTTGTCAAAACAGTAACTTCTTACTTTCCTTTACTTTACTCCTCTTGTTCACTAGGGCGTGGGCATGTTGGGCACTGGCACCTGTGACTTTCTTGCTCTCCGTCGTCGTCCGTGGTTGTCTCATCTGTAGGATCTTTGTCTGTGGTTGTTGCATCGATAGGATCTTTATCTTTCTTTTCTTGGTCTTCGTCTGTTTCTTTTTCTGTATCTGTTTCTTTATCTCTGTCTTTTCTTTCTTGTCTTTCTTGTCTTTCTTGTCTTGGACATGGTGCTACGTCTAAGGCATAATAGCCCCTTTCTCCTTGATGTAAGGTGAACTGTACTAAGTCCCCAACTTTCAAATTTCTGCCTGAATGTCCTCTGGGCAGGTGGGCTTGAACATCTCTCCGATTTACAAATATGCCCTCTTTTATTCCTTTTACTACAATGAAGCCGTATCCGCTTTTCAAGTTGAAGTCCTCTACTATTCCTCTGTAAAGGGGTCCTCTAGCCTGGGCTTCGGACCTTCTTAGGCACCTTTTCTCCTGCAGGTCTCTGGCTGTGACCTCCCTCTGCTCTGGAGACTGTGGTGTTGGAGGACGCTTTGATCTGCTGCGCCGTGTCTTGCGGGCTGGGTTCTGCGAGGTGCAGCTTACAAGCTCCCAGGTGAGGCTTTGGGGCAGATCTTCATCTGCTGACGGTGTCAAGTCTTCCTCCTCCCAGCGGGAATAGGGCAGCATCTCCGGCTCTGGGTAGGGGTCTGCTGCGGTTGGCGTCGGAGTCAGCTCCTCAGCTTCCTGGCCTCCCCTCCCCCTTAGTTCTTCACTGCACTCTGGTTGTGGCAGTGCTGGGGATGGGCTCTCTTCAGCTGGTCTGGGCGGTGGACTCTCTGGCGCGGCTGCAGGGGTTGCTGGAATTCTCTTGGGGGTATGCGGAGGGAGCATGTACCGGTCCACCAACCATTGTGGAAACTTGGCCTCCATGTCAGCCTTCAGCCGCCAGTATTCGGGGTCCTCCCCCAGCGTGGGCTTTCCAGCAGGGACCTCTTCTGACTGGGGAGCGGTGTCTGCTCTGGCCTTGCAGGCCGGGGAAAATGATGAGGTAGTCTTCTCTTCTTGGCGGGCCGCGCCCTGTATGGCGGCGGCCTGGTCTTGGCGGGCCGCGCCTGGCATGGCGGCGGCCTGGTCTTGGCGGGCCGCGCCTGGCATGGCGGCGGCCTGGATCAGTGTCGCTGTTGCAGGGGGCTCTGTGCAGGCTGGGCTGGACGTCGCTGCAGCGATCGGAGCTTGGCGGGCCGCACCTGGCGGGGCTGCGGCCTGGTTCAGCATCTCACTTGCGGCGCGGACGAGCGTCGCTGCTGCGGTGGGGTCTTGGCGGACCGGGTTCAGCAGGGTGGCAGCCTGGGTCAGCGTCACACCTGCAGCACGGATGAGCACTGCCGTGGTGGTCGGAGCCCTGCGGGACAGGCGGGGCATCGCTGCGGCGGCCTGGATTTGGCGGGCCGCTTCTAGCGTGGCTGCGGCCTGGTCCAGCGTCGCCGCGCCGGGCGCCTCTTCTGGGACCGCGGGCGTGGCAGCAGGGGCCGGGGCACTTGCGCTGGCCGGGGCATCACTCGACTCACCCATCTGTGGCAGCATCGGGGTCTGCGTCGTCGCCGCTCGGTCTGGCAGGCGTCGCGCGGCTCCCTCCTCGTAGGTCCGCACCGCCGCAGCCATCTCCAGGAGCTCCGTGCGTTCTTCCCTGAGCTGTCGCACAATCCTAGCCTCCAGCTGGTCACAGAAAATAGCAAGCTCCCGGCACCACCAGGCAGCGGAGCCTGGCTCCGGATCTCTGCTCTCAGACGCCATCTTCATTAGCAAGCTGCTGGCTTCTCTTCTGCTCTGCCGTTTCTCGACGCTTCCGCTCTCATAGCCGGCAAGGTCAGGACTCTGCAGGGGATCTCTGGGTAGCCACACCTCTTCGTGGGCGGTAACTTCTTCCAGCGCGGGCTGCTGTTGTTTTTCAGCGCGCTTTTCATGGTGGCAATATGGCGGCGCTTCCAATTTTTCAAGCGGACCGCCTAGGCACATGGTCACCTGTCGGAACAGGTCTAGTCCTTATCCTGTTCGTGACGCCAGATGTGAAGCCCCACAGGTGTTGTGTCGGTGTCGGTGCATTACCTTCAGGGACTCCACGTTGCTGGATCTCCGTCACTGGTAGGAAATCTTCTTGTTTGATCGTGACGCCACTCTCAGTATTGCGGTCAGTGGGGACCGCCACTGCAGGTTAGGGGACGCCTGGGGCTGATGGTGGGTGCAGTCGGATGTAGTAGCCTCCTGAGAGTGAGGCAAGCCCCAGAGCCCTGTGTAGGTTTGTAGTACCACAAGTCGCAGAATAACCACACAGGCAGGAATGTCTTTCAAGGGCTTTACTCACATTTGATGGCAGGGTGAGTAGCCCGGGCGTAGCTGGGATGAACCAGGTGGGAACCAGGTATCCTTCAGGCTGACTTTATGAGGGTGACTACTGACTCGCCTTCCTTAGCCCTTGGTGGTTTGGGGTAACCCCGACTTTGAGTCCCTATGGGGGTCACCCAGGGAAGATGCTCCAAGCCTCTCTCCCCTTCTTGTTTCGCCGTGTGCTTGTTCCCCGGACCAGGCCACTCCAGCCTCTTGCCTCCTATGACCTATGGGCCCTCACTGCGGTTACGTGGCTGCGGCTTTTGTGGTGTTGTGGTGTGGGCTTTAAGAGCCCCACACCGGCAGGTTTAGCAGGGAAAGGTGAATCTATCCTCGCTTCGGGATCTGCCGCCCGGTTGGGCCTGGTGCTCTCTAGCAGTCTCCTTACTTCCCACTCCGTTGCACTCTCTAGCTGAAGCTGGCTTTCAGGCAGCACTCCTAGTTGACCGTTCTCCCCCGTCTGTAGCCACTGCGCGGGCGCTGTTAGACAGCAACAGCCCCACAGGTCTGCTCCTCACTGAGCCCTATGGAGTTCTGCTCTAACTGACTCACTGCTCCTCCTCTCCTGTTCTTGCCTACGCCACCTAGCAACCAGACTCTCTTACCACACCCCTTGAGAGGAGATGGAGGCTCTACCCCCTCCACTATTCCAGTGAAGGTGAAGGCTTGCCCCCTCCTGGGATCCCCAGGGGTCCTCTCATGGGTACATGTGTGAGACCTGGTCACTATGCGCCTGTGTTCCACACCCCAGTCAGCCTTCTGGATTACCTGTATTGTACTGTCCCCAGCATGGGTGCAGTACTCAGTGGTGCCTGACCAGGTCAGGGGCGCCACATTTGCAGCTCTGTCTAAGCTATGTACACACAATTTTTTTAGATGATCATAAACAAGTTTTCTAGTGGAAAATGGATCCAGAAACACTCAATTTTTGGAGAGGTTTTGGAGGCCAGTTCTAAATTTATACTTGAATCCAGGAAACGCACCTTTTTCAAGGAAATTTTGGAGGACAGTTCTAAATGTGTAACTGGTTCCTTCAGGAGCAGCTTCCTTCACACATCCGTGTCTCTGAAACGTATGAGGTCCATTCTCACACGTACTGAAGACACGGGTACACGTAGACCCATTAAAATCAATGGGTCTGCGCACACGTGCGTGTTTTCCCATGGACCATGTGCCAGTGTGGAGCACTCATGTGTCCGTGTGCTCCACACATAGACATTTCTATTTTTTTCCGGCAGTGCGGGTGTCACACGGACCGCACGGATGTGATCCGTGTGACATCAGTATGACATATTGTCACGCTCCCCGGTTCCCGTGCCCCGCTCTCCGGTCCCCGTGGCCCACTCCCCGGTTCCCGTGCCCCGCTCTCCGGTCCCCAACGGCGTCCCCTGCTCTCCGCTCCGGTCTCTGCTTCCTCTCCCTCGCCTGCGCCCTCCATGTGTCCTGCTCCCTGCTCCCGGCGCTCCTCTGTGACACAGGACACACTGCCGGGCACTCCTGCTTCCTCTGCACCGCTTCCTGCTCTGGCTTCTGGCACACGGGCCTCGCGCATGCGCATTAGGGCACGCGCGGTCATTGACCCTCTCTTAAAGGGCCAGCGTCTAGAAACAGGATATTGCATAGACAGGTACAGGGTATAAGAGGATTCTCTTTCCTGGTGGGCGGGGCCTGTTCTACGTGTTTAGTAAGCTAGGAGTTCAGGTCCCCGTATTGCTTTGTCCAGTATTAACCCCTGTCTGTCTCGCAGAGCCTGTCCTGCCACGGCAGCCGGTCCTGACCACGTCCGCTCCAGTACTCCTGACGGTGACTGTCAGCTGATGTTCCACCACCTCTTCAGTTCTGCCAGTCTCCGGTCCCTGGTTCCATTTGGTGACCTGTCATCTCGCTCAGCTGGTTCCGGATTCCGCCTGACCTTACAACCCGGCCTCGGACCCTGAGCCCCATCACCCGGACTACCGTCTAGAACTCTCTTCCCAGGGACATCTAATTTCCAGCTCTCTATACGGACTGTCTTGCTACCAGTAGTGCTTCGGCTGCCGTGCATCAAGGCCCTCTGGCGGGGTGACCAGCCTGGCTGCCTCACCAGGGGAATCCGGTGTATGGTCCAGTGTTTCCACCACCCAGACGCAACAGCTAGAACAGGCCATGGATCCCGCCGAAGCACTAGCATCCCAGCTGGCTGGATAGCAGCAGGAACTCGGACGACAACGTGAAACCCAATCCCGTATGCTGGCCTTCATGACCTCCGTGGACACCCACCTGAATACGCTGCAAGCAACTGCCACATCTCTGGCGACTCAATCCATGTCCGCAGCTCCCGTGGCAGCTTCCTCGGATACTTCCAAACTCCGTTTGGCCTCACCACCCTGGTACGCCGGAGATCCCAAGACCTGCAGGGGATTCTTAAATCAGTGCTCTCTCCACTTCAAGCTGCTGCCGCACCTTTTTGCCTCTGACCAAGCCAAGGTGGGGTTCATGATGTCCCATCTAGAGGGAGAGGCACTGGCCTGGATGAACCCCTTGTGGGAGAAGGAGGATCCGGTAACCACCAACATCCAGGAATTCCTGCAGGCTTTTCGTACTACCTTTGACGAGCCCGGACGCGCCTCCGCGTCCGCCTCATCGCTCCTTAGGCTACGTCAGGGGACATTGACGGTGGGCCAGTATGCCATCCGCTTCCGCACCTTGGCCTCAGAATTAGGGTGGAACAATGAGGCCCTAACCGCCGCCTACTGGGAAGGACTCTCGGGTCATATTAAGGATGAGCTGGCTGGTCGTGACGTGCCTTCCACCCTGGATGCCCTGATCGCTCTAGCGACCCGAGTGGATCTTCGCTTTCAGGAACGATCCAAAGAGGTGTCCCGCGAGAGACGTCCAATACGGCACTCCTCCCCACCACTGAAGTCCACCGTTCCCCAGTCAGCGTCATCTGGCATTTCTGCCCACGAGCCCATGCAGATCGACCGCCTGAGGCAGTCTGAGCAACGCCGGGCAGAACGACTAGCAAAGGGTCTCTGCTTCTACTGCGGAGATGGCACACACCTGCTACGCTCCTGTCCCGAGAAGCCGGGAAACTCCAAAGCCTAGGCTTGGTAGGAGAGGCCACCCTAGGTGCTGGGACTCTCTCAGACTCCATTACATGGACTGTTCAAGTGACTACAGAAGTGACCCAGTTCACGTCAGAGGCGTATCTCGATTCCGGAACAGCAGGCAACTTCATCCAGCAGGCCATGGTGGACAAGTACCAGGTGCCTGTTCTCCCACTAGAAAAACCCCTGGTGATTGCCTCTGTAGATGGGAGACCCCTCTTTGACACCATCTCGTTGGTCACCAAGCCTGTGCAATTACGGATCGGTGCCCTGCACACTGAGAAAATCACCTTCTACGTCCTCCCGCGCATGTCTCATCAGATCCTGCTGGGACTCCCAGGGTTACGGGCACACGAACCGTCGGTCAGCTGGTGTACAGGTGAAATTACCCGATGGGGTCCCTCGTGTCATGAGAGATGCCTGAAATCCATACAGCCCATCCGACGACCTCCGGTTCCAGAGTCTCTACCAGGACTGCATTCTGCCTACTGGTCCTTCGTGGACGTTTTTGATAAAAAGGAGTCAGAGGTACTGCCGCCTCATCGTCCCTACGACTGTGCCATCGACTTACTGCCGGGAACTACACCTCCTAGAGGAAGGATATACCCCTTGTCCCCTGCTGAAACACGGGCCATGTCTGCCTATATCACCGAGAGCCTGGCAAAAGGGTTCATTCGGAGATCTTCGTCCCCTGCCGGAGCAGGCTTCATCTTCGTCAAGAAGAAAGAAGGTGATCTGCGCCCCTGCATTGACTACCGGGGATTAAACCAGATCACAGTGAAAAATAAATACCCTCTGCCGCTCATCCCCGAACTATTTTATCGGCTCCGAGGAGCTCGTATATTCACCAAGTTGGATCTCCGTGGTGCCTATAACCTGGTTTGCATTCGCTCTGGAGACGAATGGAAGACCGTATTCAACACTCGGGATGGGCACTACGAGTATTGTGTAATGCCCTTTGGTCTGTGTAATGCTCCGGCAGTCTTCCAAGAACTAGTGAACGACGTGTTCAGAGACCTCCTCTATGTCTGTGTCGTCGTGTATCTGGATTACATCCTGGTCTTCTCTCCGGACCTACAGACCCACAGAGAGAACGTGCAGCTAGTACTACAAAGGCTTAGAGAAAACCGTCTGTACGCCAAGTATGAGAAGTGCGTCTTTGAACAGTCGTCTCTTCCCTTCCTGGGTTATGTAATCTCTGACACTGGCCTGCAGATGGACCCAGAGAAAGTTTCTTCCATCCTCAACTGGCCTCCTCCTTCCGGACTGAAGGCCATCCAACGCTTCCTCGGCTTTGCTAACTATTATCGTCAATTCATCCCGCACTTCTCTGCCCTGACTGCGCCCCTCTCTGCCTTGACCAAGAAGGGAGCTAATCCTAAGGACTGGCCACCTGCGGCCGACGCCGCGCTCTGCTCTTTGAAACAGGCGTTTGCCTCTTCCCCGATTCTCCATCGCCCTGACTTGAACTAACAGTTCACTTTGGAGGTGGATGCCACCTCCTCAGGGGCCGGGGCAGTGCTAATGCAGAAATCCTCCACCGGGAGGATGGTCACTTGCGGATTCTTCTCCAAGAGCTTCTCGGCACCCAAACGCAACTACACCATCGGTGATCGAGAGCTACTGGCTATCAAGCTGGCCTTGGAGGAATGGCGCTACCTCCTGGAGGGTGCGGTATACCCCGTGATCATCTATACGGACCACAAGAATCTGGAGTACCTACGGTCAGCCCAAAGACTGAACCCGCGACAAGCCCGCTGGTCCTTATTTTTTGCTCGGTTCGATTTCCAACTCCATTTTCGGCCCGCGGATAAGAACGTGAGGGCAGACGCCTTGTCCAGGTCCTTCGTGCCCGTGGAGCAGGAGGAGGAGATGTTCCAGCCCATCATCAGTCCCAGTAAACTTATTCCAGTGGCCCCTGTCACTCTGGCTCAGATACCCCCTGGGAAGACCTATGTCTCGGATACTGACAAACAAAGAGTCCTACACTGGGATCATGCCTCAAAAATCGCCGGCCATGCTGGTCAGAAGAAGACTTGGAGTACGATTGTCCGTCACTATTGGTGGCCATCCCTCCGTAAAGACGTCACAACCTTCGTCTCAGCCTGCCCATCCTGTGCCCGGAACAAGACGCCCAAGCACCTGCCATACGGTCGTCTTCTGCCTCTGCCCATTCCCTCCGTTTTGTGGCAACACATTGCAATGGACTTTATTACGGACTTGCCCCTGTCCTCCGGACACACGGGCATATGGGTTGTGGTGGACAGTTTCTCAAAGATGGCTCACTTCGTTCCCATGGGCGGGCTGCCCTCTGCCCAGGAGCTCGCTGACGCCTTCATACAACACATATTCCGATTGCATGGCTTTCTTTCCTGCACACATTGTGTCCGACAGAGGAACTCAGTTTACCTCGCGCTTCTGGAGGGCCCTCTGCAAACATCTGGGAGTATCCCTGGACTTTTCTTCGGCCTACCACTCTCAGTCGAATGGCCAAGTGGAACGAGTCAATCAGATCCTGACCTCCTTCCTGCGCCACTACGTCAATATCCAACACGACGATTGGTCCACGCTCCTTCCTTGGGCTGAATTCTCCCATAACCAGCACATCAGCGAGTCCACCTCCAGCTCTCCCTTCCATGTCGTTTACGGACTGCAGCCTTCCGTCCCGTTACCAATATCCTCGGCTTCAGATGTCCCTGCTGCTGATGCTCTAGTCCGGGACTTCTCAGCTATATGGAACTCTGTCAAGACTACCCTTGAGCGTGCTTCCTTGCAGATGAAGAGACACGTGGACAAGAGGGCCTGGATCCCCCGTGTTTCTCTCCAGGTGATCTGGTCTGGCTTGCATCCAAATATGTCCGATTGAAGCTACCATCGTACAAGTTGGGTCCTCGTTACATCGGGCCGTTTAAAGTTATCAGCAATATCAATGCAGTCTCCTACAAGCTGCAGCTCCCGGCCACAATGCGGATACCCAACTCCTTCCATGCTTCCTTGCTCAAGCCGGTTTTCCTTGGTCCCTTCTCCGCTGGTGCCAGTACTGCTCCTCCTCCCATCGCTGACGATGACATCTATGCGGTAAGGGATATCGTGGCCATGAAGACCGTGCGAGGTCGACAATTCTTCCTGGTGGACTGGGCGGGTTATGGCCCCGATGATAGGTCCTGGGAGCCCTGGGAGAATGATGGCACTCCTCTGATATGTGCCTTCCCGGTTGCGGGGAGGGGGGCGTGGGGGAGGGGATACTGTCACGCTCCACGGTTCCCGTGCCCCGCTCTCCGGTCCCCGTGGCCCGCTCCCCGGTTTCCGTGCCCCGCTCTCCGGTCCCCGATGGCGTCCCCTGCTCACCACTCCGGTCCCTGCTTCCTCTCCCTCGCCTGCACTCTCCATGTGTCCTGCTCCCCGCTCCCGGTGCTCCTCTGCTCCTACGCAGGACACACTGACGGGCACTCCTGCTTCTTCTGCACCACTTCCTGCTCTGGCTTCTGGCACACGGGCCACGCACATGCGCATTAGGGCGCGCACGCGGTCATTGACTCTCTCTTAAAGGGCCAGCGTCTAGAAACAGGATATTGCATAGACAGGTACAGGGTATAAAAGGATTCTCTTTCCTGGTGGGCGGGGCTTGTTCTACGTGTTTAGTAAGCTAGGAGTTCAGGTCCCCGTATTGCTTTGTCCAGTATTAACCCCTGTCTGTCTCGCAGAGCCTGTCCTGCCACGCCAGCCGGTCCTGACCACGTCCACTGCAGTACTCCTGACGGTGACTGTCGGCTGATGTTCCACCACCTCTTCAATTCCGCCAGTCTCCGGTCCCTGGCTCCGTTTGGTGACCTGTCATCTCGCTCAGCTGGTTCCGGATTCCGCCTGACCTTAGAACCCGACCTCGGACCCTGAGCCCCGTCACCCGGACTACCGTCTAGAACTCTGTGTTCCCAGGGACATCTACTTTCCAGCTCTCTATACGGACTGTCTTGCTACCAGTAGTGCTTCGGCTGCTGTGCATCAAGGCCCTCTGGCGGGGTGACCGGCCTGGCTGCCTCACCAGGGGAATCCGCTGTACGGTCCTGTGTTTCCACCACCCTGACGCAACACATATACTGGAGAAAACCACGATTCTGTGAAATAAAATTAATTTCTACACTCACCTTCTCCAGTGCTGCTGTCTCTGCCGCTGCTGTCACTTGCTTCTAACACTCCAATAAACTTCTAATACTCCAATAAACCCCATCAATGTGGATCTAGGTCTGCACAGTGGCTCAGTGGTTAGCACTGTTGTTTTTCTGAGCTGGGTCCTGGGTGGAAATCCCACCAGGACGACATCTGCAAGGAGTTTGTATGTTCTCACTTTTGTGTGGGTTTCCTCAGATACTCCAAGAACAAACTGATTCAGGATTTAGATCTTAAGCCCCAATGGAGACAGTGGTGATGATGATGTCTGCAAGTGTTGTGGAATCAATAGCGCAGTATAAATGAGTACATACAATACAATACAACAAGTCTATGAAAGCGATAACGAGGCCAGAATGAGGCGTTATAAAGATGTGTTGAGTTGTGACCTCTGGCATGCTGTAACAAACACTGAAGCTATTGGCAGGTGACAAATCACATGAGACAGACTGAAGCGATGCTCGTAAAAGATGAAGCCGCCAGAAGGTAAGTATAATAAAGGGAGTAGGGGACTTACATTTAAAGCACCACTACAATGGTTCAATACAAAAAATGCTGGAGTAGTGCTTTAATGCTGATAGATG
Source organism: Anomaloglossus baeobatrachus (assembly GCF_048569485.1). Taxonomy (NCBI): domain Eukaryota; kingdom Metazoa; phylum Chordata; class Amphibia; order Anura; family Aromobatidae; genus Anomaloglossus; species Anomaloglossus baeobatrachus. Next base: position 138,765,014 of record NC_134360.1, read on the forward strand.
TACCCAGGACCGGCGTCAGCACCTGGCACACCCGGTCAAATGCCAGGGTCCTGGGCCGCCGGGGGAGCCTGCTCGCAGTGGCAATAGTGGCGTACCGACAATTGCAGCAGGCCATGCCACCGCGACTCAGGGGGTCCTGGTGCCCACGCTGTCACCGGCCTCCCCCCCACCGAGGATCACATTTTCAAATGTATCGGCATCGCAGTTGCTGATACAATTGAAAGCAATGAATGATGAGATGGAGCAGCTCGCTGCCTCTCTCATCATTCTCTCGCTCTGTCTGTCGGCACTCTGACAGCTCAGCAGCGGAGCGTGATGACGTCAACACTGCGTGCCTGCAGTGAGTGCTGATAGGTCAGAGTGGCAGCAGTGGATGCGCTGAGGAGACCGAGCAGTGGGAGAACGAGGAAAAGTGAGTATGTATTAATCACGGTGGCCAGCCAACTATGGGGGTGGATTAAATGATATGCGGGCTGTATACTACATGAAGGTGCCTAATGCTATCTGGGTATGCATTGTGCTATATGGGGGCGGTATACTACATGAAGGTGCATAATGATAACTGGGTCTGCATTGTGCTATATGGGGGCAGCACACTACATGAGGATGCATAATACTATATAGGGCTGTATTGTACTATATGGGGCTGTATAGTGCTATATGGGGGCTGTATACTACAGGAGGGTGTATAATGTTATATAGGGCCACATTTTGCTATATGGGGCTGCTTAATGTTACATGGGGTTGTATAGTGATATATAAGGACTGCATAGTGCTATATGGGGGCTGCATAATGCAATATGGGGGCTTCATAGTGCAATATGGGGGCTACATAATACTACATGGGGGCTACATAATACTATATGGAGGATTATGGGGGCATCATAACACTATATGGAGGAATATGGGGGCTGCATACTACTATACCCCAAGAGTTGTATGTCCCCTCCACCCTGGTGTTGTATACCCCCTCAGAGCTATATACCCACCAGAGATGTATGTCCCCCCCTCCAGTGCCGTATACTCCCAGAGCTGCATGTCACCCCCATCTCAGAGCTATTTGTCCCTCTTCCCTAGAGCCACTGCCCCCCTCTAGAGCTGTATTCCCCCCTCTGGAGCTGTATGCCCCCCATTGCTGTATACTCCTTTCTTCAGTAATGTGTATGCCCCCCAGTAATGTGTATGTCCCCAGCCCCTCTTGTGATGTATATACAGCAGTGTCAGTGTTCTCTCGGTGTGGCCATGTCTGTCAATGACAGCCACCAATCAGAGTGGCACAGACACATGCCCAGGAGGAGCTAGATGCAGACAAGCGGGGGAGGTGAATGAGGCTGTTGCCAGCTTCCCAATATTAGAAATGTCTCTAATGTGCCTGTGTGTGCATGTATGATGTGTGTATCTATTTATGTCCGTGTATATGAATGTGTACAGATTTATGTCTATTTATATGTTTTTGTGAATTTCTCTTTAAATATGTATTTGTACATATGCCTGTATGTGTACGTATCTGTACATGTCTATGTGTGGAAGGGCCCACTGAGACTCTTTCGCGCAGGGCCCTCAAAAACCTGGCGCTGGCCCTGAATGAAACATTTGGTATAGGATTGTGGTGCACTATGTTGTTAATATGACACATCCAGGTTACTTCACAGTGATCCTCTCATTTACTTTTTGTTAGCGCAAACAGTATATGAACATTTGGAAGGCTATATTATTACAGTAATTTGCCAAAATTTCTTCTGTCAGGAACCACAAAAGAATATATAATAAATTAAATTTTAGTGTTGATAAAACATTAGTCTTAATTATCAGGTGTTCTTCATTTGATGTTGACTTCAGTTTCTTGAGTACAGATACAGTACAGATACAGATACAGTATACATTAACCCTTTCACAAGTTCTCTCAGTAAAGGATGGTGCCCACACCGTCCCTGGCTGGTTAACTAGAGTTCAGAGCGGTTTGTGGTTCGTGGTTCTCCAGTTCGCGGTTCGCGGGATTTTGGGGGGTGTTCTAGATCGAACTAGAACTCAAGCTTTTTGCTGAAAGTTCGTTAGCTCAAGTTATGTTCGAGAACGGTTCTATCAGCAAAAAACCTAGCTAATTACTAGCTGGCTTTTCACTGTAATAGTGTAAGTCACTCTGTGATTCACACTATTATGAAATTCAGCGTATAGTGTGCAGGGGCGGCACATTCAGATCACTGCTGCAGGGAAAATGGCAATCGCCATTTTTTTTATTTTCTTTTCTTCCTTCCCTAAGCGCGCGTGTAGTGGGGCGGGCCAGCATGTCAGCCAATCCCAGACACACACACAGCTAAGTGGACGTTTTGCCAGAGAAGCAAGGGCATGTGTCATAGGATGTCCATGTCACATGTCCTTGCATTATAAAAACGGACATTTTGTTCCAGCACGGCATTATCTGCCTTCTGCGTCTGGGTGTCAGTCACCTCTCACGCAGCTCCTGTCGCCGGTCCTGCTGTGTACGCTATACACACAGCGTTCTACAGATTAGGGGCAGAATTTTATTTCAGCCCTTTTAAGGGTTAATTACATTACAGCTGGCTCACAGCCATAGGTGACAGTCAGGAACGTGGAAACGCTTTTTACATATACAGATAACAGCGTCTGTGTAGCTAAGCTCAGGGACATCCTTGCTGCATTTCACCATTAGGAGGGACAGAAAGTGAGGCTTCCTTTCCTCTACACTGACCCACAACCCGGCCACTGCACCCTCCTGCCATTTTTAGCAAAGCCATTTTCATTGCAGAGTGCTGTCAGTTAGTGCCATCCAAAGAGTGGCTGCTGTCCTCCATTATTGTGGCACTTGTGCCAAGCAAGTCCCAACACCTCTGCATTCTCCCCACCTGCACATTTTTGCAAAGCCATTTTAATTTAAAAGAGTGCTGCCAGATAGTGGTATCCAAAAAGTAGCAGTTGGACTCCATTATTGTTCCACTTGTGCCAAGCAAGTCCCACCACCTCTGCATTCTACTCTCCTGCACATTTTTGCAAAGCCATTTTAATTTGAAATAGTGCTGCCAGTTAGTGGCATCCTAAAAGTGGCTGTGGTGCCAAGCAATTTTCAGCACCTCTGCATTGCACCCTCAAGCTCATTTTTACTAAGCCATTATAATAGCAAACACTGAGGAAACTAAGTGGCATCCAAAAAGTGACTGTTGGATTTCATTAGTGTCCCACTGGTGCCAAGCAATTTCCAGCACTTCTGCATTGCATCCTCCTGCTCATTTTTACTAAGCTAATATAATAGCAAACACTGAGGAAACTTAGTGGCATCCAAAAAGTGGCTGTTGGACTTCATTAGTGTCCCACTGGTGCCAAGAAATTTCCAGCACCTCTGCATTCCACCCTCCTGCTCATTTTTACTAAGCCATTATAATAGCAAACACTGAGGAAACTTAGTGGCATCCAAAAAGTGGCTGTTGGACTTCATTAGTGTCCCAAAGGTGCCAAGCAATTTCCAGCACCTCTGCATTGAACCCTCAAGCTCATTTTTACTAAGCTATTATAATAGCAAACACTGAGGAAACTTAGTGGCATCCAAAAAGTGGCTGTTGGACTTCATTAATGTCCCACTGGTGCCAAGCATTTTCCAGCACTTCTGCATTGCACCCTCCTGCTCATTTTTACTAAGCTATTTTAATAGAAAACACTGATTAAAATTAGTGGCATCCAAAAAGTGGCTGTTGGACTTCAGTAGTGCCCCACGGGTGCCAAGCAATTTCCAGCACCTCTGCACTGCACCCTCCTGCTCATTTTTACTAAGCTATTATAACAGCAAACACAGAGGAATGTTAGTGGCATCCTAAAAGTGGCTGTTGGACTTCATTAGTGTCCCACTGGTGCCAAGCAATTTCCAGCACCTCTGCATTGCACCCTCCTGCTCATTTTTACTAAGCTATTATAATAGCAAACACTAAGGAAACTTAGTGGCATCCAAAAAGTGGCTGTTGGACTTCATTAGTGTCCCACTGGTGCCAAGCAATTTCCAGCACCTCTGCATTGCACCCTCCTGCTCATTTTTACTAAGCTATTATAATAGCAAACACTAAGGAAACTTAGTGGCATCCAAAAAGTGGCTTTTGGACTTCATTAGTGTGCCACTGGTGCCAAGCAATTTTCAGCACCTCTGCATTGCACCCTCAAGCTAATTTTTACTAAGCTGTTATAATAGCAAACACTGAGGAAGCTAAGTGGCATCCAAAAAGTGGCTGTTGGACTTCATTAGTGTCCCACTGGTGCCAAGCATTTTCCAGCACCTCTGCATTGCACCCTCCTGCTCCTTTTTACTAAGCTATTATAATAGCAAACACAGAGGAAACTTAGTGGCATCCAAAAAGAGGCTGTTGTACTTCATCAGTGTCCCACTGGTGCCAAGCAATTTCCAGCACCTCTGCATTGCACCCTTCTGCTCATTTTTACTAAACTATTATAATAGCAAACACTGAGGAAACTTAGTGGCATCCAAAAAGTGGCTGTTGGAATTCATTAATGTCCCACTGGTGCCAAGCAATTTCCAGCACCTCTGCATTGCACCCTCAAGCTCATTTTTACTAAGCTATTATAATAGCAAACACTGAGGAAACTTGGGGGCACCCAAAAAGTGGCTGTTGGACACCATTAGTGTCCCATTAGTGCCAAGCAATTTCCAGCACCTCTGCATTCCACCCTCAAGCTCATTTTTACTAAGCTATTATAATAGCAACACTGACCAAACTTAGTGGCATCCTAAAAGTGGCTGTTGGACACCATTCGTGTCCCACTGGTGCCAAGCAATTTCCAGCACCTCTGCATTCCACCCTCAAGCAAATTTTTACTAAGCTATTATAATAGCAAACACTGAGGAAACTTAGTGGCATCCAAAAAGTTGCTGTTGGACACCATTAATGTCCCACTGGTGCCAAGCAATTTCCAGCACCTCTGCATTCCACCCTCAAGCTCTCTTTTACTAAGCTATTATAATAGCAAACACTGAGAAAACTTAGTGGCATCCAAAAAGTGGCTGTTGGACTTCATTAGTGTCCCAAAGGTGCCAAGCAATTTTCAGCACCTCTGCATTGCACCCTCAAGCTAATTTTTACTAAGCTACTATACTAACAAACACTGAGGAAACTTATTGGCATCCAAAAAATGGCTGTTGGACTTCATTAGTGTCCCACTAATGCCAAGCAATTTCCAGCACCTCTGCATTGCACCCTCCTGCTCATTTTTACTAAGCTATTATAATAGCAAACACTGAGGAAACTTAGTGGCATCCAAAAAGTGGCTGTTGGACTTCATTAATGTCCCACTGGTGCCAAGCATTTTCCAGCACTTCTGCATTGCACCCTCCTGCTCATTTTTACTAAGCTATTTTAATAGAAAACACTGATTAAAATTAGTGGTATCCAAAAAGTGGCTGTTGGACTTCATTAGTGTCCCACGGGTGCCAAGCAATTTCCAGCACCTCTGCACTGCACCCTCCTGCTCATTTTTACTAAGCTATTATAACAGCAAACACAGAGGAATGTTAGTGGCATCCTAAAAGTGGCTGTTGGACTTCATTAGTGTCCCACTGGTGCCAAGCAATTTCCAGCACCTCTGCATTGCACCCTCCTGCTCATTTTTACTAAGCTATTATAATAGCAAACACTAAGGAAACTTAGTGGCATCCAAAAAGTGGCTTTTGGACTTCATTAGTGTCCCACTGGTGCCAAGCAATTTTCAGCACCTCTGCATTGCACCCTCAAGCTAATTTTTACTAAGCTGTTATAATAGCAAACACTGAGGAAGCTAAGTGGCATCCAAAAAGTGGCTGTTAGACTTCATTAGTGTCCCACTGGTGCCAAGCAATTTCCAGCACCTCTGCATTCCACCCTCAAGCGAATTTTTACTAAGCTATTATAATAGCAAACACTGAGGAAACTTAGTGGCATCCAAAAAGTGGCTGTTGGACTTCATTAGTGTCCCAAAGGTGCCAAGCAATTTCCAGCACCTCTGCATTGCACCCTCCTGCTCATTTTTACTAAGCTATTATAATAGCAAACACTGAGGAAACTTAGTGGCATCCAAAAAGTGGCTGTTGGACTTCATTAATGTCCCACTGGTGCCAAGCATTTTCCAGCACTTCTGCATTGCACCCTCCTGCTCATTTTTACTAAGCTATTTTAATAGAAAACACTGATTAAAATTAGTGGCATCCAAAAAGTGGCTGTTGGACTTCATTAGTGTCCCACGGGTGCCAAGCAATTTCCAGCACCTCTGCATTGCACCCTCCTGCTCATTTTTACTAAGCTATTATAATAGCAAACACTAAGGAAACTTAGTGGCATCCAAAAAGTGGCTTTTGGACTTCATTTGTGTCCCACTGGTGCCAAGCAATTTTCAGCACCTCTGCATTGCAGCCTCAAGCTAATTTTTACTAAGCTGTTATAATAGCAAACACTGAGGAAGCTAAGTGGCATCCAAAAAGTGGCTGTTGGACTTCATTAGTGTCCCACTGGTGCCAAGCATTTTCCAGAACCTCTGCATTGCACCCTCCTGCTCATTTTTACTAAGCTATTATAATAGCAAACACTAAGGAAACTTAGTGGCATCCAAAAAGAGGCTGTTGTACTTCATCAGTGTCCCACTGGTGCCAAGCAATTTCCAGCACCTCTGCAATGCACCCTTCTGCTCATTTTTACTAAACTATTATAATAGCAAACACTGAGAAAACTTAGTGGCATCCAAAAAGTGGCTGTTGGACTTCATTAGTGTCCCACTGGTGCCAAGCAATTTCCAGCACCTCTGCATTGCACCCTAGAGCTCATTTTTACTAAGCTATTATAATAGCAAACACTGAGGAAACTTATGGGCACCCAAAAAGTGGCTATTGGACACCATTCGTGTCCCACTGGTGCCAAGCAATTTCCAGCACCTCTGCATTCCACCCTCAAGCTCATTTTTACTAAGCTATTATAATAGCAAACACTGAGCAAACTTAGTGGCATCCTAAAAGTGGCTGTTGGACATCATTCATGTCCCACTGGTGCCAAGCAATTTCCAGCACCTCTGTATTCCTCCCTCAAGCTCATTTTTACTAAGCTATTATAATAGCAAACACTGAGGAAACTTAGTGGCATCCTCAAAGTGGCTGTTGGACTTCATTAGTGTCCCACTGGTGCCAAGCAATTTCCAGCACCTCTGCATTCCACCCTCAAGCGAGTTTTTACTAAGCTATTATAATAGCAAACACTGAGGAAACTTAGTGGCATCCAAAAAGTAACTGTTGGACGCCATCAATGTCCCACTGGTGCCAAGCAATTTCCAACACCTCTGCATTCCACCCTCCTGCTCTCTTTTACTAAGCTATTATAATAGCAAACACTGAGGAAACTTAGGGGCACCCAAAATGTGGTTGTTGGACACCATTAGTGTCCCACTGGTGCCAAGCAATTTCCAGCACCTCTGCATTCCACCCTCAAGCTCATTTTTACTAAGCTATTATTATAGCAAACACTGAGCAAACTTAGTGGCATCCTAACTGTGGCTGTTGGACACCATTCGTGACCCATTGGTGCCAAGCAATTTCCAGTACCTCTGCATTCCCCCCTCAAGCTCATTTTTACTAAGCCATTATAATAGCAAACACTGAGGAAACTTAGTGGCATCCAAAAAGTGGCTGTTGGACTTCATTAGTGTCCCACTGGTGCCAAGCAATTTAGAGCACCTATGCATTCCACCCTCAAGCGATTTTTTACTAAGCTATTATAATAGCAAACACTGAGGAAACTTAGTGGCATCCAAAAAGTGGCTGTTGGACTCCATTAATGTCCCACTGGTGCCAAGCAATTTCCAACACCTCTGCATTCCACCCTCCTGCTCTCTTTTACTAAGCTATTATAATAGCAAACACTGAAGAAACTTAGTGGCATCCTAAAAGTGGCTGTTGGACTCCGTTAGTGTCCCACTGGTGCCATGCAATTTCCAGCACCTCTGCATTGCACCCTCAAGCTCATTTTTCCTTAGCTATTTTAATAGCAAACACTGAGGAAACTTAGTGGTCTCCAAAAAGTGGCTGTTGGACGTCATTAGTGTCCCACTGGTGCTAAGCAATTTCCAGCACATCTGCATTGCACCCTCTTGCTCATTTTTACTAAGCTATTATAATAGGAAACACTGAGGAAAATTAGTGGCATCCAAAAAGTGGCTGTTGGACTTCATTAGTGTCCCACTGGTACCAAGCAATTTCCAGCACCTCTGCATTGCACCCTCCTGCTCATTTTTACTAATCTATTATAATAGCAAACACTAAGGAAACTTAGTGGCATCCAAAAAGTGGCTTTTGGACTTCATTAGTGTCCCACTGGTGCCAAGCAATTTTCAGCACCTCTGCATTGCACCCTCAAGCTCATTTTTACTAAGCCATTATAATAGCAAACACTGAGGAAGCTAAGTGGCATCCAAAAAGTGGCTGTTGGACTTTATTAGTGTCCCACTGGTGCCAAGCATTTTCCAGCACCTCTGCATTGCACCCTCCTGCTCATTTTTACTAAGCTATTATAATAGCAAACACTGAGGAAACTTAGTGGCATCCAAAAAGAGGCTGTTGTACTTCATCAGTGTCCCACTGGTGCCAAGCAATTTCCAGCACCTCTGCATTGCACCCTTCTGCTCATTTTTATTAAACTATTATAATAGCAAACACTGAGGAAACTTAGTGGCATCCAAAAAGTGGCTGTTTGACTTCATTAGTGTTACACTGGTGCCAAGCAATTTCCAGCCCCTCTGCATTGCACCCTCATGCTCATATTTTCTAAGCTATTATAATAGCAAACACTGAGGAATGTTAGTGGCATCCTAAAAGTGGCTGTTGGACTTCATTAGTGTCCCACTGGTGCCAAGCAATTTCCAGCACCTCTGCATTGCACCCTCCTGCTCATTTTTACTAAGCTATTATAATAGCAAACACTAAGGAAACTTAGTAGCATCCAAAAAGTGGCTTTTGGACTTCATTAGTGTCCCACTGGTGCCAAGCAATTTTCAGCACCTCTGCATTGCACCCTAAAGCTCAATTTTACTAAGCTGTAATAATAGCAAACACTGAGGAAGCTAAGTGGCATCCAAAAAGTGGCTGTTGGACTTCATTAGTGTCCCACTGGTGAAAAGCATTTTCCAGCACCTCTGCATTGCACCCTCCTGATCATTTTTACTAAGCTATTATAATAGCAAAAACTGAAAAAACTTAGGGGCACCCAAAAAGTGGCAGTTGGACACCATTAGTGTCCCACTGGTGCCAAGCAAATTCCAGCACCTCTGCATTCCACCCTCAAGCTCATGTTTACTAAGCTATTATAATAGCAAACACTGAGCAAACTTAGTGGCATCCTAAAAGTGGCTGTTGGACACCATTAGTGTCCCACTGGTGCCAAGCAAGTTCCTGCACCTCTGCATTCCCCACTCAAGCTCATTTTTACTAATCTATTATAATAGCAAACACTGAGGAAACTTAGTGGCATCCAAAAAGTGGTTGTTGGACTTCATTTGTGTCCCACTGGTGCCAAGCAATTTCCAGCACCTCTGCATTGCACCCTCCTGCTCAATTTTACTAAGCCATTAAAATAGCAAACACTGAGCGAACTTAGTGGCATCCTAAAAGTGGCTGTTTGACTCCGTTAGTGTCCCACTGGTGCCATGCAATTTCCAGCACCTCTACATTTCACCCTCCTGCTCATTTTTACTAAGCTATTATAATAGCAAACACTGAGGAAACTTAGTGGCTTCCAGAAAGTGGCTTTTGGACTTCATTAGTGTCCCACTGGTGCCAAGCAATTTTCAGCACCTCTGCATTGCACCCTCAAGCTCATTTTTACTAAGCTGTTATAATAGCAAACACTGAGGAAGCTAAGTGGCATCCTAAAAGTGACTGTTGGAATTCATTAGTGCCCCACTGGTGCCAAGCAATTTCCAGCACCTCTGCATTGCACCCTCCTGCTCTCTTTTACTAAGCTATTATAATAGCAAACACTGAGGAAACTTAGTGGCATCCAAAAAGTGGCTGTTGGACTTCATTAGTGTCCCACTGGTGCCAAGCAATTTCCAGCACCTTTGCATTGCACCCTCAAGCTCATTTTTACTAAGCCATTATAATAGCAAACACTGAGGAAACTTAGTGGCATTCAAAAAGTGGCTGTTGGACTTCATTAATGTCCCACTGGTGCCAAGCAATTTCCAGCACCTCCGCATTGCACCCTCAAGCTCAATTTTCTTAAGCTATTTTAATAGCAAACACTGAGGAAACTTAGTCGTCTCCAAAAAGTGGCTGTTGGACGTCATTAGTGTCCCACTGGTGCCAAGCAATTTCCAGCACCTCTGCATTGCACCCTCCTGCTCATTTTTACTAAGCTATTATAACAGGAAACTCTGAGGAAAATTAGTGGCATCCAAAAAGTGGCTGTTGGACTTCATTAGTGTCCCACTGGTGCCAAGCAATTTCCAGCACCTCTGCACTGCACCCTCCTGCTCATTTTTACTAAGCTATTATAATAGCAAACACTGAGGAATGTTAGTGGCATCCTAAAAGTGGCTGTTGGACTTCATTAGTGTCCCACTGGTGCCAAGCAATTTCCAGCACCTCTGCATTGCACCCTCCTGGTCATTTTTACTGAGCTATTATAATAGCAAACACTGAGGAAACTTAGAGGCATCCAAAAAGTGTCTTTTGGACTTCATTAGTGTCCCACTGGTGCCAAGCAATTTTCAGCACCTCTGCATTGCACTCTCAAGCTCATTTTTACTAAGCTGTTATAATAGCAAACACCGAGGAAGCTAAGTGGCATCCAAAAAGTGGCTGTTGGATTTCATTAGTGTCCCACTGGTGCCAAGCATTTTCCAGCACCTCTGCATTGCACCCTTCTGCTCATTGTTACTAAACTATTATAATAGCAAACACTGAGGAAAATTAGTGGCATCCAAAAAGTGGCTGTTTGACTTTATTAGTGTCCCAATGGTGCCAAGCAATTTCCAGCACCTCTGCATTCCACCCTCAAGCTCATTTTTACTAAGCTATTATAATAGCAAACACTGAGCAAACTTAGTAGCATCCTAAAAGATGCTGTTGGACACCATTAGTGTCCCACTGGTGCCAAGCAATTTCCAGCACATCTGCATTCCACCCTCAAGCGAATTTTTACTAAGCTATTATAATAGCAAACACTGAGGAAACTTAGTGGCATCCAAAAAGTGGCTGTTGGACTCCATTAATGTCCCACTGGTGCCAAGCAATTTCCAACACATCTGCATTGCACCCTCCTGCTCATTTTTACTAAGCTATTATAATAGCAAACACTGAGGAAACTTAGTGGCATCCTAAAAGTGGCTGTTGGACACCATTAGTGTCCCACTGGTGCCAAGAAATGTCCAGCACTTCTGCATTGCACCCACAAGCTCATTTTTACTAAGCTATTATAATAACAAACACTGAGGAAACTTAGTGGCATCCAAAAAGTGGCTGTTGGACTTTATTAATGTCCCACTGGTGCCAAGCAATTTCCAGCACCTCTGCATTGCACCCTCAAGCTCTTTTTTCCTAAGCTTTTTTAATAGCAAACACTGAGGAAACTTAGTGGTCTCCAAAAAGTGGCTGTTGGACGTCATTAGTGTCCCACTGGTGCCAAGCAATTTCCAGCACCTCTGCATTGCACCATCCTGCTCATTTTTACAAAGCTATTATAATAGCAAACACTGAGGAAACTCAGTGGCATCCAAAAAGTGGCTGTTGGACTTCATTAGTGTCCCACTGGTGCCAAGCAATTTCCAGCACTTCTGCATTGCACCCTCCTGCTCATTTTTACTAAGGTAATATAATAGCAAACACTAAGGAAACTTAGTGGCATCCAAAAAGTGGCTGTTGGACTTCATTAGTGTCCCACTGGTGCCAAGCAATTTCCAGCACCTCTGCATTCCACCCTTAAGCTCATTTTTACTAAGCTATTATAATAGCAAACACTGAGCAAACTTAGTGGCATCCAAAAAGTGGCTGATGGACACCATTAGTGTCCCACTGGTGCCAAGCAATTTCCAGCACCTCTGCATTGCACCCTCCTGCTCATTTTTACTAAGCTATTATAATAGCAAACACTGAGGAAACTTAGTGGCATCCAAAAAGTAGCTGTTGGACTTCATTAATGCCAAGCAATTTCCAGCACCTCTGCATTGCACCCTCAAGCTCATTTTTACTAAGCTATTATAATAGCAAACACTGAGGAAACTTAGTGGTATCCAAAAAGTGGCTGTTGGACTTCATTAGTGTCCCACTGGAGCCAAGCAATTTCCAGCAACTCTGCATTGCACCCTCCTGCTCATTTTTACTAAGCTATTATAATAGCAAACACTGAGGAAACTTAGTGGCATCCAAAAAGTGGCTGTTGGACTTCATTAGTGTCCCACTGGTGCCAAGCAATTTCCAGCACTTCTGCATTGCACCCTCCTGCTCATTTTTACTAAGCTATTATAATAGCAAACACTGAGGAAACTTAGTGGCATCCAAAAAGTGGCTGTTGGACTTCATTAGTGTCCCACTGGTGCCAAGCAATTTCCAGCACTTCTGCATTGCACCCTCCTGCTCATTTTTACTAAGGTAATATAATAGCAAACACTAAGGAAACTTAGTGGCATCCAAAAAGTGGCTGTTGGACTTCATTAGTGTCCCACTGGTGCCAAGCAATTTCCAGCACCTCTGCATTCCACCCTTGAGCTCATTTTTACTAAGCTATTATAATAGCAAACACTGAGCAAACTTAGTGGCATCCAAAAAGTGGCTGTTGGACACCATTAGTGTCTCACTGGTGCCAAGCAATTTCCAGCACCTCTGCATTGCACCCTCCTGCTCATTTTTACTAAGCTTTTATAATAGCAAACACTGAGGAAACTTAGTGGCATCCAAAAAGTGGCTGTTGGACTTCATTAGTGTCCCACTGGTGCCAAGCAATTTCCAGCACCTCTGCATTGCACCCTCCTGCTCATTTTTACTAAGCTATTATAATAGCAAACACTGAGGAAACTTAGTGGCATCCAAAAAATGGCTGTTGGACTTCATTAATGCCAAGCAATTTCCAGCACCTCTGCATTGCACCCTCAAGCTCATTTTTACTAAGCTATTATAATAGCGAACACTGAGGAAACTTAGTGGTATCCAAAAAGTGGCTGTTGGACTTCATTATTGTCCCACTGGAGCCAAGCAATTTCCAGCAACTCTGCATTGCACCCTCCTGCTCATTTTTACTAAGCTATTGACTCGCCCACCCCAGGGCTGTGGGACACTCGGTGCCGGGCCGGACTAGTCCGGTGGTAGTCAGTGGTGGCTGGGCCCGGCTCCGTGGCCCTGGTGGGTGTCAGTGAAATATGTGGCTTGGTGAATAAAGTTTGTGTTCGTGACGCCACCTGTGGTATGCGGCTATTAAGCCGCCGCTGCTGTGTGAGGCCTCCGGGATGGTGTTATGGCAGCAATGGTGGTACTGCTCCCCACAGGTGGAGCAATGCCCGGGGCACAGTTGGTGCTTGTGAGTGTCTATGCAGCAGAAATAACAGAGTCCACTTCAAGGGTGCAGTTCAAGCTCTTTACTCACAGTTCTTGTCACAGCTGTAGGGACCCTCAGACTGCTGGGACCACTGTCAGGGACCTCCGCCGTTTCTGGGTGAATCCAAGAGTGAAAGCCGGTGTCCTTCTCTTAGTGTCTCTTTCTCTGCTGTCTTCATTAGCCTTGCCTTAGCTAAGATGAACCTGGCTTGGCCTCCACTACAGCCTCCAGGCTGGGGGGTCACCTGTCGGCTGATTACCCCTTTTCTGAAGGTCTGTTATGGGTTCTGGCCCTGGGAGCTTGCAACGTCCCTGGGCCTCGGTTTTTACTGTTTGGAGATTGTCTTTGCACTCCTCCAGTCTCTAGGGACCGTCCCCTGTCGCAGCTTAATCACTCCACCGATGTCAATGTGGAACAGGCCACCGCAGCCTGCAACTACCCGTAGCTGCCTCTAGGCCCTCGGCTTCGGTACCTAACAAGGACTGCTCGTGGTACCTACAGGACTACCCGCGGCCCTGCGACCCTTTCTTCCTTTACTTTCTCCTTTTCCTTGCCTGCCTCCAGCAGGCCTCCTCCTCCCTCCTTGCTCTCGTTCTTCTTCTCCAACTACATGCTCACTCCTTACTCTCTCGCTCCCTGAGGGAACTGACTAAACTTGACCTTCCCTTCTCTATCTACTCTCAGATGGCTCCTCCCACCTCCCCAGTTGCTAAGCTACCACCCTATGGGAGCAGGGATGGGTCTTACAGCCCCTCTCAGCATGCAGCATGGGAGGGTTGCCTGCCACTTTCCCTGGTCCTGTGTGTCCCTAGCAATGGGTGTAGTGTGGATTTACCAGGGGACCGGAGTTCACTCTCTTCCTCTCCCAGAATGGGGCATCACACCGCTGATGGGGTGCAATGACCTGTGGCGACGGAAGCCTCAGGGGCGCCACACTCCCCCACAGCAAATCCCAGCACGTCCTCGGCCTGAAAAACAACAAAAACATGTGGGAAAACTGCAAAACATTTTTGGTATGCAATAACATAAAACCGCAAAACATTTCTTCCCTTTATGGGAGGCACATATCATAAACGTTGCGAACTTCTAATAAAGAAAACTCTAAGTGTGCACTTCCAGTCCGTTGCACGGTTCGGGCAAATCCCCCATAATTCTGGTAGGGGGCACAACAGGTGCAACTTTATACATTTTTGGCTACTACAAGTCCAGTAGCCCGGCAGTTCGTTTCTTTCAATCAAACAAAAGGACATAATCAACCAGCCATTAAGTCCAATGGCCTGGTTACATAAGACATATAAACTACATGCCAGCCACTAAGTCCAGTGGCCTGGTAAGACATAACACATATACTTCCTCCGGGGCCCACACTCCAGTTCAGTGGCCCGGCAGCACATAACATGGGGGGTGACGTCTTCAAAAAGAATCAGGGGCAGTACAGTAGGAAAGGGTGGCATCTTCGAAAAGAATCAGGGGCAAAAAACAAGGGACTTCTTCAAAAAGAATAAGGGGCTATGTACAGTTCGGCAGCTCTTCATCTTCCTTACTCTCGAGGATAGATGTCAGGATCCCACTCTGGCATGGCTCCTGGCAGCAGGTACGCTGACGAGATCATCGTCTGGGTCCCTTGAGCACTGGTCCCTGACCTTCTGCGCTGTCCCGCAGCCTGGATTGGAGTGGGGCTGCCTGTAGGCGTTGCACAGCGCTGCTGCAGAGGGCTGCTTGTCTGCAGGGGGCTATTGCTGTGGTCTCTGGGGCCCTGCTTTGGCCGGGCGCCCTGCATCACACGCGCCATGGAGATCCTAGTCTGCGTCTCCTGGGTAACTGTTGTAGGCCCGCTGCAATGTTCTGCGGCCTGGGTCTGTCTGTCTGGAGGGCTGCGGCTGCTCCTGGCAGGGGAATCGCTGCGAGATGGCATGGCGCGGCGCCACTCCGGTTCCTCCGGGGTCGCTTCTTCCTGCACAATGCGCACATGCAGCGCATACCACCCGCGGTCCCCCATCAGCCGGGCATACTCAACCACATCACCCGGCTTGGCATCGCGCCCTGGGTGGCCTCTGGGCAGGTGCTCCTCAATATCTCTCCAGGCCACGAACACATCCTTGCCCAGGCCGGGCTCTCGGATGAAGCCCCAGCCACCTTTCTGCCGAAAATCAACTACGGTGCCCCGTCTTACTGGGCACTCGGTCCCCTTCAGGGCCTTCCTGACCTCTTCCTTGGAGGCCAGATTGGCGACTTCTCGGGCCCTTCTCTTCTCTTCCCGGAGTTCCCGCTCCCGCTGGTACTCGACCACCAGCCTCCGGCACGTCAGCTCGTTGGCCAGGGGAGTCTGCTTGGGGAGCAGCGGCCGCTGCAGTCCCCTGGTTTCTATGGGTGCTGCATCCCAATTCACTCCCGGGGATGCCATTCCCAGGAGGCTCACAGGGGGATTCGGCAGGGGGCCCGCTAGTTGCTCAGGGTTCATCCCACCCCAGGCTCCGTCTACGGGGGTCTCAGGCAGGCCTCCGGTGCTCCACCGAGCGTCCGCTGGGTAGGCCGGGAAGGCCAGGGGGTCAGTGAAGGGGCTAAGCGGGGGTTCATGGCGGGGCCTTGGGTCCGGACTGGACGGGGTTTCTGGCTGCTCACCCTGCGCTTGCTCCGCGGCATCCATCCACCGTTCCAGATCCTCCGGCACCCTCGGTGTCTCTCTCCGCTGGTCCGCCTCCATGCTGCTCAGCCTCCGGGCCAGAACTCTCATTTCTTCCCGGAGTCGATCCAGCTTGCAATCCTCTCTGCCGGTCCCTGGCGCACCTCTCTGCAGCTCCTCCGTCATGCTTCCGACCTGGGGAATGCTGCCTGGAACACTGCTCGGGTGCTCGACCACGTCACTCGGCTGCTCCCTTTCCCTTCTCGGAGGCGGGGCCAGGGGCTGCACTAGCAACTGGCGCCAGACTGGCGCCCAGCCCACCATGGCCGGCATCACTCCGTTTGCGATAAGGTACATTTTCTTTATCTGCTGGTCTGGCCTTCAGGTTCTCTTTGCCAGTCGGCCAGCTTATCTGGTCGCCATCTCTTCTTCTTCCGACTTCTATGGCGGGCACCGCTTCGCGCGCTTTTCTTGGACAAGGGGGCGGGGCCTCTCTTCGCGCCCTTTCTTCTTGCACGCCCCCCTTCTTCCCGCTCTCAGCAGCGCTAATGGCGGCGGTTTCTCAGTAAAGTACACAGTCTGTCACACGGTTCTTCAGGCGCACAGTACCCGGTGTGACCGGGCACGAAATCCTGTTCACAACGCCAAGATGACTCGCCCACCCCAGGGCTGTGGGACACTCGGCGCCTGGCCGGACTAGTCCGGTGGTAGTCAGTGGTGGCTGGGCCCGGCTCCGTGGCCCTGGTGGGTGTTAGTGAAATATGTGGCTTGGTGAATAAAGTTTGTGTTCGTGACGCCACCTGTGGTATGCGGCTATTAAGCCGCCGCTGCTGTGTGAGGCCTCCGGGATGGTGTTATGGCAGCAATGGTGGTACTGCTCCCCACAGGTGGAGCAATGCCCGGGGCACAGTTGGTGCTTGTGAGTGTCTATGCAGCAGAAATAACAGAGTCCACTTCAAGGGTGCAGTTCAAGTTCTTTACTCACAGTTCTTGTCACAGCTGTAGGGACCCTCAGACTGCTGGGACCACTGTCAGGGACCTCCGCCGTTTCTGGGTGAATCCAAGAGTGAAAGCCGGTGTCCTTCTCTTAGTGTCTCTTTCTCTGCTGTCTTCACTAGCCTTGCCTTAGCTAAGATGAACCTGGCTTGGCCTCCACTACAGCCTCCAGGCTGGGGGGTCACCTGTCGGCTGATTACCCCTTTTCTGAAGGTCTGTTATGGGTTCTGGCCCTGGGAGCTTGCAACGTCCCTGGGCCTCGGTTTTTACTGTTTTGAGATTGTCTTTGCACTCCTCCAGTCTCTAGGGACCGTCCCCTGTCGCAGCTTAATCACTCCACCGATGTCAATGTGGAACAGGCCACCGCAGCCTGCAACTACCCGTAGCTGCCTCTAGGCCCTCGGCTTCGGTACCTAACAAGGACTGCTCGTGGTACCTACAGGACTACCCGCGGCCCTGCGACCCTTTCTTCCTTTACTTTCTCCTTTTCCTTGCCTGCCTCCAGCAGGCCTCCTCCTCCCTCCTTGCTCTCGTTCTTCTTCTCCAACTACATGCTCACTCCTTACTCTCTCGCTCCCTGAGGGAACTGACTAAACTTGACCTTCCCTTCTCTATCTACTCTCAGATGGCTCCTCCCACCTCCCCAGTTGCTAAGCTACCACCCTATGGGAGCAGGGATGGGTCTTACAGCCCCTCTCAGCATGCAGCATGGGAGGGTTGCCTGCCACTTTCCCTGGTCCTGTGTGTCCCTAGCAATGGGTGTAGTGTGGATTTACCAGGGGACCGGAGTTCACTCTCTTCCTCTCCCAGAATGGGGCATCACACCGCTGATGGGGTGCAATGACCTGTGGCGACGGAAGCCTCAGGGGCGCCACACTATTATAATAGCAAACACTGAGGAAACTTAGTGGCATCCAAAAAAGTGGCTGTTGGACTTCATTAGTGTCCCACTGGTGCCAAGCAATTTCCAGCACCTCTGCATTGCACCCTCCTGCTCATTTTTACTAAGCTATTATAATAGCAAACACTGAGGAAACTTAGTGGCATCCAAAAAGTGGCTGTTGGACTTCATTAGTGTCCCACTGGTGCCAAGCAATTTCCAGCACCTCTGCATTCCACCCTCAAGCTCATTTTTACTAAGCCATTATAATAGCAAACACTGAGAAAACTTAGTGGCATCCTAAAAGTGGCTGTTGGACTTCATTAGTGTCCCACTCGTGCCAAGCAATTTCCAGCACTTCTGCATTGCACCCTCCTGCTCATTTTTACTAAGCTATTATAATAGCAAACACTGAGGAAACTTAGTGGCATCCAAAAAGTGGCTGTTGGACTTTATTGGTGTCCCAGTGGTGCCAAGCAATTTCCAACACCTCTGCATTGTACCCTCAAGCTCATTTTCACTAAGCTATTATAAAAGCAAACACTGAGGAAATTTAGTGGCATCCAAAAAGTGGCTGTTGGACTTCAATAATGTCCCTCTGGTGCCAAGCAATTTCCAGCACCTTTGCATAGCACCCTCCTGCTCATTTGTACTAAGCTATTATAATAGCAAACACTGAGGAAACTTAGTGGCATCCAAAAAGTGGCTGTTGGACTTCATTAGTGTCCCACTGGTGCCAAGCAATTTCCAGCACCTCTGCATTGCACCCTCTAGCTCATTTTTACTAAGCTTTTATAATAGCAAACACTGAGGAAATTTAGTGGCATCCAAAAAGTTGCTGTTGGACTTCATTAGTGTCCCACTGGTGCCAAGCAATTTCCAGCACCTCTGCATTCCACCCTTAAGCTCATTTTTACTAAGCTATTATAATTGCAAACACTGAGCAAACTTAGTGGCATCCAAAAAGTGGCTGTTGGACCCCATTAGTGTCCCACTAGTGCCAAGCAATTTCCAGCACCTCTGCATTGCACCCTCCTGCTCATTTTTACTAAGCTATTATAATAGCAAACACTGAGGAAACTTAGTGGCATCCAAAAAGTGGCTGTTGGACTTTATTGGTGTCCCAGTGGTGCCAAGCAATTTCCAACACCTCTGCATTGTACCCTCAAGCTCATTTTCACTAAGCTATTATAAAAGCAAACACTGAGGAAACTTAGTGGCATCCAAAAAGTGGCTCTTGGACTTTATTAGTGTCCCACTGGTGCCAAGCATTTTCCAGCACCTCTGCATTGCACCCTCCTGCTCATTTTTACTAAGCTATTATAATAGCAAACACTGAGGAAACTTAGTGGCATCCAAAAAGTGTCTGTTGGACTTCATTAGTGTCCCACTGGTGCCAAGCAATTTCCAGCACCTCTGCATTGCACCCTCAAGCTCATTGTTACTAAGCTATTATAATAGCAAACACTGAGGAAACTTAATGGCATCCAAAAAGTGGCTGTTGGACTTCATTAATGTCCCACTCGTGCCAAGCAATTTCCAGCACCTCTGCATTGCATCCTCAAGCTCATTTTTACTAAGCTATTATAATAGCAAACACTGAGGAAACTTAGTGGTATCCAAAAAGTGGCTGTTGGACTTCATTAGTGTCCCACTGGAGCCAAGCAATTTCCAGCAACTCTGCATTGCACCCTCCTGCTCATTTTTACTAAGCTATTATAAGAGCAAACACTGAGGAAACTTGGTGGCATCCAAAAAGTGGCTGTTGGACTTCATTAGTGTCCCACTGGTGCCAAGCAATTTCCAGCACCTCTGCATTGCACCCTCCTGCTCATTTTTAATAAGGTATTATAATAGCAAACACTGAGGAAACTTAGTGGCATCCAAAAAGTGGCTGTTGGACTTCAATAATGTCCCTCTGGTGCCAAGCAATTTCCAGCACCTCTGCATTGCACCCTCCTGCTCATTTTTACTAAGCTATTATAATAGCAAACACTGAGGAAACTTAGTGGCATCCAAAAAGTGGCTGTTGGACTTCATTAGTTTTCCACTGGTGCCAAGCAATTTCCAGCACCTCTGTAATGCACCTTCCTGCTCATTTTTACTAAGCCATTATAATAGCAAACACTGAGGAAAATTAGTGGCTTCGAAAAAGTGGCTGTTGGACTTCATTCGGTCCCACTGGTGCCAAGCAATTTACAGCACCTCTGCATTGCACCCTCAAGCTCATTTTTACTAAGTTATTATAATAGCAAACACTGAGGAAACTTAGTGGCATCCAAAAAGTGGCTGTTGGACTTCATTAGTGTCCCACTGGTGCCAAGCAATTTCCAGCACCTCTGCATTCCACCCTCAAGCTCATTTTTACTAAGCCATTATAATAGCAAACACTGAGAAAACTTAGTGGCATCCTAAAAGTGGCTGTTGGACTTCATTAGTGTCCCACTCGTGCCAAGCAATTTCCAGCACTTCTGCATTGCACCCTCCTGCTCATTTTTACTAAGCTATTATAATAGCAAACACTGAGGAAACTTAGTGGCATCCAAAAAGTGGCTGTTGGACTTTATTGGTGTCCCAGTGGTGCCAAGCAATTTCCAACACCTCTGCATTGTACCCTCAAGCTCATTTTCACTAAGCTATTATAAAAGCAAACACTGAGGAAATTTAGTGGCATCCAAAAAGTGGCTGTTGGACTTCAATAATGTCCCTCTGGTGCCAAGCAATTTCCAGCACCTTTGCATAGCACCCTCCTGCTCATTTGTACTAAGCTATTATAATAGCAAACACTGAGGAAACTTAGTGGCATCCAAAAAGTGGCTGTTGGACTTCATTAGTGTCCCACTGGTGCCAAGCAATTTCCAGCACCTCTGCATTGCACCCTCTAGCTCATTTTTACTAAGCTTTTATAATAGCAAACACTGAGGAAATTTAGTGGCATCCAAAAAGTTGCTGTTGGACTTCATTAGTGTCCCACTGGTGCCAAGCAATTTCCAGCACCTCTGCATTCCACCCTTAAGCTCATTTTTACTAAGCTATTATAATTGCAAACACTGAGCAAACTTAGTGGCATCCAAAAAGTGGCTGTTGGACCCCATTAGTGTCCCACTAGTGCCAAGCAATTTCCAGCACCTCTGCATTGCACCCTCCTGCTCATTTTTACTAAGCTATTATAATAGCAAACACTGAGGAAACTTAGTGGCATCCAAAAAGTGGCTGTTGGACTTTATTGGTGTCCCAGTGGTGCCAAGCAATTTCCAACACCTCTGCATTGTACCCTCAAGCTCATTTTCACTAAGCTATTATAAAAGCAAACACTGAGGAAACTTAGTGGCATCCAAAAAGTGGCTCTTGGACTTTATTAGTGTCCCACTGGTGCCAAGCATTTTCCAGCACCTCTGCATTGCACCCTCCTGCTCATTTTTACTAAGCTATTATAATAGCAAACACTGAGGAAACTTAGTGGCATCCAAAAAGTGTCTGTTGGACTTCATTAGTGTCCCACTGGTGCCAAGCAATTTCCAGCACCTCTGCATTGCACCCTCAAGCTCATTGTTACTAAGCTATTATAATAGCAAACACTGAGGAAACTTAATGGCATCCAAAAAGTGGCTGTTGGACTTCATTAATGTCCCACTCGTGCCAAGCAATTTCCAGCACCTCTGCATTGCATCCTCAAGCTCATTTTTACTAAGCTATTATAATAGCAAACACTGAGGAAACTTAGTGGTATCCAAAAAGTGGCTGTTGGACTTCATTAGTGTCCCACTGGAGCCAAGCAATTTCCAGCAACTCTGCATTGCACCCTCCTGCTCATTTTTACTAAGCTATTATAAGAGCAAACACTGAGGAAACTTGGTGGCATCCAAAAAGTGGCTGTTGGACTTCATTAGTGTCCCACTGGTGCCAAGCAATTTCCAGCACCTCTGCATTGCACCCTCCTGCTCATTTTTAATAAGGTATTATAATAGCAAACACTGAGGAAACTTAGTGGCATCCAAAAAGTGGCTGTTGGACTTCAATAATGTCCCTCTGGTGCCAAGCAATTTCCAGCACCTCTGCATTGCACCCTCCTGCTCATTTTTACTAAGCTATTATAATAGCAAACACTGAGGAAACTTAGTGGCATCCAAAAAGTGGCTGTTGGACTTCATTAGTTTTCCACTGGTGCCAAGCAATTTCCAGCACCTCTGTAATGCACCTTCCTGCTCATTTTTACTAAGCCATTATAATAGCAAACACTGAGGAAAATTAGTGGCTTCGAAAAAGTGGCTGTTGGACTTCATTCGGTCCCACTGGTGCCAAGCAATTTACAGCACCTCTGCATTGCACCCTCAAGCTCATTTTTACTAAGTTATTATAATAGCAAACACTGAGGAAACTTAGTGGTATCCAAAAAGTGTCTGTTGGACTTCATTAGTGTCCCACTGGAGCCAAGCAATTTTTAGCAACTCTGCATTGCACTCTCAAGCTCATTTTTACTAAGCTATTATAATAGCAAACACTGAGGAAACTTAGTGGCATCCAAAAAGTGTCTGTTGGACTTCATTAGTGTCCTACTGGGGCCAAGCAATTTCCAGCACCTCTGCATTGCACCCTCCTGCTCATTTTTACTAAGCTATTATAATTGCAAACACTGAGCAAACTTAGTGGCATCCTAAAAGTGGCTGTTGGACTCCATTAGTGTCCCACTAGTGCCAAGCAATTTCCAGCACCTCTGCATTGCACCCTCAAGCTCATTTTTACTAAGCTATTATAATAGCAAACACTGAGGAAACTTGGTGGCATCCAAAAAGTGGCTGTTGGACTTCATTAGTGTCCCACTGGTGCCAAGCAATTTCCAGCACCTCTGCATTGCACCCTCCTGCTCATTTTTACTAAGCTATTATAATAGCAAACACAGAGGAAACTTAGTGGCATCCAAAAAGTGGCTGTTGGACTTCAATAATGTCCCTCTGGTGCCAAGGAATTTCCAGCACCTCTGCATTGCACCCTCCTGCTCATTTTTACTAAGCTATTATAATAGCAAACACTGAGGAAACTTAGTGGCATCCAAAAAGTGGCTGTTGGACTTCATTAGTGTCCCACTGGTGCCAAGCAATTTCCAACACCTCAGCATTCCGCCCTCCTGCTCTTTTTTACTAAGCTATTATAATAGCACACACTGAGGAAGCTTAGTGGCATCCAAAAAGTGGCTGTTGGACTTCATTAGTTTTCCACTGGTGCCAAGCAATTTCCAGCACCTCTGTAGTGCACCTTCCTGCTCATTTTTACTAAGCCATTATAATAGCAAACACTGAGGAAACTTAGTGGCATCCAAAAAGTGGCTGTTGGACTTTATTAGTGTCCCACTGGTGCCAAGCAATTTCCAGCACCTCTGTAATGCACCTTCCTGCTCATTTTTACTAAGCCATTATAATAGCAAACACTGAGGAAAATTAGTGGCTTCCAAAAAGTGGCTGTTGGACTTCATTAGTGTCCCACTGGTGCCAAGCAATTTACAGCACCTCTGCATTGCACCCTCAAGCTCATTTTTACTAAGTTATTATAATAGCAAACACTGAGGAAACTTAGTGGTATCCAAAAAGTGTCTGTTGGACTTCATTAGTGTCCCACTGGAGCCAAGCAATTTTTAGCAACTCTGCATTGCACTCTCAAGCTCATTTTTACTAAGCTATTATAATAGCAAACACTGAGGAAACTTAGTGGCATCCAAAAAGTGTCTGTTCGACTTCATTAGTGTCCTACTGGGGCCAAGCAATTTCCAGCACCTCTGCATTGCACCCTCCTGCTCATTTTTACTAAGCTATTATAATTGCAAACACTGAGCAAACTTAGTGGCATCCTAAAAGTGGCTGTTGGACTCCATTAGTGTCCCACTAGTGCCAAGCAATTTCCAGCACCTCTGCATTGCACCCTCAAGCTCATTTTTACTAAGCTATTATAATAGCAAACACTGAGGAAACTTGGTGGCATCCAAAAAGTGGCTGTTGGACTTCATTAGTGTCCCACTGGTGCCAAGCAATTTCCAGCACCTCTGCATTGCACCCTCCTGCTCATTTTTACTAAGCTATTATAATAGCAAACACAGAGGAAACTTAGTGGCATCCAAAAAGTGGCTGTTGGACTTCAATAATGTCCCTCTGGTGCCAAGGAATTTCCAGCACCTCTGCATTGCACCCTCCTGCTCATTTTTTCTAAGCTATTATAATAGCAAACACTGAGGAAACTTAGTGGCATCCAAAAAGTGGCTGTTGGACTTCATTAGTGTCCCACTGGTGCCAAGCAATTTCCAGCACCTCTGCATTGCACCCTCAAGCTCATTTTTACTAAGCCATTATAATAGCAAACACTGAGGAAACTTAGTGGCATCCTAAAAGTGGCTGTTGGACTCCATTAATGTCCCACTGGTGCCAAGCAATTTCCAACACCTCTGCATTCCGCCCTCCTGCTCTTTTTTACTAAGCTATTATAATAGCACACACTGAGGAAGCTTAGTGGCATCCAAAAAGTGGCTGTTGGACTTCATTAGTTTTCCACTGGTGCTAAGCAATTTCCAGCACCTCTGTAGTGCACCTTCCTGCTCATTTTTACTAAGCCATTATAATAGCAAACACTGAGGAAACTTAGTGGCATCCAAAAAGTGGCTGTTGGACTTCATTAGTGTCCCACTGGTGCCAAGCAATTTCCAGCACCTCTGCGTTGCACCCTCCTGCTCATTTTTACTAAGCTATTATAATAGCAAACACTGAGGAAACTTAGTGGTATCTAAAAAGTGGCTGTTGGACTTCATTAGTGTCCCACTGGAGCCAAGCAATTTTTAGCAACTCTGCATTGCACCCTCCTGCTCATTTTTACTAAGCTATTATAATAGCAAACACTGAGGAAACTTAGTGGCATCCAAAAAGTGTCTGTTGGACTTCATTAGTGTCCCACTGGGGCCAAGCAATTTCCAGCACCTCTGCATTGCACCCTCCTGCTCATTTTTACTAAGCTATTATAATAGCAAACACTGAGGAAGCTTAGTGGCATCCAAAAAGTGGCTGTTGGACTTCAATAATGTCCCTCTGGTGCCAAGCAATTTCCAGCACCTTTGCATTGCACCCTCCTGCTCATTTGTACTAAGCTATTATAATAGCAAACACTGAGGAAACTTAGTGGCATCCAAAAAGTGGCTGTTGGACTTCATTAGTGTCCCACTGGTGCCAAGCAATTTCCAGCACCTCTGCATTGCACCCTCTAGCTCATTTTTACTAAACTTTTATAATAGCAAACACTGAGGAAATTTAGTGGCATCCAAAAAGTTGCTGTTGGACTTCATTAGTGTCCCACTGGTGCCAAGCAATTTCCAGCACCTCTGCATTCCACCCTTAAGCTCATTTTTCCTAAGCTATTATAATTGCAAACACTGAGCAAACTTAGTGGCATCCTAAAAGTGGCTGTTGGACTGCATTAGTGTCCCACTAGTGCCAAGCAATTTCCAGCACCTCTGCATTGCACCCTTTAGCTCATTTTTTACTAAGCTATTATAATAGCAAACACAGAGGAAACTTATTGGCATCCTATAAGTGGCTGTTGGATTCCATTAATGTCCCACTGGTGCCAAGCAATTTCCAGCACCTCTGCATTCCGCCCTCCTGCTCTTTTTTACTAATCTATTATAATAGCACACACTGAGGAAACTTAGTGGCATCCAAAAAGTGGCTGTTGGACTTCATTAGTTTTCCACTGGTGCCAAGCAATTTCCAGCACCTCTGTAATGCAACTTCCTGCTCATTTTTACTAAGCCATTATAATAGCAAACACTGAGGAAACTTAGTGGCATCCAAAAAGTGGCTGTTGGACTTCATTAGTGTCCCACTGGTGCCAAGCAATTTCCAGCACCTCTGCATTGCACCCTCCTGCTCATTTTTACTAAGCTATTATAATAGCAAACACAGAGGAAACTTAGTGGCATCCAAAAAGTGGCTGTTGGACTTCAATAATGTCCCTCTGGTGCCAAGGAATTTCCAGCACCTCTGCATTGCACCCTCCTGCTCATTTTTACTAAGCTATTATAATAGCAAACACTGAGGAAACTTAGTGGCATCCAAAAAGTGGCTGTTGGACTTCATTAGTGTCCCACTGGTGCCAAGCAATTTCCAGCACCTCTGCATTGCACCCTCAAGCTCATTTTTACTAAGCCATTATAATAGCAAACACTGAGGAAACTTAGTGGCATCCTATAAGTGGCTGTTGGACTCCATTAATGTCCCACTGGTGCCAAGCAATTTCCAACACCTCAGCATTCCGCCCTCCTGCTCTTTTTTACTAAGCTATTATAATAGCACACACTGAGGAAGCTTAGTGGCATCCAAAAAGTGGCTGTTGGACTTCATTAGTTTTCCACTGGTGCCAAGCAATTTCCAGCACCTCTGTAGTGCACCTTCCTGCTCATTTTTACTAAGCCATTATAATAGCAAACACTGAGGAAACTTAGTGGCATCCAAAAAGTGGCTGTTGGACTTCATTAGTGTCCCACTGGTGCCAAGCAATTTCCAGCACCTCTGTAATGCACCTTCCTGCTCATTTTTACTAAGCCATTATAATAGCAAACACTGAGGAAAATTAGTGGCTTCCAAAAAGTGGCTGTTGGACTTCATTAGTGTCCCACTGGTGCCAAGCAATTTACAGCACCTCTGCATTGCACCCTCAAGCTCATTTTTACTAAGTTATTATAATAGCAAACACTGAGGAAACTTAGTGGTATCCAAAAAGTGTCTGTTGGACTTCATTAGTGTCCCACTGGAGCCAAGCAATTTTTAGCAACTCTGCATTGCACTCTCAAGCTCATTTTTACTAAGCTATTATAATAGCAAACACTGAGGAAACTTAGTGGCATCCAAAAAGTGTCTGTTGGACTTCATTAGTGTCCTACTGGGGCCAAGCAATTTCCAGCACCTCTGCATTGCACCCTCCTGCTCATTTTTACTAAGCTATTATAATTGCAAACACTGAGCAAACTTAGTGGCATCCTAAAAGTGGCTGTTGGACTCCATTAGTGTCCCACTAGTGCCAAGCAATTTCCAGCACCTCTGCATTGCACCCTCAAGCTCATTTTTACTAAGCTATTATAATAGCAAACACTGAGGAAACTTGGTGGCATCCAAAAAGTGGCTGTTGGACTTCATTAGTGTCCCACTGGTGCCAAGCAATTTCCAGCACCTCTGCATTGCACCCTCCTGCTCATTTTTACTAAGCTATTATAATAGCAAACACAGAGGAAACTTAGTGGCATCCAAAAAGTGGCTGTTGGACTTCAATAATGTCCCTCTGGTGCCAAGGAATTTCCAGCACCTCTGCATTGCACCCTCCTGCTCATTTTTTCTAAGCTATTATAATAGCAAACACTGAGGAAACTTAGTGGCATCCAAAAAGTGGCTGTTGGACTTCATTAGTGTCCCACTGGTGCCAAGCAATTTCCAGCACCTCTGCATTGCACCCTCAAGCTCATTTTTACTAAGCCATTATAATAGCAAACACTGAGGAAACTTAGTGGCATCCTATAAGTGGCTGTTGGACTCCATTAATGTCCCACTGGTGCCAAGCAATTTCCAACACCTCTGCATTCCGCCCTCCTGCTCTTTTTTACTAAGCTATTATAATAGCACACACTGAGGAAGCTTAGTGGCATCCAAAAAGTGGCTGTTGGACTTCATTAGTTTTCCACTGGTGCTAAGCAATTTCCAGCACCTCTGTAGTGCACCTTCCTGCTCATTTTTACTAAGCCATTATAATAGCAAACACTGAGGAAACTTAGTGGCATCCAAAAAGTGGCTGTTGGACTTCATTAGTGTCCCACTGGTGCCAAGCAATTTCCAGCACCTCTGCGTTGCACCCTCCTGCTCATTTTTACTAAGCTATTATAATAGCAAACACTGAGGAAACTTAGTGGTATCTAAAAAGTGGCTGTTGGACTTCATTAGTGTCCCACTGGGGCCAAGCAATTTCCAGCACCTCTGCATTGCACCCTCCTGCTCATTTTTACTAAGCTATTATAATAGCAAACACTGAGGAAGCTTAGTGGCATCCAAAAAGTGGCTGTTGGACTTCAATAATGTCCCTCTGGTGCCAAGCAATTTCCAGCACCTTTGCATTGCACCCTCCTGCTCATTTGTACTAAGCTATTATAATAGCAAACACTGAGGAAACTTAGTGGCATCCAAAAAGTGGCTGTTGGACTTCATTAGTGTCCCACTGGTGCCAAGCAATTTTTAGCAACTCTGCATTGCACCCTCCTGCTCATTTTTACTAAGCTATTATAATAGCAAACACTGAGGAAACTTAGTGGCATCCAAAAAGTGTCTGTTGGACTTCATTAGTGTCCCACTGGGGCCAAGCAATTTCCAGCACCTCTGCATTGCACCCTCCTGCTCATTTTTACTAAGCTATTATAATAGCAAACACTGAGGAAGCTTAGTGGCATCCAAAAAGTGGCTGTTGGACTTCAATAATGTCCCTCTGGTGCCAAGCAATTTCCAGCACCTTTGCATTGCACCCTCCTGCTCATTTGTACTAAGCTATTATAATAGCAAACACTGAGGAAACTTAGTGGCATCCAAAAAGTGGCTGTTGGACTTCATTAGTGTCCCACTGGTGCCAAGCAATTTCCAGCACCTCTGCATTGCACCCTCTAGCTCATTTTTACTAAGCTTTTATAATAGCAAACACTGAGGAAATTTAGTGGCATCCAAAAAGTTGCTGTTGGACTTCATTAGTGTCCCACTGGTGCCAAGCAATTTCCAGCACCTCTGCATTCCACCCTTAAGCTCATTTTTCCTAAGCTATTATAATTGCAAACACTGAGCAAACTTAGTGGCATCCTAAAAGTGGCTGTTGGACTGCATTAGTGTCCCACTAGTGCCAAGCAATTTCCAGCACCTCTGCATTGCACCCTTTAGCTCATTTTTTACTAAGCTATTATAATAGCAAACACAGAGGAAACTTATTGGCATCCTATAAGTGGCTGTTGGATTCCATTAATGTCCCACTGGTGCCAAGCAATTTCCAGCACCTCTGCATTCCGCCCTCCTGCTCTTTTTTACTAATCTATTATAATAGCACACACTGAGGAAACTTAGTGGCATCCAAAAAGTGGCTGTTGGACTTCATTAGTTTTCCACTGGTGCCAAGCAATTTCCAGCACCTCTGTAATGCAACTTCCTGCTCATTTTTACTAAGCCATTATAATAGCAAACACTGAGGAAACTTAGTGGCATCCAAAAAGTGGCTGTTGGACTTCATTAGTGTCCCACTGGTGCCAAGCAATTTCCAGCACCTCTGCATTGCACCCTTTAGCTCATTTTTTACTAAGCTATTATAATAGCAAACACAGAGGAAACTTAGTGGCATCCTATAAGTGGCTGTTGGACTCCATTAATGTCCCACTGGTGCCAAGCAATTTCCAACACCTCTGCATTCCGCCCTCCTGCTCTTTTTTACTAAGCTATTATAATAGCACACACTGAGGAAACTTAGTGGCATCCAAAAAGTGGCTGTTGGACTTCATTAGTTTTCCACTGGTGCCAAGCAATTTCCAGCACCTCTGTAATGCAACTTCCTGCTTATTTTTACTAAGCCATTATAATAGCAAACACTGAGGAAACTTAGTGGCATCCAAAAAGTGGCTGTTGGACTTCATTAGTGTCCCACTGGTGCCAAGCAATTTCCAGCACCTCTGCGTTGCACCCTCAAGCTCATTTTTACTAAACTATTATAATAGCAAACACTGAGGAAACTTAGTGGTATCTAAAAAGTGGCTGTTGGACTTCATTAGTGTCCCACTGGTGCCAAGCATTTTACAGCACCTCTGTATTGCACCTTCCTGCTCATTTTTACTAAGCCATTATAATAGCAAACACTGAGGAAATTTAGTGGCATCCAAAAAGTGGATTATTTAAATAACTAAAAACAAAATGGGCTTCCCTGTATTTTGATTGCTGGACATCACAGTGCTGTAAAAATAAATCTTTAAATAAAAAGACGTAGCGCTCCGCGGTTTTTTTGATTCTCAGCGCAGATAAAGCAGACAGCTATGGGTTGCCACCCCCATCTGCCTGCCGTTACCTTGGTTGGCAATCAAAATACAGGGAAGCCCATTAATTTTTTCTATTTAAAAAATAGTTAAAAAAAAAATGACGTTGGGTCCCCCCATTTTTGATAGCCAGCTAGGGTAAAGCAGACGGCTGTAGCCTGAAAACCACAGCTGGCAGCTTTACCGTGGTTGGGGATCCAATGTGGAGGTCCCCCCAGGCTCTTTTTTTATAATTATTTTATAAATATTAATAATTACACAAAAAAGTAGGGTCCCCCCCAAATTGGATCACCAGCCAAGGTAAAGCGGACAGCTGTGGTCTGGTATTCTCAGGGTGGGAAGGTCCATAGTTATTGGGCCTTCACAGCCTAAAAATAGCAGGCCGCAGGCACCCCAGACGTGGCGCATCCACTAGATGCGCCAATCCTGGCGCTTCACCCCAGCTCGTCCCGTGCCCTGGTGCAGTGGCAAACTGGGTAATAAATCGGGTTAATACTAGCTGTAAAGTCACCTGAGATCAAGCCCAGCAGTTTGTGATGTCATGGCGTCTATTAGATACCCAACATCATAAACTGTCAGTACTAACAAAAAAAAAAATCGACAAAAAAAATTTATTTGAAAAAACAGTCCCTAAAACATTTCCTCTTTCACCAATTTATTGTAAGAAAAAAAATAAAAGGGGTCCCACGACGACTCTGGACCATCTAGAATATGGGGGGAAGACACTCAGGGAACGTATCCCCCATTTTCTAGGAGTGCAGACCCTTCATGTGAGGAGTGTTGGTGCAATGAATCTGCACTCACTCTCCCCTGAGTCCACAGCAGCAGAGTCCATGTCGTAATGGTTGCTACCAAAGCTGCAATACCCTGCTCATGAGGTAAGGGCATGCCTAATCAGGAGAACTATTCTACATTTCCAAATATTGGTATTTGCTAATATTATTGCTATTCCACCTACTATATATTGGGAATAGTATCTTGGAGATGGAATACCCCTTTAAGTCCAGTTATCCAGCTGAATGAATACTTAACAACAGAGCTCGCTATTTAGATGTGTTTTCTTGTGGCGTATAACAGACTCTCATGTTTGGTAGTCGTTCAGCAGGGAAACTATAAAAGCAAATCCCTCCATTTGGAAATGTAGTATATAGCTCTCCTGATCAATTATGTTCCTTACCTCATGAGCAGGGCATTGCAGTAATAATAATAATTTATTCATTTATATAGCTTTATTAATTCCATAGCGCTGTATGTCTTTGGAGTGTGGGAGGCAACCAGAGTACCCGGAGGAAACCCACGCAAACACGGGGAGAACATACAAACCCCTTGCAGATGGTCTCCTTGGTGAGAATTGAACCCAGGACCTCAGCGCTGCAAGACTGCAGTGCTAACCACTGAGCCACCGTGCCGCCTGTTTATCTTACAGTTGCATGACCACCACTCACTGTGTCTGAACACAGGAAGCTGAGTGACAGCTGCTCTGTGCATGCGGCAGCGTCTATTGTGAAGGAGAGGGCCGTGGGGGGATCAACGCTGCACAGGTACCGTGGGATACCGGGGAACACCGGTGGTGTTATAGGGGGTGACCTGGCAGGGCCTGGGGAGGAGTTTTCTGTCGCATGTGTCATGGCACATGCGACAGAAATCAGAGGAGTAGGGTGAATGCGGCTGGCACGCTGCTGTGCGCGCGGCCATCTTGGATTTCTGGGAGGGCATCAGGGGGGGCACTTTGGCGACACCGGGGGACTGGAGGCGACCGGGGAGGAGATTTATCATGTTTGTTCATGCCAGATGGGAGATAAATAATTTTTTACCGGCGCTGTCGTTTACTGTAACGTGATCATCGGTGTACGGTGTATACCTGTGATCACGTGAGC
Organism: Anomaloglossus baeobatrachus; assembly: GCF_048569485.1. Classification (NCBI taxonomy): domain Eukaryota; kingdom Metazoa; phylum Chordata; class Amphibia; order Anura; family Aromobatidae; genus Anomaloglossus; species Anomaloglossus baeobatrachus. The sequence continues at coordinate 138,797,016 of NC_134360.1, forward strand.
GGGGACTGGAAAAACCGTCCTGAGTCATGATCTCCAGGGTCTCAGCTAGCCCTGAAACCCCGGAGATTTTCTGACGCTGGGGGGCGTTATTCACTTATTTCTGCCTGCTGTTTATAAACGGCAGATCAGAATAAGGCTACATTAACACGACTGATCCATTTTTGCGGTCTGCAAAAAACAGTCCGTTTTTTTTCACGGGTGCATCCGTGTGGCATCCGTTTCCGTTCCGTAGACGGTCCGTATGTCATCTGTTTGTCATCCGTGTGCCTTCCGTTTTTTTTGTGTACTGCAAAAAAACTGAAGGAGGGTAAATGCATAAATTTACCCAGGATCCATAGCTTCATCCTACATGAGGCGGTCACATGTTCACTCCAGTGCCATTTTCTACTGCTTTTCACAGCGTTGAGCGCTCTGGTGATTTTCTTGTGCTTGTGCACTTCATATCAGTCTTTTCTGTCATTTTAATGGCAGAAAGACACATAATGTCCCACTCTCCTGCATTTTGTAATTTTGCACCCTTTGGGGCCTTTCATGTGGCACTAAGGGGTGCTTAGCTTTGTATTTAGCCAAAAAAATGAAAAAAAAAATAACGTAGGGTTCCCCCTATTTTTGTAGCCAGCTAGGGTAAAGCAGAAGGCTGCAGCCTGCAGACCACAGCTGGCAGCCTCACCTTGGCTGGTAATCCAAAACTGAGGGCACCCCACGCTGTTATTTTAAATTAAATAAATAATTAAAAAAAAAAAACACGTAGGGGTCCCCCCAAAATTGGATCACCAGCCAAGGTAAAGCAGACAGCTGGGGTCTGATATTCTCAGACTAGGGAGGTCCATGGTTATTGGACTCTCCCCAGCCTAAAAATAGCAGGCCGCAGCCGCCCCAGAAGTGGCGCATCCATTAGATGTGCCAATCCTGGTGCTTCGCCCCAGCTCATCCCGTGCCCTGGTGCGGTGGGAAACGGGGTAATATATGGGGTTAATACCAGATGTGTAATGTCACCTGGCATCAAGCCCTGGGGTTGGTGATGTCAGGCGTCTATCAGATACCCGACATCACCAACCCATTCAGTAATAAAAAAAATAGACGACAAACACATTTTTATTTGAAAAAACACTCCCCAATACATTCCCTCTTTAACCAATTTATTAGAAAGAAAAACAAATCCAGGTCTGGTGTAATCCAAGGGGTTGCCATGACGATCCACACTGTCCCAGTCAATGAAGAGCAGGATGTTCCCCATTGGCTTGGAGAGCAGTGCAGCGACCTGAGCTAACATCAATGGGTCAGCCCAGGTAACTGCAGGGGATGACAAGTGCTGCTGTCAGCGAGGTACATTACCTGCGCTGATCTCCTGCACTGCTGACAGCACCTGTCACTGAGTTCAATGACCGCCGCCTTCACAGCAAAGTATCGCGAGCGGCCCGTGACGTCACCGCTAGTCAGTCTCGGGTCGGAAGTGAGAGAAGGTGATGTGACAAGCGGCGGCCATGGAGGACAGTGACAGCGCTGAGGTCGGGACTTCATCACCGCAGGTAAGCCGAGCGGGACCATGTGTGCAGAGTGCAGGTGGGCGGAGCCATGTGTGCTGGCGGCGGAGTGCGAAGTGGGTGGCGCTGAGGACGTCAGTGTCGTGGACTGCTTGGCTGGGGACAGGTGAGTGTGAGTGTGTGTGTGTGTACATGCCGCGTGCAGGAGGGGGCGGAGTGAGCTGAGCGGGGAAGTGTGGGCTTCCTGCACGTAACTAGGATAAACATCGGGTTACTAACCAAAGCGCTTTGTTTGGATACCCGATGTTTATCTTGGTTACCAGCTTCTGGCAGGCTGCCAGCGATGGCTCCTGTACACTGTAGCTGTAAAAAGCCTTGCTTTTTGCTGCTAGAACCGTTCTCGAACGGATCTAAAACTATCAAGCTTTAGCAAAAAGCTCGAGTTCTAGTTCGATCTAGAACAGCCCCCAAAATCACTCGAGCCGCGAACTGGAGAACCTCGAACCTTGAACCGCGCTCAACTCTACTGTTGACTCTTGATTTCTCAATAAAGTCTTAGGGTACCTTCACACTTAGCGATGCAGCAGCGATCCGACCAGCGATCTGACCTGGTCAGGATCGCTGCTGCATCGCTACATGGTCGCTGGTGAGCTGTCAAACAGGCAGATCTCACCAGCGACCAGTGAACAGCCCCCAGCCAGCAGCGACGTGCAAGCGACGCTGCGCTTGCACGGAGCTGCCGTCTGGAAGCTGCGGAGACTGGTAACTAAGGTAAACATCGGGTATGGTTACCCGATGTTTACATTAGTTACCAGTGTGAGCAGGGAGCAGGGAGCCGCGCACACTGAGCGCTGGCTCCTTGCTCTCCTACCATAGCTACAGTACACATCGGGTTAATTAACCCGATGTGTAATGCAGCTACATGTGCAGAGAGCAGGGAGCAGCGCACACTGCTTAGCGCTGGCTCCTTGCTCTCCTAGCTGCTGTACACATCGGGTTAATTAACCCGATGTGTACAGCAGCTACATGTGCAGAGAGCCGGAGCCGGCAGCACAGGCAGCGTGAGAGCTGCAGATGCTGGTAACTAAGGTAAATATCGGGTAACCACCTTGGTTACCCGATGTTTATCTTGGATACAGCTTACCTCAGCTGTCAGATGCCGGCTCCTGCTCGCTTCATTTGTCGCTCTCTTGCTGTCACACACAGCGATCTGTGTGTCACAGCAGGAGAGCGGCTTTGAAGAAAACGAACCAGGGCTGTGTGTAACGAGCAGCGATCTCGCAGCAGGGGCCAGATCGCTGCTCAGTGTCACACACAGCGAGATCGCTAATGAGGTCACTGCTGCGTCATAAAAACTGTGACTCAGCAGCGATCTCGTCAGCGATCTCGCTGTGTGTGAAGCACCCCTTATTGTAGTGTGGTACCTTTACCCTGTGTTGTCTGTGTAGTGTTCTGCCAATGGGGAAGGAGCATTTGCTTTCAGTGGCATGAGCCCTGGTCCCTGTGGTCTTTCTAAAGACAACCAGGCAAAAGGACAAGAGTAACCACTGACCCTTTGTATCTCCACACTGGCTAGGGCAAGGGCAAGCCTGTTAGAGAGGCTGTCTAAGAGGCTTCTGTCAGTGTTAGGCTTCTGTCAGTATAACATTGACAGGGGTAATGTAGTACAATGTGTGTACAATAAATTACAACAGCGATCAGATTAATAAAAATTGTCCTATATAAACACTAAGTAAAATAATGAAAAAAAGTGAAAAAACTTGCAAAAATATTTTTAAAACATCAGAAAAGAAATAACCCCAAAAATGAAAAAAATATTATACCAAAAAAAATACATATGTATATATAAATACAAAAATAAAAAAGTTCACACATTTGGTATCGCTGTGTTTAGAACAGCCCAATCTATGATACTGTCACAGTAGTTCACCCCTTCTGTAAACACTGTAAAAAACAAAACAAAAATGTAGCAAAACTATCTCTTTTCATCATACAGATGACAAAACAGTGGAATAAAATGTGATCAAAAAGTGTAATAGAAAGCAATGGAAAATATTATGTAGCCCAAAATGGTACCATTAAAAACACATGCCGCAAAAAAAACAAGCCATTACATGACTGTGTCGGCAGAAAAATAAAAAATTATAGACTTCAAAATTCAGTGATGCAAAAATCCTTTATATGGTAAAAAAGCATTTTTTAGTAGAGTTGTAGCCAAACCTAAAAAAAAACTATTTAACACTAGAACTACTGAGGTAGTCATTTTGACTACTTTGCACCATGTATTTCTATATAGGTGTCACGAGTCCAGTAGTTCTAGTGTTAAATATGGTATTGCTGTATTTGTACTGACGTAAGGGAGAAATCCACCTAATCACTTATAACTCAAGATAAACGGTGTAAAAATATAAAAAAAAAAACAAAACAAAAACAAATCTTCACCTGCTGTTGATTTCTTCATTCTGCCTCACAAAGATCACAGTTGGGCTCAGCTCTCATTTATCCTGCGCTCTACACTGAACACCTTACATCGGGATTTACCGTATTTTTCGGACTATAAGACGCACTTTTGTTACCCCAAATGTTGGGGGAAAGTGGGGGCTGCATCTTATAGTCTGAATGTAGTGCTGCGGGAAATGAGGGTGCTGCGGTGAAGCGGGTCATCGGCGGCATGAGCAGGCAATAGCAATGCCTACCGTGACCACGTGGGCCCGCTCATTTCATATACACGCCCATCCTCTCTCAGCGCTGAATCCGGCGCTGACCGGTGGGTGGGATGATGGGTGGGGAGTGCACGCATAGTAAACAGCCGGCCTGCGTGATCACCCCTGGCAATTACAGCCTGGAGTGGTCATGTGCGGCTATATTTACTGCCCACCGAGCATCATCATCAGTATACTCACCGTTCCCTGTGAATCCCCCTGACTGTGTGTGTCCTGTTGGGACCCGGTCGCTCTCAGCCCTTAGCCACATTGAGGCCTATTTTAGACCCATGGTAAGGTTTTAATATTAGAGAGTGTAGGTACTATCCCAACTGGGTACACCTTGACGTTTGGTGGGATAGCTTTATGCTTTTTTTGATCAAAAACAGTGTTTACTAAGTACCCTATGTTTATATGCACTATGCTTTTATTTAGTTACAGCAGGGTATGTTTTCACAATTTTTTTTTTTTTTTTTTCCTTGGTTTCTCTTTGTCTCATGGCCAGTGTGAACATGGTCTCACAAGTTCCATGTATACCATCTCATACTCCAGCTCACTTTTTTGTTTTTATGTAATTTTTTTTTTTGTATTCAGTATAAACAGGGAGTGGCCCCCTTCTCAGCGAGCTGGACATTTCCTTCTGTGAATCCCCCTGACTGTGTGTGTCCTGTTGGGACCCGGTCGCTCTCAGCCCTTAGCCACATTGAGGCCTATTTTAGACCCATGGTAAGGTTTTAATATTAGAGAGTGTAGGTACTATCCCAACTGGGTACACCTTGACGTTTGGTGGGATAGCTTTATGCTTTTTTTGATCAAAAACAGTGTTTACTAAGTACCCTATGTTTATATGCACTATGCTTTTATTTAGTTACAGCAGGGTATGTTTTCACAATTTTTTTTTTTTTCCTTGATATCATGGGCTCTGCCAATGTGACATGGCACCCTAAAACATTCAAACTAAATCTGAACTTCAATATGGTGCTCCTTCCCTTCTGGGATTTGCCCAGTGCCTCAAAAGTAGTTTGTGACCACATATGGGGTGTGGAGAATTCAGGAGAAATTCTGTAACAAATTGAATTGTTTTTTTTTCCTATTACCCTTTTTATAATGAAACCTTTTGGGGTCAAGGGAACATTTTAGTGTAAAAATGTGATTTTTTTTATTTTCACAGCCAAATGTTATACAATTCGGTGAATCACCTGAGGGTTAAAATTGCTCACATCACCCCTGGTTTAATTTCTTGAGAGGTATAGCTTCCAGAATGAGTTCACTTGTTGGAGGTTTCTGCTGTTTTGGCATATCAGGAGATATTCAAATTTGACTTGGGTGCAAATACAGCAACATTTTTAGAGTAAAAATTATTTTTTCATTTTCATGGCTCAACGTTAAAACATTCTGTGGATTCAAGCTGCTCACCATACATCTAGATAAATTCCTTGAGTGGGGAAGTTTCCACAGTGGGTCAAATGTTGGGGGTTTCCACTGTTTAGGCACATCATGGGCTCTTCAAACGTGACATGGCGCCTGCTATTTATTCCTGAAAATTTTGGGCTCCAAGGTTCAAATAGCGCTCCTTCTCTTCTGAGCCCTCCTGTGTGCCCAAACAGTAGTTTTCCACCACATATGGGGTATCAGCGTACTAGCGAGACATTGCACAAATTCTCTTGTCTATTTTTTCCTGTTACAGCTGTGAAAATGAAAAACAAATTGGGGTAAAGAAATATTTTTGTTGGAAAAGTAAAATTTGTATTTTTTCCTTCATATTATTTAATTCCTGTGATGCATCTAAATAATTAATAAACTTATTGAATGTGATTTTGAGCACTTTGAAGGGTATAGTTTTTAAAAAGGTGTCACTTTTGGGTATTTTCTGTCATATAAGACCTTTAAAATAATTTCAAATGTAAGATGGTTCCTAAAAAATTGATTTTGTAAATTTTGTTCTAAAAATGGGAAATTGCTGATAAACGTTTAACCCTTCAAACTTTCTAACAAAAAATATGTTTAAAAAATTATGTTTATGTAAAGTAGACATGTGACAAATGTTTTTTGCTAATTTTTGTGATATAAAAATTCAGTTTGAAAATTGTAAAATTTTCTAATTTTTTTGTCCATTATTATATATTTTCATGAATAAACACACATCGTGTCAACCAAATTCACCACTAACATAAAGTACAATGTGTCATAAATATAAAATCTCATCTCTGAGAAATACTGTAGTATTCCAGAGTTATTACCTTATATATGGAAACTGGTCTGAATTATTAAATTTTGTCTGGTCAAGAAAGTGAAAACAGGTTGGGTGGTTAAGGGGTTATAGACCTGTCAGCTCAACAATTGTCCACCTGACAGCTCTCATTCATGACTGCCTCAAACACTAGAATGCTTGATCAAGCCTATGTGAGCTTCAGAATCAAAAGATTGTGGCTTATCTGCCTGCTGTCATGTGTCTGGATTTGAACCATTAACTCTGTGGTTGGCTTCTCTACCTGCCAGACCACAGTAGGTTCACCTTTTCTTCAGGGTTTTTAGTTTCTGTTATTTTGCTTTTGGTCTATTAGGGCACATAAATTAATTTACTCATTTGCCTGCCCAATCACCTTTTGGTTGTGGCTTTTTGTATGTTCTTCCTGCTGGTATTTTCTGCTGTTGATATTCTTATTTTGAAGTCCAGCCATACTGCTGTTAGTTTCTGCCGTGGAATACCAAATAGGATGTTTCTCTGTGCTCTTTCTGTTCTCCACTCTGCACCTATCTTATGTTTGCTGTTACTAATTAGATGGCATATTCTTTAGCAATATTCCCCTTGTCTGGTATTTTGTATTTTGTTGTTTGCTTTACTCTAGGATCACTTTGTACTTCAGTACACCTTCTCTTCCGTAGGTAATTTGCATTCTGCTCTGTCCTCCGATTCCTTGATAGGAACTTGAAGTGCTTGACGGCTGATCAGGCAGCATAGGCCCAAGTTGCCATAATTTAATCTGTGATCAGGGCTGTTCTAAGTCCAGCAGGAGCCATTAGGGTCTGCAGGGTACGGCTCTCTAGTCTGTAAGGGAAACAGCAGGGTTAGTTGTAGTGTTTAGTTGTTACCTTTAGCACTTTGTGAGTTGTTGTATGAATAGAACACCTGCTGAATAATACCAAAGGTTGATTAAATTCCAATCACCTGATCCTTATGCCCTACTACATAATCAGTTGGGGTACAATCAGGTGACCACCACACATTACATAGTAGGCTAATTTTGTTGAGATCCTTTTTATCTAATATGTAAGGGGTTGTTGAATGTCCTAATATCAGCTAAAGTACACATAAAATCAGCTTTTAGATTCCTTTGAGGTTACAGTAATACAAAAGGCTTTAAATTGGTATTTCTATCTCCAAGATCCTATCCCCATATGTAGTAGGTGTAATAATAATAATAATAATAATAATAATAATACCAAATACCTCCAATTAGAAATGTAGTATAGTTTTCCTAATATAGCCATGTCTGTTACCTTTTGTGCAGGGGATTTTAGGTAGGTATCCATGGTTACGACTACGGGTAACTAACAGTCACTGTATGCAAGGACGTAACAATGGATACTAAACTGCAATGCCCTGCACATGAGGTAAGAGACATTGCTATATTAGAGGAAATATACTACATTACCAATTGAAGGTATTTTCTAATATTAATATCATTATTATTACACCTATTACATATTGGGATAGGATCTGTTAGATGGGAATACCCCTTTAATTCTTCAGAATTTCAAATTGATGGAGAATATGCCAAATGCTGTTGCCTCATAATTAGATTTTCTCATACCTAGAACTTTGAAGCAGTGTTGTAGTTTTTATATTAGGTGGGTAAAAAGGGAAAAATTTACCCCTTGACCACCTGGCGATTTTCCATTTTTGTTTTTTCTTTCCCTTCTTCCAAGAACCATAAGTCTTTTATTTTTATATCAAGATAGCCATACCAGGGCTTGTTCTTTTGCGAGACAAGTTGTACCTTTGAATGACTCAATTTATTCTGCCCAATTACGCATGGGAAAAAGGGGAAAAAAATTGCAAGTGCGGCTATATGATTTCCCAGGTCAGTACAAGTGTGTAGATACCAAATGTGTAGTTTTATTTTTATCTAAGTGGTGAAAAAAATTCAGTAGTTTGTACAAAAAAGAAAGGTTTGCAATTTTGTTGCCATTTTCTGAGACTTATAGCATTCTCATTTTTTGGAACTTGGTCTGTGTGATGGCTTATTTTATGCGTCTTGAGTAGAGATGAGCGAACCAGCCACGGTTCGGCTCGAGTTCGGTTCGTCGAACGGAGGTCTTGTTCGAGTTCAGTTCAGCGAACGTTCGACGAACCGAACTCGAACCGCATAGGAAACAATGGCAGGCAATCACAAACACATAAAAACACCTAGAAAACACCCTCAAAGGTGTCCAAAAGGTGACAAACAACTCACAACACATCACAAACACATGGGAAAGTGACAAGGACATATACTCATGCGAAAACAAAAAAGCTGGACAAGGAAAAAGAGGAGGAGGCACAGATATAGGCATGGCACGCCCTTCTAAAATCATGTAAAACACCACAAGGTGACTCCAAGCGGAGTTCTCCCTTTTTTCCAAAAATTGGGCAACACACACACACCCCTTCAGTGGCAGCACTTGTGCCCCAGTTGTACACTTCACAGCTAGATTTGCATCACGCACATTCACAAATACGCCATACTTAACCGTCCCCTGGAGGACACCGGGGTAGGTAGCAAAGTCTTTGCTGAATCATGACTTGTTCATCTTGGCTCCTTTTAAAAAACACAGCAAGCAAGGGTTACTCCAAGCGGAGTCTCCCTTTTTTTCCAAAAATTGGGCCCCACACACAACCACCCCTTCAGTGGCAGCACTTGTGCCCCAATTGTACACTTCACAGGTAGATTTGCATCAAGCACATTCAAAAATACGCCATACTTAACCGTCCCCAGGAGGACAGCGAGGTAGGTAGCTAAGTCTTTCCTGATCCCAGCTCTGTTCATCTTGGCTCCTTTTAAAAAACACAGCAAGGGTTACTCCAAGAAGAGTCTCCCTTTTTTCCAAAAATTGGGCCCCAAACACACCCACCCCTTCAGTGACAGCACATGTGCCCCAATTGTACACTTCACAGGTAGATTTGCATCAAGCACATTCAAAAATACGCCATACTTAAAAATCCCCAGGATGACACCGGGGTAGGTAGCAAAGTCTTTCCTGATCCCAGCTCTGTTCATCTTGGCTCCTTTTAAAAAACACAGCAAGGGTTACTCCAAGAAGAGTCTCCCTTTTTTCCAAAAATTGGGCCACACAGACACCCCATCAGTGGCAGCACTTGTGCCCTAGTTGTACTCTTCACAGGTAGATTTGCATCAAGCACATTCAAAAATACACCATACTTAACCATCCCCAGGAGGACACCGGGGTAGGTAGCTAAGTCTTTCCTGATCCCAGCTCTGTTCATCTTGGCTCCTTTTAAAAAACACAGCAAGGGTTACTCCAAGAAGAGTCTCCCTTTTTTCCAAAAATTGGGCCACACAGACACCCCATCAGTGGCAGCACTTGTGCCCTAGTTGTACACTTCACAGGTAGATTTGCATCAAGCACATTCAAAAATACGCCATACTTAATCGTTCCCAGGATGACCCTGGGGTAGGTAGATAAAGTCTTTGCTGAACCATGACTTGTTCATCTTGGCTCCTTTTAAAAAACACAGCAAGCAAAGGTTATTCCAAGCAGAGTCTCCCTTTTTTTCCAAAAATTGGGCCACACAGACACCCCATCAGTGGCAGCACTTGTGCCCTAGTTGTACACTTCACAGGTAGATTTGCATCAAGCACATTCAAAAATACGCCATTTTTAACCATCCCCAGGAGGACACCGGGGTAGGTAGCTAAGTCTTTCCTGATCCCAGCTCTGTTCATCTTGGCTCCTTTTAAAAAACACAGCAAGCAAGGGTTACTCCAAGCGGAGTCTCCTTTTTTTCCAAAAATTGGGCCCCACACACACCCACCCCATCAGTGGCAGCACTTGTGCCCCAGTTGTACACTTCACAGCTAGATTTGCATCAAGCACATTCAAAAATACGCCATACTTAACCGTTCCCAGGATGACCCTGGGGTAGGTAGATAAAGTCTTTGCTGAACCATGACTTGTTCATCTTGGCTCCTTTTAAAAAACACAGCAAGCAAAGGTTATTCCAAGCAGAGTCTCCCTTTTTTTCCAAAAATTGAGCCACACAGACACCCCATCAGTGGCAGCACTTGTGCCCTAGTTGCAAACAGGATGTTTTGATTTGCATCAAGCACATTCCAAATCCCCAAGCATTTACTCTCCCCAGGATGACAAAGGGGTAGTAAATTCCTTGTGGATCTATGACTTGTTCATTTTGATGAACGTTAGTCTGTCCACATTGTCACTGGACAGACGCGTGCGCTTATCTGTCAGCACACACCCAGCAGCATTGAAGACACGTTCAGAGACAACGCTGGCAGCTGGACACGACAAAATCTCCAAGGCGTAAGTTGAGAGCTCTGGCCATTTTTCAAGATTTGAAGCCCAAAATGAGCAAGGCTCCATTTGCAAAGTCATGGCATCGATGTTCATTTGGAGATACTCCTGTATCATCCTCTCCAGCCGTTGACTATGTGTCAGACTTGTTGTCTCTGGTGGCCTTGCAAAGGACGGTCTAAAAAAATTATGAAAAGATTCCATAAAATTGCTGTTACCAGCACTAGATACGGTGCTACTGGTACGGGTAGACTGTTGAAGATGACGAGACCGTCCCATATTTGTCAAGTTACAACTGGGAGATTCACTCCCTGCACCTGCACGGTTGTTTGGTGGAAAAACCGAGCTAAGATCGAGTAACAGCTTCTGCTGATACTCCTGCATACGTGCGTCCCTTTCTATGGCTGGAATTATGTCACAAAATTTGGACTTGTACCGGGGATCTAATAGTGTGGCAAGCCAGTAGTCATCATCACTTCCAATTTTGACAATACGAGGGTCATGTTGGAGGTAGTGCAGCAAGAAGGTGCACATGTGTCTTGCGCAGCCATGCGGACCAAGTTCACGCTGTGTTTGTGGCATAGAGCATGCGCCCTTGTTGATCCCTGTCCCCCATGGTCCCATGCCTGCCGCGTTGGTGATGATGAACGTCTGGACCTTGGTGATGTTGTTGTGTCTTGCGCATATGAATCCTCCTGTAGTTCCTCCCCTTCCTGTTGTCCCACCCCCTGACTCCGAATAGTGTTTAACGTGTGCTCCATCATGTAAGTGACTGGAATTGTCATGCTGATAATGGTATTGTCAGCGCTAAACATATTCGTCGCCATGTCGAAACTGTGCAGAAGGGTGCATAGGTCCTTGATCTGAGACCACTCCATCAGGTTGATCTTCCCCACCTCTGCATCTCATTGGCCCAGGCTATACGTCATGACGTATTGCACCAGGGTTTGGCGGTGCTGCCACAGTCGCTGTAACATGTGGAGAGTCGAATTCCAGCGTGTCGGCACATCGCATTTCAGGCGATGAACCGTCACTCCGAAAGACTTCTGGAGCGATGCAAGTCGCTCAGCTGTGGCGGTTGAACGGCGGAAGTGAGCAGACAGTTTTCGTGCCCTGTTCAGAAGGCCATCTAGGCCAGGATAGTGTGTTAAAAATTGCTGGACAACAAGGTTCAACACGTGAGCTATACAAGGCACGTGTGTCACCTTGCCCAGGCGAAGGGCCGCAACCAGGTTTGCAGCATTGTCGCACACGGCCTTACCCGACTGCAGGTTGAGTGGAGACAGCCATTTACCAAACTCAGTCTCCAGAGCTGCCCACAACTCAGCTGCTGTGTGACTCTTATTTTCATGACATTTCAAGATAAAGACCGCCTGATGCTGTTGCGCTCTGCTGCCAGCATATTAATGAGTGGTGCGTGATTCCTTCTGCGCAGTGAGAACGCTGGTGGCCTGACCAGGCAGGCTTGGGGCGGAGGTGGAGGACCCAGATGAGGTGGAGGAGGCAGAAGCAGTGGCGGAACTTGGACAGACAGAGGATTGACACACAAGTCGTGGGGACGGCAAGAATTGTGCAGCAGACCCTTCACCATCTATCACCATAGTTACCCAGTGCCCAGTCAGCGACATGTAACGTCCCTGTCCATGCTTACTGGTCCAAATATCGGTGGTGAAATGCACCCTTTGAAACACAGAGTTTCTCAAGGAAGCGGTGATGTTGTGTGCGACATGCTGGTGTAGCGCGGGCACACCTTTCTTAGAGAAGTAGTGGCGACTGGGCATCTGGTACTGGGGCACAGCGACAGACATAAGGTCTCTAAAATCCTGTGTGTCCACCAGGCGGAAAGGCATCATTTCTGTAGCCAAGAGCTTACAGAGGGATAAAGTCAACCTCTTAGCTTTGTCATGGGTCACAGGAAATGGCCTTTTATTTGTCCACATCTGAGGGACAGAGATCTGGCTGCTGTGTGTAGACGGTGTTGGTTAGGGTGTTCCTGGAAAAATGCAGCTTTGTGAGGAAAGTGCAGGCATAGACATGATGTTGCCCTCATCCAACGTTGGTGCTATCGATGTCTGAGAGAGTTGTACACACGTACTTGTTTCCCCTTCCAAACCAACTGACGACCTACCAAGCAAACTGCCTGTTGCGGTTACAGTGGTGGAAGTTGTGCGTGGAAAACCAGGTGTGACAGCTGTCCCCACAGTCCTAGAAGACGAAGAGCGCGTGGATGCACTGGAAGGGGCAAGCGGTGGATGGTTCGCTCCGCTCGGCCGCATTGCAGCACTGTGAGCTTCCCACTGGGACATATGATATTTATTCATGTGACGATTCATGGAAGAAGTTGTCAAACTGCTGAGGTTTTGCCCTCTACTAACAGAATCACTACAAATTTACAGATCACATAATTTGGGCGATCTTTTGCTATGTCAAAAAAGGACCAGGCTAGGCAAGGCTTAGAGGGCATGCGACCTGCTGAGCCCCCCGAATAGTGCTCAGAGGCAGAGTGGTGGCTGAGGATGCAGTTGTAGCCGTGCTACCAGTGCTCCGACTCTGTCCAGGAAGGCGCAAGGTAACTTCGTCGTCGGTTGCATCCTCCTCCATTGCCTCTTTTGACCTCCTCGAGTGCCTGATTGTGGATTGACAGTAGGTGGGATCTAGAACTTCCTCATCAATTGTTGTGTTTGCACTCCCCTCACCCTCAGACCGAGCCTCTCCTTGCCCTGACTGAATATTTAAGTTATCATCCCAATCTGGTATCTGCGTCTCATCGTCATCAGTATGTTCCTCATTGTCTATAACAACAGGTGTTACAGTTTGTGAAAAAGGGTCAACATTATGCTCAGAAACTTGGTCCTCACGGCCTGAATCAGAGTCACAAAGGTTCTGGGCATCACTGCAGACCATTTCCTGTTCTGTACTCACTGTAGCTTGGGAGCAGACTTCTGATTCCCAGGCTATAGTGTGACTGAACAGCTCTGCAGACTCAGCCATCTCAGTTCCACCATACTGTGCAGGGCGGATGGAGACTTCAGAGCTGGGAGAATGCAAGTGTGATTGGGCTGACAACTCAGAGGACTGATGTTTTTTGGATGCGGTAGTTGAGGTGGCGGAGAGGGCACTTGTTGGACCACTTGAGATCCATTCAAACATTTTCCTTTTTTGGCCATCATCTACCTTTGTTCCAGTTGTTCGTGTCCGTAAAAAAGGGAGCACATCGGATTGTCCACGGTAAGTAGTAGACATCTTACTTTTGCTGGAAGATGGTCTATCTTCAGCAGATGTTAATGGAGCTTTGCCACCTTCCCCATGGACAAACCCTTTTTTCCTTTTCCAACACGCCTCTTCCCCTTTCCACCAGCATCTGTCATTTTACCACTCATTTTGATTGCGACAAGATTGTCGACTTAAAATGTGGTAGTAAAAATTGAGAGGTGGTGTAGATTTCAACGGTGGTCTAGCTTTATTAACAGCAGAATAAACAACAATAATTATCCCTGACAATGCCACTACGGCCCTTAATCTGGCAGCATAGTTTGCTAGTATAATGGCTTAGTAACAATGAGTTTGAGTGTGCAATGCAGGCAGATGTGCTGCAAATATCTTTGCACTAGTGGGATAATACAGAAGTCCAACAGTCACTTTTAGGATGCCACTAAGTTTCCTCAGTGTTTGCTAGTATAATGGCTTAGTAACAATGAGTTTGAGTGTGCAATGCAGGCAGACGTGCTGCAAATATCTTTGCACTAGTGGGACAATACAGAAGTCCAACAGCCACGTTTAGGATGCCACTAAGTTTCCTCAGTGTTTGCTAGTATAATGGCTTAGTAACAATGAGTTTGAGTGTGCAATGCAGGCAGACGTGCTGCAAATATCTTTGCACTAGTGGGACAATACAGAAGTCCAACAGTCACTTTTAGGATGCCACTAAGTTTCCTCAGTGTTTGCTAGTATAATGGCTTAGTAGCAATGAGTTTGAGTGTGCAATGCAGGCAGACGTTCTGCAAATATCTTTGCACTAGTGGGACAATACAGAAGTCCAACAGCCACTTTTAGGATGCCACTAAGTTTCCTCAGTGTTTGCTAGTATAATGGCTTAGTAACAATGAGTTTGAGTGTGCAAAGGGCAGGAGGGTACAGTGGCAGGGTTGTGGGTCTGGGTGGAGGAAAGGAAGCCTCCCTTTCTATCCCTCCTAATGGGGAAATGCAGCGAGGAAATCCCTGACCTTAGCTACACAGACGCTGTCATCTTGTGTAGCTGTTAAAATCTGTTTTCACGGCCCTGACTGTCACCTATGGCTCTGACCCTGCCGGTATTACCCCTTACAAGGGCTGAAAGAAACTTCTATCCCTATTCTGTATAGCGCTGTGTATAGAGCGTACACAATAGTATCGGAGACAGGAGCTATGCCAGCGGTGACTGACACCAAGACGCAGAAGGCAGATAATGGCGTGCTGGAGGAAAATGTCCGTTTTTATAATGCAGGGACATGTGACATGAACATCCTATCACACATGCCGTTGCTTCTCTGGCTAAAAGTCCACTTAGCTGTGTGTGTGTCTGGGATTGGCTGACATGCTGGCCTGCCCCACTACATGCGCGCGCTTAGGGAAGGAAGACAAGGAAAAAAAAAAATGGCGATCGCCATTATCCAAACAGCAGTGATCTGAATGCGCTGTTCCCGCACACTATACGCTGAAAATTCATAATAGTGTGAGTCACAGAGTGACTTACACTATTACAGCGGAAAGCCAGCTAGTAATTAGCTTGTCTTTTTGCTGCTAGAACCGTTCTCGAACGTATCTAGAACTATCGAGCTTTAGCAAAAAGCTCGAGTTCTAGTTCGATCTAGAACAGCCCCCAAAATCACTCGAGCCGCGAACTGGAGAACCTCGAACCGCGAACCACGCTCAACTCTAGTCTTGAGCTGATGTTTTTAATACCATTTTTGGGTACATACAATGTTTTTTTATTGCCTGTTATTGTAATTTAATGCAATGTTGTAGCCACCAACAAAACTTAATTGTGGCATTTTGATTTTTTTTCTCGCTGTGCCCTTTACCAATGAGATTAATTGACTTTATATTTTGATAGATTGGGCATTTCTGAATATGTATTTCTTGCATTATTGTTTTATTTTCAAAGGAGTAAAAGGGAGTGATTTTAACTTTTATTTTTTCATATTTTTACATTTTTATTTTTACATTTTTATTGATTTTACTAGTCCCCTTAGGGAACTTTATGCCTGTACTATCAGATTGCTTCTGCTGATCAAAGCGATGCTTCAGCATCACTCTGATCAGATGAAATGCTGCTTTCCTGTGAGTGACGGCAGGAATCACTAATATGCACCCAGAACTGCTCGTGGCTCTGGGTGCATGTTGCACCTTACAGGTTTGTGATAGGGTTATGCCAGCGTCACACAGGATGATCTATCGTGCGATCGCACGAGCGATCGTACCCGCCCCCGTCGTTTGTGCGTCACGGGCAATTAGTTGCCTGTGGCGCACAAAGTTGTTAACCCCCTGTCACACACACTTACCTCCCGGGCGACGTCGCTGTGGGCGGCGAACATCCTTTTCCTGAAGGGAGAGGGACGTTCGGTGTCACAGCGACGTCACTCAGCGGCCAGCCAATAGAAGCGGAGGGGCGGAGATGAGCGGGACGTAACATCCCGCCCACCTCCTTCCTTCCGCATTGCCGGCGAGACGCAGGTAAGCTGTGTTCGTCATTCCCGGGGTGTCACACGGAGCAACGTGTGCTGCCACGGGAACGATGAACAACTGGAGCGCAGAAGCAGGACCGACTTTTTGAAAATGAACGACGTGTCAACGAGTAACGATAAGGTGAGTATTTTTGCTCATTCACAGTCGTTCAGAGGTGTCACAAGGTACAATATCTCTGACGATGGTGGATGTGCGTCACTAACGACGTGACCCCGACGACATATCGCCCGATGTATCGTACCGTGTGACGCCGGCATTAAAGTGTATTAATGACCTTTATTCACTGTGAATGCAAAATGCTTATTTACTGTTCATTGTATGCATTGTTACTGACCAGCCACAAGCATCTGCCTTTGACTGTTTGGTTGCTATAGCAACAGCTCAACTGACTTCAGCTGTGGACTTGGAGACCTGAGGAGCTGTTGTGTGTGAGCTGAAGGGAAAGCAAGAGGTGTGCGTAAACGAAAGGAGCTGCCGCAGAAACACTTAAATAAATTGTGAGGAGACTCGTGTTAGGGCGGCTTTGCACGTTGCGACATTGCACGTGCGATGTCGATGGGGTCAAATCGAAAGTGACGCACATCCGGCGTCGCAGTCGATATCGCAATGTGTAAAACCTTTTTGATACGATGAACGAGCGCAAAAGCGTCGTTATCGTATCATCGCTGCAGCCTCCGACATTTCCATAATGCCGCTGCAGCGACAGGTGCGAAGTTGTTCCTCGCTCCTGCGGCAGCACACATCGCTCTGTGTGAAGCCGCAGGAGCGAGGAACTTCACCTTACCTGCCGCCGGCTGCAATGAGAAGGACGGAGGTGGGCGGGATGTTTACATCCTGCTCATCTCCTCCCCTCCACTTCAATTGGCCGCCTGCCGTGTGACGTCGCTGTGACGCCGCACGACCCGCCCCCTTAGGAAGGAGGCGGGTCGCCGGCCAGAGGGACGTTGCACGGCAGGTATGTGCGTGTGAAACTGCCGTAGCGATAATAATCGCTACGGCAGCTTTCACTAGATATTGCACGTGCGACGGGGACGGGACTATCGCTGCAGCATCGGTAACACATTGTTACTGATGTTGCAGCATGCAAAGCCCGCCTTAGAGTTTGGTGAGGAGGACCATGACGCATGTGAGCAGCATTCTGTGCCAGAGATCACCATTCTTCAGTTGCTGGCTATACTGGTCACCGTGAGAGGATCTTCAAGTCTCTGGTTATGGCAACTGGACACCATAGTACCTGGGTACGGTAGGCTGGGCCCAGGTCTGCGTGCATGCCACACTTTGTTTTGGTACCAAAACACATATCTGTTCTGCTTAGGCCGACTATATACACAATAAGACTCGCTGGCTCTGCTGTGTCAGTTTGTCAGTTACAGTTAAAATCTTAAAGAGACAGCACCACATGTTTGCATTGACTGTTGCTTTAGAAGATTTCCAGGACCGTGTTGCTGAGCTGTGTGGTTTGCCTTCCCACTTTTACAATCTTCCTTATCTGTGAGGCTTCAGCAATTAAGGGTATTCAGGGGAGTTAGGGGTGCTTCAAACAAAGCGAGATCGCTGCTGAGATCACTGCTGAGTCATGGTTTTTGTGACGCAGCAGTGACCTCATTAGCGATCTAACTGTGTGTGACACTGAGCAGCGATCTGGCCCCTGCTGTGAGATCGCTGCTCGTTACACACAGCCCTGGTTAATTTTTTTTATTGTTGCTCTACCACTGTGACGCACAGATCGCTGTGTGTGACAGCGAGAGAGCGACGAAATGAAGCGAGCAGAGAGCAGGAGCCGGCATCTGGCAGCATGTGGTAAGCTGTAACCAGGGTAAACATCGGGTAACCAAGGTGGTTACCCGATATTTACCTTCGTTACCAGCCTCCGCCGCTCACGCTGCCAGTGCCAGCTCTCTGCTTTCTGAACATGTAGCTGCAGTACACATCGGGTTAATTAACCTGATGTGTACTGTAGCTAGGAAAGCAGGGAGCCAGCGCTAAGCAGTGTGCGCTGCTCCCTGCACATGAAGCTGCAGTACACATCGGGTTAATTAACCCGATGTGTACTGTAGCTAGGAGAGCAGGGAGCCAGCACTAAGCAGTGTGCGTGGCTCCCTGCTCTCTGCACATGTAGCAACGTTATGATCGCTGCTGCGTCACTGTGTTTGACAGCTAAGCAGCGATCATAACAGCGACTTACTAGGTCGCTGTTACGTTACAGAAAATGGTGACGTAACAGCGACATCGTTATCGCTGTCACTGTGTGAACCCAGCCTTAATGTGTTTTGTTTATGTTTAGATAGATAAGTTGTAAGCTCTTGTGCTGCACCACTGGTAGGGTGTGTTCGCGCACACACACACACACACACACACACACACATGTGGCGCCCCAGGACCTGGTCGCCACAACAGCATTGCCCCTCCAAAGGGTTAATGCTGAGCCTGGAGGTATTTGGGAGGTCTATTGGCCAGTAAGTTTAACATCCAACACAGTTTCTCCCTCAGGCCAGCAGGGGGAGCTCTGAACCTGGAGTTCCAGGGAGCATTCCTTAAGTCTGACCTGAGGGAGGAGTTAGTGTTCAGTCTGTAGAGAGAGAGCAGAGAAAGCAGACGCAGATTAGTGCTGTCCTGCGGACTAGGGCCTGGAGCTGGAATAGCTTGGCCCAGTGAAGCAGGAAGAGCAGAGAGGCACAGAAGAGACTCAGACATCGGAGTCTGTGGCCACCAGGGCCTAAAATACTCCCTGGTAGCCGAATCCGAAGGGCAGGAGAGCTGCAAGCACCTGGCCCATAAACAGCCCGAAGGTACAGTTGCATCACCAGGGCCCGGTGTGGACTCCAGCAGAGAAGCACCAGAGAGGGCCTGCGCAGCCTACCACACAGGGAGAGGGACGTACCACCGGTCCCAGCAGCAAGAGGGCCATTGCTAAGCCAGAGAGCAGGGTCCTATAACAGTAAAGAAAGAACAGGAGTAGGCCTCATACTCATCTGGCCAAAAAGATACCTCAGTTACTTCCAGGTCGGCCGGAGCCCTCTACCACCTGTGACAGTCTCCCAGGACTAAACTGTTGCCAAGTAAAAGAGGTGAAGGTAAAGAGACTACTGTTTGTGCCTGTTTCTTTCACTGCCTGTCGGCCCTGCACCGTATTATTCACACAACATCACACCATAGACTCTCACGAGCACCAGCTGTTGCCCCGGGGCACCGCTCCACCTGTGGGGAACAGGACCATCCGAGCTGCCATACCACCAGCCCCGGAGGCCTCATACAGCAGCGGCGGCTTAATAGCCGCAAACCACAGGTGGCGTCACAAAAATACAAACTTTAATCAACCCCACTGAAGCCATCTTAATTGACACCCACCAGGGTCACGGAGTCGGGCCCCGCCACCACTGACGACCCCTGGACTAGTCCGGCCCGGCACCGGGTGTCCCATAGCCTTGGGGTGGGCGAGTCAACTTTGGCGTCACGAACAGGATTTCGTGCCCGGTCCCACCGGGTACTGTGCGCCTGCAGAAACTGTGCTTAAAAGACTGTGTTACTGTTTGAAAACTGCCGCCGCCAATTGCCTCGCTGAGTGCAGGAAGAAGGGGGCGTGCCCGAAAAAGAGCGCGAAGGGAGCGCGCCATCAGAGCAGAGCGCCGTTAACCCTGCGCGACCCAGAAGAGATTTTGAAAAGTGAATGGAGCCTGGTAAGGTTCACTAAGGGGGAGGAAGATGTCCGACTCAGAGGGAGAGCAGGTGGTTGACATAGCCCGAGACGCCGAGCACCAGCCGAAGCAATCCCAGTCGCCGTCGCCCCAGCCCCCGCTGTAGCGCCGGTAATGCCGATCACAATGCCGTACATCCCGGGAGCAGAATGGCTGCCGCAGTACTCCGGGGAGTCACATACCCTGATCGACTTCAGAGAAAGGCTGCACAGCTTGTTTACAGTGTATCCTCTGACTGAGAGCCAGAAGGTGGGCATATTAATTGGGCAGCTAGCCGGCGTGGCCCAGCGTGAAGTGAAGTCCTGGCCTGACACAGATAAAGGGACAGCGACCCAGATACTGGCTAAGTTAAAGAGTACTTTTGACACCCGCACCGCAGCAGAAATAAAAATGAGATTCTTTGGGTGCAAACAACGGGCCACAGACAGCATACGGGACTATGCCTTAAACTTGCAGGAGGCCCTGAGAGCAATTAAACAGGTGGACCCAGAGAGTGTACGTGAAGAAGACAAGCTCCTAACTGAGCAGTTCATAGAAGGGCTCCTGTCAGACGCCCACAGGACACAGCTGCGTGTCATGGTCCTGCAGAACCCTGCTCTTGACTTTGCAAAGTTTAAGGACCAGGCCATCCGGGTACTGAGAGAATCTACACCGAATGACACAGTACCCCTCCGGCCTCCTGCTATCACGTACCCAGGGGTGGTGCCTGCAACACGAGCCGCTGCAGGGGCTGAGGCGCAGACCTTGGATAAAGATCCCACTGCAGAGCTCAGACAGCAGGTCCAAGAGCTGACCAAGACAGTGGCTGCCCTCGCAAAAACAGGGCAGTCCCTACAAGTGACCCCATCACCTGCAAGAATTGAGTTGGCCTCCAGTCCAGATGATGTCCCGTGGATGCGGCAAAGGAGGATTCCGCCGGCCCGAGGAAAAGAGACAGACCGGTATGATTCAACTGGACAACCGATTTGCCGCCGCTGCAGCCAGGCAGAGCACATTGCAAGACACTGTCCTTTAAATGGGCCGAGCCTGGGGCCAGGAGCCAACCCCCAGGTGTAAGGAATAGAGATGAGCAAACCGGCCGTGGTTCGGCTCGAGTTCGGTTCGTCGAACGGAGGTCCCGTTCGAGTTCGGTTCGTTGAACGTTCGACGAACCAAACTCGAACCTATAGGATATAATGGGAGGCAATCACAAACACATAAAAATGCATTATAAATGTACACATACAGTTAATAAACATTGCTATAATACTTACCGGTCCCCGCAATCCCTCCTGCACTCTGTCTCCTGCCGCTATTCCATCCGATGATCGCTGAATCCTCCCGGTGACCAGCACTTCCAGCAGTGATGCAGGACCTATCGTGACGTCAAAATAGCCATGTGACCAGTCACGTGGCTATTATCTCATTGGCTACAGACTGGTCACATGACTATGACGCGTCATGTAGGACCTGCGAGTGCATCTCTCCGGTACACGGTGCACATTTGTGTATCGCCGTGTACCGGCGACATGCTCTAGCACACGGTCGACTCCCTGTTCCGTTAGGGACCGGCTGACACAGCCGGTCATTAACGGAGATCCCCGTTGCCATAGCAACGCAGTTAGCGGTGACGTCACCGCTAACCGCGGCTCCAGGAGCACCGTTGCTATTGTAACGCGTCTGTCAGCGTTACCACTCTTACCGCTAGCAGCACTGATCTCTCACGGAGTGAAGGCTCCACGGGAAGCAGCGTCTTCCCCCATGCAGCAGTGATGTAGCAGAGCTGCATTTGTTGAACGAGAAAGACAGAAGACCATGGATCGTGGAGGGCTGACAGGGGGTAATAAAGATGGAGTCTCTAATGTGTCTGTGTGTTTATTTCTATTAAAGTATTTTTTCTCTGTGTGGTGTCTTTTTTTTAACCCTTTATTGGAGATTCTTAATGGCAGGGTCAAACGTGCCTGACATTAAGAATCTCTGGCTTAATACTGGCTAGTAAAACAAAGCCAGTATTAACTCATGATTACCCAACAAGCCACCCGGCTTAAGGGCTGTTGGAAGAGTTGGATACAGCGCCAGATGATGGCGCTTCTATGAGAGCGCCATTTTCTAGGACGGCTGCGGACTGAAATTCGCAGCAGAGGCGCCCAGAAACCTCGGGCTAACCTGTGCTGCGGATTCCAATCCCCAGCTGCCTAGTTGTACCTGGTTGGATACAAAAATGGGGCGAAGCCCACGTCATTTGTTTTTTAATTATTTCATGAAATAAGTGAAATAATTAAAAAAAAACGGGCTTCCCTATATTTTTGGTTCCCAGCCGGGTACAAATAGGCAACTGGGGGTTGGAGGCAGCCCGTGGCTGCCTGCTGTACCTGGCTAGCATACAAAAATATGGCGAAGCCCACGTCATTTTTTTGGTGGGCAAAAAACTTCTGCATACAGTCCTGGATGGAGTATGCTGAGCCTTGTAGTTCTGCAGCTGCTGACTGTTCTTCTCCATACAGACAGACAGCAGCTGCAGAACTACAAGGCTCAGCATACTCCATCCAGGACTGTATGCAGAAGTTTTTTTCCCCCTGAAAAAATGACGTGGGCTTCGCCATATTTTTGTATGCTAGCCAGGTACAGAAGGCAGGTACGGCTGCCCCCAACCCCCAGTTGCCTATTTGTACCCGGCTGGGAACCAAAAATAAAGGGAAGCCCTTTTTTTTATTATTTCATGAATTTCATGAAATAATCAGAAAACAAATGACGTAGGCTTTGCCCCATTTTTGTGTTCAGCCAGGTACAACTAGGCAGCTGGGGATTGGAATCCGCAGCACAGGTTGGCCTGATCTTTCTGGGCCCCACTGCTGCGAATTGCAGTTTGCAGCCGCCTCAGAAAATGGCATTTTCATAGAAGCGCCATCTTCTGGTGCTGTATCCAACACTTTCAGCACCTGCCTGCTATACCTGGCTAGCATACAAAAATATGGCGAAGCTCACGTCCTTTTTTTGTAGTTTTTTGGCAAAAAAAAATAAACAATGCTTCCCTGGATTTTCCATTGCCAGTGAAGGTAACACCAAGCAGTGGGGGTTAGCAGCCAGTAGCTGCTTGGATTACCCTTAGCTAGCAATACAAAAAATGCAGCGGGAGCCCATATATATTTTTTTTAATTATTTATTTAAATAACTAAAAACAAAATGGGCTTCCCTGTATTTTGATTGCTGGACATCACAGTGCTGTAAAAATAAATCTTTAAAAAAAATGACGTAGTGCTCCGCGGTATTTTTGATTCTCAGCGCAGATAAAGCAGACAGCTATGGGTTGCCACCCACATCTGCCTGCCGTTACCTTGGTTGGCAATCAAAATACAGGGAAGCCCATTAATTTTTTTCTATTTAGCAAATAGTTAAAAAAAAATGACGTTGGGTCCCCCCATTTTTGATAGCCAGCTAGGGTAAAGCAGACGGCTGTAGCCTGAAAACCACAGCTGGCAGCTTTACCGTGGTTGGGGATCCAATGTGGAGGTCCCCCCAGGCTCTTTTTTATAATTATTTTATAAATATTAATAATTACACAATAAAAGTAGGGTCCCCCCCAAATTGGATCACCAGCCAAGGTAAAGCGGACAGCTGTGGTCTGGTATTCTCAGGGTGGGAAGGTCCATAGTTATTGGGCCTTCACAGCCTAAAATAGCAGGTCGCAGGCACCCCAGACGTGGCGCGTCCACTAGATGCGCCAATCCTGGCGCTTCACCCCAGCTCATCCCGTGCCCTGGTGCAGTGGCAAACTGGGTAATAAATTGGGTTGATACTAGCTGTAAAGTCACCTGAGATCAAGCCCAGCAGTTTGTGATGTCATGGCGTCTATTAGATACCCAACATCATAAACTGTCAGTACTAACAAAAAAAAAATCGACAAAAAGAAATTTATTTGAAAAAACAGTCCTCAAAACATTTCCTCTTTCACCAATTTATTGTAAGAAAAAAAATGAAGGGGTCCCACGACGACTCTGGACCGTCTAGAATATGGGGGGGAGACACTCAGGGAACGTATCCCCCATTTTCTAGGAGTGCGGACCCTTCATGTGAGGAGTGTGGGTGCAATGAATCTGCACTCACTCTCCCCGGGTAAACAGCAGCAGAGTCCATGTCGTAATGGTTGCTACCAAAGCTGCAATGCCCTGCTCATGAGGTAAGGGCATGCCTAATCAGGAGAACTATTCTACATTTCCAAATATTGGTATTTGCTGATATTATTGCTATTCCACCTACTATATATTGGGGATAGGATCTTGGAGATGGAAAACCCCTTTAAGTCCAGTTATCCAGCTGAATGAATACTTAAGAACAGAGCTCGCTATTTAGATGTGTTTTCTTGTGGCGTATAACGGACTCTCATGTTTGGTAGTCGTTCAGCAGGGAAACCATAAAAGCAAATCCCTCCATTTGGAAATGTAGTATATAGCTCTCCTGATCAATTATGTTCCTTACCTCATGAGCAGGGCATTGCAGTAATAATAATAATTTATTCATTTATATAGCATTATTAATTCCATAGCGCTGTATGTCTTTGGAGTGTGGTAGGAAACCGGAGTACCCGGAGGAAACCCACGTAAACTCCTTGCAGATGGTGTCCTTGGTGAGAATTGAACGCAGGACCTCAGCGCTGCAAGACTGCAGTGCTAACCACTGAGCCACCGTACCGCCCATTTAGCTTACAGATGCATAACCACCACTCACTGTGTCTGAACACAGGAAGCTGAGCTGACAGCCGCTCTGTGCATGCGGCAGCGTCTATTGTGAAGGAGAGGGCCGTGGGAGGATCAACGCTGCACAGGTACCGTGGGACACCGGGGAACACCGGTGGGGTTATAGGGGGTGACCTGGCAGGGCCTGGGGAGGAGTTTTCTGTCGCATGTGTCATGGCACATGCAACAGAAATCAGAGGAGTAGGGTGAATGCGGCCGGCGCGCTGCTGTGCGCGCGGCCATCTTGGATTTCTGGGAGGGCATCAGGGGGGGCACTTTGGCGACACCGGGGGACCGGAGGGGACCGGGGAGGAGATTTATCATGTTTGTTCATGCCAGATGGGAGATACATAATTTTTTACCGGCGCTGTCATTTACTGTAACGTGATCATCGGTGTACGGTGTATACCTGTGATCACGTGAGCGGGGACCGGAAAAACCGTCCTGAATCATGACCTCCAGGGTCTCAGCTAGCCCTGAAACCCCGGAGATTTTCTGACGCCGGGGGGCGTTATTCACTTATTTCTGCCTGCTGTTTATAAACGGCAGATCAGAATAAGGCTACATTAACACGACCGATCCATTTTTGCGGTCTGCAAAAAACAGTCCGTTTTTTTTCACGGGTGCATCCGTGTGGCATCCGTTTCCATTCCGTAGACGGTCCGTATGTCATCTGTTTGTCATCCGTGTGCCTTCCGTTTTTTTTGTGTACTGCCAAAAAACTGAAGGAGGGTAAATGCATAAATTTACCCAGGATCCATAGCTTCATCCTACATGAGGCGGTCACATGTTCACTCCAGTGCCATTTTCTACTGCTTTTCACAGCGTAGAGCGCTCTGGTGATTTTCTTGTGCTTGTGCACTTCATATCAGTCTTTTCTGTCATTATAATGGCAGAAAGACACATAATATCCCACTCTCTTTCATTTTGTAATTTTGCACCCTTTGGTGCCTTTCATGTGGCACTAAGGGGTGCTTAGCTTTGTATTTAGTCAAAAAAATTGAAAAAAAAAATGACGTAGGGTTCCCCCTATTTTTGTAGCCAGCTAGGGTAAAGCAGACAGCTGCAGCCTGCAGACCACAGCTGGCAACCTCACCTTGGCTGGTAATCCAAAACTGAGGGCACCCCACGCTGTTATTTTAAATTAAATAAATAATTTAAAAAAAAAAAAAAACACGTAGGGGTCCCCCCAAAATTGGATCACCAGCCAAGGTAAAGCAGACAGCTGTGGTCTGATATTCTCAGACTAGGGAGGTCCATGGTTATTGGACTCTCCCCAGCCTAAAAATAGCAGGCCGCAGCCGCCCCAGAAGTGGCGCATCCATTAGATGTGCCAATCCTGGTGCTTCGCCCCAGCTCATCCCGCGCCCTGGTGCGGTGGCAAACGGGGTAGTATATGGGGTTAATACCAGATGTGTAATGTCACCTGGCATCAAGCCCTGGGGTTAGTGAGGTCAGGCGTCTATCAGATACCAGACATCACCAACCCAGTCAGTAATAAAAAAAAATAGACGACAAACACATTTTTATTTGAAAAAACACTCCCCAATACATTCCCTCTTTAACCAATTTATTAGAAAGAAAAACAAATCCAGGGCTGGTGTAATCCAAGGGGTTGCCATGGCGATCCACACTGTCCCAGTCAATGAAGAGCAGGATGTTCCCCATTGGCTGGGAGAGCAATGCAGTGACCTGAGCTAACATCAATGGGTCAGCCCAGGTCACTGCAGGGGATGACAAGTGCCGCTGTCAGCGAGGTACATTACCTGCGCTGATCTCCTGCACTGCCGACAGCACCTGTCACTGAGTTCAATGACCGCCGCCTTCACAGCAAAGTATCGCGAGCGGCCCGTGACGTCACCGCTAGTCAGTCTCTGGTTGGAAGCGTGAGAAGGTGATGTGACAAGCGGCGGCCATGGAGGTCAGTGACAGCGCTGAGGTCGGGACTTCATCACCGCAGGTAAGCCGAGCGGGACCATGTGTGCAGAGTGACAGGAGGACGTCAGTGTCATGAACTGCATGGCTGGGGACGTGTGTGTGTGTGTGTGTATTTATGTGTACATGCCGCGTGCAGGATGGGGCGGAGTGAGCTGAGCGGGGAAGTGTGGGCTTCCTGCACGTAACTAGGCAGGGCTGTATTTTGCCTTCATGCTGCCCTAGGCACTTTAAGTGGTCGCGCCCCTTAGTGACAACGTAAAACTGAGTTTTCGCACACGACATCTGTTTAAGGCAGATCTACTCTGTAAAACACTTTAAAAAGTATCAATAAGAAACTAACCCCCCCTCCCCCCAATGGGAATCACCACAGGCACATCAAAACATAGCATGAGTATAAAATATTCCCACCACACCGTCCCCACTTATATACTGTGACTGTGACACTGCCCCTAATAAACACCACTCTGCCCTCCCTTATAAACTACTGTATATCCACCACACCTTCCTCGATTATGAAATATGATCTGTACATTGTGAGGAGGGAGCAGCATGATGTGAGGACAATGCCCCATGCATGCTGCCCCCTCCTCACAATGTCCCATGCATGCTGCCCCCTCCTCACAATGTCCCATGCATGCTGCCCCCTCCTCACAATGTCCCATGCATGCTGCCCCCTCCTCACAATGTCCCATGCATGCTGCCCCCTCCTCACAATGTCCCATGCATGCTGCCCCCTCCTCACAATGTCCCATGCATGCTGCTCCCTCCTCACAATGTTCCATGCATGCTGCCCCCTCTTCACAATGTCCCATGCATGCTGCTCCCTCCTCACAATGTCCCATGCATACTGCCCCCTCCTCACAATGTCCCATGCATGCTGCCCCCTCCTCACAATGTCCCATGCATGCTGCTCCCTCCTCACAATGTCTCATGCATGCTGCTCCCGCCTCACAATGTCCCATGCATGCTGCCCCCTCCTCACAATGTCCCTTGCATGCTGCCCCCTCCTCACAATGTCCCATGCATGCTTCTCTCTCCTCACAATGTCCCATGCATGCTGCCCCCTCTTTACAATGTCCCATGCATGCTGCCCCCTCTTCACAATGTCCCATGCATGCTGCTCCCTCCTCACAATGTCCCATGCATGCTGCTCTCTCCTCACAATGTCCCACGCATGCTGCCCCCTCTTCACAATGTCCCATGCATGCTGCTCCCTCCTCACAATGTCCCATGCATGCTGCTCCCTCCTCACAATGTCTCATGCATGCTGCTCCCTCCTCACAATGTCTCATGTATGCTGCTCCCGCCTCACAATGTCCCATGCATGCTGCTCCCTCCTCACAGTGCCCCATGCATGCTGCCCCCTCCTCACAGTGTCCCATGCATGCTGCCCCCTCCTCACAGTGTCCCATGCATGCTGCCCCCTCCTCAGTGTCCCATGCATGCTGCCCCCTTCTCACAATGTCCCATGCATGCTGTCCCTCTCCATGAGCTCCTAATGCTGCCTTCCTCTTTTCCATAATGAGACCTTCATGTTGCCCCACTCATGCTAAGACCACCACACTAACGCTTATGCTGAGACCCCCCCACACACACTACCCCACTCTTGATATTGACTCCCCTACATTGCTCCACTCCATACTGATCCCACACATGCTGCCCCTTCTTCACAATGAGCTCCCAATGCTGCCCCCTCTTATTCTGTGTCCTTACACTCCCCCCACCCAATCGATTTTGTCATTGCACTATCCCTCATCCCTTGTCCTCTGTCTCTAGCATTAGCCCCTCTCTCCCACTCCCCCAGCATCAGCCTCTCTCCCCCAGCATCAGCCTCTATCTTCCCTCAGCATCAGCCTCTCTCCCCGTCTCAGCCTTTGCCTCCCCCCAGCCTCAGCCTCCCTCCAGCCTCCCTCCAGTCTCAGCCTCAGCCTCCCTCAAGTCTCAGCCTCAGCCTCCCTCCAGTCTCAGCCTCAGCCTCCCTACAGCCTCCCCCCAGTCTCGGCCTCAGTCTCCCTCCAGCCTCCCCCCAGTCTCAGCCTCCCTCCAGTCTCAGCTTCTGCCTCCCTCCAGCCTCCCCCCAGTCTCTGCCTCCCTCCAGCCTCCCCCCAGTCTCTGCCTCTGCCTCCCTCCAACCTCCCCCCAGTCTCAGCCTCTGCCTCTCTCCAGCCTCCCCCCAGTCTTAGCCTCTGCCTCCCTCCAGCCTCCCCCCAGTCTCTGCCTCTGCCTCCCTCCAGCCTCCCCCCAGTCTCTGCCTCCCTCCAGCCTCCCCCAGTCTCAGCCTCTGCCTCCCTCCAGCCTCCCCACAGTCTCAGCCTCTGCCTCCCTCCAGTCTCAGCCTCTGCCTCCCTCCAGCCTCTCTCCAGTCTCAGCCTCTGCCTCTGCCTCTCTCCAGTCTCAGCCTCTGCCTCCCTACAGCCTCCCCCCAGTCTCAGCCTCTGCCTCCCTCCAGCCTCCCCCCAGTCTCAGCCTCTGCCTCCCTCCAGCCTCCCCCCAGTCTCAGCCTCTGCCTCCCTCCAGCCTCCCCCCAGTCTCAGCCTCTGCCTCCCTCCAGTCTCAGCCTCTGCCTCCCTCCAGCCTCCCCCCAGTCTCAGCCTCTGCCTCCCTCCAGCCTCCCCCCAGTCTCAGCCTCCCTCCAGTCTCAGCTTCAGCCTCCCTCCAGCCTCCCCCCAGTCTCAGCCTCCCTCCAGCCTCCCCTCAGTCCCACCTCTGCCTCCCTCCAGCCTCCCCCAAGTCTCAGCCTCTGCCTCCCTCCAGACTCCCCCCAGTCTCTGCCTCTGCCTCCCTCTAGCCTCCCCCCCCAGTCTCTGCCTCTGCCTCCCTCCAGCCTCCCCCCAGTCTCTGCCTCTGCCTCCTTCCAGCCTCCCCCCCAGTCTCTGCCTCTTCCTCCCTCCAGCCTCCCCCAGTCTCTGCCTCTGCCTCCCTCCAGCCTCCCCCCAGTCTCAGCCTCCCTCCAGCCTCCCCTCAGTCCCAGCCTCTGCCTCCCTCCAGCCTCCCCCAAGTCTCAGCCTCTGCCTCCCTCCAGACTCCCCCCAGTCTCTGCCTCTGCCTCCCTCTATCCCCCCCCCCCAGTCTCTGCCTCTGCCTCCCTCCAGCCTCCCCCCAGTCTCTGCCTCTGCCTCCTTCCAGCCTCCCCCCAGTCTCTGCCTCTTCCTCCCTCCAGCCTCCCCCCAGTCTCTGCCTCTGCCTCCCTCCAGCCTCCCCCCAGTCTCTGCCTCTGCCTCCCTCCAGCCTCCCCCCAGTCTCTGCCTCTGCCTCCCTCCAGCCTCCCCCCAGTCTCTGCCTCTGCCTCCCTCCAGCCTCCCCCCAGTCTCTGCCTCTGCCTCCCTCCAGCCTCCCCCCAGTCTCTGCCTCTGCCTCCCTCCAGCCTCCCCCCAGTCTCTGCCTCTGCCTCCCTCCAGCCTCCCCCCCAGTCTCTGCCTCTGCCTCCCTCCAGCCTTCCCCCAGTCTCTGCCTCTGCCTTCCTCCAGCCTCCCCCAGTCTCTGCCTCTGCCTCCCTCCAGCCTCCCCCCAGTCTCAGCCTCTGCCTCCCTCCAGCCTCCCCCCAGTCTCAGCCTCTGCCTCCCTCCAGCCTCCCCCCAGTCTCAGCCTCTGCCTCCCTCCGGCCTCCCCCCAGTCTCAGCCTCTGCCTCCCTCCAGCCTCCCCCCAGTCTCTGCCTCTGCCTCCCTCCAGCCTCCCCCCAGTCTCAGCCTCTGCCTCTCTCCAGCCTCCCCCCAGTCTCAGCCTCTGCCTCCCTCCAGCCTCCCCCCAGTCTCTGCCTCTGCCTCCCTCCAGCCTCCCCCCAGTCTCTGCCTCTGCCTCCCTCCAGCCTCCTCCCAGTCTCAGCCTCTGCCTCCCTCCAGTCTCCCCCCAGTCTCAGCCTCTGCCTCTCTCCAGTCTCAGCCTCTGCCTCCCTCCAGCCTCCCCCCAGTCTCAGCCTCTGCCTCCCTCCAGTCTCAGCCTCTGCCTCCCTCCAGCCTCCCCCCAGTCTCAGCCTCTGCCTCCCTCCAGCCTCCCCCCAGTCTCAGCCTCTGCCTCCCTCCAGCCTCCCCCCAGTCTCAGCCTCTGCCTCTCTCCAGTCTCAGCCTCTGCCTCCCTCCAGCCTCCCCCAGTCTCAGCCTCTGCCTCCCTCCAGTCTCAGCCTCTGCCTCCCTCCAGCCTCCCCCCAGTCTCAGCCTCTGCCTCCCTCCAGCCTCCCCCCAGTCTCAGTCTCTGCCTCCCTCCAGCCTCCCCCCAGTCTCAGCCTCTGCCTCCCTCCAGCCTCCCCCCAGTCTCAGCCTCTGCCTCCCTCCAGCCTACCCCCAGTCTCAGCCTCTGCCTCCCTCCAGTATCAGCCTTTGCCGCCTCCCCCCCCCGCATGCGCAGATCTCTGGTCTGCATTAGAGACACTCCCACGCTCCTTATGAATCCACTTACCTGCTCCAGTGCCCGCCACCATCTTCCTGTCTCACGTGAGTATCCTCTTCTGACACCAGCTTCCATCACGGCGTCATCCGCGGCGTCCTGCTGTGAGCTCTGCATGTGACGTCCACACAGCAGTGGACGCAGCACAGAGGAAGGAGCTGATTGGCGCGCGCCTGTGACCCCGGAAGTGCAGGCGCCGGCAGTTCCGGGGTCAATCAGCTCCCTGTGCTCGGCAGCCACAAAAAAAAAATGTAAAAAAAAAAAAAAAAAAAAAAAAAATTTTTTTTTTTTTTTTTTTTTTGCTGCCAGAAGGTGCCGCCCCTCACAATCTGCCGCCCTAGGCACCGGACAACGGGTGCCTAATGGTAAATACGGCCCTGTAACTAGGATAAACATCGGGTTACTAACCAAAGCGCTTTGCTTGGATACCTGATGTTTATCTTGGTTACCAGCTTCTGGCAGGCTGCCAGCGATGGCTCCTGCACACTGTAGCTGTAAAAAGCCCTGCTTTTTGCTGCTAGAACCGTTCTCGAACGTATCTAGAACTATTGAGCTTTAGCAAAAAGCTCGAGTTCTAGTTCTATCTAAAACACCCCCAAAAATCACTCGAACCGCGAACTGGAGAACCTCGAACCGTGAACCGCGCTCAACTCTAGTAAGGAAGCCCGGCTCAACTCCTAGTTGCAGCAAGTATGTGGGAGGACGACCGGTCCTTCCTATTGTGCTGGATGGGATCCCTTTGAACGCCCTCCTGGATACGGGGTCCCAGGTAACAACCATCCCTCATAGACTGTACAAAAGATATTGGGCTGATTCAGACATTGACCATGGCCCAGATGATGATTTAACAATTGTGGCCAGTAATGGTCAGCCCTTGCCTCAAATTGGGTATATGGAGGTAACCATTAAAGTGGGGCGGGTAGAATTGCCATGTCAGGGGATGATAATTGTAGATATTGATCGCAAAGAATCTAACCCACTGCTAACCATTGGTACAAATGTGATGGAAAATTGTCTTGCCGAAGTGATAATTTTGTTGCAGCAGGTGTCTGAAAGTACCAGCTCCGGGCAGCAGCGTGCCCTACAGAGGGAGATCAGAGCCCTGATGAGGAGGCAGCAGGTAGAGCTGGCCGGAGGAGAAATTGACAGTGTAAGGGTAAGAGACCCTCTCCCCATTGCAATCCCCCCAAAAAGTGAAATGTTGATATGGTGTTGGGCAGCACTAGGCCTCAAGGGTCAAGATTACCAGGCCCTGGTGGAACCTGTGTATTCAGAAAGTAGGCCTGGAGTCCTGATAGCCAGAGGGGTAGCAGACGTCCGCAAGGGAAGAGTGCCCTTCCGCGTACTGAATTGTGGGGAGGAGGAAGCCAAATTGCCCCGGTACGCCACTGTAGCAAAACTGTACACTGTCAGTAACAATACCATCAAAGCAGTGGAACCCTTGATCCCGTCCGACCAGGCGGAAGACAATGGCTCCAAGGGACAGCTGGAGGACTGGTGCCAAAAATTACATGTGGGCACCGACTCCACCCCCTCACACCAAAAGCATGGGGTTTACCGGGTGGTACAGGAGTACGAGCGGGTCTTCAGCAAGCACCCCCTAGATTTTGGGCAGGTAAAAGGGGTTAAGCATCAAATCCCCACGGGTGACCATCATCCCATTAAAGAGAGATACCGCCCTGTACCCCCAGCACAGTATCAGCGTGCCAAAGAAATGAAGGAGGCTGGGGTTATCAGAGATAGTTGTAGCCCCTGGGCAGCTCCACTAGTGCTCGTAAAGAAAAAAGATGGTACAATGAGAATGTGCGTAGATTACAGACAAATTAACCGCATTACACATAAAGATGCTTATCCACTACCCAGAATAGAAGAGTCACTAACAGCCTTAAAATCAGCTAATTATTTCTCCACCCTGGATCTCACCAGTGGGTATTGGCAGGTTCCCGTGGTAAAGGCGGACAAGGAGAAGACTGCATTCACGACACCAATGGGTCTCTGCGAGTTTAATTGTATGCCGTTCGGGCTCTGCAACGCCCCAGGGACATTTCAGAGATTAATGGAGTGCTGCTTGGGCCATCACAACTTTGAAACCATGCTATTGTACCTGGATGACGTCCTAGTCTACTCCAAGACCTACGAAGACCACCTGAGGCACTTAGCAGAAGTGTTTGAGTCCTTGTCGGAGTATGGCCTGAAGATAAAGCCGTCCAAATGTCACCTCTTGAAGCTAAAGGTACAATACCTGGGTCATGTGGTCAGCGCAGAAGGTGTGGCACCTGATCCGGAGAAAGTCACCGTAATCAAGGACTGGCCAAGACCCACCAGGGTAAAGGAAGTGCGGCAGTTCCTTGGGCTGGTGGGCTACTACCGAAGGTTCATTGATGGTTTCACCAAGATAGCAGCGCCTCTTCAAGATCTCCTGGTGGGCCAGCCAAAGAAGGCTAAGAAGCAAAGCCCTCCATTTTAATGGAACAGCCAAATAGAAACATCTTTTGTCCGGCTGAAAGGAGCTCTCATGGGAGAAGAAATTCTGGCCTACCCTGACTACAGCCAGCCGTTTGTACTGTACACAGACGCCAGCAATGTGGGACTGGGAGCAGTTCTGTCCCAGGTGCAGGGAGGCAGAGAGAAGGTGATAGCTTACGCCAGTAGGAAGCTTCGTTCCACAGAAAGGAATCCAGAAAACTACAGTTCCTTCAAGCTGGAGTTCCTCGCTATTGTTTGGGCAGTGACTGAACGCTTCAAGCACTATCTGTCGTCGGCCAAGTTCACCATCTTCACGGACAACAATCCGTTGACACATCTGTCAAAAGCAAAGCTAGGTGCGTTGGAGCAGCGATGGATGGCCCGGCTGTCTAACTTTGACTTTACCATCAAGTACCGGGCTGGCAAGAAGAATAACAATGCTGATGCGCTGTCCAGAATGCCTCACTTACCCGAGTCTGGAGAAGACCTGGATGAACTCGAAGAGATAGAGTTACCGGCTTTCCATCACCAAGGTGTTTCCCAGTGTGAGCATGCTGTAGGAGAGAAGCGCTCGAGCCAGCACGAGGTCTCGGTCAACCCATTACTCCACCATAATTGGGAAGAGACACAGAACGGTGACCCGGCCGTGCGATTGGTCAAAGAAAAGCTAGCACAAGCTGAGACCCATCTCGGTCCAGACGCTCCACAAGACGCCCAGCAGCTGTGGAAGGAGAGGGGACGACTGTTCACCTACCAAGGCAAGCTATGCAAGAGATATGTCAACTGGCGAATGAATGAACTCGTCTGGCAGATAGTGGTCCCACAGAGG
The DNA here is from genome assembly GCF_048569485.1 of Anomaloglossus baeobatrachus. NCBI lineage: Eukaryota > Metazoa > Chordata > Amphibia > Anura > Aromobatidae > Anomaloglossus > Anomaloglossus baeobatrachus. Next base: position 138,831,481 of record NC_134360.1, read on the forward strand.
GATGCTCCAATGGTCCTAGCAGCTTAGCATGATAAAGCAGGACACTTCGGGTGAAAGAAGTTGGAGACCCTACTCTGCGATCGGTTCTACTGGGTGCACATGAGAAAGACAGTCGAGAAGTGGTGCCGAGACTGTGGTCCGTGTAACCTGAGGCGGAAGGATGATGCCAGCCAGAGATCCCCCCTACAGCCAATTGTCACGAAGCAGCCCCTAGAGTTGGTGGCCCTGGACCACGTGAAGTTAACACCAAGCCGGTCAGGCTATGTTTACGCCCTCACCATTGTGGACCATTACTCTCGTTTCCTGGTAGTAGTGCCTGTGAAAGACAAGACAGCCAGAACAGCAGCTAGAGGATTTCAGGCATACTTTTATCGACCTCATGGCTATCCGGAAAGGGTACTGACTGATCAAGGTCCTGCATTCGAGGCAGAAGTGTTTCAAGAGTTCTGTAACATGTACGGCTGTAGGAAAATCAGAACAACACTGTACCACCCCCAAACCAATGGATTGTGCGAGAAGATGAACCATGTGGTTATTGATATGCTCAAGACTCTACCTCTGGAAGAAAGAAACCAATGGCCAGAGAAGCTACCAGATCTGGTAGACCTGTATAACCATATCCAAATAAACTCGACCAACTGAGGGGTTCTTGAGAGATGCTATACTGGAGTATCTCAAGAAAAATAACCTTATGACAGAGTATCAACATGGGTTTATGAGGGATCGATCCTGTCAAACTAATTTGATCAGCTTCTATGAAGAGGTAAGTTCAAGCCTGGACCAGGGAAATGCAGTGGATGTTGTGTATGTGGACTTTTCAAAAGCTTTTGATACAGTGCCACACAAAAGGTTGGTACATAAAATGAGAATAATGGGGATAGGGGAAAATATGTGTAACTGGGTTAAAAACTGGCTCAGTGATAGGAAACAAAGGGTGGTTATTAATGGTACGTACTCGGACTGGGTCTCAGTTCATAGTGGGGTACCACAGGGGTCAGTATTGGGCCCGCTTCTTTTCAACATATTTATTAATGACCTTGTTGGGGGCATGCGGAGTAGAATTTCAATATTTGCAGATGATACTAAACTCTGCAGGGTAATCAATACAGAGGAGGATAATTTTATATTACAGGGAGATTTATGTAAATTGGAGAATTGGGCTGAGAAGTGGCAATTGAAGTTTAATGTAGATAAATGTAAGGTCATGCACTTGGGTAGAGGAAATAAAATGTATGATTATGTACTTAATTGTAGAACACTGGGTAAAACAGACACAGAAAAAGACTTGGGTGTATGGGTGGATGGTAAACTTCCCTTTAGTGGACAGTGTCAGGCAACTGCTGCCAGGGCTAATAAAATAATGGGATGTATTAAAAGAGGTATAAGTGTTCATGAAAAAAATATAGTTCTACCTCTGTACAAGTCACTAGTGCGACCGCACTTAGAATACTGTGTACAATTCTGGTCACCGATATATAAGAAGGACATAGCTGAACTGGAGAGGGTGCAGAGAAGAGCGACCAAGATTATTAGAGGAATGGGTGGGCTGCAATACCAAGACAGGTTATTAAACTTGGGGTTATTTAGTCTGGAAAAACGAAGGCTTAGGGGGGATCTAATCACAATGTATAAATATATGAGGGGACAGTACAGAGACCTTTCCAAAGATCTTTTTACACCTAGGCCTGCGACTGGAACACGGGGGCATCCGCTACGTCTTGAGGAAAGAAGGTTTAATCATAATCACAGACGAGGATTCTTTACTGTACGAGCAGTGAGACTATGGAACTCTCTGCCGCATGATGTTGTAATGAGTGATTCACTACTAACATTTAAGCAGAGCCTGGACGCCTTTCTTGAAAAATTTAATATTACCAGTTATGTATATTAGATTTTATGACAGGGTGTTGATCCAGGGAACTAGTCTGATTGCTGGATGTGGAGTCAGGAAGGAAATTTTTTCCCCATTGGAACTTGTTTGTCACATTGGGGTTTTTTTTTTTTTTTTTTGCCTTCCTCTGGATCAACATGTTAGGCTACGGTTTGAACTAGATGGACTAAGGGGCACTTTGCACACTGCGACTTCGCAGGTGCGATGTCGGTGGGGTCAAATTGAAAGTGACGCACATGCGACATCGCAGTGTGTAAAGCCTAGATGATACGATTATTGAGCGCAAAAGCGTCGTAATCGTATCATCGGTGCAGCGTCGGCGTAATTCATAATTACGCTGACGCGACGGTCCGATGTTGTTCCTCGCTCCTGCGGCAGCACACATCGCTGTGTGTGAAGCCGCAGGAGCAAGGAACATCTCCTACCGGCGTCACCACGGCTTCCGTAGGTTATGCGGAAGGAAGGAGGTGGGCAGGATGTTTAAATCCTGCTCATCTCCGCCCCTCCGCTCTGATTGGCCGCCTGCCGTGTGACGTTGCAGTGACGCCGCACGACCCGCCACCTTAACAAGGAGGCGGGTCGCCGGCCACAGGGACGTCGCACGGCAGGTGAGTGTGTGTGTGAAGCTGGCGTAGCGATAATGTTCGCTACGCCAGCTATCACCACATATCGCTGCTGCGACGGGGGCGGGGACTATCGCACTCGGCATCGCAGCATCGGCCTGCGATGTCGCAGTGTGCAAAGCCCGCCTTAGAGTCTCCCTTCAACCTTAAAAACTATGATACTATGATACTATGAACTGCAGCCCTGCTTCCTTGATGCGAGCAAGACCTGGCAAGTTACCTGTAGACTTTGAGATGGGAACTGTGTCACCTGAAGCGGTTCAAGAGATAGAAGATTGGGATACAGAGCGACAACAGCAGTACCGCAAAGTCCAGGAATGCGTAGAAAAGAGCCTGTCCCAAGCAAGAACGAGACAAGAAGAGAACTATAATCAAAAAGCCCCAGCAACTCCCTTAGCACCTGGAGAACCGGTCCTCAAGAAAAAGCGGAGGGCGCATAAATTAGATGATCAGTGGGAGAATGAACCCTACACCATTATTCCCTCCAATTTTGATAACAGTAAAGTGTGTCTCATAAGCAAAGATGAAGTAAAAACGGGCATGAAAGAAGACGGGTTTTCCAGCCGCGCTATGAACCACACGCGTTTCAAAGGCAAACTGCCTTCTTCCTCAGGGAATAAAAATATTTTTATTCCCTGAGGAAGAAGGCAGTTTGCCTTTGAAACGCGTTGGAATTGACTCAATAAAAATATCTTAAGGAATCTTCAACGGTGTGGTTCATAGCGCGGCTGGAAAACCCGTCTTCTTTCATGCCCGTTTTTACAGCAACCACTTCTGACGGGGCCGCAGCTGGAACCAGCTCAGCACTCCCATACGCTGTCATAGGAGTTGTGACTATCACAACCAGACCAGGTGAGTGCATCTCTTCTTTTTCTTACACCCTAAATATCGGGTAAGACCCTATTGCGCCCTTGTTTCCCCCACCACAGATCAAGCAAAGATGAAGGCAAGACCTATCAAGCAGTTTCTAGAGACCGCCTGAAAGCGTGCCCTGAACGGTGCATAATCCAAAAGGAAGTAGAGGAAGTACAAGAAAGTCCCCAAATTCAAGAAAAAGAGGAAGAGATGATCCAAACAATACTTGGAAAATTCCCCAAAACTTGGACCCGAATAAATAATGCTATAGTGGTACCAGTCTTGACGTTCCCGCAATTGGTCGAGCCAGAAACAGAAGAGGTTCCAGATTCACCTAAGGAACTGTCCGCCCCAACACAAGATGACACGCCAGCAGTGGAACAGGAGAATCAACCCCCTGTCAGTGGTGAACCTGTCGTACCCTTGGCGACTCTCAGACCATGTAGGCAATCATCACGCATACCTATCAGGGTTAGGCCTACTCGTAGCACTGAGGTAGCAGACACTCCAAGCAGTCAGGGACAAACGCCAGGGCTACGCAGGTCCCAACGTAGCACTCGGGGCCAGCCCCCTCCAAGGTATAGAGAGTAAAAAGAAAAGTACCTATTAGAATGTATATAGTTATTTAAAATGTTGTGTATAAAATGCTTTTTATTTAAATGATTGAGTATATGGACAACTGAGTCACTGGACTATGAGTGGCCAACACTTTAATTGTTCATAGTTAGCACCAGTGTGCTCAGCACCCCTGAAGAACAACCCGTCCGGCGTGCATAGAGTGGGGTCATCAATGCTCTGACGCATGCCCAGAGCCTTTGTTGGGGGTTTTATCGCGGAGGGTCCCCCATGGAGCAGTGTAATGGACACCCGGCAGGGAGCCACACTGGACTCTTGTAGTATTGTTTAAGTTTGTAACGTTTAAGAAAATGTGCCTCCCACAATGGGATGAAATGTTCTAACATGTCTTGTTTTGTTTTCTTCAGTCTGGGAGAACTGAGTTTAACTAAGGGGGAGTGTGGCGCCCCAGGACCTGGTCGCCACAACAGCATTGCCCCTCCAAAGGGTTAATGCTGAGCCTGGAGGTAATTGGGAGGTCTATTGGCCAGTAAGTTTAACATCCAACGCAATTTCTCCCTCAGGCCAGCAGGGGGAGCTCTGAACCTGGAGTTCCAAGGAGCATTCCTTAAGTCTGACCTGAGGGTTAGTGTTCAGTCTGTAGAGAGAGAGCAGAGAAAGCAGACGCAGAGTAGTGCTGTCCTGCGGACTGGGGCCTGGAGCTGGAATAGCTTGGCCCAGTGAAGCAGGAAGAGCAGAGAGGCACAGAAGAGACTCGGACATCGGAGTCTGTGACCACCAGGGCCTAAAATACTCCCTGGTAGCTGAATCCGAAGGGCAGGAGAGCTTCAAGCACCTGGCCCATAAACAGCCCGAAGGTACAGCTGCATCACCAGGGCCCGGTGTGGACTCCAGCAGAGAAGCACCAGAGAGGGCCTGCGCAGCCTACCACACAGGGAGAGGGACGTACCACCGGTCCCAGCAGCAAGAGGGCCATTGCTAAGCCAGAGAGCAGGGTCCTATAACAGTAAAGAAAGAACAGGAGTAGGCCTCATACTCATCTGGCCAAAAAGATACCTCAGTTACATCCAGGCCGGCCGGAGCCCTCTACCACCTGTGACGGTCTCCCAGGACTAAACTGTTGCCAAGTAAAAGAGGAGAAGGTAAAGAGACTACTGTTTGTGCCTGTTTCTTTCACTGCCTGTCGGCCCTGCACCGTATTAGTCACACAACATCCCACCATAGACTCTCACGAGCACCAACTGTTGCCCCGGGGCACTGCTCCACCTGTGGGGAGCAGGACCATCCGAGCTGCCATACCACCAGCCCCGGAGGCCTCATACAGCAGCGGCGGCTTAATAGCCACAAACCACAGGTGGCGTCACGAAAATACAAACTTTAACCAACCCCACTGAAGCCATCTTAATTGACACCCACCAGGGTCACGGAGTCGGGCCCCGCCACCACTGACGACCCCCGGACTAGTCCAGCCCGGCATCGGGTGTCCCATAGCCCTGGGGTGGGCGAGTCACACACACACACACACACACACTTACTCCTGCTACCCAGAGGGATTACCAGATATTAGACGACTGTTTAGACACTTCCTTGGTTAGGTAAAAGTTGGTGAGAAGGCAGTATAAATCGCCATTACAGGTGGCGCAGCATAGGAGTGTAGGCTTTTGGCCTTGTAAATATATTGTTCTATTCTTTCTGTTTATGCATGTTTTTTTTTGTTTTGGTAAAGTAAAACAATCATTTATCAATCCATCTGCCTAGAGTCCTTTTCCTGGTGCGTTGCTTTGCTGTATACTGGGGAGCCCACCCTGTACACAACTTGCAGAGATTAAATCTTGCTAGCCTGTCTATGACTGAGCACACTGCTGGTCGACGCTCGAGTCTGTCAGACTAGATCAAATACACCAGAGGATCCATCGGATGGAGCGTCAGAATCTGCAAAGTGAAGAGTGAACGGTTTGACAGTTGGCAAGTTTTCTGTAAAACGTTGTGTCAGATATATGCAGAGACTGGCAATAGAGGGGATCAGTTACATGACTCCCGATTCACACTCACACAGTGTCATTAGTATATCCAGTGCTTTTTTTTGTGGCGGTACGCGCCGGCCAGTACGGCGTACCGGAAAATCTGAAGAGCACCTCTGGCTTTGTCCACATGGCTAATTTGTAAACTCTAGGGAGGAGCTGGCGGGACGCTGTCGGGCTGCCTGATGCGGTGGTGGGGAAGTCTGTCGGGGTGAGAGCCGCTATTCTCTGAGCGTGGCTGTCACACTGACAGCCGCACTCATAGAAAGTGCAGCACGCAGCTCCCACTGGTCAATTGTCCTTGTATCTGTCAGACGCGAGGACAATTGAAGCGGTGATCCCTGGCGCTGACTTCCAGGTCAGAGCGACGGCTGTCATGTGATCAGATCAGCTGATCAGACTGCTGACCCGGAAGCCAGCACCGCAGCGCGGAGGCGGCAGATAAGTGCTCCACTGTGGAGCTGAAGAAGACACGAAGGAGGATCATTATGGGGTGAGATGTGAGTATTTATGAAACAGTATTGGGGAGGGAACCATCTATGGACACACTATGGGGGGGGACAGAGGATGGGGAATGGGAACCATCTGTGGACACACTTTGGGGGACAGACACTGGGGAGGGGGCAATATCTATATTTACAGTAGGGGAAACTATCTGGACAGAGTATGGTGGGAAAAGACGATGGGGAGGGGGAAGTATCTTTGGACACAGTAGGGGGAGAGAGAGGATGAGGTTTCATGCATGGGGAGAGAGAGGATGAGGTTTCATGCATGGGGACAGAGAGGATGAGGTTTCATGCATGGGGACAGAAAGGATGAGGGGTGATGCATGGGGACAGAGAGGATGAGGGGTGATGCATGGTGACAGAGAGGATGAGGGGTGATGCATGGGGACAGAGAGGATGAGGGGTGATGCATGGGGACAGATAGGATGAGGGGTGATGCATGGGGACAGAGGATGTGGAGAGAACTGGAAAGAAATTTTGAGGACACAGAATAAAAAGTGACATGGTATGAGGAGCAAGTAGGCAGGATGGGGGGTGAGGTGTAAAAGTATATGGACACATAGGAGGTAGTGAGGAGACAGTAAGGGATGAAAAGAATGTGAGGGGCATAGAATAAAGACTGGGTAGTGGATGGGGGTGGTATGGAGAAGGGGCAGAATGGGAGGACAGTGTGAGGTTATAGCAAGAAGGGGGAGTGTGATGAAGGCACAGTATAAAGACTGGGCAGTATAAGGGGACACAGTGTAAATGACACTGTAAACAGTAGGCTCGGTTTGGAAAGAGAGGGAATATGGAGGGCATGTACCATAAGAGGGACAGTGTGTGGGCCAAATTTTGTGCAGAGAATACTGTGAGGGGCCATTATTTATTCTGGGGCACAGTGTAGGGCAGATATTTTTAAATAGAAGTATTATAATGATTCTGCTACTTTTAGGGGCATCGTGTATGGATGTGTTACAGAAGACCGGAGAAGATGGAAATCTGCAGAGACGAGATGTGAATGTGAAAAGTCATCATTGCGTCAGGACAAGATGAAGAATAGAAAGAAATGACTAGAGACAACATCATCTATAAAGGTACCTGAATGTAAATGTTTATTTGTGATACTGTCAATGTCTTATCATTAGGCCTTGGTCCCACTTGCGCATTGCTTCTGATGTGAGCGCAATGGGACCCCCACTGATCAGCTGATTATGGTGCAGGTGGCCAGAAATGCTTATTTCTGGATCTGCTCCGTCCTCTGATGGTGTCCACGGCCGGGTACTGCACATCCACCTCATTGATTTTAATAGGAGACTGCTGCCACTATCAGAAGACAGAGCAGATCCAGAACTGAGCACTTCCAGCCACCTACCACCACCGACACCTAGAGTAGGGAATAGGCGGGGTTGCCAGGTGCCGGACCCCGACCAGTCAGACATTGGTGACCTATCCTAAGGAAAGGTCATTAATGTTAAAGTAGTGGACAATCTCTTTAATAAAGTCTTGTGCCGTCTGACAAGTTAAGGGTTACTATGTCTTTATTTATGTTGTTAGGGGCATTAAAGGGGTTGTCCAAATTTGCGTTGAGCTTGCTGTTACTCCAAGTGTCACTCTGTGACTGCAGCCTTCTGAATTCTCACAGTGCGCACACTGCACGCTGTCAGGATACTCTGGTGCTGGCGATAAGAGTGGGAGGTTATGAAGCTGCAAGTATGCGATTTACATAGATGTGGCTCAATAAAAATGAATTGACTGAGGCTGGATATATCAAATCAGAATGTGGCCAGAATGGCACTGGCACCGGGGCACCCCCCCACCCACTACTCAATCTTTATCTGCTCACCCACTCCACCTTCCCCCTCCCTCTCTCTCTGCTTCTCACTGACATTCCTTAGACTTTTTGTCATGTCTCTCTCTTACATCTTTGCTTCTCATATCCTCCCAGTTCTTCATAAACACATAGGCCATTGCATTTTATAGCCACATATTACATCTTACGTTCTCAACACCCATATCCACACCTGCCACTCACCTACATTCATTATAACACATAGATTACTGCATAATTTTTCCATACTCCACGATATCTCCAACACTCACATCCTTATCATACTCCCCTCATTCTGTTAATCCCTTTTTATAACATCATCCCATACTGCTCACACGACTTTCTTAACTCTTTCCTTCCCTTTCCACCCCCTTTCTATTAACCCTTTAGTCCTAAGTGTATATACTGAACTTCTTTTTCATTCAAATACATGACACTAACAGAATCCCTCTTTGCTTCTTTTTTTTTCACTCATTTCTCCACTCTTTTCTTTTGACATTTACGGTATCTTCTCCTTTCCCTCATGTTTTTCTTTTTTTCTCCTTTATCCTCCTCTCTTTTATATATATATTTTTTAATATTCAGTCTTTTAATTTTTTTTGTATTTTTGATCCATTTTTTTGACTCAATATGAATTTTGAATATTGTGAATAATACATAATTGACCCATGTATGTCATTTATTACCACTGTTTGTATGGTCTTTTTTCCTCTTTGTTGTACACCATTTATTTTGTATTTATTTTTGTATTTATTTATTTCTGTATAATGCTACTGAGGAAGGTCCACATAGGACTGAAAACAATTTTGTAACGCACATGAATAAATATTTCTTCAAATCATCTTGGGAGTGCCTTGTATACTTCTCGCTGCGCTCCTCAATCTTGTCCGGCGGCGCCTGACAGCACCCCCCAAACCCCCGCTCCTCGCCTCTGAGATGAGATGAGTAGTGTCTGCCCATTCTTACATCTTATCCAGATCATTTTGTAATATTGTACTATCAAGGTCAGTTGTTAATATCCTACATAGTTTGGTGTCATCAGCAAAGACTGACATTTTACTCTCAATCCTATCCACAAGGTTATTAATAAAGAAATTAAAAAGAATCGGTCCTATCACAGATCCCTGTGGCACCCCACTGCTTACTATAGCCCATTTAGAGAATGTACCATTTATGACTACTCTTGGTTTCCTATCTTTTAGCCAATTCCTTACCCATTTGAATATAGTTTCCCCTAGTCCTTGATTTTGGAGCTTTAGTATAAGGCTATGTCCGCACGTTGCTTTTTACCTGCTTTTTTGCTGCTTTTTCAACTGCAGCGTTTAATGCCAAAATGGTTGTGTTCTGCTTTTCAAGCAAAGTCTATGGGAATTTGGGTTTCCTGTCCGCACTATGCAGTTCAAACTGCAGCCTTTTTGTTGCAGAACTTTGGTCAAAAACTCAGCTTTGCAGTGCAAAACCCAAATGGCAAAAACAATTGACATGTCAATTGTTTTTGCCATTTGGGTTTTGCACTGCAAAGCTGAGTTTTTGACCAAAGTTCTGCAACAAAAAGGCTGCAGTTTGAACTGCATAGTGCGGACAAGAAACACAAATTCCCATAGACTTTGCTTGAAAAGCAGAACACAACCATTTTGGCATTAAACGCTGCAGTTGAAAAAGCAGCAAAAAAGCAGGTAAAAAGCAGGTAAAAAGCAACGTGCGGACATAGCCTTAGGCTATTAGGTGGCCCAGTAACAAATGCCTTTGCAAAGTCCAAATAAATCACATCAGCTGCATTACCAATATCAAGATTGCCCTTACCTCCTCATAGAACCCCAACAGGCTGGTTAGTTTAGGGAGAACAGTGGTGTCAATAAAATTCAAAAATGACAGGACAAATTGGAACATGGAGGGGAGCACAGACATTAGTTTAGAGGACTAAGTGGCATACTAACAATGGAAATGTACTTATTTATTATTATTACAAACAAACAATAGATTTCTTGGGAACAAAAGCTTGATGTTAAGACTAGAGGTGTTGCCATCAGCACCATTCTAACCTGCAACTTTCCATCATGGTGGTATGGCTGTGATAAAAGCTCACTAATGATTGTTGCGTCTGTCTTCTTAATCCAAAAGATTTCATGCTGCTTCTCTGTTCAGATCACTTCTTTGTACAGTAATTGGATTTGGCATTGATCAGGTTGTTTGCTAATTTCATTACTTCACTGAAAAATAATGATTGTGTTTGTTGGTAATGAGACTTTCCTAATCCAATATATTTTACTAGATGCAAATATACATTGTACTTCTCAGCATATGCACTAGCTTAAGGCATTGGTATAAATACATAATTTATTTAATGTTATTCTGCTATTGAACTGTTGTATTTTTCTCAGTAAAAATTTATAAAGTAAACAAACTCCAGTAAAATCTCCAAGTTTATTCTCTTGCAGAAACATCCAGTTTGACTTAAATATTAAAGCACCATAGTGATTGGTAACATGTTAATATCTCCCAAAAGATGAGAAAAAAAAACAATTTGGAGTCAAATTAAGACTGCTTGAAGTATATTTCCAATGAGAAGTATCTCTCTCGCGATAGGTTTAAAGCTAAAGGCAAAGGTATCCTAGAGAGCGGTCAGACTCGTTCCCTAAAGCGGACTTTACACAGTGCGACATTGCTAGCCAATACTAGCGATGCCGAGCGCGATAGCACCCGCCCCCATCATATGTCCGATATTTGGTGATCGCTGCCATAGCAAACATTATCGCTACGGCAGCGTCACATGCACATACCTGCTCTGAGACGTCACTGTGACCGGCGATCCGCCTCCTTTCTAAGGGGGCAGTTCGTTCAGTGTCACAGCGACCTCACAGCAGCGTCACTGAACCGCCGCCCAATAGAAAAGGAGGGTAGGAGATGAGCGGCCGGAACATGCCACCCACCTCCTTCCTTCCTCCTTTTCCGGTGGAGGCAGGTGAGGAGATGTTTGTCGTTCCAGCGGCGATGTGTGCTGCCGCAGGAACGACAAACAACATCGTAAATGTAGCTGCAGCGATATTAAGGAAATGAGTGACGTGACAACGAGCAACGATTTTTGACGTTTTTGTGCTCGTTGATCATCGCTCATTTGCGTTACACGCTGCGATGTCGGTAATGGCGCTGGATGTGCGTCACTAACGACGTGACCCCGACGATAAAATCGTTACCGATGTCCCAGCGTGCCCCTTAGCAAAGATACATCAGAAGCATTTTCATCACCAAAAAGCCTTAAAAATGTCATCATTTCTGTAGTGGTCCAGAAATATTTATCGATGTAGATAATCCACTCATAACATGATATTGCAATTCCACCCGAATATCAAAGACAAAGTTAGAAAAGGATTACGCAAAGTTAGAAAAAAATCCAATTTTGCTTATAATTAGTGATGACCGAGTACTAAAAAGCTCGGGTGCTCGAGGCTCGGGCCGAGCATCCCAAGATACTCGTTTACTCGACCCGAGCACCGAGCCCAATGTTATCCTATGGGAGACCCGAGTATTTTTCTGAAATGACCCCCGGCAGCATGTAGAAACCCTAAAAATGTCACAAAAGTCTCAGAAGAGTGCTCAAATGACATGGCAACAGCATGGGGAAGACCCCTTGAAGCATTTATCACTCAAAAGTCACAGTTGTGAACAATTTTGTCCGCGTTTTGCGCCATTTTTACGGACTCACTAGAAAACCTTGAAAAATGACACCAAAATGAATTTTCATGGCGGAAATGTTAAGGGCACATACCCAATAGTGAGATAGAGCTGGTGTATGTTACTTTTGGAGATTACATGAAAGATTTTACGTGAAAACATTGTGTGGCACTCCGAGGTCCCTGAGAAGAAACGTACATGAAGGCCTCTTGAGTCTAATGTGCCCATTTTGAGGAAGTGAGTCTTTGTAGTATTTTCCTTTGCCAGGGCAGTCCAAAATTGTGAGGTTCACCAATGCCCCTGCATACAGACGTGCATGAGGGCCTGTAAACCTGAAGTGCCCGTTGTAAGAAAGTGGGTCTATTGTAGTATAGCCCTTAGACAGGGCAGCCAAAAATTGAGAGGCTCCACATTGTCCCTGGATAGGGACGTGCATGAGTGCCTGTAAACCTGAAGTGCCCATTGTAAGAAAGTGGGTCTTTTGTAGTATAGCCCTTTGGCAGGGCAGCCAAAAATTGGGAGGCTCCACATTGTCCCTGGATAGAGACGTGCATGAGGGAGTGTAAACCTGAAGTGCCCATTGTAAGAAAGTGGGTCTTTTGTAGTTTAGCCCTTTGGTAGGGCAGCCAAAAATTGGGAGGCTCCACATTGTCCCTGGATAGAGACGTGCATGAGGGCCTGTAAACCTGAAGTGCCCATTGTAAGGAAGTGGGTCTTTTGTAGTATAGCCCTTTGGCAGGGCAGCCAAAAATTGGGAGGCTCCACATTGTCCCTGTATAGAGACGTGCATGAGGGCCTCAAAACATTGTTCCCATTGCAAAGGAGCGGGTCTCCTGTCGTTGTAATGTCCATTCTGAAAGAATGGGCGAAAAAATTTACCACTGGGGTATACCTGAAACAACGGCCTAACTATTGTAACGGTCATCATGGTGGCGCATGAGGAGAAGGAGGAGCAGTCCAGCGATTATCCAAAGTCTAGAAGTGTGTACCCATGGGTGAGTGTAGGTACATGGCAAATTCCCGTTACAAACGTTAAATTCCGCTCTCATTTGCTGGTGGTGTGGTGAAGTCTGGCCCAATCCAACCCTTGTTCATCTTGATCAGAGTCAGCCTGTCAGCATTTTCAGTTGACAGGCGGGTTCGTTTATCTGTAATGATTCCACCTGCGGCACTAAAAACACGCTCTGACAAAACGCTAGCGGCAGGGCAGGCCAGGACTTCCAAGGCGTAAAGAACCAATTCATGCCACGTGTCCAGCTTGAATACCCAATAATTGTAAGGCATAGAGGAATGTCGGAGTACAGTTGTTCGATCTGCAAGGTACTCCTTGAGCATCTGGGCAAACTTAGGATTTCTTGTGGCACTACCCCACACCTCAGGGGCTGTGGTACGTGAGGGGTTGAGAAAACTGTCCCACATCTTAAAGACTGTTCCCCTACCTCTGGCGGATTGGACTTGTGCCCCTCTCGGCTGTACGCCTTGGTTGTCCACTGATTCCTGACCTATGCCGCTAGCGTTTTGTGAGGGGAATGCTTTGCCTACTTTCGTGACTATGGCCTTCCGGAACTGCTGCATTTTGGCTGACCTCTCCGCCTCGGGAATAAGAGACATAAAGTTCTCCTTGTAGCGTGGGTCTAACAGTGTTACCAACCAGTAATGATTGTCGGCCAAGATGTTCTTAACGCGAGGGTCACGAGACAGGCAGCTTACCATAAAGTCAGCCATGTGCGCCAGACTCTTAACAGCCAGTACTTCAGTATCCTGACCAACACGATGACTGAACATGCTGTCCTCCTCCTCCTCCCCCTCCTCATCTACCCTGTCCTCTGGCCAGCCACGCTGAACCGAGGATATGACTGGTGTGCATGTCATATCCTCAATTTGGCCGGAGAGTTGCTCCATGTCTTCATCCTCCTCCTCGTCATAGTCCTCCACTGCACGTTGTGATGAGATGAGGCTCGGCTGTGTGTTATCACCCACACCCACTACTGTTTCTTGCTCCAACTCATCGCCCTCCGCCTGCAATGCATCATGTTTGTTTTTGAGCAGAGACCGTTTTAGAAGGCAGAGAAGCGGTATGGTGACGCTAATAATGGCGTCATCCCCACTCACCATCTTGGTGGAGTCCTCAAAGTTTTGGAGAATGGTACATAGGTCGGACATCCATCTCCACTCCTCAGGTGTTATGTGTGGAGTTTGACCCATTTCCCGACGGCTTAGGTGATGCAGGTACTCAACAACTGCCCTCTTCTGCTCACATATCCTGACCAACATGTGCAGAGTTGAATTCCAACGCGTGGGGACATCACACACCAGTCTGTGAGCCGGAAGATGCAAACGGCGCTGAAAGCCGGCAAGGCCGGCTGAAGCAGTAGGTGACTTTCGAAAATGTGCAGACAGGCGGCGAACTTTTACCAGCAGATCAGACAGCTCTGGGTATGACTTTAGAAACCGCTGAACCACGAGGTTGAGCACATGGGCCACGCATGGAACATGTGTCAGCTGGCCTCACCTCAAAGCCGCCACCAGGTTCCGGCCATTGTCACACATGACCTTTCCTGGCTTTAGGTTCAGAGGTATGAGCCAGTGATCTGCCTGCTGTTTCATAGCTGTCCACACCTCTTCTGCATTGTGGGGTTTGTCACCTATGCAGATTAGCTTCACCACAGCCTGTTGCCGCTTCGCCGAGGCAGTGCTGCAGTGCTTCCAGCTTGGGACTGGTGTGGAGGGTAAAGTGGATGAGGATGCACAGGAGGAGGAGGAGGCTGAGGAGCATGACATTCCGGAGCTGTAGAGTGTGGGTGAAACCCTGACTGAGGTAGGGCCTGCAAACCTTGGTGTGGGAAGGACGTGTTCCGTCCCTCGCTCAGACTGGGTCCCAGCTTCCACAATATTAACCCAGTGTGCCGTCAACGAGATGTAGCGGCCTTGCCCACAAGCACTTGTCCACGTGTCTGTGGTTAGGTGGACTTTGGCTGAAACAGCGTTGTTCAGGGCACGTGTGATGTTTTGTGACACGTGGTTATGCAATGCGGGGACGGCACACCGGGAGAAATAGTGGCGGCTGGGAACCGAGTAACGTGGGACAGCTGCCGCCATCAGGTCGCGGAATGCTTCTGTCTCCACCAGCCTAAAAGGCAACATTTCCAGCGCAAGCAGTCGCGAAATGTTAGCATTTAGAACTGTGGCATGTGGAGCGTTAGCAGTGTATTTGCGCCTGCGTTCAAAGGTTTGCTGAATGGATAACTGAACGCTACGCTGGGACAAGGACGTGCTTGATAATGGTGTTATTTCTGCGTAGGCAACTGCAGGTGCAGGGCCAGAGGAGGCTTGTTCGCAGGCAGCATGGACAGGGGATTGGCTCGCATGCATAACAAGCGAAGACGTAGCAGTGACATCAGCAAGCACTGCTCCTCGACTCGGTTGTACCTCCCACAAAGTCGGGTGCTTGGCTGACATGTGCCTGATCATGCTGGTGGTGGTCAGGCTGCTAGTTTTGGTACCCCTGCTGATGCTGGCACGGCAGGTGTTGCAAATGTCCTTTTTAGAATCATCTGGAGCCAACTTAAAAAACTGCCAGACTCGGGAAGACCTAACATTTGTACAGGCACCTTGTGTCGTGTTGTTCCGGGGAACAGTTGCCTGACTTCTGCCTGGGGCCACCACCCTGCTTCTTACTGCCTGTTGGGATGCTACGCCTCCCTCCCCCTGTGCACTGCTGTCCTCGCTCTGCATATCCTCCTGCCAGGTTGGGTCAGTTACTGGATCATCCACCACGTCGTCTTCCTCTTCCGCACCCTGCTCCTCCTCCTGACTTCCTGACAATTGTGTCTCATCATCGTCCACCCCTTGTTGAGATACATTGCCAACTTCGTGAGAACGTGGCTGCTCAAATATTTGGGCATCTGTACATACGATCTCCTCATGACCCACTTCAACAGGAGCTGGTGAGAGGCCAGAATGTGCGAATGGAAACGTGAACAGCTCTTCCGAGTGTCCAAGTGTGGGATCAGTAATGTCCGTGGACGTATACTCAGCCTTGTGGTAGGAAGGAGGATCAGGTTCTGAAATGTGCGGTGCAGTATCACGGCTACTGACACTTGACCGTGTGGAAGACAGAGTGTTTGTGGTGGTGCCAATCTTACTGGAAGCATTATCCGCTATCCAACTAACAACCTGTTAACACTGGTCTTTGTTCAAGAGCGGTGTACTGCTGCGGTCCCCAAGAATTTGGGACAGGACGTGCGAGCGAGTAGATGTGGCCCTTTGTTGTGGCGAAATTAGAGCTTGCCCACGACCTCGGCCTCTGCCTGCACCACCATCACGTCCACTTCCTTGTTCGTTGCCAACGCCCTTGCGCATTTTGCAATGCTGTGCTGACGTGTATTCACTAGACTTGTGCGTTATATCCAAGTTTGTGCAAAACGCACACAAGTGCACCTGTACGCTGCCACCGACAGGCACACACGTGCGGTTTTTAAATGCAAGCACGGACGCACTAAGAACCTAACAGGTTTTTAGGAGCGACAATTACTGAGAAGTTTGACACTATCAGGACTGTTTTAGACTGTGTACACCAGCCCCAGATATGGTGATGAAGGCTGGTATACGGTCACCACTAGGAATGGTTATATACCCTGCCTGCCTGCCTGTATACAGCTACAATAGTCCTGAGAAGGACTCTGCTCCTGTACTCCGACCTGGCTATACCCTGCCTGCCTGTATACAACTACAATAGTCCTGAGAAGGACTTCTGGTCACACTGTTTGCAGCCCTGCTACGGAAATAACTATAAAGGGCCGCAAACCTTTCCCTGAAGCAGCAACACTCTCCCTGCACTGACTGTATGGATGGCTGTGTGCAGAGCACAGCGCGCCCGCCGGTATAAAGGCTCGGTCACGCTGTGCAGGCCGGCCAATCATTGCAATTCCACAACTAACAGGGCTGTGGCATTGCAGTGGTCTGCCAGCCAATCCCTGCATGGGGGCTGGCTCTCAAAAGAGCGCCAACATGCAGGGATGAAGACCACGAGTACAGCACGAGTATCGCGAGATTACTCGGTCCCCGCCGAGTAGCCCGAGTACAGTGATACTCGTGCGAGTACCGAGTAGTGACAAGCATACTCGCTCAACACTATTTATAATTTAAAACACTTGATAGAGTACAAAAAAAAAATCACTAGTAAAGTGTTGATAAGCAGAAACCACATAGGAACTACACTTGCGCAGACATGTATATTGTGTGTGTGTCGCCCTGGGCAAGCCAGGGGACACAGATAACAACACCACTACACCCCACACTCCAGGTAGGCACACCTGCTAACCAGAAATCCTTGTTGCCTCCCTCCAAGAGTCTGTTGATGCACACCAGGGGGTGGGCCAGGCGGTTGGCTCCGCCCACCAAGGAGCTCACAACTCTGGAGGCAGGAAGTTACCGGGCAGATTAGCCCAGGCAGGGCTAGAGTGCAGTTAGCTCAGGGGAGAGCTGGAGAGAGGAGTTCTGTCCGGGAGGAGGAAGTGGAAGGAGTGAGGAGTAGCCCAGGCAGGGGCTAGAGTAAACGGAGAAGTGAAAGTGGTGAAAGTAAAGAAGCAAGCAAAGTGACAGAAGGACAGGAAGCCTGAGAGCCCAGCTGTGTGTGGGGCTAGAACAGCAAGGTCAGCGACGGCGGTGACTGTCTGGAGTGGGACAGTTCGGAAGTTCCTGGAAGGACCCCGTTGGCTGTGTGCCCGGTGGTCTGGAGCAGTGTTCCGAAGGACAGTCAGCACCAGGGCAGGGGCCTCTCGGACCCCGGCAAGGCTAGGAGTCGCCCAATTTGCCGAATCCGTCAGTGATGGGGACGCAGATCCCCCAACAACAAAGTCCCGATTGACGGCAACAGCCCGACCATTAACGGGGAGACACCGCCACCGCCAAGGCACCAGTTTCCCCAGGGCCAGCGCCTGCGGGCAAAGTGTAGAGCTCCTCCGGCCCAGATTGCAGTCGGGGAGCGGGTAACCGGAGGGAATCCACCGATACCACCAGACACACAGGTGCAAGGAAGAGAGAAGTCACCGCCACCTACCGGGAGTGCAGGTGCAGCCGTCTGTGGGACCGTCCTACCAGCCCTTGGTTTACCGTACAAACTGTGTCCGTGTCAGGCTGAGTGAGTACCATAGTGCCGCAAGGTACAGCGCTGCCCCCGCGTCCCTGCGCCCTCCAGGTCCTACACTTTACATCTCTTCACTGGGCCCCGGGATCACCAACCCCTACCCACGGAGGGGCAACACAACACCTGGCTGCTCCCATCACCATCCCCGGGACCCTCACACTGAGCAGCGGTGGTGCCATCACCACAACCGTGGGTGGCGTCACGAACTATAATCCCAACAAACAACCCCCCTTTTCACTCACGGGCGAGGAGCGCCGCTCGAGACACCCCGGGATCCGGCCCGCAGCTCGAGCCACCAGGAGCAACTGCCGGACCCGAGCAGAAGGGGTGAGCGCGGTGTGCTGACACCCTCCTCCCCGCCCGCGACAACTTGGCGTCACGAACAGGATCTTACCGCTCTGCCGTCAGGTAGAGGTGCGCCTTGTTACCGCCGGAGGCATCCGGCAGAAAAATTTCAGAAGCCGCCATCTTTGGCGCGAAAAGTTCCCGCTCGAGCGTCTCCTCGAGCAGTAGAAGCGCGGAGGCCAAAACCCCGCCCCGAGAGAGGAGGGGCCGAAAAGAGCTAAGGGGGACGCGATGGCGGCTGGACGCATGTAGCTGCGGCTATGAAGGCAGGGACGCCAGGACTCTGCAAACATCCCGTTCCTGGAAGCAAACAGCAAAGACACCATGTGGATGCCGTCCCGAAACACCGTGGCCCCCGCACCGGGAACCGCAGCGTGGGTGGAGATCCGGACCGCGCAGCTCCATCTAAGGCTGCAGGTCAAAATGCAGCTCCTCCTGGAGGAGTGGGAGACCGACATGGCGGACGTTTTGGCAGCCGTGCGGAGACGCGAGGAGGAAGCGGAGGAAGGGAGGGTGAGTGACCCACGCCCCTATGTCCCGGAGGGACCGGTCGCTGCGGCTGAGGGACCCGGTCCAAGCCCTCTCCCCCCATTGCCTCCTTCGCCACCCGTCCCGGAGGCCGTGACCCCGCCACTAGGCCCGCTACCACCGCAACCGGTAGCGATACCCAGCCCGTCCGCCCCAGCGGACCGACCTGTAGCCGGAGCCAGAAGCAAACCGGAGGCATTGCCATGGAAGGCCCCGAAGATTGCGCCAGAGACAGTCCCCGAGCAGTTCCCCGAGCCGGAGCCGATGACCCGCTCCGAGCCGAAGGCCCAACTGCGGAAAGCCCCTGTGCCCATCCCCCACACCTCGGCTGAGGTGGCGCCGGGTTGTTGCTGCAAGGCAGCGCCCAAGGCCATGACACCGCGGGATACGCCACCCACCTTCCTGACAGTGGGTAACGTGCTGAATGTCCCGCGGGGCTCAACCCGTGCGCCGGAGCCATACTGGGACAGGGAGCCGACCAAGCTGGGCCTGGAGATCGCGGAGAGGGAGCGTAGGAAAGCCGAGCTGGTGGCCCGAGTCATACGGGAAAAGGAGAACCTGCGGCAAGCGACCTTCCGTGTCCGGGGCCCGTTCTACGAGGGGCAGGTGAGGCGATTCGATATCCGCCGGGGCTACGGGTTCATATACGAACCGGGCCTGGAGGCCGAGGTGTTTGTAGCCCGGCGGGATGTGCATGCTCACCTGCCCGAAGAGCATCCTGGCCGCAATCTTATCCCGGGAGACATGGTGCGGTACACTCGGCACTGCGGAGAGAGGGGGTGGTTTGCCCTGGATGTAAAGCTGAGGGGCAGCCCGGAGGGCAAGATGAGCTCTGCACCCCCTCCCTCGGATGAAGCAGCAGCAGGACCGGAGTAGGGCAATGGAGGCCCGCAGCACCGTCCCCGTAGGGACCAGCGCTTTGTTTGTTTGAAAGTTTGTTTGAAAACAGTTGAAAGTTTTGAAAAATGAAAAATGATTTACCGAAGTTTACCTGATTGTCTGCAGTGATTAGCAACCGGCAGGAGCCGGCACCGTTGTCCCCGTGGGGACCGTTAAAGTTTATTTGCATGGGAACTAGCCATGGACAAGCCCGTGAACTCTGCAGGGCAACCACAAACGTTAGTGGCTTGTAAATATGTTGGGTACCGTTACCGTTTCCGCAATGCCGCCTCCGGAGAGGCAGGTTGGAGGGAGGGTCCTGAGCAGAGCAGGCCAGGGCCCAGCCACCAAAGGGACCGGTGGCTACCCTCTGGAGGGCAAGGACAGATCCCGCTCGGGTGACTTGTGCTGGACTGTGGGTCAAGGGGTGCTGCCTGGGTTTTAGGGGCAGCATCAGGGCCAGGTTGCTTGGGTGGGAGAGAGCAGAAACCGTGACCGTACACCGTTGAAACGTTAAAAGTAAAATGTGCCTCCCGTCTTGGGAAGAGTTGATTGAAAATGTTATGCTTATGTTTTGTTTAACCCTGTTATCCCTTTTTACAGAAAAATAAAACCGGTGTAGGACGGCAGCCCGCGGACGGTCTGCATTTTGCTAAGGGGGAATGTGTCGCCCTGGGCAAGCCAGGGGACACAGATAACAACACCACTACACCCCACACTCCAGGTAGGCACACCTGCTAACCAGAAATCCTTGTTGCCTCCCTCCAAGAGTCTGTTGATGCACACCAGGGGGTGGGCCAGGCGGTTGGCTCCGCCCACCAAGGAGCTCACAACTCTGGAGGCAGGAAGTTACCGGGCAGATTAGCCCAGGCAGGGCTAGAGTGCAGTTAGCTCAGGGGAGAGCTGGAGAGAGGAGTTCTGTCCGGGAGGAGGAAGTGGAAGGAGTGAGGAGTAGCCCAGGCAGGGGCTAGAGTAAACGGAGAAGTGAAAGTGGTGAAAGTAAAGAAGCAAGCAAAGTGACAGAAGGACAGGAAGCCTGAGAGCCCAGCTGTGTGTAGGGCTAGAACAGCAAGGTCAGCGACGGCGGTGACTGTCTGGAGTGGGACAGTTCGGAAGTTCCTGGAAGGACCCCGTTGGCTGTGTGCCCGGTGGTCTGGAGCAGTGTTCCGAAGGACAGTCAGCACCAGGGCAGGGGCCTCTCGGACCCCGGCAAGGCTAGGAGTCGCCCAATTTGCCGAATCCGTCAGTGACGGGGATGCAGATCCCCCAACAACAAAGTCCCGATTGACGGCAACAGCCAGACCATTAACGGGGAGACACCGCCACCGCCAAGGCACCAGTTTCCCCAGGGCCAGCGCCTGCGGGCAAAGTGTAGAGCTCCTCCGGCCCAGATTGCAGTCGGGGAGCGGGTAACCGGAGGGAATCCACCGATACCACCAGACACACAGGTGCAAGGAAGAGAGAAGTCACCGCCACCTACCGGGAGTGCAGGTGCAGCCGTCTGTGGGACCGTCCTACCAGCCCTTGGTTTACCGTACAAACTGTGTCCGTGTCAGGCTGAGTGAGTACCATAGTGCCGCAAGGTACAGCGCTGCCCCCGCGTCCCTGCGCCCTCCAGGCCCTACACTTTACATCTCTTCACCGGGCCCCGGGATCACCAACCCCTACCCACGGAGGGGCAACACAACACCTGGCTGCTCCCATCACCATCCCCGGGACCCTCACACTGAGCAGCGGTGGTGCCATCACCACAACCGTGGGTGGCGTCACGAACTATAATCCCAACAAACAACCCCCCTTTTCACTCACGGGCGAGGAGCGCCGCTCGAGACACCCCGGGATCCGGCCCGCAGCTCGAGCCACCAGGAGCAACTGCCGGACCCGAGCAGAAGGGGTGAGCGCGGTGTGCTGACACCCTCCTCCCCGCCCGCGACATGTGCAATGATGATTAAATATGGAACATTTGTATTGCAGATATATAGTGGCTGTATATCTATATAGACTCCTTTTTGATTAGGTATCTGAGCACTTGCACTTTATTTGTCTGCATAATTTACATTATATATTTCCTTTTTTCTATAAGGATATACAGCTTTATATATTCACAGTATATTTGTGATACAATTCTGCATTATTTTATCATCATTGTACATAATATACATCTCTGCCTTCGCGTACTTCCCATGTGGTTTCTTATCACCACTTTTTTTTTTTTAATTAATCTTTTACTATAAAACCGCAGGTTCTGAGGATGTAACAGTAAAAGAGGACAACACAGCAGTGACTCACAAATAAGGTTTATTACACAAATGGGGGTAGGGCAAAATACATATCAATTAATGCAATAGATCATAGTATAAACTGGTTGCACATAAAGCATACAAAAACACTTATATACTGGACAGCTTCTAATAAAAATAACTAATCTGTGTCTACTTTTCACTACATAAATGGCCACTCCAACTATCGTCATATACTTATATCTGTCAGGGTTCCTATCTAACAGAGTCAATAACGGTTAGTCATAATAAACAAATAAACTCTGTGTATGATATATGCAGCAGGTTCACAAGCTGTTCCCATAGAAACTGGGCACGATGCTGTTGGCTATCTCACATCCCAAAGAACAGAAAGCTAAGCAGCGGACAACAGCCCAGCTCACTACAATCATCTACAGAAGTTGAACTTCTCCATTTGGTAATTTAACACGTGTTAGGAATACTGGATCATGACTGGCGTAGTCTGTAGCTTGACTATGAAGTTTGGGCTCTGGATCTTGACTGCCGAAATCTGCGGCATGACCATGTAGGGGCTCTAGATCTTGACTGGCATAATATATGTCTTGACCATGACGTTGGGGTTCTGGATCTTGTAGTCTGCGGCTTGACCACAAAGTCAACACTCTGGATCCACTCCTTTGCGGGCTACACAACCTGTGCTTATCCAGGCTATTAATAGTTCTGGTTGCATCCTCAACAGACAAAAGCCTGCTTTACACGTTGCAATTTCGCATACGATAGTGTATGCGATTTGCAACGCCCCCATCGTATGTGCGGCACGTTCAATTTGTTGAACGTGACGCACAAACGATTAACCCCCATCACACGTACTTACCCGTCCATACGACCTCGCTGTGGGCGGCGAACGTCCACTTCCTGGAGTGGGAGGGACGTTCGGCGTCAAATCGACGTCACGTGGCAGCTGGCCAATAGAAGCGGAGGGGCGGAGATGAGCAGGACGTAAACATCCCGCCCACCTCCTTCCTTCCGCATTGTCAGCCAGGAGCTGCAGGACGCAGGTATGATCTGTTCATCGTTCCCGATGTGTCACACACTGCGATGTGTGCTACCTCGGGAACATTGAACAACCTGCCATTCAATTTTAGAGAAAGGTACAATGTGTATGCGATGAACGGATTTTCGTTCAATCGCAATCACACGTACGTGTCACACCCTGCAATGTACTTTACAATGCCGGATGTGCGTCACTTACGACGTGACCCCGCCGACACATTGTAAGATACATTGCAGCGTCTAAAGCAGGCTTAATGAGCACTCTGCATCCCTGATTGCATATCCACTTCCTTCTTGCATTTGATGCCAAGTCCTCTCCTCTGATATCCAGAGCTTATATATTTTGCTGTTGTGCCACTGCTATCACCTAAACTGGTGTCTCCCTGAAACTCTTCCCTTGAGGAAACAGCTTCTTCATTCATTGGTTCCGGATGATGTCTTTTGCCAGCAAAGGGCAACGATCTCCTATCAACCCTGTTAAATCTGATTGGATGCAAAGAGTGTCATGTCCACCTCCTTAAGCCTGCTTTACACACTTCAATAGATCTTTCAATCCGTCGTCGGGGTCAAGTTGTAAGTGACGCACATCCTGCATCGTTCGTGACGTATTTGCGTGTGAAACCTACATGCGATCAAGATTGAACGAAAATACGGTGATCGCATACACGTCGTTTATTCCTCATACATTGGACGTTTTGTTGTACGAAACTAGTGAATTGTAACGTGTGACATCCCTCATACGATTGTGATGTCTGAGGGTATGTGCGCAGGTGTGCGCTCTGCACCGCAGCTTAAAAAAGGTCTGTTTCAGAGCGCAGCTGAAAAGCTGCGTTCTGAAGCGCCTCACAACGTCTGTTATTCACTAATCTCTGTCAGTCCGTCACTATCTCTGTCCCTCACTCTCTGTCCATGTCAGTCTATCCCCCTCTCTCATACTCACCGATCCCCGATGCTGCACGGCATTCACACTGCTCTGGCGGCTTTTACTGTTTTGAAAAAGCCGGCCGCCCATTAAACAATCTCGTATTCCCTGCTTACCCCGCCCACCGGCGCCTATGATTGGTTACAGTGAGACACGCCCCCCACGCTGAGTGACAGGTGTCACACTGCACCCAATCACAGCAGCCGGTGGGCGTGTCTATACTGTGTAGTGAAATAAATAATTAAATAATTAAAAAAAACGGCGTGCGGTCCCCCCTAATTTTAAAACCAGCCAGATAAAGCCATACGACTGAAGGCTGGTATTCTCAGGATGGGGAGCTCCACGTTATGGGGAGCCCCCCAGCCTAACAATATCAGCCAACAGCCGCCCAGAATTGCTGCATACATTAGATGCGACAGTTCTGGGACTGTACCCGGCTCTTCCCGATTTGCCCTGGTGCGTTGGCAAATCGGGGTAATAAGGAGTTATTGGCAGCCCATAGCTGCCAATAAGTCCTAGATTAATCATGTCAGGCGTCTATGAGACACCCTCCATGATTAATCTGTAAATTACAGTAAATAAACACACACACCCGAAAAAATCCTTTATTAGAAAAAAAAAACACAAACACATTCCCTGGTTCACCACTTTAATCAGCCCCAAAAAGCCCTCCATGTCCGGCGTACTCCAGGATGGTCCAGCGTCGCATCCAGCGCTGCTGCATGGAGGTGACCGGAGCTGCAGAAGACACCGCCGCTCCTGTCACCTCCACACAGCAAATGAAGACAGCCGCGCTATCGGCTGAGCTGTCAGTGAGGTTACCCGCTGTCACTGGATCCAGCGGTGGATCCAGCGGTGGCCGCGGGTAACCTCAGTGACAGCTCAGCTGATCGCGCTACTCACCGCCGCTCCGGTCAGCAACTGAGGTGAGTAGCGCGATCAGCTGCTGTCACTGAGGTTACCCGCGGCCACCGCTGCATCCACCGCTGGATCCAGTGACAGCGGGTAACCTCACTGACAGCTCAGCCGATAGCGCGGCTGTCTTCATTTGCTTTGTGGAGATGACCGGAGCGGCTGTGTATTCTGCAGCTCCGGTCACCTTCATGCAGCAGCGCTGGATGCGACGATGGACCATCCTGGAGTACGCCGGACATGGAGGGCTTTTTTGGGCTGATTAAAGTGGTGAACCAGGGAATGTGTTTGTGTTTTTTTTTCTAATAAAGGATTTTTTCGGGTGTGTGTGTTTATTTACTGTAATTTACAGATTAATCATGGAGGGTGTCTCATAGACGCCTGACATGATTAATCTAGGACTTATTGGCAGCTATGGGCTGCCAATAACTCCTTATTACCCCGATTTGCCAACGCACCAGGGCAAATCGGGAAGAGCCGGGTACAGTCCCAGAACTGTCGCATCTAATGCATGCGGCAATTCTGGGCGGCTGTTGGCTGATATTGTTAGGGTGGGGGGCTCCCCATAACGTGGAGCTCCCCATCCTGAGAATACCAGCCTTCAGCCGTATGGCTTTATCTGGCTGGTTTTAAAATTAGGGGGGACCGCACGCCGTTTTTTTTTAATTATTTAATTATTTATTTCACTACACAGTATAGACACACCCACCGGCTGCTGTGATTGGGTGCAGTGTGACACCTGTCACTCAGCGTGGGGGGCGTGTCTCACTGTAACCAATCATAGGCGCCGGTGGGCGGGGTAAGCAGGGAATACGAGATTGTTTAATGGGCGGCCGGCTTTTTCAAAACAGTAAAAGCCGCCAGAGCAGTGTGAATGCCGTGCAGCGCCGGGGATCGGGGATTGGTGAGTATATGAGAGAGGGCTGCTCAATTCAGTTACTCAGGGGATTAGCGGTCACCGGTCCGCCCTTCACTGGTGACCGCTAATCGGGACGCGACACAGACAGAGCCGCAGCATGACAATGAACTCGGGTGAAGTTCACCCGAGTTCATTCTGACAGTGCGGCTCTGTCTGTGTCTGCTGTCATCTGCCATTCACCGCTGCTACATGGCTGTCTGTGTCTGCTGTCAGCGGCCATTCAGCTCTGCTACATGGCTGTCTGTGTCTGCTGTTAGCGACCATGTAGCAGAGCTGAATGGCAGATGACATAGTAAAAACGCATCCCTACATTACACACGCTTGGCAAGTCAATAAGTAATAAAAAAAAAAGGTGCCCAATGCATACGTCACAGAACACATGATCTAAAGTATCGCACACAAAATTGATCAATTTAACATAGACTACTAACGCACGTGTGACAGCAAATGAACGACCTACGTGCAATCTCATTCAATCGCATATGCGACCTGGGCGTGTCACATCGCATACGAGATCGCATACCTAATTGTAAGGTGTAAAGCTGGCTTTACACTATATCAATTGTTTAAATTTATCAATAGAATTACATTTTTTAGCTTCATATACTCCTTTTCCTCCATTGTCTTTCAATGTTGTAATAATAATTATTATGCTATGTTATATTTTTATAATAAATATAATGGTGGACCGCTGACAACAAGGTAATACAGATTCCATATTCACTAACACCCACAGTCAGATGATGTTATAGTCTGTTCAGGAGTTTCCTAAAATAGGTGTATCCATTTAAACAACCATGGAGCACCATTATCTCCTCCATAATACACAACATCCAGGAGATTAATCCTGGCGCTATTTCTATAGGACAAAGAGACATCCAAATAGAGTGTAAAATAAAATCACAAGCATCAGCCGGCATTTCTTTTTGTGCAAATGCAATATGTAGGTGCACATTCTCACTGCAGCTATTAACAGACAAAACCTAGAATAAAAACATTGAGTAGATAGCCTGCAAGGAAACAAGTAGTAGTAATACATGTGAATAACATAGGGTACTTAGTTAACACCATTTTGATTAAAAGAGTGTAAAAGCAATCCCACCGCGAGAAGGTGTACCCAGTTAGGACGGTCCCTAACTCTAGTGACTCACCTTGATATCTGCCAGTGAGCCTCAAAATAGACAGGGCAGAGCAAGACATTGACCTGATTTTTTTTCTGCCTGCCTGTGGTAATGTTGCAGGCAGGGGGGACAGACCATGGCAGGGAAGGCTACCCGAGGCACTCAGATCCAGGATCGTGGCTGTGGCCCGAGTGGCAGCTGCATCTGGGGCTCGTGCAGCAGCCCGCCGCCCACAACTGTATAAAGGGGTTATTTACAGAAGAGAGTTTGTCAGTGACACCACCCGTGGGTTGCGGTAATTTGTTGGTAACACTGCCGTTGCCTTTGTATGGGACGCCCGGGGCTGATGGCGTGGGGCAGCAGGATGGTATCCCCTCCACGGGTAGGGGAGGTTTAGTCCCGGAGCCCAGGTGTAGGTGGTGTGCAGTGCTGGGGCACAGTCTGCAGGCTGGACCGGAAGATACCGGTGTACTCACAGTTTAGAAATAAGTCACACAAAGTCCATGTAGTAAGCCAAGTGCCGGATACCGGTAGCCTCCGGAGGGGTGTGCTCGGGTCCCGCACACCGGTAGACAGGACAGGGGCCCTTCCTCCTGCACTTCTCCCTATCCCCCGCATTGGGCTTCCGTTTCACTCTATCTGGGCTTACTGGTGGGACAAGACGTGGAATCTTGTCCCCTGCTGGTTAATCGGTAAGGTGCTTGAAGCTGTCCTCGCCCTGTGGTCCAGGCACCCCGATTGTGCACAGCCTCCGGACTGGATTCCCGCTGTCGGGACCGGCGGGCTACAACCCTGCCCCAATCCACTTAAGGTCTCCCGCGACCGGATCTCCATCGCCTGTGGCCCTGCTCTGCCGTCTGCCACCCAGTCAGCTCAGGTAGTCCGGGAGCTACAACCCCCAACTACCACTTCACTCCTCTCACTTCCTCTGTCCAGACTTCACTGTTGTGTTCCCTCCCCTGACACCTCAGAACCCCTAGGTGGGCATCACCATCTGCCTGGCCCAGCCCACTGGTGTGTCCCTATTGTCCTGGGGGGTGTCTAGGCTTTATGGTGTTTGTACCTTTGTGGGGATGTATTGGTAGGGCAAGGAGGATAGAGTCCTGCATCTGTAGGATGGATGCAGTCTCCGGTGACAACCTGGTTTTGCCAGGGCGTCACAGTAATACAAATTTAATATTCACTAACTGCCACAGTCTGATGTTCTTATAGTCTGTTCAGGGGGTCTCATAAGATCGATGTGTCCATATAAACCACCATGGATCGGCATCAGCTCCTTCATAATACACAATAACCAGGAGAGTAATTCTGGATCCACTTCTATAGGGCAAACAGATATCTAAGCATAGTGTAAAACAGTAAGGATTGATTTATTTGGTCTAATTTTACTCACATCATTTAAAAAACCATAAAGCCCTGTGCGCACTAGAAAACGGAATTTTCTTAAGAAAATTCTGCAGGGTCTGAAAGATTACAGCACCCGCAGTAAAAAAGCGCGGCAAGCCGCACCCGAAAACTGCATGCGGTTTGCTGCGGTTTTTCCGCAGGTTGGTACATGTGTTTTAATGCATTCAATGCAATAAAGCACATTGAAGAAGAAAAAAAAATAAAGTAATTTCCTTCTGAGATAGATAGATAGAAAGATAAATAGACAGATAGAAGAATGGATAGAGGACAGATCAATCAACAATCAACACTGTATTTCTCACGAGCGGTAGTGTGTTCACATTACCGGCCGTGGGAAATGCCCTGTGGTTACCTCTCTGCAGGCTCGTTGCGAGGCTGCATTCAGTACAGTGTCAGTCACGGCTGGATGCAAGAGACATAGGATCTCGGTGGATTTCGCCGGAGCTATGTGTTTCGGGAGGGGTTAATAAAGGGGTGAAAGAGGGGGAAATTTTGTGTTTTATTTAAAATAAAGGATTTTTCGGTGTGTGTGTTTATTCACTTTACCTACAGGTTAATCATGAAAGCTGTCTCATAGACGCTGACATGATTAAGCCTGGACTTAGTGGCGGCGATCCGCTGCCATTAACTCATTATTACTCTGATTGCCACCGCATCACGGCAACAGGAAGAGCCGGGACACTCCGGGACTGCTGCATAATGGATGCGACAGTCCCGGGGCAGCTGCAGGCTGATATTCTCGGCTTTAGAATTAGATCACAACACCGACCTACACAATAATAGCTGATTGCCACTATGCTGATAATTAGATACTCTAAGAAAAAGTGGCATGACACAGAACTCCTTAAAAAACCATTTTTATTGAAATAATTTTAAAATAGTTTACAACAAGGATCCTCAGTTTTATGAAAAGTGAATACCGCACACAATTTAAATCAATCAGATTAGTTCTAAGACAAAAGTGAATATGGTCAATTAACCCACTACATCAGGCATTGCTCTCAGCATACATATTGCAGCCACATGGTATGAACAGTGTATAGCCCTATTGCAATAACTATGCAGTTAAACCGGCCAAGTAGCCCAGCAATTACATATACGTATAAGCAGTGAAAATAAAAATTCCCAGCAATTACAATATATATGGTGAAAACAAAGTTTTCAACCCTGTGGGGCTGATCTTACAGGAGTCAAGGTGCCAGGTATAAGGTTAGTCAAATCAACACATACCAACATAGTCTATTGACCCTCCAACAACCCGTAAGGCAATGCTAGGTTAGAATAGATCCAAGGGGTAAACCATACTGACCAGTGAAAAGTGGCGGTATCACAGCGACTTGTCCCTACGCGCGTTTCACCTCTTCATCAGGGGACGTATGAACAACTGAGTGGAATATGGATCTTATATACCCTGGATGTTTTCTTAGAGTATCTGATATTCTCGGCTGCAGGAGGAGGGGGGCATTAACCCTGGCCCTCGCCCTCCCCAGCCTGAGAATACCGGGCCGCCGCTGTGTGCTTACCTCGGCTGGACGGTAAAAATACGGCGGAGCCCAGGTATTTTTTTTTTATATGTCCGTTTGATTTTTATGTGTTTTCTATATGTCCGTGTCTGTGTGTGAGTTCGATATGTGTTTTCTATGTCTGTATCTGTGATGTGTGTGTGTGTTTACTCTCTGCTTCACTTCCTCTTCCTGGCATAATGACATCACTTCCCTGCAAAAACGCAGGCAGTGATGAACATTATGTCCCGAAACCGCGAAATACCGCAGGGAATAACGCAGGGAAACGTAATGAACTGCACAGAATTTGCTACCCTCGTTATTCCCTGCGGGATTTCACGATTACATTGCAGTCAATGGAGTGAAATGCCGCAGCGACGTGTGGAAAAGAAGTGACACGCAATTGATTTTGCTGCGGGAATCCAGCAGCAAAGCATGCAGCTGTCAAAATCCGCATAGTGTGCACAGCATTTTTTTTTTCTCATAGGATTTGCTGGTGAATCACTGCAGAGATGTTATTGTGACGGGGTATGCAACAGAGCAGTGAGGGGAGCCAGGCCAAGGAACAATCCAAAGGGCTTTATTGGAACCACAAAGAAAAAGCAGCAAACATAAATATAGATCCTTCAAATCTGCAAGGAGTCCACAACAAAAAAACAAAAGATCCAGGGGCACCGCCTGGTATTCCGATGACAGGGAAATTAGGGCAATGGTCCTTATATGAGTTCCTTGAGTCCAACAGGGTGAACAACAAAACAATCCCACGTGGCCGCGGATCTCCAGTCTGTAACAGTCCATACACACAGACCCCAGGATCCAGCCTCAGCTATAGATCCTAGTACGTCTCCAGCCGAGATCCAACTAACTAAACTAACATGTTCTTCTCTCCTGGGATCAGCCCCTTAGGTGGGCACACCTCCCCCTGGCCATTTGACGCACGAATGGACTTTAGACTGCTGGCTCTGTTCTGTTTTGTTACCAAGTTGTAGATTGGAGAAGTCTCATGCTGAGAAGAACAATATATATATGCAATCCCCACCAAATCATACATACATCATGACAATTCCTTCCCCTCCCACCTTGTGTACGTACTAGGGACCTCTACAGGTCGCTGGTTAAGTACACGCAGGCATGGCTTACAGGACTCAAGGCTCCTCTTGCCTGGACAGTCCATCTGCATTTTGGGTGTTGGCTCCAGGTTCTTTAGTGTATGATGAAGATGTAGGGTTGAATGTTCGGGTCCAGTTTATATCCTCCTTCACTTAAACTCTGCTTCCTGCACCCACAAATCGGCATTGTATATCTCCCACATCATTGCCTAGGAGTATGTCTGCAGGAAGGCCGCTCATCACACCGATTATGCATTGTTTTGCCCCAAAGCCATAATCCAGGGTCACACTCGCTCTTGGAATGTATCTTTGAGTACCTCCAGCCAATTCAATGGCAATTCCTGGTCCCTTTTGAATTGCTTCTGGTTGAATTACTCGGGGATCTGCGATGGTGAGAAAAGCCCCAGTGTCACGAAAGCCAACAAATTTTTGGCCATCCAGCACGACCTCCTGTAGATGTTTATGCTGAAGATCATAAGAACGCGTGGCTGTGCCTCACACTCCATAGACTCCTGGTAGGGAAGTCAACATATCAGAGTCACTTGGCAAATCATCAGGGCCTGAATCCAGCTCTTCTCCTGCTGAAGATGTCTGTAGATAATGGACAGGCAAAGGTGGTCTGCAGCTGTTCTGCCTCTGAACACCTGGACAGTGAGCTTGCAGATGACCAGGCTGCCCACATTGATAACATCTGCGCTGCGTCTCACTCCGTCCAGTTTGCCTTCTGGAGAAGTAGGTAGGAGACCTTGGTGACTGATAGGGAGGTGCAGGTGCTGGAGGTGGTTGTCGATTTGGAGGATGACTCCACTGGATAGATGGGCATGTGGCCCGCAGATGTCCGGGATGCCCACAGCTATAACATCTCCGCTCTTCTACTTTCTCTCCTCGTCGTATTCCAAAAAATGTGGTAGAAACAACTGGAGGCACGTACACATGGGTATCCACATGAGGTGGTGATCTAGGTCGAGGAACATTGGACACTGAAGGACAAGGAACCTCTGGTGTTGGGGAGCTGGTCATTTTTGCTCCCTCTGCTAGCAGCTTCTTCCATTGAGGCTTGATAGTGAGCGCCTCATCAGCTAGAGCAGCAGCTTGTTCCATTGTCTCTGGTCTGCTCTCACGCACCCATTCCCGAATCTCAGTAGGGCACTTGGCATAAAACTGTTCTTTTAGGATGACCTGGATGAACGTCTCCCAAGTTAAGGCCCCCTCTCCCTCCAGCCAGCGATGGCATACTTGTTTCAGTCTGTGGCCACACATCTTGAAAGACACTTCTCCATCACAGGCTAATGTACGGAACTTAGTCCTATAAGTATCTGGGGGCACGGCATAATGTTCCAGAATGGTCTGTTTTATCTCCCCATACTCACAATTCCACTGAGGGTCCATAGCTCTATAGGCGTCGGCAGCTCCACCCTCCAAGAGGCCCACCAGGTGTCTGACTCGCTCTCTTTCTGGGACTTCCATTAATCAGCACTGATGCTCAAAGTCCTGAAAGAAGCCCTCAATGTCACCTGCAGCTTCATTAAATGGCTTAAAGTCCTTGTGGGACACTCTGGAGAATTCCCTCATAGTTGGTGCTGTGGTTACAGTTTGTCTGGAGCCTCTAGCTGCTTCCACAGCAAACCTCCTCTCCAGCAATGTTGCCCTCTCTTGAGCTCTGTGAATGGCCTCCCTCTTATCTTCTATGGTGGCCTCATCTCCAAGCAGTGCCATCTCCTCCTCATACCACACAATCCATTGACTTTTTTGGGTATTTACCTCCAGCTCCCGTCTTTCCTCCCTTTGCTGTGGAAATTGTTCCTCGGTGCCATCTTGCAGGCAAGCGTTTTCCAATGCCTCAATTAGTTGCTCCTTAGAGAGTCCTTTGTAACCGACTCCTAATTCACGGGCCATTGTTTGTAGGCTCACCACAGTCCAGTTCTTGTACTCTGAGGTTCTGATTCCAGATGTTAATGGGCCGTTGTCCTCCATTCTTTCTGCTCTGATCCCGCCGCTGCCACCAGTTTGTGACGGGGTATGCAACAGAGCAGTGAGGGACGCCAGGCCAAGGAACAATCCAAAGGGCTTTATTGGAACCACAAAGAAAAAGCAGCAAACATAAATATAGATCCTTCAAATCTGCAAGGAGTCCACATCAAAAAAACAAAAGATCCAGGGGCACCGCCTGGTATTCCGATGCCAGGGAAATTAGGGCAATGGTCCTTATATGAGTTCCTTGAGTCCAACAGGGTGAACAACAAAACACAATCCCACGTGGCCGCGGATCTCCAGTCTGTAACAGTCCATACACACAGACGCCAGGATCCAGCCTCAGCTATAGATCCTAGTACGTCACCAGCCGAGATCCAACTAACTGAACTAACATGTTCTTCTCTCCTGGGATCAGCCCCTTAGGTGGGCATACCTCCCCCTGGCCATTTGATGCATGAATGGACTTTAGACTGCTGGCTCTGTTCTGTTTACCAAGTTGTAGATTGGAGAAGTCCCATGCTGAGAAGAACAATATATATATGCAACCCCCACCAAATCATACATACATCATGACAGTTATGAACATAACATGCAGCAAAACCTCAGGAAAACCGCGGCAAAAACCAGTAAGTGCGCACAGGGCTTAAGAGTATGTGCACATGATGACCTTTATTTGTGTTTTGACGCTGATTATGTTCGCTTCCTCATATATCTTGTCAAGCATTGTTTTATCAATCCATGTGAGCATAAGGGGTACTTTGCACGTTGCGACATCGCTAGCATCGGCTAGCTATGTCCAGCGCATTAGCACCTGCCCTCGTCTCACATGCGATATCTTGTGATTGCTGCCGTAGCAAACATTATCGCTATGGCAGGATCACACGCACATACCTGGTCGGCGACGTCGCGGTGACCGCCGAATAATCCCTTCTTCAAGGGGGAGGTGAGTTTGGCGTCACCGCGACGTCACTAAGGGGCTGGACAATAGAAGCGGAGGGGCGGAGATGAGTAGGACGTAACATCCCGCCCACCTTCTTCCTTCCGCATTGCCGTCAGGACGCAGGTAAGGAGATGTTTGTCATTCCTGCGGCTTCACACACAGCGATGTGTGACGCCACTGGAGCGACAAACAACATCGTACCTGCAGCAGGAGCGACATTATGAAAATGAACGACGTGACACAGATCAGCGATTTTTGACTGTTTCACGCTTGTTCATCCTCGCTCCTAGGATTTACACATTTCGATGTCGCTACCGGCGCCGGATGTGCGTCACAACAACCGTGACCCCGACGATATTTCGGTAGCAATGTCGCAACGTGCAAAATACCCCTAAGTCATTGGACCTAATAAATAGAGTTGAGCGAGTACCTAACTATACGTACTTGCTATACTCATAACGGGTACTGTCTAATACTCGCGTATTCATTCTGAATAGTGTGTGCAATGCAAGTCAGTGGGGATAAACTCGCAATGTAACAAGTGACAAGAATGCCACACTATTTGCTACTCGTATGAATAGTGCAGAATTCATGTTACTTCTTACATTGTGTGTTTTCACCATTGACTTGCATAGCACATGCTATTCGGAATGAATACACGAGTATAAGACAGTACTCATTATTAGAGATGAGCGAACCGGTCGCGGTTCGGCTCGAGGTCGGTTCGCCGAACGGAGGTCTCGTTCAAGTTCGGTACGTCAAACGTTCGACGAACCGAACTCGAACCAATAGGCTATAATGGGAGGCAATCACAAACACATAAAAAAGGAATTTTATAAATGTACACATACAGTTAATAACATTGTCATAACACTTACCGGTCCCCGCGATCCCTCCTGCACTCTGTCTCCTGCCGCTATTCCATCCGATGATCGCTGAATCCTCCCGGTGACCGGCACTGCCAGCAGTGATGCAGGACCTATCGTGACGTCAAAATAGCCATGTGACCAGTCATGTGGCTATTATCTCATTGGCTACAGACTGGTCACATGACTATGACGTGTCATGTAGGACCTGCGAGTGCATCTCTCCGGTACACGGTGCACATTTGTGTATCGCCGTGTACCGGCGACATGCTGTAGCACACGGTCGACTCCCCGTTCCGTTAGGGACCGGCTGACACAGCCGGTCATTAACGGAGATCACCGTTGCCATAGCAACGCAGTTAGCGGTGACGTCACCGCTAACCGCGGCTCCGGGAATCACATGATCGGAGCCCTGTTGCTATGGTAATGCGTCTGTCACCGCCAGCAGCCAGCAGCACTGATCTCTCACTCCGTGAAGGCTGCAAGCTGCTTTCCGTGCAGCCATCACGGAGTGATTTCTGCACGGGAAGCAGCGTCTTCCCCCATTCAGCAGTGATGGAGCAGAGCTGCATTTGTTGAACGAGAAAGACAGAAGACCATGGATCGTGGAGGGCTGTCAGGGGGTAATAAAGATGGAGTCTCTAATGTGTCTGTGTATTTATTTCTATTAAAGTATTTTTTCTCTGTGTGGTGTCTTTTTTTAACCCTTTATTGGAGATTCTTAATGGCTGGGTCAAACGTGCCTGACATTAAGAATCTCTGGCCTAATACTAGCTAGTAAAACAAAGCCAGTATTAACTCATGATTACCCAACAAGCCACCCGGCTTAAGGGCTGTTGGAAGAGTTGGATACAGCGCCAGATGATGGCGCTTCTATGAAAGCGCCATTTTCTGGGGCGGATGCGGACTGCAATTCGCAGCAGAGGCGCCCAGAAACCTCGGGCTAACCTGTGCTGCGGATTCCAATCCCCAGCTGCCTAGTTGTACCCGGCTGGACACAAAAATGGAGCGAAGCTCACGTCGGTTTGTTTTTAATTATTTCATGAAATAAGTGAAATAATTAAAAAAAACGGGCTTCCCTATATTTTTGGTTCCCAGCCATGTACAAATAGGCAACTGGGGGTTGGAGGCAGCCCGTGGCTGCCTGCTGTACCTGGCTAGCATACAAAAATATGGCGAAGCCCACGTCATTTTTTTGGTGGGCAAAAAACGTCTGCATACAGTCCTGGATGGAGTATGCGGAGCCTTGTAGTTCTGCAGCTGCTGTCTGCTCTTCTCCATACAGACACACATATGGCGAAGCTCACGTCCTTTTTTTGTAGTTTTTTGGCAAAAAAAATAAAAAATGCTTCGCTGGATTTTCCATTGCCGTGAAGGTAACACCAAGCAGTGGGGGTTAGCAGCCAGTAGCTGCTTGGATTACCCTTAGCTAGCAATACAAAAAATGCAGTGGGAGCCCATATATATTTTTTTTAATTATTTATTTAAATAACTAAAAACAAAATGGGCTTCCCTGTATTTTGATTGCTGGACATCACAGTGCTGTAAAAATAAATCTTTAAAAAAAATGACGTAGCGCTCCGCGGTATTTTTGTTTCTCAGCGCAGATAAAGCAGACAGCTATGGGTTGCCACCCCCATCTGCCTGCCGTTACCTTGGTTGGCAATCAAAATACAGGGAAGCCCATTAATTTTTTCTATTTAAAAAATAGTTAAAAAAAAAACGTTGGGTCCCCCCATTTTTGATAGCCAGCTAGGGTAAAGCAGACGGCTGTAGCCTGAAAACCACAGCTGGCAGCTTTACCGTGGTTGGGGATCCAATGTGGAGGTCCCCCCAGGCTCTTTTTTATAATTATTTTATAAATATTAATAATTACACAAAAAAAGTAGGGTCCCCCCCAAATTGGATCACCAGCCAAGGTAAAGCGGACAGCTGTGGTCTGGTATTCTCAGGGTGGGAAGGTCCATAGTTATTGGGCCTTCACAGCCTAAAAATAGCAGGCCGCAGGCACCCCAGATGTGGCGTATCCACTAGATGCGCCAATCCTGGCGCTTCACCCCAGCTCATCCCGTGCCCTGGTGCAGTGGCAAACGGGGTAATAAATCGGGTTGATACTAGCTGTAAGGTCACCTGACATCAAGCCCAGCAGTTTGTGATGTCATGGCGTCTATTAGATACCCAACATCATAAACTGTCAGTACTAACAAAAAAAAAAAAAAAAAAAAAAAAAATCGATAAAAGAAATTTATTTGAAAAAACAGTCCCCAAAACATTCCCTCTTTCACCAATTTATTGTAAGAAAAAAAATAAAGGGGTCCCACGACGACTCTGGACCGTCTAGAATATGGGGTGGAGACACTCAGGGAACGTATCCCCCATTTTGTATTAGTGCTGTCACGCTCCCCGGCTCCCCTGCCACGCTCCCCGGCTCCCCTGCCACGCTCCCCGGCTCCCCTGCCACGCTCCCCGGCTCCTTTGCCAGGCGTCCCCCGCTCTACGGCCTCCATGCTCCCTCACCTGCGTCCTCCAGGCAACCCGGTCCCCGGTCCCGGCGCCCATCTGCGATGCTGAGCGCTCCTGCATCCTGTGCACCGCTCCCTGCTCTGGCTTCTGGCACCCGGGCCTGGCGCATGCGCATTAGGGCGCGCGCGCGGTCATTGACCCTCTCTTAAAGGGCCAGCGTCCTCCAACAGGATATTGAAGATTCAGGTGCAGGGTATATAGGGGGTTCCTTTCCAAGTGGGCGGGGCCTGTTCTTCGTTTTTGCTAAGCTAGGAGTCAGGTCTCCCTGTGCCATTATCTCGTACTTGTCTATCTCTCTTGTAGAGCCGCTCCTGTCTCGACAACCGGTCCTGACGGTTCCAGAACCCCGAACGGACTGTCCGCCATCTTCTCAGTTCCTACCGTCTCCGATCCCTGGATCCGTGTGGTGACCGACCTCCCTGTTCCGCTGGTTTCGGACCCTGCCTGACATCATCTCGGCCTCCGAACCTGCGCTCCGTCACCCGGACTACCTTCAGAGACTACGTGGTCCCAAGGACTTCTACACCCACTCCTCTGAACGGCCTGTCCTGCTACCCGTAGTGCTTCGGCTACCGGGCACCTTGCCCTCGGTGGGGTGCTCAGTCCAGTGGATCCACCTCCTGGGCCTAGCCGTCATCCTGGTCCTAACAAGTGCAGACCCTTCATGTGAGGAGTGTGGGTGCAATGAATCTGCACTCACTCTCCCCGGGTCCACAGCAGCAGAATCCATGTGGTAATGGTGGCTACCAAAGCTGCAATGCCCTGCTCATGAGGTAAGGGCATGCCTAATCAGGAGAACTATTCTACATTTCCAAATATTGGTATTTGCTGATATTATTGCTATTCCACCTACTATATATTGGGGATAGGATCTTGGAGATGGAATACCCCTTTAAGTCCAGTTATCCAGCTGAATGAATACATAACAACAGAGCTCGCTATTTAGATGTGTTTTCTTGTGGCGTATAACGGACTCTCATGTTTGGTAGTCATTCAGCAGGGCAACTATAAAAGCAAATCCCTCCATTTGGAAATGTAGTATAGCTCTCCTGATCAATTATGTTCCTTACCTCATGAGCAGGGCATTGCAGTAATAATAATAATTTATTCATTTATATAGCGTTATTAATTCCAGAGCGCTGTATGTCTTTGGAGTGTGGGAGGAAACCGGAGTACCCGGAGGAAACCCACGCAAACACGGGGAGAACATACAAACTCCTTGCAGATGGTGTCCTTGGTGAGAATTCAACCCAGGACCTCAGCGCTGCAAGACTGCAGTGCTAACCACTGAGCCACCGTCCCGCCCATTTAGCTTACAGATGCATAACCACCACTCACTGTGTCTGAACACAGGAAGCTGAGCTGACAGCCGCTCTGTGCATGCGGCAGCGTCTATTTTGAAGGAGAGGGCCGCGGGGGATCAACGCTGCACAGGTACCGTGGGACACCGGGGAACACCGGTGGGGTTATAGGGGGTGACCTGGCAGGGCCTGGGGAGGAATTTTCTGTCGCATGTGTCATGGCACATGTGACAGAAATCAGAAAAGTAGGGTGAATGCGGCCGGCGCGCTGCTGTGCGCGCGGCCATCTTTGATTTCTGGGAGGGCATCAGGGGGGGCACTTTGGCGACACCGGGGGACCGGAGGGGAGATAAATAATTTTTTACCGGCGCTGTCATTTACTGTAACGTGAACATCGGTGTACGGTGTATACCTGTGATCACGTGAGCGGGGACCGGAAAAACCGTCCTGAATCATGATCTCCAGGGTCTCAGCTAGCCCTGAAACCCCGGAGATTTTCTGATGCTGGGGGGCGCTATTCACTTATTTCTGCCTGCTGTTTATAAACGGCAGATCAGAATAAGGCTACATTAACACGACCGATCCATTTTTGCGGTCTGCAAAAAACAGTCCGGTTTTTTTCACGGGTGAATCCGTGTGGCATCAGTTTCCGTTCCGTAGACGGTCCGTATGTCATCTGTTTGTCATCCGTGTGCCTTCCGTTTTTTTTGTGTACTGCAAAAAAACTGAAGGAGGGTAAATGCATAAGTTTACCCAGGATCTATAGCTTCATCCTACATGAGGCGGTCACATGTTCACTCCAGTGCCATTTTCTACTGCTTTTCACAGCGTAGAGCGCTCTGGTGATTTTCTTGTGCTTGTGCACTTCATATCAGTCTTTTCTGTCATTATAATGGCAGAAAGACACATAATGTCCCACTCTCCTACATTTTGTAATTTTGCACCCTTTGGTGCCTTTCATGTGGCACTAAGGGGTGCTTACCTTTGTATTTAGCCAAAAAAATGAAAAAAAAAAATGACGTAGGGTTCCCCCTAGTTTTGTAGCCAGCTAGGGTAAAGCAGACGGCTGCAGCCTACAGACCACAGCTGGCAACCTCACCTTGGCTGGTAATCCAAAACTGAGGGCACCCCACGCTGTTATTTTAAATTAAATAAATAATTAAAAAAAAAACCACGTAGGGGTTCCCCCAAAATTTGATCACCAGCCAAGGTAAAGCAGACAGCTGGGGTCTGATATTCTCAGACTAGGGAGGTCCATGGTTATTGGACTCTCCCCAGCCTAAAAATAGCAGGCCACAGCCGCCCCAGAAGTGGCGCATCCATTAGATGCGCCAATCCTGGTGCTTCGCCCCAGCTCATCCCGCGCCCTGGTGCGGTGGCAAACGGGGTAATATATGGGGTTAATACCAGATGTGTAATGTCACCTGGCATCAAGCCCTGGGGTTGGTGAGGTCAGGCGTCTATCAGATACCCGACATCACCAACCCAGTCAGTAATAAAAAAAATAGACGACAAACACATTTTTATTTGAAAAAACACTCCCCAAAACATTCCCTCTTTAACCAATTTATTAGAAAGAAAAACAAATCCAGGTCTGGTGTAATCCAAGGGGTTGCCATGACGATCCACACTGTCCCAGTCAATGAAGAGCAGAATGTTCCCCATTGGCTGGGAGAGCAATGCAGTGACCTGAGCTAACATCATGGGTCAGCCCAGGTCACTGCAGGGTATTCCAAGTGCTGCTGTCAGCGAGGTACATTACCTGCGCTGATCTCCAGCACACTGACAGCACCTGTCACTGAGTTCAATGACTGCCGCCTTCACAGCCAAGTATCGCGAGAGGCCCGTGACGTCATCGCTAGTCAGTCTCGGGTCGGAAGCGAGAGAAGGTGATGTGACAAGCGGCGGCCATGGAGGACAGTGACAGCGCTGAGGTCGGGATGGCGGGACTTCATCACCGCAGGTAAGCCGAGCGGGACCATGTGTGCAGAGTGTGTGTGCAGAGTGTGTGTGTGTGTGTGTACATGTGTACATGCCGCGGGCAGGAGGGGGCGGAGCGAGCTGAGCGGGGAAGTGTGGGCTTCCTGCACGTAACTAGGATAAACATCGGGTTACTAACCAAAGCGCTTTGGTTGGATGCCCGATGTTTATCTTGGTTACCAGCTTGTGGCAGGCTGCCAACGATGGCTCCTGCACACTGTAGCTGTAAAA
The DNA here is from genome assembly GCF_048569485.1 of Anomaloglossus baeobatrachus. Lineage (NCBI taxonomy): Eukaryota > Metazoa > Chordata > Amphibia > Anura > Aromobatidae > Anomaloglossus > Anomaloglossus baeobatrachus. The sequence goes on from NC_134360.1 coordinate 138,872,335, forward strand.
AGCCCTGCTTTTTTGCTGCTAGAACCGTTCTCGAACGTATCTAGAACTATCGAATTTTAGCAAAAAAGCTCGAGTTCTAGTTCGATCTAGAACAGCCCCAAAAACCGTGAACTGGAGAACCGCGAACCGCGCTCAACTCTACTCATTATTAGTATAGTGAGTACGAAAAGCTAGGTACTCGCTCAACTCCACTAATAAATCAATCCATACTGTAATATACTATGGTTAGATGTTTGTTGGTCCTATAGAAGGAGACATGGAGGATTATTTCACTGGATGATGTGTATGCTGGAAGAGCTGATGCCGATCTGTGGTGGGTGAAATGCAAAACATGTATTTTATAAGACCCCTGAACAGACTATAAGAACATCTCTGGTTGGGATTGGATATTAAATCTGTATTATCTGATGTTTTAAGCGGTCTAACGTTACATTTTTTGTGACTTTTCTTCTAGGGCCTATGAAAGTTTTTGTCTTTTTGTTGAGCACCTGCTCCCTAAGAGTCTATTTCTAAAGAGTGCCATTTTGTTCCCTGACAGCTGAATTTCATACGTGTTGAATATCAAATATATTGAATTATGTAGCCTCTGTGCACTTTATTTTTTTGCATTTGCCGAAAACCATGGTACCTTTCTTTTCATATTGCCATGTCACATGAGTATTATCATTACTGGAGAAATATTTTAATTTTTGGTTAAAGGATTTACACAAATTAACAATACCTCTTACCTACACTTCAGCATGCAATTAATAAATGTAAGCTGAAAGCAAACTAAGTTGCACTATAGAATCTCAATAATATATCTAAAAAGTTCTGCGAACACCAACAAGCTGGTCAACCTTGACATTTCTCAAAATATATTCAGCACTAATCAAAGGGTGGGATGCACAGGTTTCATACAATGGTTTTTGTCGCGGGCGGGGAGGGGGCCGTCGCTGCTGCGCTCTCGATGGCGCTCGGGTCCGGCGCTGCTGCAACCTGCTGCTTGCTGCTCGCTGCTCGGTGGCTCGAGCGGTGGGCCGGATCCGGAGGCTCGAGCGGCACTCCTCGCCCGTGAGTGAAAGGTGGGTAGTTTTTGGGATTAGGGAAGTCGGTTCGTGACGCCACCCACGGTTTTTGGTGAGGTTGGGACTCCACCACTGCTCTGGACGGGGATCCCGGGAGCGATGACGGGGAGCAGCCAAGATGTTTCTCTCCCCTCCGTGGGTAGGGAGTTTGGGTGGTCCCGGGGCCTGGTTGGGGTGACTGGAGAGTGGATGGCAGGGTTCAGGGAGGTGCAGGGTCGTGGGGGCAGCGCGGTGCCAGACGGCACTGTGGTACTCACTCAGCCAGTAACGTACACGGAGTCTCTGGTAAAACAAACAGCTGGATGGACGGGTTCCGCAGACGGCTGCGGTGATCACTCTCGGTAGGTTGGCGGTGATTGCCTTTCCCTGCACCTGTAGTGTGTTTTCGGCCCCGATGGCTTCCCACCGGTAACCCGCTCCCCAGCGTGGATAGATGCCGAGGGAGCCCCTTTTGTGTGCAGGCTCTGGCCCTGGGAACTGTAGCCTTGGCGGTGACTGTATTTCCCTTCATGGTTGAGCGGTTGCCTTCAATCGGGTCTTTGCTGCTGGGAAACCCTGGAGGTTCCCGTCGCTAACGGACTTGACCGGTTTTACAGCGACACCAAGCCTGGTCGGGGTCCGTAGGCCCTGCTGAATGGTGCTGGCTTCTCTTCGCTCCCCGGTTTGGTACCGGCGGGCCACCGCCCATCCCCGGTCGTACGGTTCCGCGTCGATCGGCCCCTCCTGCAGACGGTCACCACCGTCTGCCAACCTTGCTGTAGGTGTCCGGGCCACGTACCCGGACACGGTCAGTCTGCTCCTCCACTACTACTTTACTCCTCTCTCTTCCTACTCCAAAACTGTTCTCTTTCCTTTTCCCGCTTCCAGGACTGTGAACTCCTCAGTGGGTCGGGCCAACCGCCTGGCTCCACCCCACCTGGTGTGGACATCAGCCCCTGGAGGGAGGCAACAAGGATTTGAGTGTGACTGGTGTGCCTAACCGGGGTGTGGGGTGTGTTGTTGTAGTACCTGTGACGTCCTGGCTTGTCCAGGGCGCCACATTCCCCCTTGGTTAAATGCAGACCGTCCGCGGGCTGCCCGTCCATCACCGGTTTTATTTTCACAACTGAAAGAAAGGTAAAACATATAAAAATATTCAACATGCATTTTTTTTTTATGACTCTTCCCTTAACGGGAGGTACGGTACTTTAATGTTACTTAACGGTACATTTTTATTAATGGTAACACAGTAATGGCTTCCGCTCTCTCCCGCCCAAACAACCTGGCCCTGATGCTGCCCCTAAGAAGTCGGCAGCACCCCTTGCCCCAGTCCATCACCAAGCTGCCCGAGTGGGTACGGTCTCTTTCAGGGGACCCACGTCCATGGGGAACCCCTGACCCCCGGAGGATGGCCACCGGTCCAGGTGGTGACCGGGCCCCAGCCTACTCTGCTGCGGGCCCTTCCTCCAATCTGCCTCTCCGGAGGCGGTAACGGATGTATGCCAACAATTATTTACATGCCACAAGTTTGTGGTTGCCCTACACATTCTCGGGCATGTCCGTAAGTAGTTCCTTACGCCAACGGTGCAAAGGGTCCCCTCTGGGACAACTTGCCGGCACCGGCCGGTTCAATCACGGTTGCAAATTTGGTAACAGTTCGGCTGATTATTTTCATTCACTCACACAACGGCTCTGATGGTCCCAACGGGGACAACTTGCACAGCGGAGGGACCGCTGACTTACTGCAGGTCCACCACAGCGGCCGGAGGAAGAGGCTAGGCCGGTGCTTGGGCCTCCTGACTGCCCCTCAGTTTGGCGTCGAGGGCAAACCAGCCCCTCTCTCCGCAATGCCGCGTGTACTGGACCAAATCCCCTGGGAGCAGGTTACGGCCCGGGTGGTCCTCTGGTAAGTGGGCATTAGCGTCCCGGCGAGCTACGAAGACTTCGGCCTCCAGGCCCGGCTCAAAGATGAATCCATACCCCCGACGGACATCAAATCTCCTCACTTGCCCCGCGTGGATTGGGCCCCGTACCCGGAAGGTGGCTCTACGGAGGCTTTTCTTGGATGGTGCAGGCTATCAGTGCAGCCTTTCGCCTTTCCCTCTCCGCAATTTCTCGGCCCAGCGGGGTCGGTTCCCTGTCCCAGTAAGGGGCTACTGCTTGCCCCTGCGCGCGGGTCGGGCCCCGCGAGACTTCCACCATGCTGCCCACCACTGGCGCCCTCTGTGGAAGATCCCGCAGTGTCATTGCCTTGGGTTCTACCTCACAGCAATGACCCGGCGCAGCCTCAGCCGAGGCGTAGGGGATGGGTACAGGGTTCATCTCCCGCTTGACCTCCGCCTCTTGCTGCATGGGACGGGCTGCCGGAGTCGGCACAGGACCAGGCACGGTCACTGCATGTGCCTCCGGTAAATCTCCGCTGATGGGCTCGGTCTTTGGCAGCTTCCAGGGAAGCGGTTCAAGATGGTTATGGACTTAGACTGCAGGTCGGTCCGCTTGGGCGGACGGGCAGGGTACCACTACCGGTTGGGCAGGTAGCGGGCCTAGTGGCGGGGTGGTAGCAACTAATACGGGTAGCGGGGGAGGCAGCAGGGTGAGAAGGTGCAGGCCGGGCCCCTCAGCCACAGCGGCCGATCCCTTCGGACTACAGGGGTGTGGGTCGCTTACCCGCCTCTCCAACTCTTCCTCCACCTCGCGTCTCCGCATAGCCGTCACCACGTGCACCATGTCGGCCTCCCACTCCTCCATCAGGAGCTGCACACGGACCTGCAGACGGCTGCTTAGCTGGACGGTCCGGACTTCCACCCACGCCGCGGTACCAGGCGCGGGCGCGGGGACGACGGTGTTGCCGAACGGACTGTACATCGTTGCAGCGGCCTCTTCCAGGAACCAAAGATGGCCTCAGAGTCCTGGCGTCCCTGCTTTTATAGCCGCGGTTTACATGCGGCCAGACGCCATCCGCCCCCCTTGGTTTCTTCTCAGCACCTCTTCTCTCGGGGCGGAGCTTCGGCTTTCGCGCCTCCACTGCTCTGGAAGACGCTCGAGCGGGGAGCTTTTTGCGCCCAATATGGCGGATTCTGGAATTTTTCGGCCGGACACCACCAGCGGGACACAAGTCGCACTTCTGCCAGGTGGTAGAACGGTAAGATCCTGTTCGTGACGCCAAGTTGTCGCGGGCGGGGAGGGGGACATCGCTGCTGCGCTCTCGCTGGCACTCGGGTCCGGCGCTGCTGCAGCCTGCTGCTTGCTGCTCGGTGGCTCGAGCAGTGGGCTGGATCCGGGGGCTCGAGCGGCACTCCTCGCCCGTGAGTGAAAGGGGGGTAGTTTTTCGGATTGGGGACGTCGGTTCGTGACGCCACCCACGGTTTGTGGTGAGGTTGGGACACCACCGCTGCTCTGGACGGGGATCCCGGGAGCGATGACGGGGAGCAGCCGAGATGTTTCTCTCCCCTCCGTGGGTAGGGGGTTTGGGTGGTCCCGGGGCCCGGTTGGGGTGACTGGAGAGTGGATGGCAGGGTTCGGGGAGGTGCAGGGTCGCGGGGGCAGCGCGGTGCCAGACGGCACTGTGGTACTCACTCAGCCAGTAACGTACACGGAGTCTCTAGTAAAACAAACGGCTGAATGGACGGGTTCCGCAGACGGCTGCGGTGGTCACTCCCGGTAGGTTGGCGGTGACTGCCTTTCCCTGCACCTGTAGTGTGTTTTCGGCCCCGATGGCTTCCCACCAGTAACCTGCTCCCCAGCGTGGATAGATGCCGAGGGAGCCCCTTTTGCGCGCAGGCTCTGGCCCTGGGAACTGTAGCCTTGGCGGTGACTGTATTTCCCTTCACGGTTGAGCAGTTGCCTTCAATCGGGTCTTTGCTGCTGGGAAACCCTGGAGATTCCTGTCTCTAACGGATTTGACCGGTTTTACGACGACTCCAAACATGGTCGGGGTCCGTAGGCCCTGCCGAATGGTGCTGGCTTCTCTTCGCTCTCTGGTTTGGTACCGGCGGGCCACCGCCCGTCCCCGGTCCTATGGTTCCGCGTCGATCGGCCCCTCCTGCAGACGGTCACCACCGTCTGCCAACTTTGCTGTAGGTGTCCAGGCCACGTACCCGGACACGGTCAGTCTGCTCCTCCACTACTACTTTACTCTTCTCTCTTCCTACTCCAAAACTGTTCTCTTTCCTTTTCCCGCTTCCAGGACTGTGAACTCCTCAGTGGGTCGGGCCAACCGCCTGGCTCCACCCCACCTGGTGTGGACATCAGCCCCTGGAGGGAGGCAAAAAGGATTTGTGTGTGACTGGTGTGCCTAACCGGGGTGTGGGGTGTGTTGTTGCAGCACCTGTGATGTCCTTGCTTGTCTAGGGCGCCACATTTTCCTTCTTAATATCATTTGTACATTATAAATTAAGACTAAAGGCAGCAAAACAACAAAGGTAGAGATTTAGAAACAAGGAAAAAGTAAACAAGTGTGAAACAAACCATAGTATGTATAAGGCTAAGGACACACGGCAAGAAAAACGGAGCGAGTGGAATGCGAAAAAAAAAAAATCACATTCCACTTGGACCAATATTACTCTATGGGACAGAACCCATAAGAGAACAGATCATAAAGGCTCCGTTCTCCTCAGGGGAATTGTCGGGTTGCCTGAAGCTTCTTCCCGACCTAGGGTCCGTGTACCCCGCCGTGCCTTCGGTCATGGACCGGTGACAGTGATAAAGATATATGGTGTGCACTCAGCTATAAATAGATTAGAGGTGCTAGTGAGTGGACCGAGGTCCAGACTATCATATGCAAGTTTAGACACTGCACTCTCAATTCAATACGAGATATAAAAAGACCAACAGATTTGTTTTTTTCAATCAAAGATTTTTTTGTATTTTTATTTTTAAATGATATAGGTAGAAAGTAAGTGGGAAATAATACAAGTGGGACGTTTCGGCCTAAATATGGGCCTTCTTCACGTCGTATTACACTGTGGGGGGACAGAATAAGACAGAATCAACATTCAAGAGTAAAGTACATTATTTACATATAGATACATATATACATAACTGAAACAAAAATTTTTAAAGAAAAAAATTTTTTTGGAAAAACTTTTTGAAAAATATTCTCTTTCTTGAAAAAATGTTTTGAAAAAATTTCCATGTCAATATTGAGTCCTTGGACATATGATATATAGCAATATATAGCCAGTTACCATAGGGGTATCATGTTAAATACGGACAGTGGCAATAGCAATGTATATAAAATTATAGCACATACCTCCATAAAAGGGGGAAGCTAGTTTCCAAAGATGCGTACTGCAAGTGTAGATAAAGAAAGGATAGAGGGGAGACCCTGGGCTTTGTTTTTTTCTATTGGTTACAGAAAGCAAATCCTGCAAGTAAAGGTATGAGGGTGAGTAGGTAATAAACCAGCGTATATATATATATATATATATATATAAAAAAACCCATGACTAAAATGTGCATATCTGGGTTAGGTTACCTGATAAATGTATGATTTCAAAGTATGACTGCTCTGGAGAAGTTTAATGGGTATATCCGTGGGACATTTAGGATTGTGGTCCCTGTGGTATGGAATAGAAAGTAGTGATAAGTTTCTCTGGAGAATCTATTTAAAAAGTATCTGTAGTACTATAATGGATCATATGGCTACCTTGTAATATTATATATCGTTATTCCAATAGGTGTAGGGATGATACGAAGATCTGTCCTGGATACATTGTTTTTAGTTGTGGTTCCAGAGTCTATGTCCTGTAGATCAGGCAACATGTGTAGTCAAAAAACATACGTTGGAACTATGATGAAATTTATAAAAGCAGGTTAAAAATACCTTATTTGACTCCACATGGAGCTGTAAGGTGTAGTTACTTGTGTGTCTTATAACAAACTTTATGGCTTGTAGTTCCTTCAGAGAGATATAGGTAGAGCTTATTAGAACTTCACATCCGTAAGTGGTCATATATGTACACTATATAATAACAGTACCTTGGAGCAGTGGTGGCTATTTAATGCCACCTGTTGGAAGGGGTGGTTTGCAAAAGGGAATTTGCTATCATCTGAAGGGAGTAATGTATAACAGAGTTAAAATCAAGTCCCAGGTAGTGGAAGCTACAGTCTAACCGAACTCTTGGACTAAATGTATATTACCTGTAGTATCCTCACACAGGGAGTATGTAGAAAGAAAGGTTAGGGGTCCCTCTATAGAGTAAAGAGGCATAGTTAGTAGATTATAGATAAGTGATCCAAAGTAGGGGGGTGCTGTGTCATGTCATACCTCATACGCCGTCTTCCCAGACTGTGGCTGATGCAAAGCTTAGCTGGGTTTGCCGGCTATTTAGCTTCGTAACCCGGAAATCACGTCAGACGCCGGCGCATGCGCAGTAGCAATATGCGCTTGTACTAGTGTAAGTAAGGTACCGTTAGGTATGTGATAGAGGCGTCCGCGCATGCGCTCTTTGCAATTTGATATACTTAGAGAAATATCAGTACTGGGAAGACGTTTTCCTTGTATATGGGTATATTGTCCGTTTTGCGGTTATGTTTAATAGGGTGATTAGGTACAAAAGACTGGGGATAAGCAAGAGGAATGAATTATCGAGGGCACTAAGCAACAAAGTATCAAAGATGTCAAATTGTAGATGGTATATATACATAGTTTCTAATGCAGTGTACATATGAGCATACAAATAAAAGACACATATGCAAGTAGTGACATTTTTTAACCATAGCTCTGCACAAGTAATACATTCTAATGGTTTAATGCCAAATGTATAGAGATATGATATCCGCATGACCTGGGGGAAAAAAAAGGTTAATGCATACAACGTAAGGGTCCCAATATGCTACAAAGTTGTAAAAACAGTATGGTGTCTATAATACTATATTGTGGTGCCAGTATATACTTTACCATCTATCAGTGAGTGCGTAGTAGAAGCAGAATAGGTGGTGGTGATCTCTTTTAGGTTTTCTGTAAAGAATATCATGAAAAAGATTAGTATAATGCCAGAATGTCCTATAAAATAGGAAAAAAATTAAATTAATTAAAGTGGCCAATCCATCTCTCTGTTAAGCCCTTTAGGTGTTAGGGTTTGAAGTTTATGTATCCAGAAGCTTTCTCGTTTTTTTAAAAGCTCAATGTGGTTGCCGCCACGTCTAGGTCTATATACTTTGTCGATGACTTGGTACCGTAATTGCGCTACACTATGTTTGGCCTCGTGAAAATGGTGAGGAATGGGCAGCCATACTTTCTCGCATCTAATGGTGGATTTGTGACTGGCTATTCTGTCACCCACATGTTGGGTGGTTTCCCCGACATATAATAAGCCACAGGGGCATTTAATTATATATACTACGAAATTGCTTTCGCATGTGAAATGTTCTTTAATTTGAAAGCTTTTTCCGGATCTGGGGTGCATAAAATGGTCTCCCTTTATTACATTTGAACAAGACGAGCAACTGAGGCATGGAAAAGTGCCAGTGCGTTTAGGCGCTAAAAATGTTTGTGTATTTAGTTTGTCACTACCAATATCGGCTTTAACCAAAGAATCTTTTATATTTTGTGGTCTTCTTTTACACATTAGTGGGGGAAGTATAAATGATCCTATATCTGGATATGCCTTTTTGAGAAGTGGCCAGTGACGATTGATGATATTATACACTTTAGGCATAGAAGGGTGATGCGTGTGTACAAATGGTATTCTGTCACATTTAATACCCTCTTTCTCTGTGGGAGTGGGAAGAAGTGCCTTTTCTTTTTCTGTTCTTAATAGGGTCTCAGGGTAGTTCCGTTCGAGGAACCTCTCAGTCATCTCTTCAAGTCTCTGTTCCCTGGTGGTGTCGTCTGAAACTATTCGGGTAATTCTTTTAAACTGTGACCTGGGTAGACTGTTTTTTGTGGATTTCGGGTGTCAGCTATTGTATAGTAGCATACAATTGCGGTCAGTAGGCTTGCGATATAGGTCAGATGATAGGCCAGTTATAAGGCCAGTTATATCTTTTTTTATGCATGTATCGAGAAAGTTGATTTCCGTTGAGTGGTAGTTAAGAGTGAATTTTATCTCTGGCCATACATTATTGATGTAGCTATCGAAGGTCAGAAGGCTTGTACTATCTCCCTGCCAAATGCAAAAAACATCGTCGATGTAACGGACCCATAAGAGGGCCAGGTCATCAAACGATGGGTAGGAGTAAATATATCGGTTCTCAAAAAAATCCATAAAGAGGTTTGCATACGCGGGGGCTACATTCGAGCCCATCGCGGTTCCGTGGCATTGGATGTAAAAATCATCTTTAAATAGGAAATAATTTTCATTCAGGACTATTTCCAGAAGGTCCATGATAAAATCGACTGAATCCTGGTCCAGTTTGGTGTTGTCTAATGCTATTTTAGTCGCCTTGATACCTTTTTCATGTGAGATGGAGGTATAATGGCTGGATACATCCCATGTACAGAGAAAATTGTTGGGGGGCACTGTTCCTAGATTCCTAATTTTTTGAAGAAAATTATTGGTATCTAATAAGTAGGACCTGGTCTTTTTAGTCAAAGGGGTAAGGATTTTCTCAAGGTAGATGGATAGTGGTGAATGGATGGACTCGGTAGAAGCTACGATGGGTCGGCCGGGGGGATTTATGAGTGACTTATGTATTTTGGGTAATACGTAGAAGACGGGTGTTATGGGGTGTATTTTGGTTAGAAAGGAGCGAGTAGAGGAATCGATGGTACCTTTATCCTGGTAAATGGTTAGAAGATTTTGGATTCTTTGTTGGATTCTGAAGACTGGGTCTGATGGCATTTTTCAGTAAGTGGCGGTATCACTAAGTTGGCGTTTTATTTCTTTCACGTAATCATGTGTATTTTGAATCACGATTGCACCTCCTTTGTCAGCAAGCTTTAGGGTTATCATTTTATTATTCCTCAATGTGGTTATGGCTAATTTTTCGGATCTAGTGATGTTATTATGTGTCGGGTAGAAACCCAACTTGTGTTCGTGGATATTATCCTTAATATCTCGGTCAACCAATGATATAAAAGTTTCCACTGCATGATAAGTTTTGGGTGGCATGAATGAACTAGGGTTACGTAAACCCAGTGTTTTAATGTTGGTCTCATTAGGGGGTGTCTGTGGGTCCCTAATATGTGGGGGATTGGTGCCAAAGTGAGTTTTTAGTCTAACAGACCTATAGAACCTCTGAATATCGCTTTCCAAGGTGAAGGAATCCCACTTAGGTGTAGGGCAAAAGGTGAGCCCTTTGTTCAATACGGATAATTCATCGGGTGCCAAGGTGTAATATATGTGATATATTGATAACTAAATTGGGACCCTTACCTGTGATCTCAAGGTCATCGCCCAGTCTCCTCCTCCCCCTCCTTGACCTCCTCGTTGGTTTGGTTTTCTTTTTCCAAGTCCTAAAAAAGGTGCTGAACTTGTATGGCTGCCACTGGATTCGCTTCCGGATGAAGCTGAATGATAATTCGGTGGTCTTCTCCATTGTCGTGTATTGCTTGTTTGCCAATCTTTCCATCTATATACTCTATTTTGTAGATAATCGTCAGTATCCCTTTGAAATTTTTGTCTTTTCTTATCATCTAGATTCCTCTTGAATTCTCTTAGGGTGTCCTCAGCCTTCTTTTTAAAGGCAGCAAGGTCTCCAGGAGTCAGGCTATCCGCTAGTTGAGATTCTATAGTCGAAATTTTATCCTTAGATTCTTTGATGGCAATTTGGAGATGTTCTACTGTTAGAACAATTATATCTAAAGAGCATTTATTCAAAATCTGCTGGTACTTTTTACAATAGTCGTCGTTATTAGAAAAGAGAGTGGGTCTCAAATTGCATCTAAGGCCTCTTGGGATACGGCTTTGCCTAAAATATTCCGCTAGGGTGGTGCAATGCAGGTCAAGGGAGATCAATGTACGGTTCTCCTTTTCCCACTCTCTAGATCTGACATCTCTGATTGGGGTCTTAAGAAATTCAGTGGAATTAGTAACTTGAGATAATATATTGTTACAGGTAGTGTCATCATATGCAAAAGTGTCCAATGACATGGAAAGGCTGGTGCAATCAACCAAGACAGGTACGTATGATAAAGATATATGGTGTGCACTCAGCTATAAATAGATTAGAGGTGCTAGTGAGTGGACCGAGGTCCAGACTATCATATGCAAGTTTAGACACTGCACTCTCAATTCAATACGAGATATAAAAAGACCAACAGATTTGTTTTTTTCAATCAAAGATTTTTTTGTATTTTTATTTTTATTGCTCTGGAGAAGTTTAATGGGTATATCCGTGGAACATTTAGGATTGTGGTCCCTGTGGTATGGAATAGAAAGTAGTGATAAGTTTCTCTGGAGAATCTATTTAAAAAGTATCTGTAGTACTATAATGGATCATATGGCTACCTTGTAATATTATATATCATTATTCCAATAGGTGTAGGGATGATACGAAGATCTGTCCTGGATACAATGTTTTTAGTTGTGGTTCCAGAGTCTATGTCCTGTAGATCAGGCAACATGTGTAGTCAAAAAACATACGTTGGAACTATGATGAAATTTATAAAAGCAGGTTAAAAATACCTTATTTGACTCCACATGGAGCTGTAAGGTGTAGTTACTTGTGTGTCTTATAACAAACTTTATGGCTTGTAGTTCCTTCAGAGAGATATAGGTAGAGCTTATTAGAACTTCACATCCGTAAGTGGTCATATATGTACACTATATAATAACAGTACCTTGGAGCAGTGGTGGCTATTTAATGCCACCTGTTGGAAGGGGTGGTTTGCAAAAGGGAATTTGCTATCATCTGAAGGGAGTAATGTATAACAGAGTTAAAATCAAGTCCCAGGTAGTGGAAGCTACAGTCTAACCGAACTCTTGGACTAAATGTATATTACCTGTAGTATCCTCACACAGGGAGTATGTAGAAAGAAAGGTTAGGGGTCCCTCTATAGAGTAAAGAGGCATAGTTAGTAGATTATAGATAAGTGATCCAAAGTAGGGGGGTGCTGTGTCATGTCATACCTCAAACGCAGTCTTCCCAGACTGTGGCTGATGCAAAGCTTAGCTGGGTTTGCCGGCTATTTAGCTCCGGAACCCGGAAATCACGTCAGACGCCGGCGCATGCGCAGTAGCAATATGTGCTTGTACTAGTGTAAGTAAGGTACCGTTAGGTATGTGATAGAGGCGTCCGCGTATGCGCTCTTTGCAATTTGATATACTTAGAGAAATATCAGTACTGGGAAGACGTTTTCCTTGTATATGGGTATATTGTCCGTTTTGCGGTTATGTTTAATAGGGTGATTAGGTACAAAAGACTGGGGATAAGCAGGAGGAATGAATTATCGAGGGCACTAAGCAACAAAGTATCAAAGATGTCAAATTGTAGATGGTATATATACATAGTTTCTAATGCAGTGTACATATGAGCATACAAATAAAAGACACATATGCAAGTAGGGACATTTTTTAACCATAGCTCTGCACAAGTAATACATTCTAATGGTTTAATGCCAAATGTATAGAGATATGATATCCGCATGACCTGGGATGACGGATGTGAAGTTCTAATAAGCTCTACCTATATCTCTCTGAAGGAACTACAAGCCATAAAGTTTGTTATAAGACACACAAGTAACTACACCTTACAGCTCCATGTGGAGTCAAATAAGGTATTTTTAACCTGCTTTTATAAATTTCATCATAGTTCCAACGTATGTTTTTTGACTACACATGTTGCCTGATCTACAGGACATAGACTCTGGAACCACAACTAAAAACATTGTATCCAGGACAGATCTTCGTATCATCCCTATACCTATTGGAATAACGATATATAATATTACAAGGTAGCCATATGATCCATTATAGTACTACAGATACTTTTTAAATAGATTCTCCAGAGAAACTTATCACTACTTTCTATTCCATACCACAGGGACCACAATCCTAAATGTCCCACGGATATACCCATTAAACTTCTCCAGAGCAGTCATACTTTGAAATCATACATTTATCAGGTAACCTAACCCAGATATGCACATTTTAGTCATGGGTTTTTATATATATATATATATATATATATATATATATATATATATATATATATATATATATATATATATGCTGGTTTATTACCTACTCACCCTCATACCTTTACTTGCAGGATTTGCTTTCTGTAACCAATAGAAAAAAACAAAGCCCAGGGTCTCCCCTCTATCCTTTCTTTATCTACACTTGCAGTACGCATCTTTGGAAACTAGCTTCCCCCTTTTATGGAGGTATGTGCTATAATTTTATATACATTGCTATTGCCACTGTCCGTATTTAACATGATACCCCTATGGTAACTGGCTATATATTGCTATATATCATATGTCCAAGGACTCAATATTGACATGGAAATTTTTTCAAAAAATTTTTTCAAGAAAGAGAATATTTTTCAAAAAGTTTTTCCAAAAAATTTTTTTTCTTTAAAAATTTTTGTTTCAGTTATGTATATATGTATCTATATGTAAATAATGTACTTTACTCTTGAATGTTGATTCTGTCTTATTCTGTCCCCCCACAGTGTAATACGGCGTGAAGACGGCCCATATTTAGGCCGAAACGTCCCACTTGTATTATTTCCCACTTACTTTCTACCTATATCATTTAAAAATAAAAATACAAAAAAATCTTTGATTGAAAAAAACAAATCTGTTGGTCTTTTTATATCTCGTATTGAATTGAGAGTGCAGTGTCTAAACTTGCATACAGTGACAGTGATAGGCTGCTGGCTGTCCTCCTCGCGACAGGTCCAGGCACCTTGCCACAATCCCCTGCGACCGGGGGGTCTAACTCCTCTGGGTCCAAACCATCGTTTGCAACCTAGACATCTTTACTTAGGAGCCACCACTCCCTACCTCCTCTTACTCACTCTCTCTGACTACTCTCTCACTACACTCCTCACTTCCCCTCCCTGACCCCCCAGGTGGACTCTATTCCACTCAAGCCGTCCACTGGTGTGCCTGGTGGGTGTGATGCAGGGTGTATCTAGGATTCGATTTGCTGTTGCAGGCAACACCACTAAGATAGGCACCCAGAACCAAGAGGGAGGTGAAATACTGCACGGGAGGATAGGTTGTGCAGTACCCTTTGACGACATGATAGTCCAGGGGCGTCACATATATTTGGGTTATTTTTCTGTTACAACACAAATAGTGGTCCCTCTAAGTGCAAACCAGATGAGACTGCATGTCATTGCAAAATGCCGCGTTAAACACGTTGACGGGTGGGGATGCCAACTTGACTCTTTATTTTTTCTTGGCAGCTTAACGGACAGACGATATTTTTTACAGACACTTCTAAAAAAAATAATAAATTACAATGATTATAAGTGATACAAGTCCACAGTCCATAATTCTGATATGAAGAAATCAACTGTCAAAATACCCTGCATAAATATCTCCAGCTTGAAAAAAAAATATATATACAGTATTTTTTTATGGACAAGGAAAAACGTGGACTATTTTTACGGATTGTCCTGGAATTTCTACCAACTCAGCTGGAAGCAGTATGATAAATCCCAAGCACTCAATTGGACATGAGAGGTAATGCAAAATGTGTTTTATTGATAGACTATTGGCAAAAGGAAAAAGAAACGTCATTACCAAAAACAGAACAAAGCCAAAGTTTCGGCCTGAATCGGCCTTTGTCAAGGTCTTGCCTATAAAAGATAATAAAGAGTATTTACACACCAAACAGTGACTTGATATAGCATAATTTACAATCGTACACAAAATAATTATACACGTACGTATAATAAAATGGTGAATGAGATGAATTGGACGTCTAAGGACTGTACCATAAGTGAGGCGTTACTTTTCAAAGGTACTTTGCTAAATTAAAGAGAAAGCAATTAATAAGCACCATGAGAACAATGTAATGACATATAGTAAAGTCAAACAAGCGCTGGTATGGTTATATGTATCATAGGTCAAACCAGGAGGAGGTATTCAAGTAGACATTGAGTAATGCTAATATAGGGGCTCTGTAGCAAAGGCTCCAAGCATATGCGTAGCCAAGTGAATGGCAAAAGAGTATTGTTAAGCAGATAAGTACAGGGCTGCATCATTATATAGTACAATCGGGTTCCAACACACATTATAAGGTTATAACATAAAAAAAACAGGGAGGTATGGAAGATTGGTAGAGGGAGAAAGAAGATGCCTGTAGAGAAAAAGTGAAACAATGATAAGTAATGGTGCCTGGGAGAGCAGACCAGCAGGTGAGAGTGGGAGAAAGCGTATAGTGGAGGTTACCTGGAGAGCACGAGGAATGGGGAAGGGGGACAGGGTCCCAGAGGTCTGTGGTAACGGCAGGACGCGTGTGGCGATACTGCACAGCATAGTGCGTGTTTATAAAGGCTGAGTGCCATTTCTGGGTATACGTCACTCGAGCCAGTGCGCATGCGCACATGACGTCAGTGATGACGCGGGCGTGCGGTTGCGCTCGCGTGGAGCGTCATCACAGGGGTAGGATCAGACCTCATGTCTGGGAATGCGTGCCAGTTCGGGTCCTCGTTACTAAGACTAGTGTGCATGTGCGCATGACGTCAGTAATGACGAGGGCGCGGGATTGTGCATGCGTGGAGTGTCGCGGGCGGGGAGGGCGCTGCGCTCGCACTACACGCTCGGGTCCAGCGCTGCTGCTTGCTGCTGCTCGGTGGCTCGAGCAGTGGGCCGGATCCGGGGACTCGAGCGCGCTCCTCGCCCGTGAGTGAAATTGGGATGGTTTGGGTTTGGGGATGTTGTCCATGACGCCACCCACGGTTGTGGTGAGGTTGGGACACCACCGCTGCTCTGGACGGGGATCCCGGGAGCGATGACAGGGAGCAGCCAAGATGTTTTCTCTCCCCTCCGTGGGTAGGGGGATTTTGGTGGTCCCGGGACCCGGTGACGGTGACTGTAAGGTGGATAGCGGGGTTTGGCGAGGTGTAGGGTCGCGGGGGCAGCGCGGTGCCAGATGGCACGGTAGTACTCACTCAGCCAATGACGCAGACGGAGTCTCTGATAAAACAAACGGCTGGATGGACGGGTCCCACAGCCGGCTGCGATGGTCACTCCCGGTAGGTTGGCGGTGACTGTCTCTCCCTGCACCTGTGTTGTCGGCTCCGATGGCTTCCCACCGGTAACCCGCTCCCCAGCGGTGTATTTGCCAGATGAGCCCCTTTAGGCTCTGGCCCTGGGAACTCTAGCTGTGGCGGTAGCTGTATTTCCCTTCACGGTTGAGCGGTTTCCTTCAGTCGGGTCTTTGCTGCTGGGAAACCCCGGAGGTTCCCGTCGCTGACGGATTTGACCGGTTTAACGGTGACTCCAAGCCTGGTCGGGGTCCGTAGGCCCTGCTGAATGGTGCTGGCTTCTCTTCGCTCCCCGGTCCAGTACAGGCGGGCCACCGCCCGTCCCCGGTCCTTATGGTTGTGCGTCAATCGGTCACCACCGTCTGCCAACCTTGCTGCATGTGCCTTGGCCACGTACCCGGACACGGTCAGTGTGCTCCTCAGCTACCACTTCCGTCAACTCTCAAACTGTTCTTCTCCCTTTTCCCGCCTCCAGGACTGGGAACTCCTCGGTGGGTGGAGCCAACCGCTTGGCTCCACCCCACCTGGTGTGGACATCAGCCCCTGGAGGGAGGCAACAAGGATTTGGGTGTGTGTGACTGATGTGCCTAACCAGGGTGTGGGGTGTGTTGTTGCAGTACCTGTGACGACCTGGCTTGTCCAGGGTGCCACAGGAGCATCATCAAAGGGGTGAAATCAAAGTTTATGTCCAGGGATGGAGTGGCACAATGGGATTCATGAGAGTGGGTGGAGTAACGCACGTCGCTCATGTTTAGAGATGTAACAGTGGAATAGGGGCAAATGTATAGTGTATGGACAATAGTATGTATGTTAATGTAAGGGGACGGTATCAAATAGTGGGATTCGTATGAGTGGGCAGGACAAGGTGTGTCACTCATGTTAAGGAGTTTAATGGAAAATAGCCAGGCTAATCTCCAAGTGGTATAAAAAATAAAAATAAAAATGAAAAAAATAAAAATAAAAAATAAATAAAAAATGAAAATTGAATTGAAAAAAAAGGGAAAAGTGGAAAACAAAAAAGTGAGAAATAATAGGATAAAAAAATGAAAAAAAGAGGGAATATATGGTTTATGTGGGTCAGAGGTATCAAGTAAATATGTGAACATAGGTGTAATTTGGTATCAGAATTCTGGGCTGGGGCCACTAGATTTTAGTAAATGAGTTGTGTCGCCCGAATATGTCATGTGATTAGTTCGTGAACCTGGAAGAAAAGGTTTAAAGGTCCTACATTGTAGCAAGGTGTGCCCATAGGAAAGATGTGATAGTTGAATCATGCCTGTGATGAAGATGTTCAATATCTCTAAAAAGGAAAGAGAGGATTTGATTAAGGCTTATACGTATAAGGTATACATATTTCGGTATAGAAGACATATGTTAAAAGACACAGGCACCTGTAAATTCAAAGAGCAAGAAGTAACCATAAAAGTAATTGGGAATTAGTAGTTCACTTCATACTCTCTGTTCATACCCCCTGGCTCAAGGGTTTGAAATGTGTGAATCCAATAAGCCTCACGGTCCCGAAGGATCTGAACCCGGTTCCCACCCCTTCTAGGTAGCGGAACATGTTCTAATACCTGAAACCTAAGCTGGGACCCTGAATGTCCTCTTGCAGCAAAATGTGCTGGGATTGGAAGCACAGTTTGGCCGCAGCGTATGGTAGATTTATGTTTACTAATATGGTCTCGGATATGTTGGGTGGTTTCCCCAACATATCCGAGACCGCAGGGGCACTTAATCAAGTAATCTACGAAATTGGTGTCACAGGTATAGAAGCCCTTGATGGGGTACTTCTTGCCGGTTCGTGGATGTACGAAATGTTCGCCCTTGGTGGCATTTGAGCACTGGACACAGTGGAGACATGGGAATGTTCCCGTCCGTAGTGTGGAGTCCTTGGATATAGAGGAACCAATGTCAGCTCGAACTAAAGTGTCCTTGATGTTGTGGGGACGTTTGTGGCAAATAAGTGGTGGATTTTGAAATTCTGTAATGCCAGGGTAGGCATTGCAAAGGATTGGCCAGTGTTTCTTGATGACCTAACTGAAGGAGGGTGAGAAGGGATGGTAGGTGTTGACTAATGGGATACGTGGGTTTTCCTTGGACTCTGGGTTACGTGTCTGGGTAGCGGTAGTTGCAATGTGGCGAGGGTAATCTCTGGCTAGAAACTTTGTACTCATCTCTTGATGTTGTAGTTTGCGGCTTATGGGATCAGAGACAATTCTGTCAACTCTACAGTGTTGAGAGATAGGTAAGGATTTTTTTATGTGTTTGGGGTGACAGCTGCTGTAAAGGAGAAGGCTGTTTTTGTCAGTAGGTTTGGTATAGATGTCGGTTGATAATCTCTTGTTGGAATCCTTATTGACCAGGGTGGCAAGAGGAAAAAAACGCCCCCTTACATTAACATACATACTATTGTCCATACACTATACATTTGCCCCTATTCCACTGTTACATCTCTAAACATGAGCGGCATGCGTTACTCCACCTACTCTCATGAATCCCATTGTGCCACTCCATCCCTGGACATAAATTTTGATTCCAGCCCTTTGCTGACGCTCCACGCGTGCGCAATCGCGCGCCCGCGTCATTACTGACGGCACGCACACATGTCTTAGTAACGAGGACCCGGAACTGGCATGCATTCCCAGACATGAGGTTTGATCCCACCCCTGTGATGATGCTCCACGCGTGCGCAACCACGCGTCTGCGTCATCACTGACGTCACGCGAGCATGCGCACTGGCTCGAGTGATGTATACCCGGAAATGGCACTCAGCCTTTATAAACACGCACTATGCTGAGCAGTATTGCCACACACGTCCTGCCGTTACCACAGACCTCTGGTACCCTGTCCCCATTCCTCGTGCTCTCCAGGTAACCTCCACTATACGCTTTCTCCCACTCCCACCTGCTGGTCTGCTTTCCCAGGCACCGTTACTTATCATTGTTTCACTTTTTCTCTACAGGCATCTTCTTTCTCCCTCTAGCTATCTTCCATGCCTCCCCGGCTTTTGGTATGTTATAACCTTATAATGTGTGTTGGTACCCGATTGTACTATATAACGATGCAGCCCTGTACTTATCTGCTTAACAATACTCTTTTGCCATTCACTTGGCTACACATATGCTTAGAGTCTATGCTACAGTGCCCCTATATTAGCATTACTCAATGTCTACTTGAATACCTCCTCCTGGTTTGACCTATGATACATATCACCATACCAGCGCTTGTTTGACTTTACTATATGTCATTACATTGTTCTCATGGTGCTTATTAATTGCTTTCTCTTTCATTTAGCAATGTACCTTTGAAAAGTAACGCCTCACTTATGGTACAGTCCTTAGACGTCCAATTCGTCTCATTCACCATTCTATTATACGTACGTGTATAATTATTTTGTGTACATATGTAAATTATGCTATATCATGTCACTGTTTGGTGTGTAAATACTCTATTATCTTTTATAGGCAAGACCTTGACAAAGGCCGATTCAGGCCGAAACATTGGCTTTGCTCTAATTTTGGTAGTGGCGTTTCTATTTCCTTTTGCAAATAGTCTATCAATAAAACACATTTTACATTACCTCTCGTGTCCAATTGAGTGCTTGGGATTTATCATACTGTTTAGAGTTATTTTTAGCTTAAGCACTTCCCTCTTTAGTAGAGATGAGCGAACCGGCCGTGGTTCGGCTCGAGTTCGGTTAGTCGAACGGAGGTCTCGTTCGAGTTCAGTTCGGCGAACGTTCGACAAACCGAACTCGAACCGCATAGGAAACAATGGCAGGCAATCACAAACACATAAAAACACCTAGAAAACACCCTCAAAGGTGTTCAAAAGGTGACAAACAACTCACAACACAACACAAACACATGGGAAAGTGACAAGGACATATACTCATGCGAAAACAAAAGAGCTGGACAATGAAAAAGAGGAGGAGACACAGATATAGGCATGGCACACCCTTCTAAAATCATGTCAAACACCGCAAGGTGACTCCAAGCGGAGTCTCCCTTTTTTCCAAAAATTGGGCCACATACACCCACCTCTTCAGTGGCAGCAATTGTGCCCCAGTTGTACACTTCACAGCTAGATTTGCATCAAGCACATTCAAAAATACGCCATTCTTAACCGTCCCCCGGATGACACCGGGGTAGGTAGCAAAGTCTTTCCTGATCCCAGCTCTGTTCATCTTGGATCATTTTTAAAAACAATGTAAGCAAGGGTTACTCCAAGTGGAGTCTTCCTTTTTTTCCAAAAATTGGGCCCTACACACACCTACCCCTTCAGTGGCAGCAGTTGTGCCCCAGTTGTACACTTCACAGCTAGATTTGCATCAAGCACATTCAAAAATACGCCATTCTTAACCGTCCCCCGGATGACACCGGGGTAGGTAGCAAAGTCTTTGCTGAACCATGACTTCTTCATCTTGGATCATTTTTAAAAACAATGTAAGCAATAGAGATGAGCGAACCGGTCGTGGTTCAGCTCGAGTTCGGTTCGTCGAACGGAGGTCTCGTTCGAGTTCAGTTCGTCGAACGTTCGACGAACCGAACTCGAACAGCATAGGAAACAATGGCAGGCAATCACAAACACATAAAAACACCTAGAAAACACCCTCAAAGGTGTCCAAAAGGTGACAAACAACTCACAACACAACACAAACACATGGGAAAGTGACAAGGACATATAATCATGCGAAAACAAAAGAGCAGGACAAGGAAAAAGTGGAGGAGACACAGATATATGAGTATATGCAAGGAAACGTCGATGCCATTACTGTGCAACTTGAGCCCTGCTCATTTTAGGCTTCCAATCTGGATAAATTGCCTGAGCTTGTCACGTACGCCTTGGGGATCTTGTCGTGTCCTGCAGCCAGCTTTCTCTCGGAACCTGTCTTCAGTGCTGCTGGGTGTCTAATGGCAGATAAGCACACGTGTCTGTCCACTGACAATGTGGGCATGGCTCTCAGAGGACTTTTCCTCCCCTGGCTCACCCAGGGGAGGTGAAAGGCACGCATATTTTTGAGAGTGCTTCATGCAAAGCATCTTTTTCTTTTTCAAAAGGGGGGTCAACTGATGCCAGTCAAGTGGGGTGTGTGTGGCCCAATTAGTGGCAACAAGGGAGACTGTGGTTGGAGTCCCCTTGCTGTGTTTGTAAAAGAACCAAGATGAACAAGTCATGGCTCTCAGCAGACTTTTCTTCCCCTGGGTCATCCAGGGGAGGTGAAAGGCACACGTATTTTTGAGAGTGCTTCATGCCAAGCATCTTTTTCTTTTTCAAAAGGGGGGGTCAACTGATGCCAGTCAAGTGGGGTGTGTGTGGCCCAATTAGTGGAAACCAGGGAGACTGTGGTTGGAATCCCCTCACTGTGTTTTACATGATTTTCGAAGGGCATGACATGCCTAAGAGGTTGAGTTTCATCATCTGCAACTTGTTGGCAACAGAAAGGCTGCCTTTACACCCTTTTGAGACCGAGGATTTTCGAGACCTTATGCCCATTGCAGTGCCCCAAGAGCCGATAGCCAGTCGTCACTCCTTCTCCAAGGAAGGCGTGCCCGCGCTACCACAGCAGGTCGCACACAACCTCACCGATTCCTTGAGAAACTCTGTGTGTGACAGGGTGCATTTCACCACAGATACTTGGACCAGTAAGCATGGACAGGGGAGTTACATGTTGCTGACTGGGCACTGGGTAACTATGGTGAGAGATGGAGAAGGGTTTGCTGTACAAGTCTTGCTGTCCCCACCACTTGTGTGTTAATCCTTCCTCTGTATGTACAAGTTCCTCCACTGCTTCTGCCTCCTCAACCTCGTGTGGGTCCTCCACCTCGGCCCAAACCCTGTGTGGTCAGGCCACCCTTCCTTGTAACTGCGCCCAAGGAATCCCACACACCTCCTTACTATGCTGGCAGCACAGCTCAACAGCATGATGCGGTCTACTCTTTACTTAGAAATGTCTGGGAAATGTGAGTCACACCGCTGAGGAGTTGTGGACGGTAAGCTCTGGAGAGTGAGACCGAGTTTCATCAATGGTTGTCCACTCAACCAGCAGCCAGGGAAGGTCGGGTGCGACAATGATGCACACCAGTCTGCGACCCTTCTTCAGAGCAATGTGACACACATGCCTTGTATGGCTCACGTGTTGAACCTGGTTGTCCAGCAATTTTTAAAACACTATCCCGGCCTACATGGCCTTCTGCAGAGGGCACGGTGTAACACCTGCCTGGATTGACACACTCAGATGGACTGTAAAGGATAGGCTAGAGGCAAGCCACTCACCAAGCTGGACACCAAGAACCCTGAAACCCTTTAACCCCTATACAGTGATTTGGAATTACACAGGGCCTAAGTTGATCAATACCTGTGGAAGGCTGCAGTTCCAGAGAATAGTAGTCATGCAGGGTCAAAAAAAACATTAATTGAGTAAGAGGAACAGAATGGGATGGCCAGGACTTAATCAGAAAACAAGCAGAGGTGAAATGCGGATCGGCCAACGAGGTACATAAACAGCAAGCAGGAAAAGTAGTCAGGTAACAAACACACAAAATCATAAAACTGAACTGGGGGTAACAGTAACAAGAGGTTCATAGCTTTGTCTGGCAGTGGTCTGCAGACAGGAGGGGCCTAAAAAAGGGTGTGGTGTCTTCCCATTGGTTGTAGCTGAATGATGGTACTTCATCTGTGAGATACCCACCACCTACATTCAGCCTGTGGTTCTGTATCTGTCAAGGTAACTCAACCCAGTGGGTGACCATAACCTGCGTCCACCTGCGCCGCTGGCATCGACTACTTTCCCATCATCAGCACTATGCACGAAAGGAACACGTTGTCACCTGGCGACCGGAGTACAAATTGATTGAGTGGACTACGTTGGTGACTTAACAGCCGTGTGCGGCAATGATGCAAACCTGTCTGCGGCCCTTCGGCAGGTCAAAATGACACACGTGCCTTGTATGTCTCACGTGTTGAATCTGATTCTCCAGCAATTTTTAAAATACCAACCCTGCCTACATGGCCTTGTGCAGCGGGCACGCTGCTATGTGCTCACTTTCATCCTTCGCACCCAGCAGCTCAACAACTTTCATCGCTCCTGAAGTCTTAGGGTCTGGCGGTTAAACGCCGGAAATGCGATGTTCCGACACGCAGGAATTGGAATCTGCACATGTTGCAGCGTCTGTGGCAGCACCGCAGAGCCCTGCTGAAATACGGTCTGACGTATACCCTGGGCTAACTTGATCCAGAGGTGGTGCAGATCACGCTGCTGGAGTGGTGTCAGATCAAGGACCTATGCACCCTTCTACACAGTTTACAAATGTCGACGAAGATGTTTAGCAATGGCGATACCATTCTCAGCGTGACAATTCTGGTCATCTACAAGATGGAGCACACTGTAAGCATTATTCGGAGTCAGGTGTTGGTCCAAGAGGAAGGAGAGGAAGTACAGGAGGAGTCATATGCAGAAGGGATAATAAGATCTACAAGGTCCAGACGGTGAGCGGCAACTAGGCGGCAGTCATGGTGGGGGAGAGGGATTAACAAGGGCGCATAGTATCAGCAAAAATTGTTGAGGAAGGTACAGGAGCCCATGAAGAAATGGAGGACGAACTGGCGATGGGCATGGAAGACTCAGCAGATGAGTGAGAGCTTGCTCACATTTCGGTTGTGCGAGGTTGGGGGGAGAGGGCAGAGGAAGGAGGCACGATTCTCACCTCTCTGCCACCAACACACCAAGGACTTGGTCCTCCTGGATGCGCAAGACACATGAGCGCCTTCTTGCTGCACTACCTACAACATGACCCTCGGATTGTACGAATTCGAAGTAATGCTAACTACTGGGTTGCCACACTGTTAGATCCCTGGTACAAGACAAAATTTGGAGAAATAATTCCTGCCGTAGAAAGGGACGCACGTATACAGGAGTATCTGCAGAAGGTGCTACGGATTCTTAGATCTGCTTTTCCAGTAAACACCAGTGCTGCACAGAGTGAATCTCAACGCTTTGTCACGGATAGGAGGAAATGGTCTTTTACTTGTCCACATCTGAGGGACCGAGGGCTGGCTTCTGTGCTGAGATGGCATTGAGTACGGTGTCCCTGCAGAGTTGCACTTTTGGTCATATACCAAATGAGTTGAAAAAGGACAGATGCTGGTGGAAAGGGGAACAGTTGTGTTGGAAAGGGGAAAAAAGCATTTTATTGAAATGTTGCGGAGGCCAAATAACGTAATTATGGCATTCAATTATTTTTCTCATTTCGTTTGCCGATCAAATTAAGTTATTTTATATTTTGATAGATTAGACCTCTATGCAATACCAATATGTACATTTTTTTAATTGTTTTGTTTTTAATAGGGCAAAAGGTGGGAGACTTTAACTTTTGTGTTATTTTTTAAAAACTTTCTTTTCAATGTATTTACTTATTCCCTTAAAGGACTTAAAGCTGCAAACTAACAGACAATTATATAACAAATATTTCTGTATACTCCTTCTTCTAGACCTGTCCTCAGCATTTGACACGGTCAACCACTCCCTTCTACTATAGATCCTCTCTTTCCTTGATTTCAGAGATTTTGTTTTCTCCTAGATCTCCTCGTAGATTTCTAACCACACTTTTAGTGTCTCCCACTCCCACACAGCCCATAACCTCTTCATCCTACCCTCTCTCTGTTGGTGTCCCTCAAGGCTCTGTCCTGGGACCTTTGCTCTTCTCCATCTATGCCAGGGGTCTCAAACACATGGTCCATAGGCTTCTTATTGTGGCCCATGGGCCTGTAGACCCCGTGACAATCGCGGCTCAAGGTTTACTGGTCCGCATGCTGGTTGTCTTTGTGTGGCACCCTAAATCATTCAGTAAACTGCTGACAGCGGTGGCCCCGGGACCGGGACGCGATCATCATATGGTCTACGGGCCCACGGGGTGCAAAAAGCAGAAAAGAGGACACTAATGGAAAGGAGGACAGGTGAGAGGAATCTTTTTTTAAATTTGAATGGGAAGAATGTCACAATAGGGGACATTACTACTGGCACATTACTGCAAGTAGAGGACCAGCATGGACACATTACTACAAGGGGACAAGGATGGGGCATTACTACTAGGGGACAAAGATGTGGACATTACTACAGAATGGGGACATGTATGAGCACATTACTACAAAGAGACAAAGATGGGCACATTACTACAAGAATCATACATGATTACAGGATGGGGACAAGGATGAGGACATTATTATAAGGGGATAAGGATGGGCACATTTCTACTAAATGTGGACCAGGATGGACATCTAACTACAGAATGGGGACAAGGATGGGGACATTCCTACAAGGGGACAAGGATGGGGACAAGCATGGGAATATTAATACAAAGGGTCAATGATGGGGCACAATACTACACGAAGAGCACATTACTACAGAATGGGGACAAGGATGGGCACATTAATACAAAATAAGGACATTACTACAAGGGGACAAGGAAGGGTACATTGCTACAGAATGGTGACAAGGATGAATACATTACTACAGGATGGGGACATTACTACAAGGAGACAAAGATTGGCACATTAATACTGTTATGGTAATCAGACAAGCCACAGGCCACGTGCCCAGTAAATGCTTTGTCGACAGGAGAAAATGCCCGGGTATCATATTTATTGAAAAGTTTTAACATATAAGTCAATATACCCCAACATATATTGGTCAATCTTATCATGTAATGATTGGTTACACCCTTGTTTTATATCATACTGATTGGTTCATCTGGAATATCACGTAAATCAGAGACTGCCTGATTCATATAGATACCAAGATAATATTCTTGGCATGCTGCATGTTCAAGATGGTCTTTATCTCATCCTTCCATAGTCTAGAGACTTTTAATATCAACTTATGCACTTGTGGAACATGCAGAGTCATGCCTAATCACACCATGAGGGGCCAATCTTAAGATAAGGTCTTAATACATCATTTTATAGTTTAAAGTACATTACATTGAATATGGCCTTCACACAAGTCTGAATGTTATTCAGACTTATGTGAGGTGTAGCAAATTCAAACAGCAATAATATTATTAATAATAATAATAATAATAATAGCAGCAACAATCTGATCTTGTAAACCTGATTATTTCCTTAACACTACCTGGGGCAAGGATGTGGACATTACTATGAGATAGGGCACATTAGTAAAGATTGGGACAAGGATGGGTACATTACTATAGCATTGAGACAAGGATGGGCACATTACTACAGGATGGGAATATTACTACAAGGGGACAAGAATGGGCACATTAATATGGAATAGGGTCAAGGATGAGTACATTACTACAGGATGTGGCCAAGGATCGGATTGGCTCAGGATTGCCAAATCCATCTGAGATCACTGATCGGATTGTTGATCCTAGCCAATCTGATCGTCAATCTAAGGGGCACTTTGCACACTACGACATCGCAGGTGCGATGTCGGTGGGGTCATGTCGAAAGTGACGCACTTCCGGCGTCGCTCTCGACATCGTAGTGTGTAAATGCTAGATGATACGATAAACAAGCGCAAAAGCATCGTAATCGTATCATCGGTGTAGTGTCGGGGAATTCCATAATCACGCTGCTGCGATGGTACGATGTTGTTCCTCGCTCCTACGGCAGCACACATCGCTGTGTGTGAAGCCGTTGGAGCGAGGAACATCACCTTACCTGCTACCCGCAGCTCATGCCGACTATGCTGAAGGAAGGAGGTGGGCGGGATGTTTAAGTCCCGCTCTGCTCCGCCCCTCCGCTGCTATTTGCCGCCTGCCATGTGATGTCGCAGTGACGCCGCACGACCCGACCCCTTAATAAGGAGGCGGTTCGCCGACCATAGCGACGTTGCAGGGCAGGTGAGTGCATGTGAAGCTGCCGTAGCTGTGACGGGGGCGGGGAATATTGCGCTCGGCATCGCAAGCATCGTCTTGCGATGTCGTAGTGTGCAAAGTGCCCCTTAGTCTAACGCATTAGATTCAATGGGAGGCAAGAGTGATGTGTTGTAAAATGGTGTAGAGGGGCTGTAAAAGAAAGGAAATAAAAAATGGTTAAATTTTTACTGTGTCCCCGCGGTTGCAGCACTATTTCTGGGACCGACAATTATCCCTAATGCATATTCACATAGTCACTAACCATGATATACAAAGCCATGCACAACCTGTCTCCTCCCTACATCTGTGACCTAGTCTCCCGGTACCTACCTGCACGCAACCTCAGATCCTCACAAGATCTCCTTCTCTGCTCCTCCCTTATCTCCTCTTCCCACAATCGCGTACAAGATTTCTCCCATGCATCCCCCATACTCTGGAACGCTCTACCTCAGCACATCAGACTCTCCCCTACCGTGGAAATCTTCAAGAGGAACCTCAAGACCCACCTCTTCCAACAAGCCTACAACCTACAATAGCCCTCAGTCTAGTAGACCACTGCGCAACCAGCTCTGTCCTCACCTATCGTACCATCACCCATTCCCTGTAGACTGTGAGCCCTCGCGGGCAGGGTCCTCTCTCCTCCTGTACCAGTCTGTTATGTACTGTTAATGATTGTTGTACGTATACCCTTTCACTTATAAAGCGCCATGGAATAAATGGCGCTATAATAATAATAAATAATAATAATAATAATATTCAGTGCTTTTCCCTTCCACCGGCATCTCTCATTGGCTTCCGTTGGACCACACCCCCACCCTGTGAGGCAGCATCTGCGATTGGTTGGAAGCACAAATGCTGTCTGTGTCCTTATAATGGTGTAAAATAAATAAATAAAGCAATTGGTGTAGGGCCCCCCCTGTATATACCAGCAAAGATAAAGCCACAGCTACAGCCTGCAGCCCCAAGCCATGCACTTATCGTGGATGTGTATCAAAATAAGAGGAACTGGATGCGGCTTTATTTTTTTTTTTTAAATTATTTAAATAAATAAGTAATTTTTAAAAAACGACATGCCGTTACCCCAATTTTGATACCTAGCCAAGATAAAGCCCGACAGCTGGGGGCTAGTATTCTCAGGCTGGGCAGACACATGCTTATTGGCCTCCCAGCCTAAAAATAGCAGCCTGCAGCAGCCCAGGATTGCTACTTTCATTAGATATGACAATCCCAACACTTTACCTGGCTCATCCAGATTGCCCTAGTGCAGTGGCAATTGAGCTAATAAGGGGTTAATGTCAGCTCACAGCTGAACCTAAGTCCTAGATTAGTGATGAGTAGGGGTCTATGACACACCCCACCATTAATCCTATAGATAAAAATAAATAAACATAAACACAAAGAAAAATCTTTTTTTATTTTTTATGTATTTATTTATTTTTAAACTCCCTCTTTTACTAAATTATTAACCACCCAGATCCAATATAATCCACACGAGGTCCCACGATGATTTCAGCTCTGCTACATCTGAACTAACAGCGCATGGCCATAGAACATGACTGAATGCTGTGAGATTCATGCCGAGACTGAACTGCGGCGATCATCGGTGACATCACTCAGGTTAGTTGTGGTCACAGCTGCAAGTTCCCACCGCTCTCCACCTGTAACCGCAGGTAACCTGACCTCAGGGGACCTCAATGAACTCTCACTGAGTTCACAGACCTGCATCTCCTGGCAGAAAACTGTTTCTTTTGTCAAGAGATACAGATTTGGGGCTAAAATTTTTACACCATATTCCAGCAACCAATCCCTCCTGGCAAAAAAATGCATCACTACCATATGCGGTATGATATGGTAGTGCTGCAGTTTTTTTTCCAGGAGGTGTATATTGAGTGCAGGAATATGATGTAAAAATGTTAGCATCAAATCTGCATTTCTTGGCAAACAAACTGAACAAAGACAGTTTTGACGCCTTTTTGGTACAGTGTCCTTCCAGGAGGTGCAAATTCGGTGCTGAAATGTCTACACCAGATTTCAGCCCAAGATTTGCACCTCCTGGCACATACTGCAACGTTAAAACAGTTTTTTTGCATATTTTTGCCAAGAGATGTAGATTTGATGCTGAAAATTTAACACCATATTCCTTCACTAAAGCTACACCTCCTGAAAAAAAGCGCATACCTAACATAAATTTTCAACATAAAAGTGTGGGTCAATTATTATTCAACCCCTAGGTTTAATATTTTGTGGAATAACCATCGTTTGCAATT
Source organism: Anomaloglossus baeobatrachus (assembly GCF_048569485.1). NCBI lineage: Eukaryota > Metazoa > Chordata > Amphibia > Anura > Aromobatidae > Anomaloglossus > Anomaloglossus baeobatrachus. Next base: position 138,901,636 of record NC_134360.1, read on the forward strand.
ACAGCTAATAATCGTCTTTTATAAGACCTGATCAGGCCGGCACAGGTCTCTGGAGTTATCTTGGACCACTCCTCCATGCAGATCTTCTCCAAGTTATCTAGGTTCTTTGGGTGTCTCATGTGGACTTTAATCTTGACCTCCTTCCACAAGTTTTCAATTGGGTTAAGGTCAGGAGACTGACTAGGCCAGTGCAACACCTTGATTTTTTCCCTCTTGAACCAGGCCTTGGTTTTCTTGGCTGTGTGCTTTGGGTCGTTGTCTTGTTGGAAGATGAAATGACGAGCCATCTTAAGATCCTTGATGGAGGAGCGGAGGTTCTTGGCCAAAATCTCCAGGTAGGCCTGCTATCCATATTCCCATGGATGCGGACCAGATGGCCAGGCCCCTTGGCTGAGAAACAGCCCCACAGCATGATGCTGCCACTGCCATGCTTGACTGTAGGGATGGTATTCTTGGGGTCGTATGCAGTATCATCCAGTCTCCAAACGTCACGTGTGTGGTTGGCACCAAAGATCTCGATCTTGGTCTCATCAGACCAGAGAACCTTGAACCAGTCTGTCTCAGAGTCCTCCAAGTGATCACGAGAAAACTGTAGACGAGCTTTGACATGACGCTTTGAAAGTAAAAGGTACCTTACGGGCTCGTCTGGAACGGAGACCATTGCGGTGGAGTACGTTACTTATGGTATTAACTGAAACCAATGTCCCCACTGCCATGAGATCTTCCCGGAGCTCCTTCCTTGTTGTCCTTGGGTTAGCCTTGACTCTTCGGACAAGCCTGGCCTCGGCACGGGTGGAAACTTTCAAAGGCTGTCCAGGCCGTGGAAGGCTAACAGTAGTTCCATAAGCCTTCCACTTCCGGATGATGCTCCCAACAGTGGAGACAGGTAGCCCCAACTCCTTGGAAAGGGTTTTGTACCCCTTGCCAGCCTTGTGACCCTCCACGATCTTGTCTCTGATGGCCTTGGAATGCTCCTTTGTCTTTCCCATGTTGACCAAGTATGAGTGCTGTTCACAAGTTTGGGGAGGGTCTTAATTAGTCAGAAAAGGCTGAAAAAAGAGATAATTAATCCAAACATGTGAAGCTCATTGTTCTTTGTGCCTGAAATACTTCTTAATACTTTAGGGGAACCAAACAGAATTCTGGTGGATTGAGGGGTTGAATAATAAATGACACTCTGAATAAACTTTTCACAATTTAAAAAAAAAGAAATAACATTCTTTTTTGCTGCAGTGCATTTCACACTTCCAGGCTGATCTACAGTCCAAATGTCACAATGCCAAGTTAATTCCGAATGTGTAAACCTGCTAAATCTGCAGGGGGTTGAATACTACTTGTAGGCACTGATATATATATACATACACACACACACACATACATACACACTGCAGGGTCCGCTCTGGAGTGCTACTGGGGGCAGGTGAACGCTGCGGGCGGCAGTGTTTGATCTCCTGCTCCCGCTCATATAATATGCACAGCCGCTGTCCATCACCGTGGTGCTGAAACCGCACCACAGTGACGGGCTGGGGGAGCGGTGCATATTATATGAGCCTGCGCCCCACTGTGATAGTACATACCCCCCTGTGTTAGATAGGGCCCCCATGCTGCTGCTCATCCAAAAATAAAAAAGCTTTACTTACCCCCTCCAGCGTTTCTCCCCGGTGTCCTTGCTTCCACTGTGATCAGGCACGCAGAGATGATATCATTCTGCTGTGCCGATCACATGACCGGCACCAAGAACCAGGAAGTGGAGGAACAGAAGCACAGAGGGAGACAGAAGGGAGATCAGCGCTGGAGGAGGTAAGGAAAGAGTGTTTTATTTTACTATGGGCAGCAGCATGGGGGCGATATCTAACACAGGGGAACGTGTGCAATCCATAGGGGGCCATAGGCAGCACAAGGGAATGTGTGCAATCCATAGGGGGCCATAGGCAGCACAGGGTAATGTGTGCAATCCATAGGGGGCCATAGGCAGCACAGGGGACTGTGTGCAATCCATAGGGGGCCATAGGCAGCACAGGGGACTGTGTGCAATCCATAGGGGCCATAGGCAGCACAGGTGACTATCAATCCATAGGGGGCCAAAGGCAGCACAGGGGAACGTGTGCAATCCATAGGGGGCCAAAGGCAGCACAGGGGAACGTGTGCAATCCATAGGGGGCCATAGGCAGCACAGGGGACTGTGTGCAATCCATAGGCGGCCATAGGCAGCACAGGAGACTATTAATCCATAGGGGGCCAAAGGCAGCACAGGGGAACGTGTGCAATCCATAGGGGGCCAAAGGCAGCACAGGGGAACGTGTGCAATCCATAGGGGGCCATAGGTAGCACAGGAGAATGTGTGCCAGCACAAGGGGGCTATATGCAATATAAGGGGGCCATATCCAGATTAAGGGGCTAATTTTAGGATGGGGGACTATGAGGGACATATACCCTATATGATTTGTTAGATGGACACGGGCATTATAAGATGGACCCGATTTAACATTAAAAAAAAAATCTCTTTTCCTTCACCAAATTTGGGGGTGCGTCTTATAAATCAGGTGCGTCTTATAAAGCGAAAAATACGGTAAATTAATTATAAAATAAAAATGAAAAAGGGGGTAGATTATAAATAATGAAAAAAGGGGGAAAATATTTAAAAAAAAAAAAAAAAAAAAAAAGTAGAAGCAAAAAAATCCCACCAATAAATATGCACTGCAGTAATGCACAACCAGTCCTAATCACCACCATAACACACCTTCAATAGTGCCATTACCACTCTATAACCCACCTACCCCCAATTAGCATTTTAATACTCAATATCCCAAAACTATACCCAGTAATCCAACATCACTTGAAATTCGCAACATAACCAACCTTCCCATTACCACACAATATCCCGCCCACCCACTGAAATTTTAATTTTTAAAACCATGTTTTAAAAAAACCCCACCAGAAACCTAGGTTTTACAAAAACTCTACAGCTAAACAGACGTGAAATTAGGCAAACGACACTAATTGGTAAAAATATTATTTATTTTTTTTTAAACTTTTTAGAAAAAAAAAAAAGAGCGTAAAGCTCTTTATTTCAGCAAATGCAATAATGAAGCCATACAAAAAAAAAAAAAAAAAAAAGAAAGAAATGATAGACAATAAGTTTCAGCTTTTGCTCACCAAGCCAATCCCTTGTTCGCCCACGTATCTTGCTTCAGGGTCTTCAGTGTCTGCAGGGTCAGGGTCTCCAGCTTTTGCTGCTGGTATCCTGCTGGGTCAGCCTCTTTAGAAAGTTCAGAGAGCATGGTCTGGCTCTGAAATTGGGACTTCTATATATACCTCTTCACTACTTGGGAGTAAATCAAGATAATCGGCATGAAAAAAAAAAAAAAAAAAAAAAAAAAAAAAAAAAAAAAGACGGAATCCGTTAGCGGATTCCGCCGCTTAATGCATTGCGGCTGAATCTGCCACCATAGACCATCATTAAACATTTTGGCAGATTCCAACAGAATCCGTTAAGGTGCGCTATTTTAACGAGCAAGAAAACGCTACACGCAGCGTTCCCTCCACCCGACGCTGTGTCAAAATAACTGTGCAGAGTCATACAGCGGATGCAACACAGACACTTGCGTTACTGTGCGTCGTCCATACAAGTCTATGGAGAATAACGGAGTGCACTATTCTCCATAGCGGCGGATTGCGCTGAACATAAGTGTGAAAGCGGCCTTAGGCAAAAATGCATAAAACACCAAAAAAAACCCACATTTTAAACACAGAGTTGTGTCAAAAATGATTCAGTTTTTCAAAGCTTTTTATGCCAGATTACTGGAATAAAAGCTTTGATTAATCAGACACATAAGGTGAACATCACTGTGAGTTGGGTGTCAGACAAAAATGAGAAGCTACTGTTGGAGTACACTATTCAGTGTCCTAAAGGAGGCTGACTGAGTAGAATCTTCTGCTGAAAGTAGTGCTGCAGTGCCCAGAATTATGAGTGGCCAACACAACAACCTATGCTTATATTCTAATGCAGGGTCTCCTAATATATACAATCCTCATTTGGCTGATTATTTAATAAAAATAAAAAATCAATTACCAGTGGATTATTACCTGCAATCCCAAAATACTACCGTCCAGAATGGGGGTCTGTTCACCTTTCTCTCACCACTGCTTGAACTACTACAAGTAATCCTGTCTTATGTGGATATACAAGTGCCGCTCAATAAATTAGAATATAATAAAAAAGTTAATTTATTTCAGTAATTCAATACAAAAAGGGAAACGGATATATTATATAGAGTTATTACACACAGAGTGATCTATTTCAAGTGTTTAATTCTGTTAAAGTGGATGATTATGGCTTACAGCCAATGAATACCCAAAAGTCATTATTTCAGAAAATTATAATAATTACCACAAAACACCTGCAAAGGCTTCCAAAGCATTTAAGATGGTTGCTTAGTCTGGTTCAGTAGGCTACACAATCATGGGGAAGACTGCTGTCTTGACAGATGTCCAGAAGGCAGTCATTGACACACTCCACAAGGATGGTAAGCCACAAAAGGTCATTGCTAAAGAAGCTGGCTGTTCACAGAGTACTGTATCCAAGCATATTAATCGAAAGTTAAGTGGAAGGAAAAAATGTGGTAGAAAAAGGTGCACAAACAACCAGGATAACCATAGCCTTGATAGTTAAGAAAAGGCCATTTAAAAATATTGGGGATATTGACAAGGCGTGGACTGCTGCCGGAGTCAGTTCTTCAAGAGCCAACACACACACAGACAAATCCAATACATGGGCTACAACTGATGTATTCCTTAGGTCAAGCCGTTCATGACCAATAGACAATGCTAGAAGCATCTTACCTGGGCTAAGGAGAAAAAGAACTGGACTGATGCTCAGTGGTCCAAGGTGTTTTCAGATGAAAGTAAATTTTGCTTTTCCTTTGGAAATCAAGGTCCCAGAGTCTGGAGGAAGAGTGGACAGGCCACAATCCAAGCTGCTTGAGGTCTAGTGTGAAGTTTCCACAATCAGTGATGGTTTGGGGAGCCATGTCATCTGGTGGTGTAGGTACACTGCGTTTTATCAAGACCAAAATCAGCACAACCATCTACCAGGAAATTTTGAAGCACTTCATGGTTCCCTTTGCCAACAAGCTTTTTGGAGATGGAAATTTAATTTTCCAGCAGCACTTGGCACCTGTCCACACTGCCAAAAGCACCAGTACTTGGCTTAATAACCATAGTAACACTGTACTTGATTGACCAGCAAACTCGTCTGACCTAAACCCCATAGAAAATCTATGGGGTATTGTCAAGAGGACGAGGAGAGACATCAAATGCAGATGATATGAAGGCTTCCATAACACCTCAGCACTACCACAGGCTGATCGCCTCCATGCCACACCTCATTATAATAATAATAATAAAAAAGTTTATTTATATAGCGCCCACATATTCAGCAGCACTTTACAATCAGGTGGGGACTCGTACAGTAAAAAAAAAAAAAAGCACATAATTCAGCAGCTACAGTAGGAATGAAGGCCTTGCTTGAAAGCTTACAATCTATGGTGAAAGAGGGGGACACAAAAGGTGAAACACACTTGTAGTATCTGGTCCGGCCATCGTTATGCTAGTTTATTGGTTACATATAAAGATGAATGATCTGGTCATTAGACAGTGAAATTTTGGGTGCCCTTGCGTGATTTTGGTTGGATGTAGGATGTGAAGACAGAAATATGAGAGAGAATGTTATGAATAGCATTTAGAAGGTGGTACAGGGAAGAGTTAAGTTAGCAAGTAATGATGATAAGCTTGTCTGAAGAGATGTGTTTTTAATGTACGCTTAAAAACTTGGGGGCTGGATATTAGTCACATTCTTTGGGGTAGTGCATTCCAGAAAACTGGCGCGGCACGAGAAAGATCTTGGAGACGGAGGTGTGAGGTTTGTATTATAGAGGATGTTAGTCTAAGATCATTTGTGGAATGGAGGGGGCGGGTAGGATGATAGACAGAGATGAGGGATGAGATATATGGTGGTGCAGAGCTGTGGAGAGCTTTGTGGGTGAGGGATATGAGTTTATATTGCATTCTGTAGCTAATAGGTAGCCAGTGTAATGACTGGCACAAGGTAAACGCATCAGTGAAGCGGCTGGCCAGGAATATGACCCTGGCTGCTGCATTTAAGATGGATTGTAGAGGAGAAAGTTTGATCCGAGGGAGACCAAATCAGTAAAGAGTTGCAGTAATCCAGGCGGGAATGAATATTGATGCAGTAATTCACACAAAAGAAGCCCCGACCAAGTACTGAGTGCATTTACTGTACATACTTTTCAGTAGGACAACAATTCTGAGTTTAAAATATTTTTTTTCAGTTGGTTTTATATAATAATCTCATTTTCTGTGATAATGACTTTTGGGTTTTCATTGGCTGTAAGCCATAATCCTCAACATTAACAGAAAAACACTTAAAATAGATCCTTCTGTGTGTAATTTACTGTGTGTGTACTTTATATAATATATGTGTTTCCCTTTTTTTATTGAATTACTGAAATAAATTAACTTTTTCATGATATTGTAATTTATTGATGCACTTGTAGGTGGGGACTAAGGTGGGGAGAGGGTCTGGCTCGTTATCTTGGTAACTACACATTTTCCTTAATGAAAAGCCAATTTTGTAGTCCATTATAAAAAGATAAAGGACACAGCAGTTACATCTGGACAGAAAATCTATAATTTGCACTAAATAGGTTATTTAAGTGTTGTAGGTGAATTTGACCTTTTGTCAATTTTCTCGCACACCAGAGTGAAATGGTAACTTTGTCCATGAACTCCATGTGCTTCCATTAAATTAAATCTTGTAATAAGAATTTGATATGACTCCCCCCTCTACTTGATATTTACTTGACCAAAAATAGATGAAAAAAGTCACGTAAAGGTCATATTTCTAGATTATTCTAAATTGTGATATAAGTTGTGTCACTCCAGATCTAGCCAAGCTTAGAACTGTCGCTATACATAACATCTCAGGAATTAGTTTAAATTGATTACATTTGTAATTATATGTTTAATTATATCTTGTTAATATTTTGTAATATTAACACATTTTTAATGTTTAATTATACTTAACTTGAACAAACAGTTGTTAAATTAATATCAATAATATATATTTTTCAGGTATCAATAAATGAGTATGGAAAACACAGGAAAAAAAGAAGATAGAAGATTTGAAGTTTCTTAATTCATTATAGATTTTTGAAGAAAAATATCAGAATTCCACAATATTCTCTACTTTTGTCTCTAAGTATTACATTTATCCAGCTAAAAGAATAAATGTATTTAAGCCAAAGTCTAAATAACCTTTGTGATCTTCAAATGCCAGCAACTAATGTTCTTTGCATTTTTAACTGCTGATATTTCAACTTCTGCTTGTAAAAAAAGGGATAAAATTTCTAGTTATGCAATGTATGAACTGTCTGAAGGGTAAACAGATGGGGCAGCAGATTTATAAAAGTCCAGTAAGCAGATTAATCTAAGCACAAATGATGAAATTTAGGCCAGAAAGAGATGAATCTGCAATCATTTTTCTTTTAATAACTAAGAACGTTTTAACAGTTCTCGCAAGGGCAGATATGATAATATGAGACGGCTAAATATCACAAAATGCTTATGTATGCAGTCTACGTAGATGCAGCTGCTTCATACCTCTTTATTGCAATATGAAAATTCTTGATGGTCAAAAGAGTCCAATTTATAATTTCAGGTCCTGAAGGTATAAAGCACGCTTTACACGCTGTGACATCGCTAAAGCGACGTCATTGGGGTCATGGAATTCGTGACGCACATCTGGCCGATTTAGCGATGACGTTGCGTGTGACATCTACATGGGATCGAAAATCGTCGCAAACATGTGCAAAATCGCTAATCGGTGATATGCTCCCCTATTCCCAATTATCATTGCTGCTGCACGTACAATGTTGTTCATCGTTTCTGCGGCAGCACACATCGCTATGCGTGACACCACAGAAACGACGACCATCTCCTTACCTGCTTCCACCAGCAATGCAGAAGGAAGGAGGTTGGCGGGATGTTACGTCCCGCTCATCTCTGCCCCTCCGCTTCGATTGGGTGGCCGCTTAGTGATGTTGCTGTGACGCCGAACGAACCGCCCCCTTAGAAAGAAGGCGGTTCGCCGGTCACAGCGACATCGCTAGGCAGGTAAGTAGTGTGACGGGTCCAAGCAATGTTGTGCGCCATGGGCAGCGATTTTCCTGTGACGCACAAACGATGGGGGCGGGTACGCACACTAGCGATATCGGTAACGATATTGCAGCGTGTAAAGCGGCCTTTAGTCAAATTGTAACATTAAAGAGAACATGGACATGTTATCTCATTTACATATAGCATGTTATAGTGAAGGAGAATCTAAGTATATTGATATACAGTGGTGCTTGTACTTTTGCAACCCCCTTTAGAATTTTCCTAAAGCCTGCTTTACACGTTGCAATTTTGTATACGATATCATATACGATTTGCAACACCCCCATCGTATGTGCGGCACGTTCAATTTGTTGAACGTGCCGCACAAATGATTAACCCTCGTCACACGTACTTACCCGTCCATACGACCTCGCTGTGGGCGGCGAACGTCCACTTCCTGGAGTGGGAGGGCCGTTCGGCGTCACATCGACGTCACGTGGCAGCCGCCCAATAGAGTCGGAGGGGCGGAGATGAGCGGGACATAAACATCCCACCCACCTCCTTCCTTCCGCATTGTCAGCCGGGAGCTGCAGAACGCAGGTAAGATCTGTTCATCGTTCCCGGGGTGTCACACACTGCGATGTGTGCTACCTCGGGAACATTGAACAACCTGCCATTCAATGTTAAAGAAAGGTACGATGTGTATGCGATAAATGGATTTTCGTTCAATCGCAATCGCACGTACCTGTCACACCCTGCAATGTACCTTACAATGCTGGATGTGCATCACTTACGACGTGACCCCGCCGACACATTGTAAGATATATTGCAGTGTGTAAAGCGGGTTTTAGGCCTCCTTCACACATCCATGTCTCTGGTAAGTGTGGTGTCCGTTTCTGCACGTACCGGTGGCATGGACACACTTATACCCAATGGGTTTGCGCACGTCTGTTTTCACACTGCCCATGTGTAGCACACGCGTGTTCGTTTGATCCATGTGGCGACATGTCCGTTTTCTGCCAGCAGCACGTGTCACTCAAACTGCACAATAACGTGATCTGTGTGATATTAGTGTGACATGTACCAGAGAAAACAAATTTAATTTAAAAAGAAAAGTTTTATACTTACCTTTCTCCAGCCCTGCTGTCTCTGGAGCTGCCATCACTTGCTTCTGGACCTGCTCATTATGCTCATGAATATTCATTGCACTGACCGCAACCCCGGACGCAAGTTTGACAACAGTGCCAGAGAAAGCAGCACCAGAGACAGGTAAGTATACAAGTTCATGCCATCTGTGTGCTATCCGGACGTCACATGGATAGCCCACGAACAACACAAGAAGAACATACACACGGATAAACATACTGACCAGCCCCATGGACAGTCCATATGTGCATTAAATGCATGAACGTGTGAAAGAGGCCTTATACTGTATTTGTAAATGCTGTAGGTTTCGCTGTTTAAATTAAGCCACTAGAGGAAAATGTCGGCAGTCTTTTTCCTGAAGCAGCTTCACGATGGCTGTGTCATAGTGTTTAGCAATGTCTTTTCTCTGTACTTTACATTACAGTAGTCAGCAGTTTCCTAGCACAAGGTGCCTGAGGAATGAGCACTTGTTTCTTTTAACCACTTAATGGTTTAAAAACCCTGAAGTGGTTAAAAGAGGAAGCAAAACACTGCACATGTTCACAGCAATGCCATTTTTATATTGCTGTGGCCTATATTCATTTTTAACTGCAGTTTTGTAGAGCTTTTTCACGTGAGTTCAAGGTGGAATCAGCCTGAAAAAAAACCCATACAAGTGTACTTACTTCTGTGGTTTGTGCATGCTGTCTTTTTGGAGCAGAAAGTAAGTGCAATCTCCAAGTTTTTCAAAGAGTTCTGAGCTTTTAAGGAGTATTTAGAGACTTTCTGCCCAGTTTTTGCTCTGAAATCTCAACAAAAAGGCTCCATGTGTACACAGCCTCATGAAGCATTATTTGCTTTTTTTATTTGGCAGTATCTAGTGTTGAGAATTTTTTATTAGATGATGCACCTCCTATAAGTGGAATATGTACTTAGCCGATTGGAGTGCACACTTAACTCACTTTAATTGGCTGCTGCAAATCATTCTTCCTGATCAAGTAAAAAAAAAAAAATAAAATCGGATGTTCGGTATGCTGGGATGTACTAGCAGGAAAATAGGAGTATGCTGTAAATGTCTCGAAATTTTAATTCCAAAAACCAGGTAAGTATTGATGCATCAGTTTACTTATGTATCCAGCAAAATACACTAACCATTTTTAAGCTCCGGACTGTAGATATTCACCTGACAAAGACTATGGTCCAGAGCTAAGAAATGGTTAGTGTCTTTTGCTGTATTCATTAGTAACACTGGTCTACAAAAAAAAAAAAAAGAATTCTGGCATGGACTTTAAGAACAGTTTTAGAATAATTTGAGGGTGCTGAATTCAAATCTGATTTTATAATTTCTCAATCACATCACGTTTTTGCTCTATAGGTATATATCCCATTTTCATGAATACCATGAAAGATACAAGTAGTGTGTATATATAACATCAAGATTGTTCTAGAGGGGTTACAATATAATGTTCATGGGTGGTTAATTTGTGTTGATTTGAAAATGGTTAACTTTCTTTTGGGTCTGCAAGAAGGGTACGCAAAACACCCTTGTTTTCTGTGCTACTGGGACAGTAGAGCTACAGCAGAGCATTGGTGAAAACTGAATGACCTCAGCGACAGAGTTTGGCATCTGGCGATAAGAATGTCATCCATGATCCTCTAGTGGATAGGAAGAACATTGTCTTTCCTCCCTTGCACATAAAACTTGGATTGATGAAGTAGTTCGTCAAAGCTCTCAGTCACAGTGGAGAATGCTTTAACTATATATATTTTACTTTTCCTGGTCTTAGTGAAGAGAAGAAAAAGGCTGGAATATTTGATGGACCTCAAATAAGAACAGTTATGAGAGAACCAAATTTTATCACATCAATGAATGAGACAGAAGAAAGAGCTTTGAATACATTTAGTAATGTGGTGCAGAATTTTCTAGGGAATAAGAAAACAGACAACTATGAAGAGATTGTGGAAGAGCTACTAATGAGTCTGCGAAATCTTGGATGTAGAAGGAGTATCAAGATTCACTATTTACACAGCCATTTGGACTTTTTTCCAGAGAACCTTGGGGATGTGAGCGAGGAACAAGGGGAGCATTTTCATCAGGACATTAAAACAATTGAAGAACGGTATCAAGGCCGGTGGGACTCACATATGATGGCTGACTATTGCTGGAGCTTGATGAGAGACAACCCAGAAGCTGTACATCACAGATCAGCCAAGAAAAGAAAGTTCAAATAACTGCCATTTGCCATTCATCTGTGTGCCATATATATGTGTTATATTTTGTAGTTTAATTCTGTAAATATATTTGATTTGCTGTACATAGACTTTGTAATCTTTGTTATTCCTTGATTAAAAATATACAAAATGTAGTACCTAAAATCATGTGTTTTTATCATAAAACATTCGATATGAGTAATCTTCATCAAAAATTTAAAATCTCGAAATCGTTATGTGATAGCCAAAAACGGAGTTCATATTCGTAATCAGCAGGAATACTTGACTTATGATATGTTTTAAAATCTTTTACCAGAAAAATTGCGTTGACCAGTGTTAGCTATTGCATCTATAATTATTTGATACTTTGAATTAATCCTCCATTGATATTGATCAATGTGCACTCCTATACTCCAGCTAAAAAAAATTCAGTTTAGAGAGTTACTTTCAGGATCCATTTTGAGGGGATGTGCACAGGGAATCTTTTTGCTGAGTTTTGAAGCAAAAACTGCCTATTTTCACTTTGAAAACCTCTTAAAAACCTATAAAAAATGCCTAAAAAGAATGAACATATGCATGTCGATGAAAAAACAACATGCTGTCCGTATGTTCAGTTTTTTGTCACTTCTTTTGGCCCTCTTTATATATTCGTGTCTGGTACGTGTGACGTCTGTTTTCACATGTTCCGAAAACACGGGTACACGTAGACCGATTACAATCAATGAATTTGTGCACACATGCATGTTTTTCAATGAACCGTATGTCCATGTGAAGCATACATGTATTAGTTTGCTCCACACATAGACATGTCCGTTTTTCTCCGGCAGCACGGGTGTCACAAGGACCGCATGGACCACATACTGATGGGATCATTATAACACGTACCGGAGAAAACCACATTTCTGTGAAATAAAATTAATTTCTACACTCACCTTCTCCAGTACTTTACCAGCTTTTGCTGGTGATATGGTGTATCCTGATACACCATTTCACCAGCCACAGCGCTGCTGCGCTGGCTAAACCCAGGACCTTTATCCTCAAGGTATTCTCTACCAATGCTATTAATCCACTGAAATTTCCATATCCCAGGCACCTATCTTTAAGCAACTCTTGACTAAGACCCAGGCGGGGTCGAAACGTCAAATGACTTCACAGTCGCCTCAATAAATTTGAACATTTTTTTGCATCACAATCTATGAGTGCAGTTGTGCTGCCCCATGCCCGCAGCAGCCAGGCTGCTCGGATTTGGACCCGCTGTGTGGCTCGAGGGATCCTCCGGACCCGGGGGTCACGTTTACACGCCGAATGAAAAGGGGATGTAGTTGTATGGCTTTGGCCGTATTCGGTTCGTGACGCCACCCACGGTGTATGTAGTGAAGTGAGACACCACCGCTGCTGTTGTGGGATACCCGGGGGAGATGTAGTGGCAGCCGGATGTTAACCCCTCCATGGGTAGGGATGGTTGCCCCGGGGCCCAGTATCTCTGTGCAGGGTATGGTGATGGCAGGGGCTTGCGCGCCCGGATAGACCAGGGGATGTTTGGTTACTCACAATTAAATGTGAGTCTAGACCCCTAGGTGGGCGTTCCCTAACTGCCTGGTCCCGCCCACTGGTGTGCCTGTCTTGCCCTGACGGGTTGACTAGGGTTTCAGGTCGGCTGTATGGGACCTAGGTGAGGGAAGGTGTTATGCAAGGGCCTATTGTGTGACTAACTGGTTTGGCCAGGGCATCACATTCTCCCTTGGTTTAATACAAACCGTCCACGGGCTGTCCGACCACCAACATTTAACAGGAACTGAAAATAGAAAAAAGAACATTTTACAAGCATACTAACATTGAATACATTGTTGCTTTTCTTCCCTTACGGGAGGCACTTTACTTAAATGTTGCACATTTAAAACTGGGACGGGACGGATCGGGTCCTTCTCACCTCACCCCCAGCCAAAACAACCTGCCCCCTGGTGCCACCGCTAAGCAATGGTGCGCACCCCTTGCCCAAGTCCAGGACAGGTCCGGGTGTTGCCCTTACGGGCCAGGTAAAAAGTTCCTTACCCGGCTGTCTTTTTCAAGGGCCCCACGTTTAGGGGACCCCTGACCCGGAGGGTAGTCACCGTTTTTGGTGGTGACTGGGCCTCGGACGACACTACCGCAGGCCCTTCCTCCAACCAGCCTCTCTAGAGACTGCAGCAGGGTGAGAAGGTTAATCAGGGACTATTTTAAAACCTTTAAATACCGCTGCCGGAACAGCCTCCTCCTGCATTTTTCCCACGGGCCACCACCAGACAGCACGAGTCCCCAATGCCGCCTTCACTCACGAGCGGCACTGTCCAAAAGACTCCATCTTCAGCTGCCGATGGTGCGGGTAAGACTGCTCCTCCGGAACGGGTTCGTCCTCCACCTGAAGCTCTGACCCCCCATGGCCTCTTCACTTTTAACTTGCAGGGGTGAAGACGTTCAACAAGAACGAAGCGCTAAATTATTTAACTTCTCAATGGCCCTGCCACCACCCACCTGCTGTGCAGATGGCCTCGTCCAGAAACATGAGGACGTTCAACAGGGGTGGTAGGCATTTCAAACAGCAACTTGTAACTTTAAACTTGAAACATGTGGCGGGTTCCGGCCCCTTCAAGGCCGGGCATTCCCGGGGCATGCACAAGCAAAGTGCCCAGGCAGCTCACAGTGCCGACAGATTGGCACTATCATATCCCCGACAGCAGACGGGGATTCATCCTCGGAGGTGGACTCCACTTCTGCCTCGTACACCTCCAATGCATGATATGTATGGGACGATAAAGCCATCCGTTATCCATTCCCACCACATCGCGGGACATACGCAGCTGAGGCGTCGACACTGGAACTACTCATCTGTCTTCTCAGAGTCTGAGCTTGCGGCTAAGGGATCTTCTGGGTCAGGCGCCATCCCAGTTGCGGCCGGGCGGACTGCCGGAGCCGACATTCTTCCTGTGGCAGCAAGTTACTGCCAGCTGCTACACAGGGAGTAACTACCGGAGTCCAGGGGTCCACCGCTCCTGCGACCGGAGTGGAAGTTGCAGCTTGCTCACCTACTGCCTCGTTCGCGGGCACCGCTGCTCCAGAAGCAGGCGCAACTCCGCCATCAGGGTTAGGTGCAGACATCTTCCTGCTTCTCCCCCTTGGTCTTTTGCAAGCACTCCCAATGCTATTAATCCACTGAAATTTCCATATCCCAGGCACCTATCTTTAAGCAACTCTTGACTAAGACCCAGGCGGGGGTCGAAACGTCAAATGACTTCAGTCGCCTCAATAAATTTGAACATTTTTTTGCATCACAATCTATGAGTGCATTTGTGCCGCCCCACGCCTGCAGCAGCCGGGCTGCTCGGATCCGGACCCGCTGTGTGGCTGGAGGGATCTTCCGGACCCAGGGATCACGCAGACACGCCGAATGAAAAGGGGACGTAGTTGTACGGCTTTGGCCGTATTTGGTCCGTGACGCCACCCACGGTGTGTGTGGTGACGTGAGACACCACCGCTGCTGTTGTGGGATACCTGGGGGAGATGTAGTGGCAGCCGGATGTTAACCCCTCCGTGGGTAGGGATGGTTACCCCGGGGCCCAGTATCTCTGTGCAGGGTATGGTGATGGCAGGGGCTTGCGCGCCCGGATAGACCAGGGGATGTTTGGTTACTCACAATTAAATGAATCACACGAGTCTTTTGGTAAACCAAGGTGCTGGTGGCCGGCCACCGCGACCGGTTGTACCCTGGTCCCCACCCGGGCTGGTGGTCACCGTCTTTTCCTCTGCACTAGTGGTGGTTGTATGTTTAGACTTCCCGGTATGGAATGCGGGAGTCCGCTCCTGGCTTTCTGTGTGCCTGAGGAGCCATGCCCATCTGACGCTGACCCGTGGGATCTACAGGCCCTGGCGGTGGCCCTATCCCTCTCTGTGGGTGGTTGTTTACTTTTCGGGACTTTGGTTGGGACATGACCTGTAATCTTGTCCTCAATCGGTTGATCAGCTAGGCCGTTGGTTTTGGTCCTGGCTTCAGGGTCCGAGTACCCCCTCTGTGCACGATTTCCTGTCGGGTCTCCGGTGTCGGTACCGGCGGGCTCCAACCTTGTCCCGGTCCTTCTCGGATTTTCCCGTCTCCTGCTGACGGAAACCACCGTCTGCCACCTAGCCCAGGTACCTGGAGCTACACCTAGCTCCAGCCTCCACTCCTCTCAACTTGGACTACAACTTCATCTGTTTGTTTTCCCGCCCTGGGCTGTCTAGACCCCTAGGTGGGCGTTCCCTAACCGCCTGGTCCCACCCACTGGTGTGCCTCTCTTGCCCTGAGGGGGGGTGACTAGGGTTTCAGGTCAGTTGTATATGACCTAGGTGAGGGAAGGTGTTATGCGGGTGCCTATTGTGTGGCTACCTGGTTTGGCCAGGGCATCACACAGTGAATTTATGTTTATTCTATGGGCAGTTCACGCACAGATCCTGCCCGCTCTCTTAATAGAACATATAATACAAAGTTGTCAGTGACTGAGCTCCTGTGAAAATAACAGCAAAGCAGACAATGGACTCACTTTAGGGAATATATGCATACTTTATAAAAATATGCATACCGCTTAGTAACGTGTTTCCAGTAATATCACTACAACTGATTCCAGGAGGTCTGTTTACCCTGAAAAGGTTCAATACAACCTACTAGCCTTGCAGTGATTCCCTCCATTCCCTTTTCCAAGGTGCCTACAGACTCCTACATTAGGCCCTGATTATACAAGGCACACATCAGTCACATGTACTATTTCTCCCACAGCCAGTTATATCGCCCACAGCTCCTTGTATTGTCTTCATGTGCCCTATAAACAACTGATATGTTAATTTTGGAAAAGGCTACTTTCCGAAACATTGATTGAACAACATGTCCTACATTTATTTTTCTGTTTGAACACAATTAAAAAAGCACCTTTGGAAAGAAACATTTCTTCTCAAGTTTCCCATTTTTTCTTACTGAGTGCCGAAGTTTAACTTTGAATGGAAGAAGCTTGACACCGTCTCTGTCGTTTTCATCGAAAAAATGACGGAGGTAGTTTGGCCATTGGCCTGTGGATGATAGGCAGATGAAAAATCCAAAGCGACATGCAGCATCTTGCAGACAGCTCTCCAGAACCACACCATGAACTGGACCCCTCTAACAGACACAAAGTGAAGAGGAAGACCATATAGCCATAAAACATGCTGGCTGAATTGCTCAGCAAGAACTTTGGCAGAAGGTAACCCATTGAGTGCCGTGAAATGGGCAATTTTAGAAAATCTTTCCACCACGACCCAAATGATGGTACAATCAAAGGACTTTGTCAGGTCCGTGATAAAGTCCAACCTAATGTGTTCCCATGGAGCAGATGGCATCGGTAAAGTATGCAGAGGACCAGCAGGAAGTGTCTTTGGAATCTTATTCCGAGCACAAGAGGGACAAGATGAGATGAACTCCAGAATGTCCTGTCAGAATTTAAGCCACCAGTAATGCCGAGAGATAAGCTGTAGGGACGACTTCTGACCGACGTGACTTGCCAGTCTAGAGGAGTGATGCCACCAATGAACTCGTTCTCCATCAGCCTCTACAATGAACATTTTACCTGGGGGAACTTGGTGCACGTCAGCTGGGACCGCCATCAGCTTGGAAGGCTCTAGAATGTGCTGAGGCTCCTCCTGAACAGGAAAGACCAAGACAGCGCATTGGCCTTGAGTCGACATTCTTCATAGCAGGATGGAAATGCAGGATAAAGTCAAAGTGGGCGAAGAACAACGAACATTGGACCTGTCGTGGGTTCAACATCTGAGCCGACTGGAGATAAGACAGGTTCTTGTGGTTGGTGTAGATGATGACTAGATGCACTGACCCTACAAGCAAGTGTCACCACTCTTCCAGGGCTACCTTAATTGCCAGCAATTCTCGGTCGCCAATTGAGTACTTCCACTCCACTGGAGAGAAAGCCCTGAAAAAGAAGCCCCAGATGACTGTCTTACTCTCGGTTGTCTTCTGTGTAAGAACTGCACCGGCACTGGAGGAAAAAGGTATCCACCTTCAGGAAAAACTGCTTGCTGGTGTGTTGGGTCTATGCAGCACCGGAGCAGAAGCAAAGGCCAGTGTGAGCAACAAGAAAGAAAGAGTTTTCTGCTTCCGAGGTCCATATCTTCAGATTCTCCTCTTTGCGGGTCAGAGCTGGGATGGATCAGAGATGAAAAGTTCTGAATGAATTACCTGTAGTAATTGTCAAACCCCAGAAACCACTGGATAGCTTTCAGACTGCCTGGATGGGCTTCTTCAGTATGGCAGACACCGTGTCTGGGTCCATCTTCAGACCGGTATTGTAGACCATGTAGCCTAGGAAAAACAATGAGATCTGCTCGAGCATGCACTTCGAGCATAGAGGAGGTTCTCCCTCAACCTTTGAAGGACCAGACAAACATTCCTCCAATGTGTAGGCAGATCTGGAGAAAAGATGAGAATGTTGTTCAGGTACACTACTATACAGGTGTAAAGAAGATCATGGAATATATCATTCACGAATTCCTGGAAAACTGCAGGGGCATTATTCAGCCCGAAGGGCATCACTCAATATTCGTAGTGTCCATCATGAGTCTTTAAAGCCATCTTCCATTCATCATCTGACCAGATCGTATGTTCCCCGGAGATTGAGCTTAGAGAAGATCCTGGAGCCTCAAAAATCGATCAAACAGTTTGGGTATAAGAGTCAGCAGGTATTTATTCTTCACTGTGATTTTGTTCATCCCCCAGTAGTCAATACAAGGCCAAAGAAAGCCATCCTTTTTCTTAACAAAGCAGAATCCCACTTTGGCAGGAGAGGAGGACTTTTGGATGAAGCCTCGGGCCTGATTTTCTTTTACATATTCGGACATTGCATGGATCTCTGCCTGCAAAAAGGGGAAGATACGCCCTCGAGGAGGGGTCAACCTGGGTGGAAGGTCAATGGGGCAGTCATAGAGCCTATTTGGCGGTAGCATTTCAGCCTCCTTCTTGTCAAAGACATCGGCATAGGTCCAGCAGATGGATGGCAGGCTCAGGAGATAAACCGATGCTGCTGGCTGATGAGCAACATGAACTTGGCACTTATAATAGCAGTGCGCCCCCCACTGGAGTACATCTCCTGAATCCCAGTCCAATACTGGCTTGTGCGACCGAAGCCATGGTAACCCCAGCCGCAGAGCATGAGTTATCCTTGGCAGCATGTGAAAAGCAATCTTCTCTAAGTGCAACAATCCCACTTGCATTTCTTGGGTCTCGATTACAAACCGGATTGGCTCAGAAAGAGATCTCCCATCCACAGAGGAGATAGGGATGGGATTGGAAAGGCACTGGACTGGGATCTGATGACGATCCACCACAGACTGCAGGATGAAGTTCCCGGTGTAGCCGAAGTCAAGGAATTCATGCTCCATTAACTGGGTGGAACCACAGGATAGGGATACTGGGATGTGGATTAATGAAGAGGTCTTGACATGACCTAGGGTTGCCTCTCCAACGGACCCTAGGCTCAGTAGTTTCCCGGCTTCACAGGACAATCCTAAATCAAGAGCTTGACACTTCTGCAGGAGAAGCACTCTCCTGCTACTCACCGAGTCTAGTGGCGTAGCCTGAACTCTGCGACGCAGTCCAACTCCATAGGCTCATGCGGGGTAACTGTCCTGGTGGTATGAGGCAGCAAGGGTCGTTAAAAGGTGGGTGCCAATCGCGAGGTTCTCTTCTCCCTCTCTGGGGGTGGACATCTCTGGCTCGTTCCTGGATGTGTAGGTTAACACAGGTTGGCAAAGAAATCAGGTAATCCAGAGTGGAAGTCACATCCCGCCTAGCCAGTTAATCTTTAATTCTTCACAAAAACTTATTTGATAACTATATAAAGGACAATTGTAGGAACACAGAAGCCCCACCAAAATCACCTACTGAGCCATATTGTTGCTGTTGTATTATGCGATTAAATCTATTGCACATGAAGTCTCTGAGGTGCTCTTGTACAGAGTCTAAGGGTGGCGTTACATGGTACGATATATCGTGCGATCGAATGACCAATCGCACCCGCCCCCGTCATTTGTGTGGGACGGGCAATTTGTTGCCTGTGGCGCACAAAGTCGTTTAACCCCGTCACACGTACTTACCTCCCAAACGACCTTGCTGTGGGCGGCCAACATCCTCTTACTGAAGGGGGAGGGACATTTGGCGTCACAGTGACGTCACACAGCGGCCGCCCAATAGAAGCGGAGGGGCGGAGATGAGTGGGACGTAACATCCCGCCCACCTCCTTCCTTCTGCATTGCCGGCAGGATGCAGGTAAGCTGTGTTCGTCGTTCCCGGGGTGTCACACGGAGTGATGTGTGCTGCCTCGGGAACGACGAACAAACGGCGCGCAGAAGGAGGAATGACTTTATGAAAATGAACGACGTGTCAACGAGCAACGATAAGGTGAGTATTTTTGCTCATTCACAGTCATTCGGAGGTGTCACATGTAACGACATCTCGAACGATGCCTGATGTGTGGCACGGAATCCGTGACCCCGATATATCGTAGCGTGTGACGCCGCCCTAAAAATCCAAAAGGATTTGCGGTTTAAAACTTTCCTTTTCAAATTACCACACCTAGGCAGTGCAATATCCTTTTCTAATGCTCTGAATCTGAGATTATTGACATCACCTTTATGTTGAATATGAAGATTGCTGAGATATTTACCACGTTTGTAGCACTAACAAGAGAGATGTGTCGTCGGGTGCGGTTCTTCACAGGTCCAACCATACACCTGACATATTGTACTCTGCATGTAAAGCAATCAATAAGGTATATTACACCTTCAGAGTTGCAATTCATATGTCTATTGATGTGGCATTGTATTCCTGTGGAAAAAGACTGAAGTCTTTTTTTTTTTTAACCATATGATTGCACACTTTGCAGGGGTGACGATTGCATTGAAAAAAATCCATTGTAAGTGAGCCAGGTTTTATTAGTCTGAATTTTTATTTTGAATTTGGTAGCTAGGACATAAGATGTTACTCAGAGTTGGTGCCCGTTTAGCTACGTATCTGACTGGATTAGAATCTAAAGAGCCTACCAGTAGAGGGTCTTGGTCAGAATGGGAAAATATTTTTTGATTATATGAATAAACTTATATTGAGGGCTATATTGCATTGAAAACGTAATAGGAACAGTAGTATGATCAGTTTTAAAAACAATTAGAGTGTTTTTTTGTTTCCAATTAAGTTTTTATATCCAGTATATTAACATAGTTTTTAAGCCCTGTTTAATGACCACTCAGGGTGTCTCCTGACTTTAATCTTGGAACACAGGGCCAGCTCCAAGTTTTTGTGAACCCCGGGCGAAAGAATCTCAGTGGGCCCCATGTATACACACATATACAGGTAATACGTTCATATACAAATTTAAAGACAAATTAACAAAAATACATATAAATAGTGTGACGATGTGGGCCCCGAGGGTATGGGGGGCCACGCGTCAGGTAGCGGGATTAAAACACGCTGGATCAATTTGCCACTTTAACAGCCCATACGGTTTATTAACAGCTCCATAAATCATACTAGGTCACATAACATAAAGATGCCATTCCTAGGCTTTCTCCTCAAAGACCAATACATAATATAAAGTCCACACACTGTTGGATTTCCACACAGGTGTCCCTGACCCTTGTCAGTATTCAGACACCGGTTTCAGTCCTGTTTACCTTCCTCTGAAGGTGGCTAGTGTCCTTACCAGGTTCCCCCTGGCTCCAGCCAGGCTTTACACATGGACTTATACCTTCTCCAGAAGGTCTCCTGCAGAGCAAACACCCTCTGCAGTGCACAGACTGCACTAGACACTCTGCCTACGGTTCATAAAGACAGGATTGATTTAACCCTTGGAGCCACACCCACAGGTGGTAAGGAGTGTGTAATCAGCATCACAGACCCTTCCATGGCTCTGCATGTAATGCAATCCTGTGAAACCACAGGTCCCAGCCAATATTCACATTGCAGAGCACCAACGCTTCTGCAAACCATACCGGCCATTTATAATGCAGGCAGTTGATGCCTCCCAATAGACATAAGTCTATACCATACCTCCCAACCGTCCTGGATTCTGCGGGACTGCCACGATTTTTCAGGTCTGTCCCGCACTCCCGCGGCTCACAGCTGATGTCCCGACTCCTCCCCTCAGTGGAGTGAATAAATTAAATTAAATTATTATAGGCTCTGACCAGGACTCAAACCCATGAAGCTCATTGCTCCATAGGCAGCAGCTCTACCTCTGAGCCACTGCCCATATTGAAAACCATAGGAAGATTTGGTAATCAAAGCAGAAGCAGATTATTTAGCTGCAAAGATTGATGGATGGATGATAGAGGGATATATATATGTATATCCATGACAGATAATAGATACATACATGATAGATAAATAGATAGACATATGGATAGATACATGATAGATATATGATAGATAGATACATGATAGATATATAATAGATAGATAGATAGATAGACAGACCGATAGATACATAGATAGATAGATACATGGATAGACAGATAGAGAGATAGATACTGCATCTCTTTGTAGGTGAAGGAGTCAGATTCATTTGTACCCATAAAACTACTATAAAGAAATGTGGAAAAAATACAAAATTACAAAATAAAATGATTATTTTTTTCTATTTTCACCAACTTGGATTTGAACCATCAACTGTCTCCAGCAGCCTCCTAGCTTTCCTAGCTGCTCAAGCTGTTGAGCCACTAGGAATTGATGACACCAGACGGAGGATTTTCTATTAATAAACCTACAATGCAGCCTCTTACACAGCAGATTACACAGGACACAGCTCCATTGTACAGTGCAGTGTCTCTATCTCCTGTATTCTAGAGGGAGAGGAAAAGAGATTTTTTTTTTCTTTTAATAAAATTACTAAAAATAACAAAAAAATAGAATAATGTAATTTTATTGCACTTTTTTCTAAAATAATAAACATCACAAATCAGCAAATAACATGGACATATTTGGTGTCCCTGTAATCGTAACAACCCGAACAACGCAGCGATCAGATTATTGATAAGGATCGGTAAATGGCGGGAAAAAATGGCGCAATTTATTATTTTTCTTTATTAAAACCCATAAAAAATGTAATAAAAATGTACAACTGAGGCCATGTTCACACGTATCAGAAATGCTGCATTTTTTCTGCAGGTGTCCGGGCCATGAGCGCAATAACAATCTCCTCTGATTATTGCGTGTTTGCGGTATGTATTATGCATTGTCCCTTATTTGATACATGTTTGGTGCAGATGTGAATCCTGAAGATTATAAAGAAAAGAACACCAAAACTGCACAGATCAGCGGCATCTTCAGACATAAAAGGGGTGGAGATTTCATGACGTCTGATCCACTTTGGTTGTACAATTAGTCCGTGTTCACATGTAGTGTAAATGCTGCATTTTTTTTCTGCTGTTTTTTTGCACATTTATTCCGCTGTGTTTAATTGTTCAAGTAAAGTGGATGTGATTCCACGAGACGACGTCACTGAACTCTGCAGTTTTGTTTTTTTTTTCCTCTGGAGATTTTCTACGTGGAGCTTCAAAAAATGCAGGAAAAAGCTTCTCAGTACAATAAAGATTCACATCTGAACCAAAAGCACATTAAATAATGGAGAAAAGGCAGAAAATGGAACAATCAGAGAAGACATTTATTGTGTAGTTTGGTGCAGACAGCGGCAGAAACAAAAAGAAACAGAATTTATACATGTGAACACGGCCTTATAGGCACAAATAAGCAATGTCATATAGTGACACATAGAAATATAAGAAAATTCTGGCTGCTATGACTATTAACGAACAGTCTGGGGCATCTGCTGAATGACACTTACTGACGAATGGGTGTGGCTAGGGGCGTGGTCAAATTTTGCCGCGGCGCTCTACGCACGCCGTTTACTTTGTCTCTCTTTCCTTTCTTCAAATGTTGAGAGGTATGGTCTATACACAGTCAAATACACTGACATACATAGATACACACAGACAAAGTAGAGATATTTATAATTTGGGGAATCTGGCAGCAGCCTCACTCACCTCCCCACTTATCCCCCATCCAGATCCTCCCAGGCATGTAGCTGTGCTGCACTTATTGGTGGCCATGACTAACAGACATGGCCATGCACGGTGCACACTGACACTGCTGTATTTACATTACAGAAGACACTAGGGATATACAGCAATAGGGAGACATACAGTTCTAGAGTGGGGTATACAGCACTGGGGTGGGGGGACATATAGCTTTGGGGGCTATAGAGCACTGGGGTGGGGGGGGGATACAGCTCTGGGGGTATAGAGCACCAAGGTTGGAGGAGATACAGCTCTGGGGGTATACAGCACAGGGGTTGGGGGACATATAGCTCTAGAGGGGGATATGGAACACTGGGGTAGGGGACATACAGCTCTAGTGGTATAGAGCACTGGAGTGGGGAGACTAAGAGCTCTGGGTACATACAGCTCTGGGGGGTATACAACACTGGGGTGGGGGGACATATAGCTCTGGGGGTATACAGTATAGTGGTGGGGACATACAGTTGTGGTGTGCATACAGCACTATGGTGGGGGGCAGACAGTTCTGGGGTATACAGCACTGGGTTCAGGGGACAGACAGTTCTGGGAGGGTCTACAGCACTGTAGTGGTGACAGACAGTTCTGAAGGGTATACAACACTGGGGTCAGGGAACAGACATTTCTGGGGGGTATACAGTACTGGGGTCAGAGAACAGACAGTTCTGGAGGGTATGCAGCACTGGGGTCAGAGGACAGACAGTTCTGGGAGGGTCTACAGCACTGTAGTGGGGGGGCAGAAAGTTCTGAAGGGTATGCAGCACTAGAGTCAGGGGATAGCAAGTTCTGGGACAGTATTCAGCACTGTGACAGTGTCAGACATTTCTGGGAAGATATACAGCACTGTGGTGGGGGCCAGAAAGTTCTGGAGGTATACGGCACTGGGGTCAAAGGACAGAATGTTCTGGGGAGAGTATACAGCACTGTGGTGGGGGCAGAGAGTTCTGGGGGATATACAGTACTGGGATCAGGGAACAGACAGGTCTGGAGTGTATACAGCACTGGGGTCAGGGGACACAGTTCTTGAGGGTATACAGCAGTGGGTCAGGGAATAGACAGTTATGGAGGTTATACAGCACTGGGGTCAGGGGACAGACAGTTCTGGAGGGTATACAACACTGTGGTGGGGGGGCACACAGTTCTGGAGGGTATACAATTATGGGGTCAGGGGACATACAGTTCTGGGATGGTATACATCACTGTGGTGGGGGCAGATAGTTCTGGGGGGCATACGTTTTGTGCTGTGGCTCCCCTCTCCATGTTAGATGCTAGAGTGTATAGGCTCCTTCCAGGTACCTTCTCTTCATCTGTGGATGGGAGTTCAGCACAGTGCGCACTAGCTCCGCCCACAGATAAACTTCAATGCCCCTGCACACAATGCTCAGCAGTGATACGCTGCATGCAGGAAAGTGCGCCTGCCGCCTGAGCACTGCAGACCCTGAAACTCGGCCTGGGGGTGACAGGATACTTCACCACCCCTGCCGATGGCAAGTGGCCCCCCAGCGGTCCAGGGCCCAAGCACTTGCCCAGGTGTGCCAGGTGTGTGCCAGGTGCTGACGCCAGCCCTGTTGAAACAAATAATATCACATTCTTTTGTGTAACGCTGAGAGTTACTGCAGGTTTTTTTTAGTTCTGATTAATTAGTCTGTTGGGATGTTTTTAATTTCATGAGGTGAATGACAGGATTTAGCTTGTAAGAGAGAGTTACTATCCGTAGGTTTTTGATAGGGACAAATATGTCTAGATAGTTAAATCATTTTCTTGGAAATTATAAGTGAATTTTAAATTGAATTAATTCATGTTGATGTAGTCTACAAACAAGTCTGACTAATTTACTTTCCTTCCACACAAGGATAAGGTAGTCTATATAGCAACCATAAAATACAATAAATTCCCATATGGATTAGGTTCAATAATGATAAATTTTTCCTCCCAAACTGCGACCATGAGATTAGTTAATGAGGGGGAAAATTCTCCCCCATGCTAACTCCCTGTTTCTGAAGACAGGTTAGTGGAACAAGACACTGGTACAAGGACATGAAACACTGAACTAGACACAATAGCGGGTTTGGGACCAGAGAATTAGCAGCACACAAAGGATAGGCAATGTTACTCAGGTGCCTCCCTTAAGGGGAAGCAGTCTTAAATACCTTCAGGGAGTCAGAGGTCATTTCCGGGTAATAGGACGCCGGCCCTTTAAGAAAGGTGCATGGCTATGCACACTCTACGGATACTCATAGAAGGCCTGCATGTGGCCTGGAAGCAGGAAGAGGCTGCGGCAGGCCCTTAAGCAGGAATGGAAAGCCTGGTACTGCCGGACAGGTGAGAACGGCACCCTTGCCGAGGCATGGGAGCGGGAGTGTGCGAGGGTGCCGTGCCAGGACTGGGGCCGGGCGCTACAACCAGGATGAGGCACATACAAGTATATACCAGGAAAATGCTCAAGATGGGAACATTACTATAGAATTGCACAGAGGGACATTATCCCGTCATGAGCACATTGTTACTTCAATTTTTTTTCCCTATTTTCTTTCTCTAAAACTTAGCTGTTTCCTTTGTGTCTTATAGTCCAAAAAATACGGTATATGGCTCTGCCTGTTGCTGTGCTCTGAAACAATGCTTCCCGACAAATTCAAATCTGACACAGCTCTACCTTTTGCTACATGTGTATGTGACGCCCTGGCCTATCAGGTCATCACAAGGGTGCCGTGCAATCTGCCCTTCTGCATGGTACCCGCTCCTCCTTGGTTACGGGTCCTGTCCCTTTGGTGTTGCTAAGAACAGGTATACACAAATCCTGAGGAACACTCAGCACCACACCCACCAAACACCCATTGGGCAGCCTGAGGGGAATAGGGCCGCCCAGATGGAGGGATGGTAGAAGGAGGGCCAGAAGTGTCAGGAGTAGTCAGAGAGTGTCAGTGAGCAGTGACAGGAAGAGGTTACGCTGCGGAGCTGGGCTCCTGTACCCGTCCCAGGTGCCAGACGTTGGCCTGGCCTGGAAGGAGCTGGAACCCTGGTCACAGGGGGTAGTGGCAAGGGGCACGGTACTGCCACGGAAGGCAGTTCGGCGGCCTTGTGCTACAACTGGGCAGGGGCCAGGGCACGACGGGTACGCGGACCCTAGGCTGGGAAGTAGCTTTATGCAGCCCAGTAATTCACCCGACGAGGACGTAATCTTCATGAACCGCCCTCCACCCACTCCAAAATCGGGGTACTAACGCAACGAGGGGGATAGGACTTCCCAAAACCGTCCAGAAAATCCCAAGCAGGAACCCTGAGAGCAAGCTCACCCTGCTAGCCACACAGGTGAGTGGGACTCGAGTAGTTTTAGGTGAAAGGGAACCACCAAGACTAAACACGGTGCCAAGGTACAAGGCTTCAGACCAACCATCAACGCCAAAAGGGCAGGGACCCAGCGTGTTCGAACTAAAGCTGCAGGGCGTTCAAGACTTTGGTTTACCCGGTGTCAGTGTCGGCATCTCTGGACTGTGTGAGTACGTTGTGCCTCTTTGCTTCCAATGGGTCCCCAGCCTTCCATCACCGAGCCCGACACCTTCCCCTGCCCACGGAGGGCTTAACATCACCAGCTGCCATCCCATCGCTCCCGGGTGCTCTCCCTCTCTCCTAAACGCAGCAGTGGTGGTATCCCATTTTACGACGACCCGTGGGTGGCGTCACAAACACTATCCAATCCACCCTTTCTTCCACTTTTTCATTTCGAGCGGCCACGCGACCCCGCCTCGGGTCTGGAGACCCCTCGAGCCACTGCGGATCCGGATCCGAGCAGCCCGTCGGCTATCGTGGGGGCGGCACAGTTTATTTTCCAACTGCTCATTTCAGTCAGAGGGGTTCTAAAACCCACCTCACTAGGTGAGACATACACTAGCCTAAAGCATCATTCAGATGTCCGTAAAACATGGTCTGAGTATAAACAGCAATACACGGACTGACCATATATCTGATCAGAACTTGACAGTCTCATAGTAATGTACGTATATTGACTGTTTTTCATGGATGTCTGAATGATGTTTAAAGGTGTTTCTATAATGTATTATACTTTTATCTCCAGACAACCTTGTAAATAAAATGTAATCTTACCAACTTTTCTGAGAATAACTAAACAATAAGAAAAATGCTGCGCAAAGAATCCTAATACAATGTTTTGTCTCGAGGCCGTTACAAACCTTCCTCTGTCACCATAAATCTAAAACTAATATAGACAGCACTGCAGTGTGTTAACATTTGAAATATATAACCATACTGAACAAAATGTGATTTACTGAAGCATGAAATCCATTAATGATTGCTAATAGCTATTTCAAAAGTTATTAATCGTTATTAATGATTTCATTTTCTTTTAATTGGTATTTTATTGATGCAAACTCCATAAAACATATTACAAATCCAGCCTGGTGGAATACAGACATGGTTAAACAGAGGAACAGAAAGAAGCATAACATTTTTAATATACGGTAACCTCAACTGCACCGTCTTTCTTCTTTAGTTGCATTAATAAATATTTAGGGATGGTTTCTTGCTTAGACTTTGTTCACACTGCATTTTTTGCATGAATTTAATGTGTAGCAGATGTTTCAATAGATGCCAAACATTGGAAAGTGTTGGATTAAAAATCCAACCGTATATTACTGGTCCAGTTCTCAGATTGTCTCCCTAGTCAATCTAAGGGCTCATGCGCACGCAACTACAGAATATTCTGCAGTGATTCGACAGCTCATGTGTGCGTCAAATCGATGCAGAAAGACTGCAAAATAAATGCAGTTTTTTTGTTACAAAAAGCCGATTTCATGCGCTAAGGCTGCTGCCCCCACCATAAAAAGAGTGGGAGCTGCATCCAGAAGGCACAAATAATTGACATGCTGCTTTTATGAACGCACGGATTTGGGTCAAAATTTTAGCACCCAAATCGCTGTGTTCATAAAAGCATTGTGCGCACGGATTATGCACAATTTTCATAGATTGTGCAGGGGACGCAGGACGCATGCATTTACGTTGCAGTGCAATACGCAGCGTAAATGCATGTAAGTACGCAACGTGCACATGAGCCCTAAATTAAATGTGAAAAACAGATTGTACTTGTACAAGTGCAAGTAATTTAACTCAGATGAAATGTTATATATTTTCAGTGATGAAGCCCTGACGAGTTTTACATTGTTCTTCTGAATACAGGGTAAGGCTTTATTCAATCGTGTGATTTTCTCGTATGCAAAAAAAGTAGTCTGAATTCCATCAGCGCATTTAAATTGATTTTTAAACCTTTATCAGATATTACCAAATGTAGACTTGGACTATTGATAAAAATCTATTATTATAGTGAAGGAAAAGGTGCAAGCGATTGACACTCAGCTCTCC
Source organism: Anomaloglossus baeobatrachus (assembly GCF_048569485.1). Lineage (NCBI taxonomy): Eukaryota > Metazoa > Chordata > Amphibia > Anura > Aromobatidae > Anomaloglossus > Anomaloglossus baeobatrachus. The sequence goes on from NC_134360.1 coordinate 138,930,634, forward strand.
ACTACACTTCTGTCTGAGGAATACTTTAGTCAAAAAGGGGGTTCAACAGCACCTTTCTCACTATCATCAAGACACTGAGAGGAATAATTTACCAGAGATGCAAACACCCACTGAGATCCCAAGGGTCAGTTTTCGCAGGCATGACTCCCAACCACAACAGCACCGGGAGCGGACTTCCCCGTTCCATACGAGGTTGTCCAGAATTGAGAAAGTTACAAAGTGCCGGAGGAAGGGACATCGGTACACCAGCCGGGTGTGGGACCCGAATACACCCGGACGCGGCAGCCGGCCACTGACACCTTGGTTTACCAACAGGTGTCAGTGAGACACTGAGAGGAATAATTTACCAGAGATGCAAACACCCACTGAGATCCCAAGGGTCAGTTTTCGCAGGCATGACTCCCAACCACAACAGCACCGGGAGCGGACTTCCCCGTTCCATACGAGGTTGTCCAGAATTGAGAAAGTTACAAAGTGCCGGAGGAAGGGACATCGGTACACCAGCCGGGTGTGGGACCCGAATACACCCGGACGTGGCAGCCGGCCACTGACACCTTGGTTTACCAAAAGGTGTCAGTGAGACACTGAGAGGAATAATTTACCAGAGATGCAAACACCCACTGAGATCCCAAGGGTCAGTTTTCGCAGGCATGACTCCCAACCACAACAGCACTGGGAGCGGACTTCCCCATTCCATACGAGGTTATCCAGAATTGAGAAAGTTACAAAGTGCCGGAGGAAGGGACATCGGTACACCAGCCGGGTGTGGGACCCGAATACACCCGGACGCGGCAGCCGGCCACTGACACCTTGGTTTACCAACAGACTTGTGTGCAATTATTCAACAGTGAGTACACTAACATCTCCCGGACCGTCCCGGCGTGCCACCTCCGGCTTACATCATTCCCCGTGTTCTGGACACTGAGCCCCGGGGGATCCACCCCTACCCACAGAGGGGTTAACATCCAGCTGCCATTCCATCACCCCCGGGTGCTCCCCAACAGCAGCGGTTTTACTTCACCTTACCACACACCGTTGGTGGCATCACGAAGTATCTACAACAATCCCCTGTACAAATTACGCTCCTTTTTATTTGAGTGTCCGCACGACCCCCAGTTCGGCTGCTGGTACGGGGGTGGCAAACTTCAAAACTTGGCGTCACGAACAGGACTGTAACCCATCCACCTACCAGCCTGCTCCCGTCCGCCACATCGCCTCCCTCGCCGCCCGTGTCCGCAGTCAATACCCAGATCGGCCCACTACCTCAAATACTGAGAGCGGAACCCGTCCTGTCTGAAGCAGAGGACCCAGCAATAGGGACCTCGGGCCCTACCTGCAATCCTGATCCGACACCCGTCCTGGCCCCGCGCTGGACCGCAGTCCAGAAGACATCCCCTCCGGCCCCGAGCCCGGCCGCAATTATGATGACGTCATCTTCGGCTCTGGCAATCCGCCCGGCCGCAACATAGATGATGACGGCCCCGGCAGTCCGCCCGGCCGCGACGGAGACGATGACGGCCCCGGCATTCCGCCCGGCCGCACCGGAGGTGGTGCCCACCCAGAAGCCATCCGCGGCAACCGCGCAAGTTGTTACGCAGTGCCCAGTCCCGGCTGTGGAGCAGCCGGGATGTGCCTGCAGGGAGGCAGAAAAGGCCAATGAGAGATGGGGCCTCTCGGCAGAGTGAGAAGCTGGTTGTAGCCGGCACCGAGGACATCCGTGTGGGCCAAGTCCCGGAGCAGGAAGAAGAGCATGGAGCCCGTGCCCCATACTGGGAGCGACAAAAGCAACAGCTGAAACAAGAGATTGCTACCCGGGAGAAGCGAAAGGCCGAGGTGCTGGAATGCACCTATCTTCTGGGGGTGGGGCCCCACCTACTGAGGGCAAGTACGCCACTTTAACCCCCAAAAGGGATGGGGGTTTATCTACGAGCTGGGACTGGATTCCGAGATTTTCGTGTCCTGGAGGGATGTGGCCCCTCACAGGTCACCCGGACTGAGAGTTGGAGCCCAGGGACCTGGTGAGTTACACCCGACACTGTGGAGAAAGGGGGGGTTCACCCTGGACGTTAAGAAGTGGGTGGTGGTCGATGGGCAGCCATGTCTTCAACGCCCCTCACAGTCTCCTGTTCTGGTATAAGCTGAAAATGGTAGCGGTTCCCGGCTACCTTTTAACCCGTTAAAGTTAACCCTGTTTTCCGTTCACAAATGGACCAAGACCTTAGGACTGGTGAGGTCCCCCCAAAAACTTTCTTGGGTCCTGTAAATACCCCCCCTTCCACCTTCTTGTTATTCTTCAACTGCACGGCCTCTGAAAAGGTAGATTAGAGGAAGGGCCTGTGGTGGAGTAGGCCGAGGCCCAGC